>NW_027142397.1:925000-1575000 GCF_026170545.1 Melanerpes formicivorus | reverse complement strand
TTGTGGTGGTGTTGCTGTTCAGCATGCACGTGGGGGAAGGTCTTTGTGGTGTCTCTGAGTCAAGTGATTGTATTTGGTTGCATAGATAGAGCAAGAGAAACTGGCTTCTATGAAGAAACAAGATGAGGACAAGGAGAAGAGAGATAAGGAAGACAAAGACAACAGAGAAAAAAGAGACAGATCCAGGAGTCCAAGAAGGTAATGGAAATGCAGAGGCCAGGTGTCTGCCTTTGCTCCAGAACAGAGTGAGGAGCCAGAGGGCAACAAGTGGAACTTTGGGAACGTTCCCCTTAGCCATTTTTGCAGGCTGGCTTGAGGTACTGAACAGGTCCTGCAAGGGAGCCAGAGCAGCTTTGACCTTGGTGGTGGTGGTGGTGTTACTGGGAGCTGGCTGTGGTTTGGCAGTGCCAGGCTTTGTTGGGTTTCCTTTCATAAGGGTTTGGTTTCCTGTTGTGTGTTCGACCTCTCAGCTCAGCTGTCACAACCTGGAGCAGTCCCACCTGTGCTCCAGGCGCTGTAAAGGCTGCTGAGACTCTCCCTGGTTCAGAAGAGCTTTTAGGGGCTGAAGATGAGGTTTTCATTCTTCTTTGCTTCCTCCTCCTCTTCTTCCCAGGCGCAAGTCAAGGTCTCCTTCCCCTCGCCGGCGGTCGTCGCCTGTGCGGCGGGAGCGGAAGCGCAGCCACTCGCGGAGCCCCCACCACCGCACCAAGAGCCGCAGCGCTACCCCTGCGCCCGAGAAGAAAGAGCTGACTCCTGAGCCAGAGCCCTCTGTGAAGCCAAAGGAGACTGTTGTTCAAGAGGCAACTTCAAACAGGTGAGAGTGTGTGCAGAACTAGGGACAGCCCTGTGATAAATGGGCATGGTCTTGTTACCTGTCCGCAGCTTCACCAGGGGGGATGCCTGCTTCCCCCTGCAGTGGCCAAAGGAGTTGTTTCATGATCTTCAGTGAGAAGGACACAGGGCTGTTGGAGTGAGTCCAGAGGAGGGCCACAAAGATGAGCCAAGGGCTGGAGCACCTCTGCTATGAGCACAGGCTGAGGGCTGGGGGTGTTCAGTCTGGAGAAGAGAAGGCTCTAGGGGGACCTTAGAGCTGCCTGCCAGTAGCTGAAGGGATCCTACAGGGGCTTTTCCTGGGGGTGGCTAGAGACAGGACAAGGGGTAATGGTCTGAAGCTGAGGGAGAGCAGGGTTAGACTGGAGCTGAGGAAGAAGTTCATCGGTAGGAGGGTGGTGAGACCCTGGCACAGGCTGCCCAGGGAGGCTGTGGCTGCCTCCTGCCTAAGGGGTGTTCAGCAGCAGGTTGGATGAGGCCTTGAGCAGCTGAGTCTAGCTGAGAGGTGTCCCTGCCCGTAGCGGGGAGGTTCAGGCAGGGCACTTCCAACTTGAGGCTCCTGTCAACCTGAGCCATTGTATGATTTCTTCCTCCTGGAGTTCTGGGGGCCCCATGCTTAGCTGGCACTGTGCTGCCACTGTGCTTTCACTGTGCTGATGCTCTTTCCCACTTTGGACAATGCCATTTTGTTTTGTAGCAAGCTGATGCACAGCCTCTCTATTACTTTTTGTTCTCTTTGAATCCTTGTGCCATGTTCTGATTCTTTCCAGAGGTTTGGACTAGGATGACTTCCCATCTGCTTGGAGGATAGGCAGGAGAGTGTTCCCAGCTTCTCAAGCGTTAGCCCACTCGGGCTTGTTTGTGCTTATAAATGCTTTCCTTTTCGCAGTGATGTCCCAAAAGCTCCTAAACCTGAACCTCCTGCACCAGAGACTAAGGAAAATTCACCAGAACGTAACTCAAAGAAGGAGAGGGAGAGGGAGAGGGAGAAGGAGAAGGAGAAGCCTCGGCAGAGGTCCCCAACTCGCTCCAAGTCCCGCTCCAGGTCCCGGTCCCGCTCTCCGTCTCATTCTCGACCCCGGCGGCGTCACAGATCACGGTCAAGGTAGGGCTGCAGTCTGTCTTGAGTGTGAAGGCTCAGCACTGAAGGTTTCCTTCTGGGTGTGCCACTTGATGTGATGTGCAGTGGTGATGTTTTGAGAGGGTTGAGCTGGTTGAGGCCGAATGGGAAATGCATTCAATGGATGAAGCTGTTTGGGAGTTGTTCTCTTCCTGTCAGTTCATGAGGAGATGCTGGGGGAGTGGGAGCTCACTGCTGGGCATGGCACTTGTTAGACAGTGTAGTCTTCTTCTAGATTTCACAAAGACTGGCTTGGAAGGGACCCTAAAGATCATCTAGTTCCAACCCCATGCCATGGACAGGGACAGCTCCTAAGTCAGCTTGGCCAAGGCCCCATCCAACTGGCTTTGAGCACTACCAGGCTTGGAGCCTCCACAACTTCTCTGGGCAACCTGTCCCAGTGCCTCACCACCCTCATGGGGATGAATTACTTCCTAATGTCTCATCTAAATCCAGCTTCTTCCAGCTGGAGCCCTCATCCTCTCACTGTTGGGGCTGATGGCTTTTGATTTGGTGGGTGATCCTGCTTTGGCAGGGGGGTTGGACTTGATGATCTCTGTAGGTCCCTTCTAACCTCTGATGTTCTGTGATTCTCAACATTTGATGATGATGGTGCTGTAAATGACTTTGAAATATTATTGTAGCCATCAGATTGTTACCACAAGGGTACTACATTGTTGTTGTTATTACCTTGCTGCTCAGTGGAGAGATCTTGGTAAACTCAAAGCACTGACTGAGTCTCAGTGTGCCCTTTGCATCATCATCATCAGAAAGCTCCTTTTGATGTACTTGGAGAGAAGCCACTTGGCACTGCAGGGCCCTGAGGATAGAGCTCCTCAAGCTTGGAGGTTAGGCAGCTGCTTTTCACCAGGCTTTCTGATCATGACAGGTCTTACTCCCCTAGAAGGCGACCCAGCCCCCGGCGACGACCATCTCCGCGCAGAAGGAGCCCCCCCAGGCGAATGCCTCCCCCACCCAGACACAGAAGAAGCCGCTCCCCCGTCAGGAGGTAAGGTCCCCCCCGTTGAGATAAGCCATTTGGAAAGCTGAAGGGAGCATGGATGGTGAGGAGTGAGTGCCACGAGCGTGCCCTTGTCCCTCTTAGCACTGGCAGGTGTGTGAGCAGCTGTGAAAGCTGCAGGGTCGTGTTCCAGAGGTGTGTTGTGGGGGAGTGCAGTGGCAGCTGTGGAATGAGTCCTTGTGGGCTCAAGCAGTGCTGAGAATCCCTGCTGGAAAAGTGGCAGGTTCACAACTGGAACTCCTTCAGATGGCTCTGGATGGATAGCTCCCAGTGTGGATTGACATGACAGCTCCCAGGGCTTTTTTTCCTTAAGTCTTAGTAGTCTTTTTGTTTGTTTGGGGTTATTTGGTTGGTTGGTTTTGTTTGGGTGGTTTGGGTTTTTTTTGTTGTTGGTTTTTTCCTCCCCCTGCCTGGGGTATAAAGGCTACACCAACTGGATTTTATTGGTGGAGATATTTTAGAATAGAATAGAATTAATCAGGTTGGAAGAGACCTTTGAGATCATCAAGTCCAACCTATCACCCAACACCATCTCATCAACTCAACCATGGCAGATTTTCTTTGGTAGGACTTACACTTCATCACATAAAAGATTGGAACAGGCTGCTCAGGGAGGCTGTGGCTGCCTCTTCCCTAGGGGTGTTCAAGGCCAGGCTGGATGAGGCCTTGAGCAGCCAAGGCTAGTTGAGAGATGGCAGGGAGGTTGGAGTAGAAGACCTCTAAGGTCCTTTCCAGCCTGAGCCATTCCAGGATTCTGTGCAAATCAGAACATATTTTGGCCTGAATTTTGCTTCTTCACATTCTGTCACGTAAAATCTTGAAGCCCTGCTCTGTGGTGCTGGAGGAGGTAACCTGTTTGAGAGAGTAAGCAACTGTCCTAGCAGCAAAGCTCTGAGTGGCCTTGCAGCAATGGCAGAACAGACATCTGTCTTCAGAGGAGAACAGGCTCCAGTCCTCTTCACAGGAAGAGAATTCAAGTGGTGCTTCCTGTGTCCAGCTGTTGCTCACTCTAGGAAGGATTTGACTGGTTTTGTATGCCAAATTGGTGCCTGTTCTTTGCTTTTTCACTTTGTCTATGCCAGAAGTGATGACTGCTCCTTGTTTCCCACCCCCCTGAGTTTCTGAGGAGGTTAGTTTCACACAGTGACTTGGGGAAAACTCTGACAGGTGTCAACCCTGTATGTTGCAAGATGCAGAAGAGCTCCCTTTCAGCCAATGTTTCTCTTGCTCAAGGCAGGGTTTCTTTTTTCCAGGTCCTCAGGGATTCTGCAGCCAAAGGTGGAGTCTGCAGGTACACAAATCGCAACAGAACTTGCCACAAATGTTGCCGCAGAATTCTAGAGGCCCTTCCTTTTTCAGGTGCCCCAAGTAGAGCTGAGGGACTAAAGAGGGATGGACCAGATGGATCTTGAGCTGTTAGAAGTTGTTGTCTGGATTTTTCCCCCCCCTGCTATAAGAACTTTTCAGTGTCCTTGCACACTGAACTCTTGTAAGATCCGTTCTGAAGGTTCTGCAGTCACACCTGCTAACACTCCAAAAGTTGAGAGCCCAAAGGAAAACTAATTGCTGCCAGGAGGAAGGCTTAGTCCTAGTCTGTAGCTTGACAGCCAGCCAGCCCAGGTGACACTAACCAGGTTTTGCTCACTGTGTAGCTAAAAGAGTAACTGAAAGGTCGGTGGTCGTTCTCCTCTCCTCCCTGCCGAGTGTGGAAGGCTGCCCACCACGTTCTGGGAGCGCTGCTGCCCGTGGCTCTGTGTGTGTGCTTGCAAACAACTGCAGCTCTGTGCTCACGCTGGAGAGGCCTCTGCAGCTGCGCAGAGGCTGAGGTTGGGTTTGATTTGCAGGAGAAGGAGATCCTCAGCATCCTTATCCGGCAGCAGCTCTTCCTCCTCCTCCTCGCGCTCCCGCTCGCCGCCAAAGAAGCCGCCTAAGAGAACTGTGTCCAGCCCTCCGCGCAAGACTCGCCGGCTGTCTCCTTCCGCCAGCCCTCCCCGGCGCAGGCACAGACCGTCGCCACCAGCAAGCCCTCCTCCCAAGCCGCGCCGCTCGCCCACCCCCCAGCAGTCCAACCGCGCAAGGAAGAGCCGCGGCTCCGCGTCACCCAGCAGAGCGTCAGGTACTGCCCGCAGCAGGGGCCTCCCGCAGCAGGGGCCTCCCGCAGCTCCCGGGGGTTGTGCTGCTCCTTGCACAGGAGCAGGCAGGGCTGGAATCACAGCGTGGCTTGGGTTGGAAGGGACCCCGGAGCTCATCTGCTCCAACCTCCCCACTAAGGGCAGTGATGCCTCTCAACTAGGCTGCTCGAGGCCTCATCCAGCCTGGCCTTGAACATCCCCAGGCAGGAGGCAGCCACAGCCTCCCTGGGCAGCCTGTGCCAGAGTCTCACCACCCTCCTACTGAGGAATTCTTCCTCAGCTCCAGTCTAACCCTGCTCTCCCTCAGCTTCAAGCCATTCCCCCTTGTCCTGTCTCTACTCTCCCTTATGAAAAGTCCCTCTGCAGCCTTCCTGTAGGATCCCTTCAGCTATTGGAAGGCCCTGCTCACTGCAGGGACCTTGTGATTAGATGACCTTTAAGGTCCCTTCCAACCCATTCTGTGGCTCTGTCTTTCAGCACCCAAACACAAGAGTACTGAAAAAAGAGAATCTCCTTCACCAGCTCCAAAACCCAGGAAAGCAGAGCTGTCTGAGTCAGGTATGGCTCTCCCTCACCCTGCAGTGCTGGGCTTGGGTGGGGTTTTTAATCCTACATGGGTGACAGTAAAGGCAGTGACAAAGTGCTGAGCCCTATTGGCAAACTGGCACTGAACTCAGGAGTTGTCAGAAGTCACCAAATGATCACTCATGCTGCCTCAAATGTTTCTACCCAAGCTTTGTAAGAAAAAGCTCAGCCAGAGGGTGCTGCAGCCTCAAAGCTGCCTTGGCATTTGATGATCTGCTGTACCATGACTTTGCTTCGGCCTGAAAAAGGCAAACTCCTACCTTGTGTTGAAATACTGTGTCCTGCTGTGTCCCTTTCAGAAGAAGACAAAGGAGGCAAACTGGCTGCAGCAGATTCAGTTCAACAGAGGCGTCAGTACAGAAGGCAAAACCAGCAGTCTTCATCTGGTATGGCTCCCAGGGACTTCCTAGCACTGGGTTGCAGTTTGCTTCTGCAGGGAGCAGTTTGGGAAGTTCCAACACTGATTGAAACACTTTGCTCTGTGCACTGCAGTGCTGCTCTCAGCTTCGCTGTGGGTTTAGCACCCCTAATTAAAAGTCACTTTAATTACTGTTTATGAAGAAGAAAAGCTAACTTGTAAAGGTTATGGCAGATCTGCTGGCAGTGGGTTTGCATCTTCAGAAGTTGCACTTCTGAGCTCTTTACCAGCACACAGCAGAGGCTGTCTGCTGTGGATCACTTCAGCTGTCCCTGCAGTAGGCTATTTCTGAGCACTTTGGACTCTGCCTTGCTTGAGATGAGTAAATTCACCTGGGCCTGGCACAGGTCTGTGTCCAATTAGTTTATGTCCATGTAATGTTTCCACAAGTGACTGCAGCTCACTGTGTAAATAAGTCAGGCTTCCTGTGCACAGCTCAGCTGCTGCAGATCCTCTTCCCCAGCGCTGCATTTATTTACCTTCTGACTTCCACCAGCACTTGGAGCTGAGCTGCTTTTAGGTAGAGGCTGTTTGTCCTGCGGGGGAGAGGAAGTGAACAGCTCCCACTGCAGTATAGCCCTCTCAGGAGCTGTGGTGATAGTGCCAGGAGACTCACTTTTCAGGGAGTGACTCTTCTTTCTTTCTAGATTCTGGCTCTTCATCCTCATCTGAAGAGGAAAGACCTAAACGATCCAACGTGAAGAACGGGGAGGTGGGGCGGCGCCGCCGCCACTCTCACTCCCGCAGCCCCTCGCCGTCCCCACGCAAGCACCAGAAGGAGGCCTCCCCTCGGTAATTGCTGCTCTTACCTCTCACTTCTCCCTAAGCTGAGCATCTCCATCTCTTCCCTCACTGTCTGCTGTGCACCTGTCAGCAAACACAGCCCAGGGTTAAGTCCTGCCTAGCTTGCTCGGTCTGGTTGCACGCCGGCGCGCTCGTTGTGCTCATGTGCTGGGAGCTGCACTGAACTGTCTCTGATGAAGTTCCTTTCTGGCTTCCAACACCTGGCAGATAGATCTGTTTGTTTTGTTTTCCCTCCACTGCTGTCAGGATGCAGATGGAAAAGAGGTGGCAATCACCAGTGATGAAAAGGTTGGTTAGAAATTTATCTGTTCAGCAGGGTTTCCATCCAGGGAATCGTTTGAGGCTCTCATTTCTTTAGTTGTAGTTGGGTGCTGGCCATGCTTTGCCTCATGGACTCACACTCAGAGTATTAGAGAGGGCAATTCAGGCTGATGTCTTCCTTCACATGTGGGATCTGGGAGGGTTTCAGTGGCAGGGAAGTGCCCAGGGGAGCACCTGCCCTGCCCCTGTCATTGCTGCTCACTCCTTGATTCACACAAGCCTGTAACAGCTTAGACATTAATGTTGTTAGCGTCTCCTGGTGCCTGAAAACGACCAAATGCTTCCTCATTTCATCAGATATTGGCACCACTAGCAGTAAACAAGTAGCAGACTAGTGGTGAACACCTGCTTTGTTTTCTCTTATGTATTGTTGACACTTGTGCAATTGTTTGCTGTGTGTTCTCACAGTCTCGGAGGGTGCAGGGAGCTGGGTGCTGGGTGGGTTTATTAATCTGCTATAATAACCCTCTGAGCAACCTGTCACTGAGACTGAGCTAGAATACACTTGCAGTGGACATCATGAGGTGATGATGAGTGGAATTGGATGCCCCCTCCCTGAGCATGTTCAAGGCCAGGCTGGATGAGGCCTTGAGCAGCTGAGTCTAGTTGGGAGGTGTCCCTGCCCACGGTGGGGAGGTTGGAGCTGATGATCTCTGAGGTCCCTTCCAACCTGAGCCATGTGCAGGGTAAATACACATCAAAGATCTGAGGAGTCTCAACCTTTCAGAAGAAGATAGACTGAGTTGGGCTTCCAGCACCTCTAAGGGAGCTGCTGCTAGACCAGGCTGAGCAGGAGCTGAGCTGGTCTCCTGGCTGCCCTGTGGGCTCTGACAGTGAGATGGGGCCTGGCCCACACTGCTTTTCCATCAGTGATTCTGAAACAAGATGGTTTTGTACAGTGAGAGCAGACTTCCCCCCTCCCCAGAAATGCCCTGAAGAGTCACCTGCAGCTTTCCTGAGCCTTCTCTCTGCTCCCCTAGCCGCAGGAGGAGGAGTCCCTCCCCCCCACCAGCCCGGCGCCGCCGCTCCCCCTCGCCTGCTCCCCCTCCCCGCCGCCGGCGGTCGCCCTCCCTGCCCCGCAGAAGGTGAGTCTGGGCTGCTTGGGGTGGCTTGGGTTGGGTTTGGCCTGGAGTGGCTGCTTTTGGCTAGTTGGCCTCAAAACGAGATGCTGTGATGGCAGCTTGCTGAGGGCAGTGGGGGGATTCTGGGTGGTGGGGGCGTGGAGCAGTGCCTGGGTGACCCCCTGGGGGTGCTTCTCAAGAACTTTGGTGTTGAGCCTCTAAAAATTCTTCATAACTTCATTTTTCTCCTTCTTTGGCCAAGCTTCAGCCTGGGGATGAGAAGGCTGAGGAGGGATCTGACCAGTGTTTACAAATACTGTCGGGGGGGTGTCAGGAAGACTGGGGCCAAGCTCTTACTGCTGCCCAGTGATAGGATGAGGGGCAGGGGATGCAAACTGGAACCCAGGAAGTTCCACTTCAACCTGTGGAGAAACTTTGCTGTGAGGGTGGTGGAGGCCTGGGGCAGGCTGCCCAGAGAGGCTGTGGAGTCTCCTCTGGAGAGCTTCCATCCCCGCCTGGACACACTCCTGTGTGACCTGCCCTGGGGGCTGCTGCTTTATCGGGGGGGGTGGGCGGGATGACCTCCAGAGGTCCCTTCCATCCCCTGCCCCTCGGTGATTCCCTGAGCCGCGGCTGTCTGCGAGCTGCGAGGCCGAGCGGCAGCTGAGCCTTTGTTGTCTCTGCAGGTCTCCCTCCCCGCCCCCGCGCCGACGCTCCCCCTCCCCTCGGAGGTACTCTCCGCCCATCCAGCGACGCTACTCTCCCTCGCCGCCGCCCAAGAGAAGGACCGCCTCTCCTCCGCCCCCGCCCAAGCGCAGGGCGTCTCCCTCTCCGCAGGCCAAGCGCCGAGTCTCCCACTCCCCGCCTCCCAAGCCGCGGAGCTCCCCCGCCAAGCGCCGCTCCCCCTCCCTCTCTTCCAAGCACCGCAAGGGGTCTCCTCCCAGCAGGTCCAACCGGGAAACTCGTTCCCCACCACAGAACAAAAGGCATTCACCTTCACCACGGCCTCGAGCTTCTCATACCTCTGCAAGCCCACCTCCACCACCACCGCGAAGGGGAGCTTCAGCTTCGCCCCAGAGGAGGCAGTCTCCATCACCCAGCACCAGACCCATCAGGAGGGTGTCGAGAACACCAGAACCTAAGAAGACAAAGTAAACCAATCCACCTCTGGGCTTTGGGGAGAGCTGGGGAATCGCTTTCCCGTGGCTCTCGTGGCTTGGGGTTGCTCAGGTGCTGCTGGTGGCTCCATCCAGCTTCCACCATCGTAACACCGATTGGGTTTGGAAGCATCTGTTGGAAGTGCAGGCGTTGGGAGAAGCATTAAAGAGGCTTCATGGAAGCTCTGAAAGGTCTTTTAATGGCACAAGAAAGCTTGAGAGGAGTTTTGTTGCCAGCTTTGATTAAAGCAGAATGAGCTTTCTCTTAAGAAGTTAATTGTGGGAGGTTCAGGAGCACTCCACCAGCTGCTGAGTGGATTCCTCAGTGGTCATCCAGGACAAACTGCTGGCACTCCAGAGGCTGGGGTTTGTTTTGCCTGTAGTGTGAGGCTGCTCCCAGAGCAGATGGTCCAGAGTGTGGTGCTGGCTGCTTAATTTTTGCAGAGAGAAAAGTGTAGCTGCCTGCCATGTCTGGCACTGTCTGCACTGGGTGCTGGGAGACAGCATTGCTCTGCTGCTGGCGCTGCCTGTGCTGATCCATCAGCCCTCAGGGGAAGCAGCGCTCGCTCGCTGCCGAGCTGCTTCTGTTTAACAGGCTGCCGCCTTGCAGCGTCCCCACAGAGGGGCTGGGGGGCTGTGCCTTCAGTGTGGCCACTCATACTTCAGGTGGCTCTCTTGCTATGTTTTGTTGTCTTGCTTTGTCTCTCAGTAGAGCCTAATCCCAGCTCTTGTGGTTCCCAGGGCCTCCACGCCGAGCCCGCGCTCCGCCCGGCGAGTGTCTTCGTCGCGCTCTGCTTCGGGATCCCCTGAGCCAGCGCCCAAAAAGCATCCAGGCCCTCCCTCTCCTGCTCGCTCTCGGTCCCCCTCTGCCAACTGGTCACCTGCAAAAAAGGCTAAAAGCCCAACTCAGAGCCCATCACCTGCAAGGGTACTTGTTTGACTTGGAAAAGCCATGCTGGCTTGGGTTAGATGGCACAGATCCAGGCTGGGTGCAGAGTGGGTTGAGAGCAGCTCTGAAGAAAGCCTTGGGGGTGGTGGTTGCTAAGAAGCTCCCCAGAAGGCAGCTGTGTGCTGGGCTGCAGCCAGAGTGTGGGCAGCAGGGCAAGAGAGGGGATTCTGCCCCTTGGCTCTGCTCTGCTGAGACCTCACCTCCAGTCCTGCATTTGGAATGAGTCCAGAGGAGGCCACAAAGATGGGCCAAGGGCTGGAGCACCTCTGCTGTGAGGCTAGGCTGAGGGAGCTGGGGGTGTGCAGCCTGGAGAAGGGAAGACTCCTGGTGGGAAAAGAACAATTCCATGTGGCATCCTTATCTCTTCCCCAGGGAGCTTCCTAGGGACTCTTCCCCTCTTTGCCAGAGGGAGTTGAGTCCACTTGGCAGCCTCAGTGAGGGGGAAGAGCTCTGCCTGGTGTTGCTGTGAGCAGCACATGGAGTTTGCATGCTCTGTTTAAGCAGCCACAGCACAGCCATGCTGTAGGGCATCTCTGCTAGGATTGCTTCTGGGGCAGCCCTTCTGACCCCTGTGCCTCTGCCAGTTGATTGGGATTGTGACTTTCCCCTAGATCTGAAGACAATGTTGACCTCTCTGAGTTTCAGAGTTCTTGGTCCAATGGCCCAGCATGGCTGGGGCCTTGTTTTAGCCTTCTGAAAGCCTTAGGGATGAGTTGGGCTGGGAGGGACCTCAGAGACCATCTCACAGTTCATCCAGCTCCAGCCTCCCCTGCCGTGGGCAGGGATGCCTTCCACTGGGCCTCACCCTGTCTCTCTTGAATTGTGTCACAGAATTCAGATCAAGAAGGGGGTGGAAAGAAGAAGAAGAAAAAGAAGGATAAGAAGCATAAAAAGGATAAGAAGCACAAGAAGCACAAAAAGCATAAGAAGGAGAAGGCTGTGGCGGCCGCGGCGGCCGCTGCCGCTGCTGTGGTGGCCGCCCCAGACACCACCTCGGCACAGGAAGACCAGGAGCCAGAGCCAGAGCCCAAGAAGGTAGGAGTTGGGTAGATGTGCTTTCACTTAAGGGTCTGGGACGAGCCAGTAGCTGGAGGTGAGTGTTCCTGTGCTGGTGTCTGAGCAGCAGTGTGCTCACTGTCCAGCCAGGCTCTGGTGGGTGCTGCCCAGGCACAGGACAGGGAGCAGTGGCTGCAAGCTGCAACCCCTCAACATGAGGAGAAAAGTCTTTATGGTGAGGGTGCTGGAGGCCTGGAGCAGGCTGCCCAGAGAGGCTGTGGAGTCTCCTTCTCTGCAGACTTTCCAAGCCCACCTGGATGTGTTCCTGGTTTATTCCTCGGCTCTCCCCGGCTCTCCCCGCCCTGGGCGGCCCTGCTTTGGCAGGGGGGTTGGGGCTGGCTGATCTCCAGAGGTCCTTTCTGTCCCCTGCCATCCTGTGATGTCACTGGAAGGTTTGCCATGCTGGGGGAGCTGCAGCCTGGCTCAGCCCTCTGGCACTGAAGAGCTGCTCTCTCTCTTTCTTTGAAGGAGACAGAAAGTGAACCAGAAGACAACCTGGATGACCTAGAGAAGCACCTGCGAGAGAAGGCCCTGAGGTCCATGAGGAAGGCTCAGGTCTCCCCCCCCTCCTAGGCAGAGACCTCTTTGATATAATAATGTACATTTTGACTTTATTTTTGGGGGTTGGGGTTTTTTTTTGTTTGTTTTGTTTTGGTTTGTACTCAGAATTCAATTTCCAGTTGCTAAATGTGTTTGAGCTTTAGACTATAACCTTTGTTGTCAGGATTGCTTAGGTCTGGAGGTTCACCCTGTACAGAGGGCCTGGATCCCCACCACTAAAGGTGTCCACAGTGTGCTAGTGACATTCTTTCATTGCCAGGCAAACATTTCAGCTGGAGGGGGAGGCCTCTTGGGGGCTTTTAGGAGCAGGAGGGGTTGGCTTGGAAGCTTTTAAACACCACTCTCAATTCCCCACTTCCTTTGGAAGGCAAACCAAAAAAGCAGAGTCTGGGGGGTGGGCTTGGTTTGGGGGGCAGGGGAGGAGGAGGAGGCTCTCACTGGCCTCCTCTTCTCTTTTTGTACCTACTTCATCTTGTGCTGCTAACCTTGGTGGTTTGGAAGCCTGCCCAGGAGGCAAAACCACTGCAGAATTAGGGGAGAGATTCATCAGCTGGAAGGAAATTGGTCAGTTTGGAGGGGAGGTCACCTGAGGGGAGAGACCTCCTGTTTGAGGGGAGAGTGAATCCTTTGGGGGGGAGGGAGGGAATTGATCCCATTGGATTGGGGATTGAGTGCATTGGAGAGGGATTGAATCCATTGAGAGGGGAAATTGACCCATTGGAAGGGGGATTGAATCCATTGGAGGGGGATTGAATGCATTGGAGGGGAAATTGATCCATTGATAGGGGAAATTGACCCATTGGAGGGGGATTGAATGCATTGGAAGGGGGATTGAATCCATTGGAGGGGGAAATTGATCCATTGAGAGGGGAAATTGACCCATTGGAGGGGGATTAAATGTATTGGAAGGGGGATTGAATCCATTGGAGGGGGAAATTGATCCATTGAGAGGGGAAATTGACCCATTGGAGGGGGATTAAATGTATTGGAAGGGGGATTGAATCCATTGGAGGGGGAAATTGATCCATTGAAAGGGGGATTGAATCCATTGGAGGGGGAAATTGATCCATTGGAGGGGGGATTGGATCTATTGAGGGGAAATTGATCCATTGAGAGGGGAAATTGAATCCATTGGAGGGGGAAATTGATCCATTGAGAGGGGAAATTGACCCATTGGAGGGGGATTGAGTGCATTGGAGGGGGAATTGATCTCTTTGAATGCCTTCTCCTCTTGCCTGTGTAGTTCTCCATGAAAGCAAGACCCCCCAAAGTGGCAATTTGAGAGTGATCCCCACAAGATAACCACCCTGCAGAAATGAAAGCATGTTGTTTAGCAGGACACTGTGGGGTTCTGTTGGCTGTGTGACCTGGTTTGGAAACACTGGAATCTTTCAGTTGTAATTTTTTGTTTTTGTAATGTTCTCTTAGTTGTTGTTTTTGTTGTTTGGCTTTTGGTTTGTTTTTTTTTTAAGGGCAGTTTCCATTGATCAGCAGCCCCAGAGAGAGGGGGAGAAAAAAAAAAACCACCATAGAAAACAGCCAAAAATAAAAAGAAAGAAAGAAAGAGAGGAGAAAAAAAATAACAAACAAACAACAAAAGGAAAAAAAAAAAAGGCCAAGAAAGGAAAAAGCAAACAGGAAAAGAGGCTAAAAAGGAAGCAGAAAAATCATTTGAAAGCAGTTGGAAAGGAAGCAAAAGTAAACAAACAGCAGACAGAAAAGTAATAAAAAGGCAAACAGAGAGAAAGGCAAAAAAAAAAGGAAAGGAAAAGCAAAAAAAAAAAGGTTTTAAAAAAAAAAAAGGAAATAAAAGCAAACAACCACCAAAAAAAAGAGGAAAAAAAAGGTAAATGACAAAAAAAAGAGCAAATAACAGAGGGGAAAAAATCCCCAACCAAACAAAAGATTTCCTTCAGCTCCCTGAGACTTTGTGTTGGAGATGTTGTTGCCCCCCCCTCCCCTCCCTCCCCCCTGTTGCTAAATCTTTGTCTCCTGACGGTTCTCAGAGTGGTTCTGAGCCTCCTCCCAGAGCTGTGGGCTTGGGACTGTCCTGAGGAGCCCTCCCCCTGCCCTCCCTGCCCTCCCCCCCGGACCTCTTTGGCTATTGTCACGTTCTGACTGTTCCCTGGGGTGGTTCTGGGGTGGTTTTTTATTTTTAACTCAGAAGCTCTCTAAAGCTTGTGGATTAAACAAATAAATTTCTAAATTTAAAGAGGTGCTGGCTGGTTTCCTGGGGGCAGCTGCTGCCCCTCAGCTTGCCCTGGGGCAGGGGGGAAGGGCTGCACTGGGGAGGAGCAGCAGGGAGGTCCTGTGTCTGAGAGACTGTGGGGGGAAGCTTTGTGGTTCTTTTGTGCCCCCCTCCCTGTGCTGGGGGCAGGGCACAGCAGAAGCTGCTCCTTGTTCACCTCCTGTTGTGTCTGGAGGGATGCTCTTGCAAAGCAGGAGTTCAAGCCAGCTCCAAGCTGGGCAGCACTCTGCTAGGCTTGGGTAGAAGCTTCAACCCTTCTGGTGCTTGTCAGCAAGGGGAAGGTTTGAAGTGCAGCTCAACCCCAAAACCCTTTCCTGCAGGTTTGCATCAGCCTGGCCCCAAGCTGTGGCTGTGGAGGTGCAGGTCTGAAGGCTCCTGGGAGGGAAGCCTGGGGGGGTTGCTGTTCTCTTTGGGCACCTTTGGGACTTGCTGGGTTGCTGCTGCTGTCCCAGGTGGTTTCTGAATCCTCCAAGCTCTGCTTCTGGGAAGCAAATCTTGAAGCCTGAGCTTCCTCTGGGGGAGGAATGGGCTCTGCCTCTCCAAGGGGTGGTGTGCTGCACCTGCAGGAGATGTGATGTGCACAAGGCAGTGTAGAGCTCTGGTCCTGGTCCTTTGGGCTTGACCTCCTGGTAGGGCTTGAAGCAGGTGGTGTGGAGGTGATGGATGGAAGGGGCTAGCTTTGAAGTGGCTTTCTGCTGCACTTCCTTTTGTGCTGAACCTTTTGTCCCTCAGCAGAAGCTCATTGTATGCTAAAGTGCTTGCAAACTTAGTTGTCCACCTCTGGCACCTTGAGTTCTGTTGTTAAATGTCTGTAATAAATGCCAAGAGCTTCCTGCACAAAGCCAGCTGAAAAAGTCCATCTGAGTGAACCTGCTGCTTGTGGAGCTGCAGAACCCAGCCCTCAGCCCTTAGCTTCCTCCTTTGCTTTCCCCCTGGGATGTTTCTTGGCAGCACAAATGCTGCTGAAGTTCACTCTTAGGGCTGCTGTCTTCTCCAGGAGCTAACAACTTCATAGGTTCAGAGAATGCTTTGGGTTGGAAGGGACCTCAAAGCTCATCCAGTTCCAGCCCCCTGCCATGGGCAGGGACACCTCCCACCAGCCCAGGCTGCTCAAGGCCTCATCCAGTCTGGCCCTGAACACCTCCAGGGAGGGGCCAGCCACAGCCTCCCTGGGCAGCCTGTGCCAGAGTCTGCCAAAAATTTCTACCTCCTCTCCAGTCCCAGCCTGTCCTCCTCCAGCTTCAATCCATTCCCTCAGCCTGTCCCCAGAGAGGAGGTTCTGCAGCCCTCTGAGCATCTTTGTGGCCTCCTCTATACCCACTCCAGCAGCTCCAGGTCCCTCTTACGCTGGGAGCACCAGAGCTGAAGGCAGTGCTGCAGGTGGGCTCTCAGCAGAGCAGAGGGGCAGAATCCCCTCCCTGCCCTGCTGCTCTCCCTGCTTTGGATGCAGCCCAGGCCGTGGTTGGCTGAATCTTGCTCTGCTCTGGGTTTGGTGACCTCTGTGAGCCTTTTAATCTTAGTCCCAGGAGAAGCTCTTTAAATACATCCAGTGCCTGAGTCACCAGCTGCTTATCTCCACTCCTATCTGCTTTTCATCCCCTGCCTCCTGGAGCTCCCAAGGCTCTGAGCACCCTGCCCTAGTGGAGGCTCTCCCTGCAGAGGTGTGGGACTGGGTGACCTTTGGGAGGTCCCTTCCAGCCCAAACCGTTCTGTGATGATTCCAGGGCAGGGAGCTGTGATTCCGAGGCAGGGAGCTGTGATTCCAGGGCAGGGAGCTGTGATTCCAGGGCAGGGAGCTGTGATTCCAGGGCAGGGGGCTGTGATTCCGAGGCAGGGGGCTGTGATTCCAGGGCAGGGAGCTGTGATTCCAGGGCAGGGAGCTGTGATTCCAGGGCAGGGAGCTGTGATTCCGAGGCAGGGAGCTGTGATTCCGAGGCAGGGGGCTGTGATTCCAGGGCAGGGAGCTGTGATTCCGAGGCAGGGGGCTGTGATTCCGAGGCAGGGAGCTGTGATTCCGAGGCAGGGAGCTGTGATTCCGAGGCAGGGGGCTGTGATTCCGAGGCAGGGGGCTGTGATTCCAGGGCAGGGAGCTGTGATTCCGAGGCAGGGGGCTGTGATTCCGAGGCAGGGGGCTGTGATTCCGAGGCAGGGAGTTGTGATTCCGAGGCAGGGGGCTGTGATTCCAGGGCAGGGAGCTGTGAGTCCGGGGCAGGGGGCTGTGATTCCGAGGCAGGGAGCTGTGATTCCAGGGCAGGGAGCTGTGATTCCGAGGCAGGGGGCTGTGATTCCGAGGCAGGGAGCTGTGAGTCCGAGGCAGGGGGCTGTGATTCCGGGGCAGGGGGCTGTGAGTCCGGGGCAGGGGGCTGTGATTCCGAGGCAGGGGGCTGTGATTCCGAGGCAGGGGGCTGTGATTCCGAGGCAGGGGGCTGTGATTCCGAGGCAGGGGGCTGTGATTCCGAGGCAGGGGGCTGTGATTCCGAGGCAGGGAGCTGTGATTCCGGGGCAGGGGGCTGTGATTCCGGGGCAGGGGGCTGTGATTCCGAGGCAGGGGGCTGTGATTCCGGGGCAGGGGGCTGTGATTCCGAGGCAGGGGGCTGTGATTCCGAGGCAGGGAGCTGTGATTCCGAGGCAGGGGGCTGTGATTCCGGGGCAGGGAGCTGTGATTCCGAGGCAGGGGGCTGTGATTCCGAGGCAGGGGGCTGTGAGTCCGGGGCAGGGGGCTGTGATTCCGAGGCAGGGGGCTGTGATTCCGGGGCAGGGAGCTGTGATTCCGAGGCAGGGGGCTGTGATTCCGAGGCAGGGGGCTGTGAGTCCGAGGCAGGGAGCTGTGATTCCAGGGCAGGGAGCTGTGAGTCCGAGGCAGGGGGCTGTGATTCCGAGGCAGGGGGCTGTGATTCCGAGGCAGGGGGCTGTGATTCCGAGGCAGGGGGCTGTGAGTCCGAGGCAGGGGGCTGTGAGTCCGAGGCAGGGGGCTGTGAGTCCGAGGCAGGGGGCTGTGATTCCGAGGCAGGGAGCTGTGATTCCAGGGCAGGGAGCTGTGATTCCGAGGCAGGGGGCTGTGAGTCCGAGGCAGGGGGCTGTGATTCCGAGGCAGGGGGCTGTGATTCCGAGGCAGGGGGCTGTGATTCCGAGGCAGGGGGCTGTGAGTCCGGGGCAGGGGGCTGTGATTCCAGGGCAGGGAGCTGTGATTCCGAGGCAGGGGGCTGTGAGTCCGAGGCAGGGGGCTGTGATTCCGAGGCAGGGGGCTGTGATTCCGAGGCAGGGAGCTGTGAGTCTGGGGCAGGGAGCTGTGATTCCAGGGCAGGGAGCTGTGATTCCGAGGCAGGGGGCTGTGATTCCGAGGCAGGGGGCTGTGATTCCGGGGCAGGGAGCTGTGATTCCAGGGCAGGGAGCTGTGATTCCGAGGCAGGGGGCTGTGATTCCGAGGCAGGGAGCTGTGATTCCGAGGCAGGGGGCTGTGAGTCCGGGGCAGGGGGCTGTGATTCCGAGGCAGGGGGCTGTGCTCGGTGCTCTGAGCTGTGCTGTGGAGCAGGCTCTGAGGAGCCGAGGCTCATCTGGCCTTGCCCCTTTGCTGGATGCCAGGTGAGTGTGCAGCTGGGCTGGCACAGCACTGGCAGCACTCAGCTTGCTCTCAGCTGGAGTCAAAGCTGCGGCAGAGGCTGTGGCAGGGAGAGGGGGAGCTGCTGTCACCTCCCCGTGTGGCTTCCCAGCTTCCTCGCTTTGCCTCCTGTGTGATCCACTTAGCTGCTCAGTCCCTGTCGTAAGCGGCTGTGGTCCCTCCGCAGGGACAATCGAGAGGTGATTAACTCGGAGAGCAGTGGCGCTGGCAGCTGTGTGCTGCCAGACTTTCATCGGCAGTTTGACTTTTGAGCTTCAGCTGTGCTCGGGGGGAGCTGTCGGACCAGCGGGAGTCCATTCAGCCAAGAGGAGGGAGATCGTTCCCCACCCCCTGGCCGCCGGTAGGTGATGTCCTGCGACAGAGGCTCTTATCTGAGCTCTTCTGGCAGGGAAATCAGATAAGCAGCTGCTGAAAGTACAGCAAGAACACTGCCTCTGTCCTGCTCTGCTGCTGAACACGCACACACACACAGAGCTTCTCTTGCAGTCCCTTCTTTGCTTCCAGCAAGGGTCTGGCTGCCAGAAGCAGCTGGGTTTATGGTTTCTCTTGCTCAGGTTTAGCTCTGCCTTGGCTCTGCAGCTGCCAGCCCAGGAGGCTCCACCTCAACATGAGGAGAAACTTCTTTGGAGCTGGAGCCCTGGAGCAGGCTGCCCAGGGAGGTGGTGGAGCCTCCTCTGGAGAGGTGCCCCTGGCAAGCAGAGGTTTGGGTTGTTTGGGTTTGAGGTTTTTCTCCCCTCAGTCTTTCATATCAAGCCATGAGCTGAGCTGTGCAGTGCTGGGGTCTCCTGTAGCTGCCAGGGGGCTGTGCCTGAGGGACTGACTGCCCCAGAGCCGCCCCCAGCGTCCCAGGGAGGGGAAGTGCTGCCAGAAGGCTTCCTCAGCTGGGAGTGCCCAGGTTTATAATGGGAGGTGGCTGGCACCCAGGGCTGGGGAGTCAGCATCTGACGCCCTAATCTGGCTGGGTGAAGCTGGGATTAGAGGGCAGAGTGACTCAGGGTGACAGCAGCCACCCTGTGCCACAGGTGCCCCTTTGTTCAGCTGCCTTCTGCTTTTGTTTGCTGCAGAGGTCGTTCAGGGTAACAGAACCCAAAGCCAGCGCTGCAGGGGAGAGTTTGTTGGCTGCCACCCTGGGAGCAGTGTCAGGGCTGGCAGTGTGGCCTGGGGAGATGATCTGCCCCAGGTGGGGCTGACACCTCCGGTGCAAGGTGGTTTCATTGCAAGTAAACTCTGAGTGGAGCTTGCCTGGGCTCTGCCTGGTGGCACAGCCTCTGCCTGGCATGATGTGGAAAGCTCATGGAAGAGCTTTGGCCTGGGGGGGCAGCAGCCCCCTGCAGCTGGCTCAGTTGGAGAGGGTCCCGAGGAGGTGACAAGAGGCTGGAGCTGCTCTCCTAGGAGGACAGGCTGAGGGAGCTGAGGCTGTTCAGCCTGGAGAGGAGAAGGCTCCCAGGAGCAGATCCATCAGGAATGGAGCTTCCTCTCCTCCAGGATCAGGCTCTTGGGGCATCACACAGTGACCACCAACTGCAGCTGGTGCTGTGGGGCTCGACCCCTGGGCCATGAGCAGGGGCCAGGGGAGGCTGCACAGCCTGGGCAGGGGGGACACAGGAATCCTTTTACCTTCCACATCTGCTGCAGCCTGCTGAGCTGCGGGGCAGAAGGGATGTGAGCTCCAGCCGCCTGCTTCCTCCTGCACAAAGGCAGGATGCAGTTGCCCCTGGGGCACAGGTAGCCAAGGGGGGCACGAAACCAGCGCTGCCTCGGCGCGGGGTGCTGGGCACACAGCCGCGGAGCAGCCGCGTCCGGAGCGGGAGGCAGCGCAGCAGGAGGGGGGTCCGGAGAAAGGGACAGGGCAGGAGGAGGGAGGGGAGAGGGCAGCCGGCAGGGGCTGGCAGCGGGGCCCGGAGAAAGGGACAGGGCAGGAGGAGGGAGGGGAGAGGGCAGCCGGCAGGGGCTGGCAGTGGGGCCCGAAGGAAGGGATGGGGCAGGAGGAGGGAGGGGAGAGGGCAGCCGGCAGGGGCTGGCAGCGGGGCCCGAAGGAAGGGATGGGGCAGGAGGAGGGAGGGGAGAGGGCAGCCGGCAGGGGCTGGCAGCACGGCCGCGGGCGCTGTGGCACCAGCGCCTGGCAGCGGTATGGAGCCTGCCGTGAGCCCTTGGGAGGCAGGTAAGGAATCCAGGGAGCAGGAGGTGCTTAAGGAGAAGGATATTGTCCAACAGATGCTGAGGCTGCAGCTGCAGGAGGGGAGTGGGGCTGGTGTGAGCCTCATCTGCCAATGGTGGGCAGGCAGGGGTGGGCAAAGCTCCAAATCCTTCACTTTTACTTAAAAGAAACCACGGAAGAGAGTTGTTTTGGGAGGGCCCCTGCAGGGCCGGGGGGGATCGCTGAGTTCCTCCACAACAGCTTCGTGTGCAGCCAGGGGCAGAGCTGCAGCTCCAGTAACTTCTGCTGGCTGCAGCCGGTGGAGGTTTGGCTCCGCTGTGGCCCCTGGGCTGTGGTCCCTGGGGAGGGCTCTCAGCTCAGGCTGCAGAAGTCCCCAGCACACTGCAGCCCTTATCTGCTCAGCCAGATCTTCCTCCCCACCCCTGACCCTTGCTGGTGCTGTGTCCTGCTCTGGGCTGTGCCCACAACACAAACCTCAGCTGCCTCCCTGCTGACCTGCACCATGCGGTGGGCAAAGGGACTGTGCCTGGTGGCACAGCTGTGCCCAGCTGCCTGGCATGGAAAGCTCATGGAGGAGCATTGGCCTGGGTGGGCAGCAGCCTCCTGCAGCTGGAGGGTCAGTTGGAGAGGGTCCAGAGGAGGCCACAAAGATGAGCAGGGATCTGGAGCACCTCCCCTGCAAGGCCAGGCTGAGGCAGCTGGGGCTATTGAGCCTGGAGAAGGCTCCAGGGAGACCCCAGAGCAGCCTCTCAGTACCTGAAGGGGCTCCAGGAGAGCTGGGCAGGGACTTTGGACAGGGGCTGGGAGTGACAGGGTGAGGGGGGATGGATTGAAGCTGGAGCAGGGTTAGTTCAGCACATTAGGAAGAAGTTCTTCACTGTGAGGGAGGTGAGACTCTGGAGCTGGCTGCCCAGAGGAGTTGTGAACCTCTCATCCCTGGAAGTGTTTCAGGCCAGGCTGGATGAGGCCCTGAGCAGCCTGGGCTGGTGGGAGGTGTCCCTGCCCGTGGCAGGGGGCTGGAACTGGATGGGTTTCAGGTCCCTTCCACTCTGTGATCTCTGAGCTCCTCACTCAGGCTGCAGCAGTGAGTGGCTCCATGCTTGGAGTGAAGCAGAGTCCCTTTTAGGAACAGCCAACCTCCCCCACTGCAGGGGCAGGGGAGCTGCCATTAGCAGCTGATCCTCTCTGTGTCAGCTGGGTTTGGATGCAGCCAGTGGGGGTTTGACTCCCCAGGTGGAAAGGAAAGGGGGGGGGGGGGGGAAGCCCAACAATTGCCTTTGTCACTGCAATGATCATTTCTAATGAGCCAGAGAGGCTTTGGGCCCCTGTCCAGCTTGTTAAAGTCTCTGCCAGTCCCACATGCAGCAGGACCAGAGGAGAAGGAGGGGAAATGACATCAGGTGCACGAGTGGCAAAGCACAATCCAGCCCTTGATGATTTATTTAGGTTTTAATCTCTCACAAGGCTGGGGATGAAGCCTTCCATTATTCATGCAGGAGCAGAAAGGGAGCTGTGCTCACCCCAGACTCCACTTTCAGCTTCAACTCTTCTTTCCAGCCAAGGAAAGTGGACACCTCGCTGGGATCCAGGGCAGAGATAAGTGAGGGGAGCTGGGTGAGGAGGGAGGAAGTGTGGGGTGGCTGCTGTGGAGGGCAGGAGCCAGCAGCAGCCCAGCCCCGTGGCTGCAGGGCTCATGTCGGTGGTCTGGGGGCTCCTGGGGGTGCTGCAGGGGAGATCTTGCTGCTGAGAACAAGCTCTTCCCCCTCCCAAGGGGCTCGGGCTTGCAGCTGGAGCTTCAGTCAGCTGAGTCCCTGCAGTGGCTGCTCACAGCTCTGGGCTGGCCGATGGGGTGGCTCCTGGCAGCCCAAGCTGGAGCTGCTGCTCTCCAGCTCAAGGCTTTCACAGAGTCATGACGCTTGGAAAAGCTTTTTGAAGGTCAAGCCCAGCACCACCCTGGCCCCAGGAGCCATGGCCACAGGCTTCCCCAGCCCCTCCAGGCATGGGGACTGCACCACCTCCCTGGGCAGCCTCTGCCACCCCCTGACCACTCCTGCAGGACAGAAGTTGTTCCTAATCTCCAACCCAGACCTCCCCTGGTGCAACCTGAGGCCATTTCCTCTGCTCCTCCATCCCCCCCGGCCCTGCAGCCTGCACACATCACCTTGTCTCCAGCCTGGCCACGTTGCCAGCAGGGGCTTGGCCCTTCTCCAGCTGCTGCTTCCTTCCTCCCAGCCTCGGCACAGCCTTTGCTGCCTTCCACTGCCTGTGTGGCAGCCCGGAGGAGCTGCAGCAAATGCTAATCTCATTTACTGCTCCGTGGCCTTTTCTGGGGGTGGCTTTTTGCTAGGGGAGGAGGAGGGAGATGAGGTTGGTGCTGAGCTGGAGCTGCTGGCTCACTCTGGGATCCCTCCCTCCTCCCCCAGCTGTGCCAGCTGTGGGTTTAGCCCTGCCTGGGGGTGCAGGGAAGGTGCCCCCTGGCCCAGGCTCCTGTCTCTGAGAGCAGTTTCTGCTGACTGAGGCTCTGTTGGCAGGTGAAGAGGTGAGTGCTGTGGTGAGGCCAAAGGGAGGAGCCCTGAGCAGTGGAGCAGGAACAGCCCAAGGCTTGGGGATGCATTCACAGCATCCCAGCACCGAGGGGGCTGGAAAGAACCTCTGGAGGCCATTGAGTCCACTCCCCCCTGCTCAGATCCCCCCTGGGGCTGCTCCTCTCCACACCCAGCACCCCCAGGGCTCTCAGCCTTTCCTCCTCACAGAGGTGTTCTCTTCCTTTCATCATCCCCATGGCCTCCTCTGGACTCTCTCCAGCTGTTCCCTGTCTCTCTGGAGCCCAGAGCAGGACACAACACTCCAGATGAGTCCCCACCAGGGCAGAGCAGAGCTGCAGCTAGCCTCATGCCCCCCTTTCCCTGAGCCCCCCGAGGCACCTGGTGCTGGGATGCAGATCCCAGATCTGGATGAAGTGCAGGGTTGGAGGGAAAGCAGAGGAGGGGAAGAAGCTTCAGAGCTGCAGGGCTGAGAGCAAGCAGCAAAGACAGAACCCTCCTGGCTGTGCCAGGGACTCCAAACCCAGCCCTGGGCAGCAGGGTGAGACAGGCTGAGGCTGGCTGAGTGCTGCAGCTCCCTGTGCCCAGCTTGGCCTTGCTTTGGCACCAGCACTCTGCTGGCTCCACCAGGACCTTCCCTGGGCTGCGTCTCTGAAAGCCTCCATTGTGAGGGGAAGAGGCCCAGGGCCCAGCTCCCTGGGGCAGGGCTGAGAGCTGCAACTCCTGGGATGAGCCCTGCAGCCTCTGAGCCCTGCCCCCCTGCCCTGTGCCCCCTGCCCTGTGCCCCCTGCCCGAGCCTGCTCAGCAGGGTTTGGCTCATCAGCCCTGAAGGGAACCCCAGGTGCTAAAGGGGTCAGGGCTGGCAGAGGCTGCCCAGGGAGGTGGTGGAGTCCCCAGGCCAGGCTGTGTTTGAAGGTGGCTTGGCTGTGGTGCTTGGGGCTCTGCTTTAGGGGTGGCCCTTGCAGAGCAGGGGCAATGGTTGGACTTGGTGGTCCTGAGGGTCTCTTCCCACCTGAGTGTTTCTGCGGCTCTGTGCTGCCAGCTCCTTCAGGAGGCAGCCCAGAGGCCATGGTGGGGTTGGGCTGCTGGTTGGGTTTGATGATCTTCAAGAGCTCCTCCAGCCTTCATGGCTCTGTGATTCCCACCCCCCAGGGCTCCCAGGCCCAGCTGCCATCAGCCCCCTGAGCCTGGGACACTCCATGGCTCAGCATCTGCTGCTGCTCCAAAGGCAGCCAGAAGGGCTCTGAAGGTCCTGGCCACACCAACCCCATTTGTCTGCAGTGGTTTTTCCCTTCCCCCTCCCTGGGCTTTGCCATTGTGGCTGAGAGGCTTTTCCAGCCCCCACTTCTGCCTGTGCTGGACAGCTGGGGGAGCAGGTGGCCAGATCCTGGCGTGGTGCTGTGTGGGTTCCCTCAGTAGGGAGGATCTGATGTGGTGCTTGGGTGTAACCAGCTGTGCAGGTTTGCCTTGGCCAGCTGCAGGTGGAGATTTGCCTGCAGCTCCTTCTCCAGCTCCTCCCCTGCTGACCTTCAGGCTGTGCTGCCCCTGTGACCTGTGGCAGCCACCCTCAGCTCCCTGCCCAAACCTTCCCTGCAGATGGAGACACTGAGGATGCAACAAGCAAGGAGCAGAGCTTCCCCCTCAGCAGCCATGGAGGCCCTCAGGATGATGCTGGGCCCCATGCTGGGCCCTGGGGGAGGACAAGGAGCTTCCAGCAGCCTGCTCTGGGGTGGCCTTGGTGCTGCAGCTCTCTGTGGTGTGCAGGAGCTGGGATGGAGCTGGCCAGGAAACAACCCCTTGGAGCCTTGGCTTTGGGGGGCTGGGGCTGGGGCTTCTCTGGGGGTGCCAGAGCAGGGGATTGAAGAGGGTCTGGTTGTAACCAAGCCCCACTCAGGTTTGCTGTGCTGGCAGTGAGGATTTGCCCTGCTGGGCTGAAGCCTGAGCAGCTCTGCATGGGGGAATCCTCCCCCAGGTGATGCCCACTGGTGCTGTGCCCCATGAGGAGTGGCCTGGCAGCAGGATGCCAAGGCAGATGGGGTGGCACTGGGTGGGTGCAGAGGGAGGTTGCCAAGACATTCAGGGAGCCCTGGATGTGAGGTGAGTCCCCTGAGGGCAGCCTGCTGTGGCTGGATGTGTGACCCTTCCCTCCTGGGAGGGGGGCTGGGATTTCTGCCTCCTGCCAGGGAGGGTTTGGCTTTATTGTCTCACCCTGCCCAGCCCTGCCGAGAGGGAGCAGCCAAGGGGACATTTGAATGTCAATGAGATGCCAGCTGCAGCCCTGCTAATTGCTCATTTGCTTACCCAGAGCTAAGTGTTACAGCAGTGAGAGAAACCTCAGCCACAGGAACCTCTCCTGCACCTCATTAGGGTGGCTGTGGAAAGCAGCCCATGGTGGAACCACCCTTGCCTGCTGCCATGACCATCTCCAGCTCAGCTCCATCGCTCTCCCCACTGCCCTGAGCAGCCAGGGAAGTGATGGAGGTCACCCAGAAGTTCATGGCTGGGAGAGGTGCAAAGGATTTAGAAGGGGGAAAAAAAATCTCAGCAGAGCCTTGGTGCTCAGAGAGGGGCAGGCTGTGGCTGTGCCCTCCCTGGAGGTGGTCAGGGCCAGGCTGGATGAGGCCCTGAGCAGCCTGTGCTGGTGGGAGAGGGCTGGAACTGGGTGACCTGGAAGGTCCCTTCCAACCCATTCCATGAATCCCTGTGGAGTCTGGGTGGGCTTGGGCAGCCCTTGGGCTGTGGGGCAGAGGGATGACTCCAAGCCCTCAAATCCCTGCCCCAGCTTTGTGCTTCAGCTTCTGGCTCTCAATGGCTCTGGCTGTAACTTAGGAGGAGGCTGAAGAGTGTCTCCCAGAGATGGTGACACAAAGCCCAGGGGGCTAGCAGGGTGATGATTAACATTGCAAAAGCAGGCAGGGCTCAGCCCTTCCTGCCTTTCAGCCTGAGCAGGTAGAGCAGAGGCTGCAGGGAGCCAGGCTCTGCTGCTGGCAAGGTCTGGGAGAGCTGTGCTCTGCTTCTGCCCCCCAGGATTGCTGTTCTCCCTGTCTGCAGGGCAGGAGTGGCTTTGACAAGGACCTCAGCTGCTTCTGCCAGCTGCTGAGCCGTGGCTCAGGTTTGTGCTCAGGTCTCAGCTCCCTGAAAGGAGGCTGAAGGGAGGTGGGGGCTGCCTTCTCCTCCCAGGATAACAAGTGATAGGATGAGAGGAAGTGGCCTCAGGGGGCACCAGGGGAGGTTTAGGTTGGACACTAGGAAGAGTTTGTTCCCCAGAAGGGTCACCAGGCACCGGCCCAGGCTGCCCAGGGAGGTGATGGCAGAGTCCCCATCCCTAGAGGAGGTTAAAAGCTGCTTGGGTGAGGAGCTGAGGAGGGAGCTGTTAGGTTATGGTTGGACTTGATGACCTGAAAGCCTTTTCCAAGCAGGTGGTTCCACCATCTCCATCCTGCTGTGGCTATCTCTGGGCTCTGGGCTGGGATTCCCTTGGCCTCACTGCGCTGCAAGGCTCAGAGGAGGTGGAGGAGCTGCTGCCAGCTGCCAGAGCTTTACCTGCTCAGGGTTTGATCACTGTGATTATCCCTAAGCCCTGCTAGGACTGCAAGCCCTTGGCAGCCAGACCACAGCTCCTTTTCTTGCTTAAGCCCTTTAGAGGGGAAAGCCAAACCCCAAACAACAACCAACCCAACCTGGCTCCTTCCACCGTGACTCAGAGAGGAGGAAATCAAACGCAGGTTCCCCAGGCTGCCGCCTGAGTCAGAGCAGCCTTCACGCCACGGTCCAGGGCAGGCTCCCTGCTGGCGTTTGCTTTGTTCCTTGTGATCAAAGTAATCAATCTGAGATGTGGACTTTGCCCAGGGAACCTCCTGGAGAGCTCAAGGGCATCTGGAGCCTCCTGTGTAGGGGTGCTCGGGGTCCCCCCCTCGATAGGAGCTCCCTCGGTGGAGCTGGAGGGGCTGAGCCCGGAGGGACTCAGGGGAATTGCCACCTGAGCTCTGGGGTTCCCTGTGAGGCTTCATCCCATGCTGCCCCAGCACTGTGGGCTTGGGCTGGGCTGGGCTGCCCTGGAGCAGCCCTTTGGGGCTCCAGCAATCTCAGTGTCCTTACCTGAGAAGAGCACTGGAAGGGCACCTCGGGATTTTGCTGCCTGCCAGGCCTGCAGGAGCAAGCTGCACCCAGGCAGGCAATTTGGGTCCCTCACTGCTTCTGGGAGCTGCCTGATCTGCTGAGGGGTTTGGATGGTGTCTGATGCTGAGGGCTGAGCTCTGTGGGAGCAGCCAGAGATGGGTGCCTGGGGAGAGGCTGGGGAGAGGCAGCTGCTGGAAGGGCACTGCAGCAGCAGGGCTCCTGTGCCTGCGGCAGGAGGCTGTTTACCCTGGCACCACCCTCAGCTCTCAGCCTCAAAGCAGGGGCAAGAGGAGGGCACTGATGTTTTCCTTACCTGAGGCAAGAGAGGAGTGTCAGGGGCACGTCTCCACCCGGGCTGGAGCAGGAACCTGCCTCCCTCCTGGAGGTGGTGGTGCTGGGTGAGTGCTCAGGGCAGGGAGGGGGAGGTGGAAAATCCTCCCTCCTGCACGAGGGTCTGGCCCTGAGCACATCTGCCGTGCCTTGGTCTTGCCACCCACCCCAGGGCTACACCAAGCCCAGCCCCAGCTGCTTGGTGTGGCTCCACTTGGACCATGGTAGACTCCAGAAGAGCAAATGCACTGCTGAGGGCAGCAGGGCTGTGCTGGGGATGGGCTTGGGTTGGGGTCTGGGGGGAGCAAAGCAGGGCTGGGCTCTGCAGCCTGGGGGGGAAGGAGAGCTTGGCCCTGGGGAGAGGATGCTCCACACCACGGACAGGAGTGGGCATGGCCCTGGGAGCTGGCAGAGAGGAGCAGCTTGAGCTGCTGCCTGCTTGATACCTGCAGTGCTGGATGAGCTGCTGCTCTGCAGGACATCCTGGGGCAAAGCACTTAACCTCGTGGAGCTGTTCCCCGAGGAGAAGGAATGAATGGAATGGTTTTGTTTGGATGCCCCCATCCTGCAGCAAGCTGACTGGGATTGCTGTTGACACTCCAGCAAGTGCCAGGTCAGGAGAAGCCCTTTGCCAGTGGAAGGCAGGGGCCCATCTCACTCCCAGTGTGCAGGAATGGAAACAAAGAGATTTCAGAGCCTGGGTGCAAGCTGAGGCTCAGCATCCATCACCGTGAAGCAAGCTGCTGGCTTTGTCCTCTCCCTCCCCTCCAAGCTGGCTCCAAGCCCTGCTGGTGTGGAGCAGCACCACACACCTTCAGCATCTGTGCCTGCTTGGCAGCCACCCAGGAGCAGAAGGCAGCTCCCTGCCCTCCTTCAGGGGTTTCTGCCACCCTTGAGGCTTTGCTGTGGAGCACAGAACTTCAGCAGCAGCCTCACTCCACAGAGAGCTCTCCCTGTGCTTTGGGTTCTGTCAGGCCACAGCCTTGCTGCAGCTTGGGCTTGGATTATCAGGAGCCCAGGGTCTGGATCAAGCAAGCCCGGGGATAAAGAGGGTTTGGTGCTGGATTTGCTCTCTCTGATGTCAGCCTGCAGCCCGGGGAGAAGATGCCACTGGCTTGGGGTCATTACTTTAATTGGGCTGATCCTCTGCAGATGTCATTTGCAGGCTGCTGGAGGAGCTGCTGCTGGAGGAGCTGCTGCTGCTGCTGCTCCCTCTCTGCTGGCACACAAAGGAGCAGGCAGGAGGCGGGGGCTGGCTGCACGCTGCCTTCCCACACCGCCTCCTCCCCCCGGGGGCTTTTGCAGACCATTTAAACACCAAAAAAACCCAAACCCAAACCACATCAAAGAGCACTGCTGCCACCGAGGCTTCCCGGCAGAAGCCACTCTGTGGTGGTGAACCCCAGCTGGGAGCTGCTGGGACACAATGGGAAGGGCTCGTTAGGGGAGTCCCCAGCTAGCAGCAACTTCTTCTCCAGGCTTTTGGGTTGCTAGAAGGGCAGGGAGGGAGCCCAGCTGGTGGCAGCTGATGGCTGTGCTCCAGGGCACTGGGGCTGGCTCCAGAACTCACCCAACCAAAGCCAAGCAAACCTGGGCTCTGCTGGGAGAGGAGCAGGCTGGGTTGTGCCAGGGTGTGCTGCGGGCTGGGTTGGGTTGGGTTGGGTTGTTGTGCTTGCTGTGGTTGGGTTGTGTGGCTGTGGTTGGGTTGTGTTTTGTTTTGGGTTGTGTTTTGTGGCTGTCTTTGGGTTGTGGTTGTATTGTGGTTGTGCTGTGGCTGGGTTGTGGTGGTTGGGTTGGGGTTTGGGTTGTGTTTTGTATTGTGGTTGTGTTGTGGTTGTGCTGTGGTTGGGTTGGGTTTTGTATTGTGGTTGTGGTTGGGTTGTGGTTGGGTTGTGGTTGTGGTGGTTGGGTTGGGTTTGGGTTGTGTTTTGTGGCTGTCTTTGGGTTGTGGTTGCATTGTGTTTGTGCTATGGCTGGGTTGTGGTGGTTGTGTTTTGTGCTGTGTGGTTGAGTTGTGGTTGTTCTGTGGTTGTGTTTGTGTTGTGTTATGTTATTGTGTTGTGTTTATTGCCCTAACCAAGCATGTCCCCAGCCCAGCTCTCTGCAGAGCTCACAGCCTAGCCTTAACCTGACAGGAAAGCAGGCAAAGGCCTCCACTGACTGCTTCCCAGGCAGCTCCCCACAGAATCAGAGTCATGGAACTGTAGAAGCACAGAATGACCTCAGCTGGAAAAGGCCTTTAAGGTCATCAAAGCCAATGTCTGTACATAAGGGTGGGCAAATAGAGAGCTTTGAGGTCTCTTCCAACCTTGGTGATTCTGTGATTGTTTCCCTTCAGCAGGCACAGCAGAGTCCTTTTTTCACCCCCAAATGGCTTTTCAACCCAGAACTGCAACAGATTTTTCCTGAGGGCCCTCCAGGTGCTTGGTGTGGCTGTGCCTGTGCGGTGCTGCTGCAGGGATGTGTCCTGGGAGGTCTCCCAGCACCCAAAGACAGCTTCCAGCTCCCCTCATCCCTCATCCTTAGCTGAGATCCAAACTGTGCCTCTGGGGTCCAAAGTGTGCCTGTTGGTCCTTTCCAGGTTCTCTCCTCCAAGCAGGGTGAAGCTGGGAGCTGGGTTTGCTGATGCTCACTGTAGAGACAAGGCCAGGATCTGGTTTTTGAAAGTAGGGCAGGGAGGAAGGCAGGGAGAGGAGACAAGAGGCATGGCAACAGCCTCCTGCTGAAAGGGGAGAGCCTGGCATTCAATTACTCCTCTTGTCTGTGTTGTCTGTGTGCTCCTGAGAGCCAACTTTCCCTTTCCCCTCCTTGGATATCACCTCCAAAGGGGGGGAGATGCCAAGCAGCTTGACTCTGCCAGGCTTGCAGCCCCCCTGAGAGGAAGGGAGCTGCAAACTCTGCCTGTGTCAGCACTCCTGCAAACCTGCCCCCACCCTGCCCCAGTGCAGGGGGACCTGAAGCAGCCCAGGCAGACCTGCAGACAATGCCTGCTTTGTCCACCTCCCTGCTCCTCGGGTGCTGGGAGGTGCTGAGTCCAAACATTTAACCACCAAATGCATTAATTACTGTCCAGCTCCCCCGGGGGAAGGACCAGATGCCAGTAAGCAGGGGGAAGGAAAACTCACCCAGTGTGTTCCTGCATGGAAAGAACATCGATTGTTCAACCACCTCAGGCTGCAGTTGCTGCCACAAAAAGGGCTTGATGAAGGGTTCCTAGAGACATTTAATCCCTCCAGGCCTCGGTGCTGGGAGTGCTCTGAACCCAGAGCCTGCCAAAAAGCCCCAGAGATGGTGAGGTGAAGTCAGCTTCCCAGGTCAGGCTCTGGGAGGTGTCCTCTGCTCCTCTAACTCAGAGCTGCTCTCTGCTCCAGAGCCCCAGCAGGGCCAGAGGTGTCCTGGGCTGCATCAGGAGAAGTGGCTCCAGCAGGTCCCCTCTGCCCTGCCCTGCCCTGCTCTGCTCTGCCCTGCTGAGACCTCACTGGAATTCTGTCTCCAGTGCTGGGCTCCCCAGCCCGAGGAAGACAGAGATCTGCTGGAGAGAGGCCAGTGGAGGCTGTGAGGATGAGGAAGGGACTGGAACAGCTCTGCTGGGATGGAAGGCTGAGAGCCCTGAGGCTGTTCAGTGTGGAGAGGAGAAGGCTGAGAGGGATCTGCTCAATGTCTATCAATAGCTGAGGGCTGGGGGTCAGGATGGAAGTGCCAGGATCAGTTGGGTGATGCCCAGGCACAGGACAAGGAACAGGGTGGAACCCAGCAGGTTCCACCTCAACAGGAGGAGAAACTTCCTTGGTGTGAGGCTGCTGGAGCCTGGAGCAGGCTGCCCAGAGAGGCTGTGGAGCCTCCTGCTGTGGGGAGCTTCCAATCCCCCCTGGATGTGCCCTGCCCTGGGTGCCCTGCTCTGGCAGGAGGGTTGGACTGGGTGATCTGCAGAGGTCCCTTCCAACCTGTACCATTCCAGGATTCTATGCCAGCTCCAGGTCTGTTTCCACGCAGCTCTGCACGTCCTCAGCTGCTCACTTCAGCACCTTCTGGGACCAGCTCCGGGAGCCTGCAGCTAATGCTCCAATTTGGCTCCCACCCCGGATGAAAATGAGCTGTCTAGGGACAGCTGGCTGGGAGCTGCAGCAAGCTGCAAGCAGTCTGACACCAGCAGAAGTCTGACTGCCCCCACGGGGAGCCTGGCAGGCTAGCACCCTCCCACCAGCTCCCAACACCAGGGCTGCTCAGCACCGGGGAGAGAAAAGCTGAATGAGGGATGGCAAAACAGCCCCTCCGAGGCGGCAGGGGGGGATGGAGCCCCAGCGCTTGCTGGGTGCCTGGATGTGGGGCTGGAGGACGCCGGAGCTGAGGAGGTTACTCTGCACCGTCAGGGCAGCGCAGCTGGGACGCAGCCTCCCCGAGCCTGTGGTCGCTGCTCTTCCGCTTCCAAGTCTCCAGGGGAAGGACTTTGCAGCATCCCAGCCTGCAGGAGCCCGAATTAGCATTGGAATGGGAATGCTGGGCGGGGAGAGTTCCTGCCTTTCTTTTAATAGGTGTCCGTGGGCAGGTTCTTGCAGCTTCAGCCACTTGCCTCGAAGAGCCAGAAGGAAGCTGACCGCCAGGGCCAGGCTCCTGCTGACAGCTGCAGCTGGCACAGGATGGTCCAGCAAGGCTGCCCTGGTGCCTCCTGCCTCCCAACCCTCCCTCGGGACCCTTTCTCCTCAAAACAATTTCATTAAGCTTAAAAGCTGGGATGTTCATAGAGACCTGCTGAGCTGCAACTTGAGCTGTGTGCTGAGCTCCTCCAGTGCCTGGCTTAGAAATAGAGCTGAGCTCCCCCAGGGCCTGAAGCATCCCCTTAGAACCCAAGCTGAGCTCCCCCAGGGCCTGAAGCATCCCCTTAGAACCCAAGCTGAGCTCCTCCAGTGCCTGAAGAATCCCTTTAAAACCCAAGCTGAGCTCCTCCAGTGCCTGAAGAACCCCTTTAAAACCCAAGCTGAGCTCCTCCAGTGCCTGAAGAACCCCTTTAGAACCCAAGCTGAGCTCCTCCAGTGCCTGAAGAACCCCTTTAGAACCCAAGCTGAGCTCCTCCAGTGCCTGAAGAACCCCTTTAGAACCCAAGCTGAGCTCCTCCAGTGCCTGAAGAACCCCTTTAGAATCCAAGCTGAGCTCCCTCTGTGCCTGAAGAACCCCTTTAGAACCCAAGCTGAGCTCCTCCAGTGCCTGAAGAACCCCTTTAGAACCCAAGAGCTATCTTGGAGCCCTGAGGTCAGTGCAGCAGTGAATTCCACCAGCTGACTGTGCTCAGCGAGGGCCAGGGCAGGAGCCCCCTCGCTTTGAGACCTTTCAGCATCCCATGCCTCCAGTTTCCAAAGCCCTCTGGAAAGTTTGAGATGGAAAATTGCTGCACAGAGGCCAAAAGTCTTGGGGAAGCGAAACAAGAACGTGCTGGTGTGCTGCTGTGCCAGAGGGGAATCAACCTCCTCAAGACAGCATAAAATAATAGCGAGGGAGTGACCTCCTGATCCCAGCAGAGGTGGGGGGTGAGGGCTGCTTTGTTCTGACTCCCTGACTCGCTGCAGATTTGCTTTTGAATAAGCCACTTAGCTTTTCCTGACTCACTGCTCCCAGCTGCAGCGAGTGGGGCAGGCTCATTTCCCTGGGGATCATTAGGAGGAGCTGGGTATTTGTTTCAGAAAGCTTGGACAAATTAATTCCAAGCATTATAGGGGGGGGATAATAGAAAAGCTCCTGGCTGAACAGAAGCAGCAATTAGAGGAGCAGGAAAGAACCAAGAGCCTTCAGAAGTGTTCTGAGCATGGGTAGAGAAAGAGGTTGAGTTGCAGAGGGTTTGGTGGGTGGGTGGCAGTGGAAAGCAGGGAAACAGAACTGAGAAGGTATTAAAGCAGCAGGCAGGGCTGGCACAGCTGGAGAGATGCAATAAGCTGCTCTGTGAGGGAACAGCAGGTGAACTCTCCTGCTAGAGGAGAGATTCAGTGGCAGAGAGGGGGGCAAGGGCCCTGGCAGCTCCTTTGTGTGGCTGCTAAGGTGGGAAGGCAGCGAGTGCCTTGCTGCCCTCGGAGCTGGCGCTCTCCGCTCAGCTTCGGCAGCACCCGGGGGGAGCTGATGGTGCTGAACCTGCTGCCCTCTCACAAGCAGCTGGCTCTGTGCTTTGGGGAGGCTCAGCAACAATTTCAAGTTTCACAGAATCGTGTCTCAGGGTGGAAGGGAGCTCAGAGCTCATCCACTCCAACCTCCCCACCGTGCCCAGGGACACCTCTCCGCCAGACTCAGCTGCTGAAGGCTTCCCCCAGGCTGGCCTTGAACAACCCCAGGCAGGAGACATCCACAGCCTCCCTGGGCAGCCTGCTCCAGAGCCTCACCACCCTGTGACTTTGAGGCTTTGCTGAGAGGAGGATGGTGAAGCACAGAGAGGAAGGCTTGGTGCTTGGCTGAGAGGGGGGTACCTGGCTCAGCACCCCTTAGCCTGCTGCTGCTCGGTCCCAGTTGAGTGGACTCAGCTCTTGCCTGTGCCAGTGGCCACCAATCTATCAGCAGAGGGTAAGAGCTGTCCCCTGGCAGCCTGCAAGCAGAGTCCCTCATCTCCAGGGCCTGCTGGGGGCATTTGGCCCAAGTGGTGCAGGTTTTGTACCCTGCTGTGTGGAGAGTTGGATCCAGGAAGGCTGGGCAGGGGCTGCTCCGGAGGGCTGGTGGCAAACTGGAGCAGGGCAGGCTCAGGTTGGACCCCAGGAGGGAGTTCTGCACAGGGAGAGTGGTGAGACACTGGCACAGGCTGCCCAGGGAGGTGGCTGCAGACACTCAAGCTCAGCCTGGCTGTGCCCCGGGCAGCCTGCTCTAGCTGGGGGTGTCCCTGCCGAGTGCAGGGGGTTGGACAAGATGACCTTTGGGGGGGTCCCTTCCAACCTGATGCAATCTGAGTCTCTCCAACCGATGCTTGTGGAAGGCCTCAGCACCAATCCCATTTAAGGGAATGTTTCTTTCCCCCCTCCCCACGCCACCCACGTCCCAGTGACGATGTCCTCTGTGGGCACAGGCTGCAATTAGCTTAAGGGCAATCATCCAGAGAGGTTTCTGGACAGGGCCGGCCCGCGTGGTCCCAGATGGGTTTGGGCACAGTGACACACCAGCTTCCCGTGCCGCCTGTCCCACCCCGTGAATCAGCGAGATTCCTTGGACTCCCTGCAAAACAAACAGAAGGGAACCTTCCACCGGCTGGCAGGGAGGCTGCCGAGCCGAGCCGGGAGCTGCAGGGATGGGAATCACTCTGTCACCGCATCTGCTGCCCAGCCCCGCCAGCACCGGGACGGGGACCGGCAGCTGCTTTTCCTGCTCGGGATGAACAATCCAAGGGCATTTCAAAGATGCAATTTGCTTAAAGATATCCGGTTACAGAGAGCTGGGGGGGACGAAGCGCCCCGGGAGAGATGCGAGGTTTGGTTATGAGCAGGGAAGGCTCTGCCGGTAACCATTTCATCCCCAGCCCTTCGCCGGCTGCGCGCAGGCATTTGGGTGCAAATTACAGGGCGGGCTGGGCGGCAGCGCCGGTGGCAGACGGCTTGGAAGCAGCTCAGAGCTGGGGAGCTGCGTCTGCGACTCAGCTCGGTGCCACCCCGGGGGATCCCGCGGCCCCGGCGCAGCCTGCCCCGGGAAAGGCTCTGCCCAGACGTCTGCTCAGGTGCAGCTGAACTCAGACTATTAAAAATAGAGTCTGAGCCGCTGAGAAACAGGAGGAAAGGAAAAAAGGCAGGGCTGGGAGCGAGGGAGGGAGGGAGCTGCCGGGGAATAAAAGCTGCTCTGTTCGCAGCGGCTTGGACTCGGCAGGCATGAAGTCGCACGGGGAAAATGTGATCCCAGGCTGTGTGCTGCCTTGTGCTATTTTGGGGAGAAGCCTGGAAAAAAAGGGCAAATGGCTTCCTTTCGTTCCAGCGTTTCGCCCAGTTCTCCGGGGGTTGCTCTGTCCAGCTCCTCGATCCCTGACCCTAACAGCGAGGCAGGGAGCAGGCTGGGAGCGCCCGCCCCTGCCTCTCCGAAGGCTTCCTCTCCCCCCAGCCAGGCCAGAGGCTGCTCTGCGCTGCGGGGAGCCCTGCACCCTGCGGGGAGCCCTGCAGCCTGCGAGGGCAAAGCGGTTGAAGTTTTGAAGCTTTTCACGGGATCCTGCCGGGGGTTGGAAGGGACCCAAAGAGACCATGGAGTCCAACCCCCCCGGCCAGAGCAGGCCCACAGCCAGGGCAGGCTGCAGCCCCGGCGCTGGCCCCAGCCAGGCAGGCACAGAGCACAACCCTTTGGGTCGGAAAAGGCCTTTTGGGAGCGTTTGAACCGTTGTCGAACTCTGATCGAGTCTGGCGCTGAAGCACCTCCCTCGGCACCACATTTCTGCGGCTGTTAAACCCCCCCCCGCACCCCGACGGCGACACGGAGCCCCAGACACAGACACGGAGCCCCAGAGCCCCAGCCACGGAGCCACGGAGCCCTCCCTGGGCCTGTCAGGGCGCACGGGGCCGAGGCCTGCACCACTGCCAGGCCCGAGCAGGGCCGCTCCCAGACGTTAGGTCATCGGGCACCGCACCAGCCCCGGGCGGCGCCCTTCCAGGGGGCGTCCCCCATGTCACCGGGCTGCCCTCCGCTTCCCGAGAGGGGACCCTTCGGCCCCCCCGGGGCCACCGCCGGGACCCCCCCGGCCCGAGGCGGCGCCGCAGCTCGGGGTCCGCCATAGCGGCCGCGTCCCCTGCCCCCGCGCCGGCCCCGCCCCCTCCGGCACGACCACGCCCGCTGCCGCGCAGGCCCCGCCCCCTCGGCGGCCCCGCGGGCTCCTGAGCGGGCGGGGCGGGGCGCGCGGCAGTCGCCTGGGCTCAGGGCGGGGAGCGGCGAGCGGAGCGGAGCGGAGCGGCGACGCCGTCCCGGCTGGCAGCGGCGGGAGAGGCGAGCGGCGGCTGGAGCATGGCGCTGTCCGTGCCGGTTAACGGCCTGAAGGAGGGCGACAAGGAGCCCGTCATAGAGCTTTTCGTTAAGGTAAGGCGGTGCCGGGGGGCGTGTGTGTGTGCATTCCCGTCCCGTTCGGTCCCGTCTCGGCGCCGAGCGCGCCGCGCCCCGACCGTTGGCCGCCCCCTCCCCCAACCGCCCTTTTCCCGCCCGCTCCCTCCCGGGGGCCTCCCAAGTTTCCTTCGCGACTCGCTGCGGGCCGCGGGGCGATGGCGGAGCAGGGAGGAAGGGAGGGAGAGGGGCACCCCCCGTGCCCTCCGTACGGCCGTGGCCCAGCCCCGGGGGCGAGGACCCTTCCCGGCTCCCCCAGCCCGCACTGCCCGGGCGCGGGGGCGCGGCGGCCGCGTGGGGCTCGCTCTGCCCAGGGCGGCTCCGGGCCCGGCCGTCGGCGACGCCCTGCCGCTCGGTGCGGGGCGGCCGAGCACAAAGGGGCCCTGGGGCGGGGAGGGGAGCGCGGGGTGCGCGGGGAGGGGGCGGCCCGGGGCCGAGCGGAGGGGGAGGGAGGCGAGCGGGGAGCCGGGGCCGAGCCGGGAGCCGAGCCCGGGCTGCGCGCATGGAGCGAGCAGCAGAGAAGTCACTTCGGAAAGAACTCTGCCCTGCCTCTGCCTTTGCTGGAAGATTCTCTCCCGGCAGCGAATGCCGCAGCTGCTGCGGGGCAGGACCGTGGGCATCGGAGGCAGGGAGGAGAAACTTGCTCCGAGCATCCCCCCATGCGCACCCCCCCCGCAGCTCAGCTCTCCGCTTTGTGTGCGCGGGACGGTGGTTAAAACCCAAGTGACTTCCCGCTCGGTCCCCCACGTCAGGCTGATTTTCGTGTCTGTGTCTCAGAAACCATCACTGCTTTGTTGTCTTTTTCCCTGCCTCCCCCCCCCCCCCCCCCCCTTCCTTCCAATCTGTTAGCTGGAGCCTGTGTTGTGCTGCCCTTATCTGGCACGGCTAGCCTGTGCTATCTCCGCATGCTTTGCATTTGTATGATGCAATATTGTTGCATCCTGCGGGGCTCCGGGGGTGCAGCATCTTGCGTGTGGCTTCCTTGCAGCCGTGCGGAGCTGCCCGGTGGTGGTTCCCAGCTTTTTTTTCTTCCTGGGCTTAAACTTCCCGACAGATCGCTGTGGGAAAGCGTTTTTAGCTCTGCCTGCTAAAACGCCGCTCTTGGGCGTTGGAAGGTTGGGAGAGACCTTCAGGATCGAGATGAAGTTTGTCTTGAAAGTGGAGGGAGGGGAAAGGCTTTGTGTGAAGGTCTTGCTCAGAGTCGAAGCCACAGGCATGAAGGTGTGCAGCAGGCTTGGGAGAGCTTTGGGGAAAGTTCCGAAGTAGAGATTTTTGTTTGCTAAATGGCACTCTAAAGATGTTGAATGTTTCCAGCTTCAGCCTTTAGTCACTTGGGAGAGGCAGGGGAGAGGCTTGGGGAAGCTGCTTGCAGGGGAGGGATTCCAGACCTGGATTTCCTGGGAATATTTAGCCCCTCGGTGCAGAGGTTAGAATTTATTAGTGCAGCAATTAAGCTCCAGATGACTTTGAATTATTTATGGCAGCGCTGCTGTAACACAGCATGCCAGCTTTATCTTCATCTGCCCCGAAGTTCCCTGGCAAATTGGTCTGATTTTTAAACAAATGAGAGGCAGGGATTGATGGCAGCAGGCTGTGAGGGCAGGGGAGGGGATGAGCTTCCTTGGGGCTGCTGGAGGGCGCTTCAGGGGTGAGGGAGGGGATGTCAGATGGGGAAGGGTGGGATTGGTTCTGATCAGATCAATCCTGGGACCAATAAAGCCGTGAGAGCAGGGAACATCTTAGTCCCTCTCCACTGGAACTTCTTTATTGGCGTGGATTTAAGAAGGGATCAGCAGTGAGGATCTCCCTGGAGGAAGCTTTTCTCCTGGTGCTGTGTTATGAATCACTGCTGCAAGCCTTGGGGATAGAGTTTGGGTTAAACGACAGGGGAAAAAAAAGGGAAGGAGTTGTTGTTGCCTGCTCTCCTGATCTTCAGGTCAAGGTTTTGTTTCCTTGTCAGATCCTGCAGAGGAGGAGCCCCCACCCCTCCCACACACAGCCCCCTCCTCGCAGGCAGCCCCAGAGCAGTTGTTTGATCTGGGCGTTGCCTCCTGGCCCTGGCTTTATTGAGGCTGTTCAGCCTTATCAGCCCTGGGGATTCTCTAAAGCTCATAAAAGCAGCCCCACCAAACCCCTGCTTGCTCCCTGCCCCGTTAAGAATGGTCCCTTCCTGGGAAAGGCAACAACCCCGCAGAATGTTTATGGCTGTGGAGTAAAGCAGCCCAGGAGCTGTCTGCAGGAGCAGTAGGGTTTGACCTGCAGCCCTTCTGGGGTGGTTTTGCCCTCCCCTGTGAATAGGAAGCTGAGGGGAAAACAAAAGCAGAGGCTGGCTGCGGGCGCAGTCTGGAGAGCCTGAGGCTGCTGAGGGAGTGCTGGAGGAGCTCTCTGTGCAGCTAATCACTCTTGAGACCCTTCCTGGGGGGGTGCCTTGCTTCTGCCTGGGCACTGCCAGCCAGCCAAGCTCTCGGGGCAGAGGGAGCAGAAGGACTTCTTGACCAAGAAGCCCTCTGCCAAACGCCCGGGGCTGAAGGGTGGTGACTATGACCTGGGTACAAAGGATTGTAGCAGCCAGACCGAGATGAAACAAAGCCAGGGATTAAAGCTTGGGAAACAAACCTGTGAAGCAGGAGGAACCCTCTGGCCTCCTGCCCTCCCCTTCCCCTCCAAAGCAAAATCCAGCTGGGTTTGAGTCTTACTAAGCAGGGATCAGTGAGAGGCTAGGATGGGCAGAGCCTGGGCAAGGAGCTCACTCCTGGGCAGCCTGCAGTTCTGGGTGGTTGTTTAGGGCTGCTTCCCAGCAGCAGGTTGCCCTGGCTGGGCCAAGGAGGTCCTGTGCCCGCCTGCTGGGGTGTGGGTTTGCAGAGCTGTGCAGGGTGAGGATACCTGGGTGGGGAGGTGGTGTTCCAGGGCTGGGGGGTGGTGGTGTGCAGTGGATGCCTTCAGCAGGGCTTTGTTCAGGTGCTGGGCTGCCTGGGGCCACTTGGAAACCAAGGGTAAATATTTTTCCAAGTCCTTCCTCTCAGAGCTGATTAGGAGGAGCTGGTGGAGCTTATTAGGAGAAGTTAGTGATGTCTCTGGGTCTGTTTGGCTTCCCCATGCTTTATCAGGGAGGGAGAGCCACTTGCCTTGCTGGAGGGGCTGTTGGCAGGGCAGTGAAGCCTCTGCTGTGCTGAACCTGCACACAGCAGCTCCTGGAGGCCACTTCCAGCAGCTGCCAGTTAGTCCAGAGAGCCCTGGAGTGGGCTGGGTTGGAAGAGACCTTAAAGCTCCTCCTGTTGCAACCCTCTGCCATGGGCAGGGACACCTCCCACCAGCCCAGCTGGCTCAAAGCCTCGAACACCTCCAGGGAGGGGACAGCCACAGCCTCCCTGGGCAACGTGTTCCAGTGTCTCCCCACCCTCACTGCCAAGAGTTTCCTCCTGGTCTCCAGTCTAAACCTGCCCTCCTCAAGCTTCAGTCCCTTCCCTCCCATCCTGTCACTCCATGCCCTTGTCAGGAGTCCCCCCTGGCTTTCTTGCAGGCCCCTTTGAGGTTCTGCTCTAAGTCAGTGCTGTGTGGCTTTTGCTCTCACTCAGCCAGGGGGGATTGACCTGGCCCAGCAGAGCCACTGCTCTGTGGAAGCTGCAGGACACAGCTGGCAGAAGGGCTGAGCAGGGGAGGTGGGAGCTGCTCAGAGCTCAGGCTCTGGTGTTGCAGAGGGCAGCTGGTGGCTGCATTCCTGCCACAGCAAGGTGAAGGCAGCCAGCACCGAGCTGCTGGCTGGGGAGGGGTGGGAGAGACAAACCCAACCAACTCCACAAACAAGAAATTCAGTCCTTTACCTGCTGTCAGGAGAGGGCTGGCAGCAGGGGAGCATGAAGGAAGCTGCTCTCTCCTTCAGCTGTGCAGCAGCTCAGTCCTTGCAAATGACCTGGCCCTGGCTCGGAGGGCAGCTGGCCCAGCCCTGAGACCTGCTGGGAGCATCAGCTGGGGGCTTGGGCTCTGCTGACCTGCAGAGGAAGGGCTGTGGCCTCCCCCTGCAGAGTGCCCCCCAGGTGCTGGCAGCAGAAGCTTGCCTGCAGGCCTGGAGCTCTTGGCTCAGCAGAGGCTTTGCTGGCAGCTCAGCCCTTTGCCTTCCCTCCTGTTGGTGCAGAGCTGGAGCCTGTGGCAGGGCAGGGAGGTGTGGATGGATCTGCATCTCCAGCAGCAGCCTTGGGGCTTGCTCAGGGCTGGGTGGCTGCAGGGGGGTGTCTGAAATGCACACACTCAGCTCTGCTTTTCTCCAGACTCCCTCCTGAGAAGTCTCTCTGCAGCCTTCCTGCAGGATCCCTTCAGCTCCTGGCAGCAGCTCTGAGGTCCCCCTGGAGCCCTCTCCAGGCTGACCTCCCTCAGCCTGGCCTCACACCAGAGGTGCTTCAGCCCCTGGCTCATCTTTGTGGCCTCCTCTGGACTCTCTCCAGCAGCTCTGTGTTCTTCTGCTGCTGGGGACAGCAGAGCTGGAGGCAGGGCTGGAGGTGAGGTCTGAGCAGAGCTGGGGGCAGGGCTGGAGGTGAGGTCTGAGCAGAGCTGGGGGCAGGGCTGGAGGTGAGGTCTGAGCAGAGCTGGAGGCAGGGCTGGAGGTGAGGTCTGAGCAGAGCTGGGGGCAGGACTGGAGGTGAGGTCTGAGCAGAGCTGGAGGCAGGACTGGAGGTGAGGTCTGAGCAGAGCTGGAGGCAGGACTGGAGGTGAGGTCTGAGCAGAGCTGGGGGCAGGGGCAGAATCCTCTCTCCTGCCCTGCTGCCCACACTGCCCTGGCTGCAGCCAGCATGCAGCTGCCTCTGGGCTGCAGGAGGGCACTGCTGGGGAGCTTCTCAGCAACCAGCACCCCCAGGGCTCTCTCTTCAGAGCTCCAGGACTGAGGTGGAGGCAGCTTGGAATATTCTCTGCTTAGCTGTCAGAACCCTTTGGGTTTTTTGCCCAGCAGCTCCTGTTCCATGCTCTGCCTGGGGGAGCTCTCCCAGCTGGAAGGCTGCTTCCCTCTGATGTGAAGCTGATTGCTGGTACAGGAGCCCATGCACTGGGAGAGTGTTTGGAAACAGAGCTGAGCTCCCAGGGAAATGGTAATCTTTTCAGGAGCACTGGAAGTGAGCTGCACCACTCCTGGCAATCATTTCCCAGGGGATTACACAGATGAGTTAACTTCTCAGGCAGAGATTGCTTCAGCCTGCACCTCAGCAGCTGTGCTCCCAGGCCCTGGCATCTCCCCCCTGCCCTCCCCCCTGCTGAACACCTCAGCAGCACAGAGAGGTGGTCAGCAGGACTTGGCTCTGCAGCTGGGAAGTGCCTCACCCTTGGCCACTTTGGCCTCCTTTCCCCACAAAGTGGTCTGAGAAATGGCAGAGCTCCTGAATTCCACCCCCCAGAGCTCCTGAATTCCACCCCCCAGAGCTCCTGAATTCCACCCCCACCCCCCCAGCCTGTGAGGCTGGGACTGGGCAGGCAGCTGCAGTGGTGCTGGGAGCCCTCTGCTGCACAGCAGTGCTGTGTGCCACAGCAGCCCTTGGGCACAGGCTGAGGGAGCTGGGGCTGGGCAGCCTGCAGAGGAGAAGGCTCCAGGGGGACCTCAGAGCTGCTGCCAGGAGCTGAAGGGATCCTGCAGGGAGGCTGCAGAGGGACTGTTCATGAAGGTGTCTGAGACAGGCCCAGGGGGAATGGTTTGGAGCTGAGGCAGAGCAGGGTCAGAGTGGAGCTGAGGAAGAAGTTCTTCAGCAGGAGGGAGCTGAGCCTCTGGCCCAGGCTGCCCAGGGAGGCTGTGGCTGCCTCCTGCCTGGGGCTGCTCAGTGCCAGGCTGGATGAGGCCCTGGGCAGCTGAGTCTGGCTGGGAGGTGTCCCTGGGCATGGTGGGGAGGTTGGAGCAGGGGAGGTTGGAGCAGGGGAGCTCTGAGCTCCCTTCCAGCCTGAGCCCTGTGCAGGGTAGATGCACTCAAGGCTCTGAGGAGCCCCAAGCCCTGCTGCTGCTGCCCGTGCTGTGTGGCCATGCAGCAGGGCAGAGCTCTGCTGCCAGAGCAGCCAAGCCCTGCTGCCAGAGCAGCCAAGCCCTGCTGCCCATGCTTGCAGAGGGAGAGCTCTGGGGGGAGCTGCCTTGGCTGCTGGCTGAGGGACAAGAGTTGTGCCAAGGCAGCTCCGGTGCTGGGCAGGAGGGGCTGCTAATCCCTGAGTGGGCAGCACTGTGCCACTATTAGCATCCTAAGAGCTTGGTAATCGTTGCCCTGGCAGCCTGCAGTGACTCAGAGCTGGTCCTGGCCTGGTGATCCTGACCTAATCCTGTGGGAGGAAGCAGGGAGGGGAGAGAGGAGCCCTCTGCGTGAGGAGTGTGCCTGGCTGGCTGAGGTGGCTGAGCAGGGCTGCAGCTGGCCCTGCAGCTCAGCCTGGGGCTGCCCAGGGCTGGTGTTGCCTCCAGAGCCCTGTGCTTGGGAGGGGAATTCACTGAGCCTGTGGCTAAAGAGTAAGCTGTGTGCCCTGGGGGGAAGGACTTTTGTCCCCTGGGGTTGCACGTTTGAGCTGTGAGTCTGCTCCAGCTGCAGGGGAGAGGAAAGGCTCTGGGCTGCTGAGTGGGGAGGTGCTGAGGGAGACTTCACTCTGGGGTGGCTCACAGGAGGCCTCACACCTCCAGAGCACCTCCTCCACCACCCCCAGGCCTGGCTGGGCTGCAGAGAGCACTGAGGGCTCCCCAGGGGCTGCCTGGACTGGGCAGCTCTGCTGGGCAGGCAGTGGGGTTGGCTCTGGAGCAATTCTCCTTGGCCCTGCAGCTGGCCCCAGCTGAGCAGAGCTCCCCAGGAGCTTGCCTGGGGCAGAGGAGGCTGCAGGTGGCTGCAGGCCCTCAGCTGGGCTGAGACAGAGCTGGATGAAGTGGAGGTTGGTTGGCTGCATGGGAGCATACCTGGGGAGCTGAGGTCCATCCCCAGCTGCTGTCAGCTGTCCACCCAAAGGGATTTCTCTCTCAGAGCCCTTTGCAAGTCCCCAGGGGAAGCTTTCTGCCCTGACCAAACCTCTCTTTGTGCTGGCAGGTTGCTCACCCCAGAGTGGGGAGTTTGAGACTCTCAGAGGGAGCTCAGGGCTCAGCCAGCTCCAGCCCCCTGCCATGGGCAGGGACCCCTCCCCCAGCCCAGGCTGCTCAGGGCCTCAGCCAGCCTGGTGCTGAGCACCTCCAGGGAGGGCACAGCCACAGCCTCCCTGGGCAGCCTGTGCCAGGGGCTCCCCAGCCTCCCTGCCAGCAATTCCTTCCTCCTCCCCAGTCTCCCTCTGCCCTCCTCAAGCCTCAGTCCCTTGCCTCTCAGCCTGCCCCTCCCAGCCCTTGGCCAGAGGCCCTGCCCAGCTCTCCTGGAGCCCTGCAGCTGCTCTGAGCTCTGCCTGGAGCCTTCTGCAGGCTGCACAGCCCCAGCTCTCAGCCTGTCCCCACAGGGGAGGCTCTGCAGCCTCTGAGCATCTCTGTGGCCTCCTCTGGAGCCTCTCCAGCAGCTCCAGGTCCCTCTTGTGCTGGGGACAGCAGGACTGGAGGGAGTGCTGCAGCTGTGCCTGACAGGAGGCTCAGCTGGGCTTGGCCCCCAGCAGCTCTGACTCCTTCAGAAGGGTTTGGGGCTGGTGCCTTTCCCCTGTACAAAGGGCAGAGCTGCTCTAACCCTGAGAGCTCTCTGGGTGCAGGTCCAAGCTTCAGGCAGGGCCCAGCCTGATGTCCTCTGGCTCAGAGCTGTGAGCACTGAGCTTGGTTGGGCTGCAGGGAAGGCCAGGAGCCAGGCTCTCACTCCTCCTGCCTTTGTGTGGGAGCTCTCTGAGAGGCCAAGGCTTATTCCTTGCATTGTTGGGCAGACAAAGGGGCAAGGAACTTAGCAGGAGGAAAGGAAATGCCTTGGTTGTGGCCACTGCATGGCCATATTAGGCAGAAACTAAATATAGGTCTCTAATCCAGGAGTGAAGTCATAGCTGAGTGCTCTCAGGGCTGATGAGCTCACCCAGCGCTGCTGGAGCAGCCTCAGAGGCCTCCTGGCTCTGGGGTGTGATGAGCTGAGCTGAGCCCTGCAGAGCTGCTTGTCTGGAGTGCAGGAGAGAGGCAGGGGCTGGAGGGGCAAGTGGGGAGCTGCCCAGGGGGGGCTGAGCTGCCCTGCTCAGCAGGGCTCTGCTGCAGCTGAAGCAACCTCCTGCCCCTCAGCAGGGAGCTCTGCTGCAGCTGGGGTGCCCCCCCCGAGGGGTGCCCCCCACCTCTGCCCAGGGGTGCCCTCTGCCCAGGGGCTGCCCCCCTCCCCCCGGGGTGCTGAGCCCAGCTGCAGAGCTGCTGCCCAGTGCTGAAGCTGCTGGTGCTGAGTGGTGCTGGTGGTGTGCTGCAGGGATGAGATCCCCTCCAGAGGGACCTGGGCAGGCTGGGGAAGGCCTCACCCAGCCTGGCCCTGGGCACCCCCAGGCAGGAGGCAGCCACAGCCTCCCTGGGCAGCCTGGGCCAGAGTCTCAGCTCCCTCCTGCTGCAGAACTTCTTCCTCAGCTCCACTCTGACCCTGCTCTGCCTCAGCTCCAAACCCTTCCCCCTGGGCCTGCCTCAGACCCCCTCAGGAGCAGTTCCTCTGCAGCCTTCCTGCAGGCTCCCTCCAGCTCCTGGCAGCAGCTCTGAGCCCCCCTGGAGCCTTCTGCAGGCTGCCCAGCCCCAGCTCCCTCAGCCTGTGCTCAGAGCTGCTCCAGCCCTGGGCCCATCCCTGTGGCCTCCCCTGGGCTCTCCCCACAGCTCTGAGTCCTGCTGCTGGGCACAGCAGGGCTGGGGGCAGGGCTGGAGGTGAGGCCTGAGCAGAGCCAGGGGCAGATTCCTCTCTCCTGCCCTCTGCCCACCCTGCTGGCTGCAGCCCAGGGCCCAGTTCCTGCTGGGGCATTGCTGGGCTGTGCCAGGCTGGTACCCAGCCAAGTCTCTCCCTGTTTGCCAGGGCTGGGCACAGCTGGCTCCCTCTGGAGGCTCTGCTGCAGCAGGGAGAGGGCCAGGGGAGGAGAGGTGCCGGGCCTGTGCTGCTCAGTCAGCAGAGCCTCAGAGTCCCAAAGAGCAGCACCCTGGAGGGGCCGGTGGCTGCCCCAGGGGCGGCTTAGCAGCAGGGTGAGGACCTGAGAGGCTGCCTGAAGGAGCTGGCAGCCACCCCCTGGGGACAGCCACAGCTGAGGGCACAGCAGGGAGAGCAGCTCAGGCTTGGGAGGCTTCTTGGTGTGCATGGGAGCTGGGACAGCAAATCCTCCTGAGCCAGCAGAGTGCCCCTGGGGCAGGGGAGGGGAGAGTCACCTCCTGAGCTCCAAGGGGTTGGGAGGTGCTGGGGAAGCCTGGTGGTGTTGGAGGGCAGGAGCAGGGGCATGGCTGTGACCCTCCCCTGGGGCAGGGCAGTCCCAGGCACTGCTACAGCCTGGGCAGGGATGGCTGAGAGCTGCCCTGGAGCAGCAGCAATCAGGCCTGGGGCAGGGAGCCAGCAATGGGCACTGGCAGCCCAGGAGGCCAAGGGCAGCTCAGCTGCCAGTGCTGCCAGTGCCCACTGCCAGAGGTGGAGGGAGGGGATCCTGCCCTCTGCTCTGGGCTGTCAGGGAGGGACAGGGCTGGGGGGGATGGAGCAGAGCTAGAGGAGGGCAGATTCAGCTTGGCTGTGAGGCAGAAGCTGTTCCCCAGGAGGGTGGTGAGAGCCTGGCACAGGCTGCCCAGGGAGGTGGTGGCAGCCTCAGCCCTGGAGGTGTTTGCAGCCAGGCTGGAGGTGGCTGTGAGCAGCCTGCTGTGGTGTGAGGTGTCCCTGCCCATGGCAGGGGGTTGGAGCTGGCTGAGCCTTGAGCTCCCTTCCAGCCCTGACCCTTCCATGCCTCCTGCAGTGCCTGCTGCAGGCTGCTCTGCTGGCAGCACACAGCCTGAGCACCAAGGGGGAGCCTGAAGCCCCAGCTCTGGGGGGGTGCAGGGTGCTGAGAGGGATGCTGGATGTTGCCCTCAGGGTCCTGTGCCTGTTGGGAGGGACTGGCAGGGCCTGGCAGAGCCATTTGCTGCTGAGGAGAAAGCTCCTTAAGGGCTCTGGGAGCTGGGGCTGGAGCTTGGGTGGCTTCTTGACTGAGGTGAGCAGGGGCTGAGCAGCAGGCTCAGAGCTCCCTCAGCAGCTTGGCTGGGGCTGGGCCTGGCTGTGCCAGCAGCTGGGGCACCCTGAGCTCTGGCCTGGCACTGCAGCTGGAGGCTTGGAAGGGATCTCCAGAGAGGGGGCAGGGCAGGGGCAGCCAGGGCAGGGGCAGGGGCAGGCAGGGCAGGGCAGGGGCAGCGCAGGGCAGGGGCAGGGGCAGGCAGGGCAGGGCAGGGGCAGCGCAGGGCAGGGGCAGCGCATGGCAGGGGTAGGCAGGGCAGGGCAGGGGCAGCGCAGGGCAGGGGTAGGCAGGGCAGGGCAGGGGCAGCGCAGGGCAGGGGCAGGGGCAGGCAGGGCAGGGCAGGGGCAGCGCAGGGCAGGGGCAGCGCATGGCAGGGGTAGGCAGGGCAGGGCAGGGGCAGCGCAGGGCAGGGGTAGGCAGGGCAGGGCAGGGGCAGCGCAGGGCAGGGCAGGGGCAGCGCAGGGCAGGGGCAGGGGCAGGCAGGGCAGGGCAGGGGCAGCGCAGGGCAGGCAGGGCAGGGGCAGCGCAGGGCAGGGGCAGCGCATGGCAGGGGTAGGCAGGGCAGGGCAGGGGCAGCGCAGGGCAGGCAGGGCAGGGCAGGGGCAGCGCAGGGCAGGGGCAGGGGTAGGCAGGGCAGGGCAGGGGCAGCGCAGGGCAGGCAGGGCAGGGCAGGGGCAGCGCAGGGCAGGGGCAGGGGTAGGCAGGGCAGGGGCAGGGGCAGCGCAGGGCAGGGGCAGGCAGGGCAGGGGCAGGGGCAGCGCAGGGCAGGCAGGGCAGGGCAGGGGCAGCGCAGGGCAGGCAGGGCAGGGCAGGGGCAGCGCAGGGCAGGGGCAGGCAGGGCAGGGGCAGCGCAGGGCAGGCAGGGCAGGGCAGGGGCAGGCAGGGCAGGGGCAGGCAGGGCAGGGGCAGGGGCAGCGCAGGGCAGGGGCAGGCAGGGCAGGGGCAGCGCAGGGCAGGCAGGGCAGGGCAGGGCAGGGGCAGGCAGGGCAGGGGCAGGCAGGGGCAGCCAGAACACAGCCAGGGGGTGCTGGGAGCTCCCCAGAGCAGGAGGCTCCACAGCCTCTCTGGGCAGCCTGCCCCAGGCTCCAGCAGCCTCACACCAAGGAAGTTTCTCCTCCTGCTGAGCTGCAACCTGCTGGGCTCCAGCTTGTGCCTTGCCCTGTGCCTGGGCACCACCCAGCAGAGCCTGGCACCTCCACCCTGCCCCCAGCCCCTGACAGCCACTGAGCAGATCCCTCTCAGCCTTCTGCTCTGCACACTGCACAGCCCCAGGGCTCTCAGCCTTCCCCCCCAGCAGAGCTGCTCCAGTCCCAGCCCCCCCTGGCCTCTGCAGCAGGCTCTGTGCCCCCTGGCCTGGGGAGCCCAGCCCTGGCCCCAGCACTGCAGGCTGGGCTCAGCAGGGCAGGGCAGGGCAGAAGCTCCCTGGAGCTGCTGGAGCCACTCCTCCTGCTGCACCCCAGGGGACCACAGCAGCCTGAGGCTCTCCTGAGCCTTCCCTGGGCTCCTGCCCCTCTTGCAGAGGCTGCCCTGGGCCCTCAGCTGTGCCAAGGGCTCTCAGCTGTGGAGAGAGCTTCCAGAGGAGCCAGGGCTGGCTGCTGGGCAGGGCAGGGGCCAGCTGCAGGGAGCACTCAGACCTGAGCTTGGGCCTGGAGCAGCTCCAGCAGCCTGGGGGCTGTGCCATGGGGGTGAGGGCAGCAGCAGAGCCCTCTCTGGGGCTGGCAGCACCACCCTCAGGCACTGCCTGAGCCTCCTGTCCTGCTGGGCTGTGGGTTTGGTGCCTGGGTTCCTGTGCCCCTGAGGGCTGCAGCTGGGATCCAGGCCCAGGGCAGGGAGCACAGCTCAGCCCTGCCTGCTGTGGGCTCTGCCAGGCAGCAGAAGGCTCCCAGGCCTTGCCTCACTCCCCCTGCAGCTGCCCCTGCTGCCTGCAGCCCTCCCTGCCTCACTGCTGGGGCTGGCAGGCCCAGGGCCATGGCCTGCAGCAGGCTCAGGCTGGGGCTGAGGAGGTTCTGCAGCAGGAGGCAGCTGAGGCTCTGGCCCAGGCTGCCCTGGGAGGCTGTGGCTGCCTCCTGCCCGGGGGTGCTCAGGGCCTGGAGCAGCTGAGCCTGGCTGGGAGGGGTCCCTGGGCATGGAGGGGAGGTTGGGGCAGAGGAGCTCTGAGCTCCCTCCCAGGCTGAGCCCTGCTGGGAGCACAGCCAAAGGCCTCTTGGGCAGGCAGCAGAGCCCTGGGCTGGGGAGCTCAGGCCCCAGGCTCTTGGCATGCTGAGTGCATTCCTTCCCCAGGGGGGCTGGGGGGGCTGCAGGCACAGCTCTGGGCTCAGCTGCAGCCTCTGCAGTGCTGTAGGTCTCCTGGAAGGCACTGGGGGTGGGGGGGGAGCCCTCAGGGGCTGCAGAGAGCCCTCCCCAGGGGCTGCTGGTGGCTGTTTGCTCAGCTGGGAGGTGACCCTGTGCTGGGAGGGGAGAGCAGAGGCTGGCTCCAGGCTGGCCTTGCAGCTGCAGTGCATCTGAGCTGCTCTCCCCTGGCCTTGCAGGGGGCTGTAGGCCTGGCTGACCTGCAGGGGTCCCTTCCAGCCCCCCTGCTGCAGTGCCCCAGCAGAGCCAGGGGCTGGGGTCCCCATTGCTGTGAGGGGAAGGCAAGGCCTGGCTGTGAGGGCCAGCAGAGCCCAGGGCCAGCAGAGCCCCAGCCCAGGGCCACTCTCCTGCAGGCAATTCATCAATCAGTCTGTGTGCTGGCACAGGAAAGCTCCAGGGCAGGCAGGGGGCATGGGGCAGGCATGGGGCATGGGGCAGGCAGGGGGCATGGCAGGCAGCTCAGGGCAGGCATGGGGCAGGCAGGGGGCATGGGGCAGGCAGGGGGCATGGGGCAGGCAGCTCAGGGCAGGCATGGGGCAGGCAGGGGGCATGGGGCAGGCAGGGGGCATGGGGCAGGCAGCTCAGGGCAGGCATGGGGCAGGCAGGGGGCATAGGGCAGGCAGCTCAGGCTGTGCCTGAGGCTTTCTGGGCTGGGGCTGGAGGCCTGGAGCCTTGGATCCTGGAGGGAATTCACTGCTGGGAAGTGGTCCAGGAGGGGAGTCAGGCAGGGCTGGCAGGCTGTGTGGGCACACAGCAGGGCTGGGGCTGGCTTGGGGCAGCCCTGGGTACCAGCCCAGGCTGGGGCATGCTGAGGGGCAGAGCAGCCCTGGGGGGCAGAGGCTGGGCAGGAGCCAGCAGTGGGCACTGGCAGCTGCCCCCCAGGGCCCTGCTGGGCTGCAGAGAGCATCCTGCCTCTGCCTCAGCTCCAAACCCTTCCCCTGGGCCTGCCCCAGACCCCCTCAGCAGAAGTCTCCCTCCAGGCCCTGGCAGCAGCTCTGAGCCCCCCTGGAGCCTCCTGAACCCCCCCAGCTCCCTCAGCCTGTGCTCAGAGCTGCTGCAGCCCTGGGCCCATCCTGTGGCCTGCCCTGGGCTCTCCCCACAGCTCTGTGTCCTGCTGCTGGGCACAGCAGGGCTGGGGGCAGGGTCAGTGCTGTGGGGGTGCACAGGCAGTGCCCTCTGGGCTCTGATGCTGAGGCTCTCTCCATTTAAAGGGGCTGGGGGCTGGGCTGGGGGCTGGGCTGGGGGCTGGGCTGGGGGCTGGGCTGGGGGCAGGTGGCTGCCCCAGGCCTGGCTCCTGAGCTGTGCTGCTTCTCCCCTGCAGGCTGGCAGTGATGGTGAGAGCATAGGCAACTGCCCCTTCTCCCAGAGGCTGTTCATGATCCTGTGGCTGAAGGGAGTGGTGTTCAGTGTCACCACAGTCGACCTGAAGAGGTGAGGATCGCTCCTGGGGCCCTGAGCCCCTGCTTGCTGCAGGGCCCAGGCTGGCTGTGCCCTGCTGGGGGGCAGGGGGGTGCAGCAGAGGCTCCTGGGGGCCCCTGGGCTGCAGCTGAGGCTTCTCTGCAGGCTGGGGAGGCCTGCTGAGCCTGGGCTGCTGGTGGGCTCCACTCTCCTGCCCCCTGGCAGTGGGGCTGCAGCTCTTGGTGGCCCTGCCCTGTGTCTGTGCCCAGCACAGCACTCCTCTGGGGGAGTCTCTCTCAGGCAGCAGGCAGGGAGCCCCCAGGCCTTCCTCTCAGTGCTGGGAGGTCCCAGAGCTGTTTAACTGAGGAGGTAAAGCTGCTTAAGGCATTAGCCAGGGCCAGGCTTGGAGCCCTGGGGGGCAGGAGGGAGGTGGTGGCCACTGGGAGGGAGAGGCTCCTGGAGCCTTCCACACTGAGGAGGTTCAGCTCTGCTCCTGAGAGGCCTTCCCTCAGCTGGCTGGGGGCAGGGGGACAGGGGGCTCAGTCCCCATCCCTGCAGCTCTGGAATTGCTCTGCTGGGAGCTCCTCCTCCCCCCCTGCCCTGCCCTGCTGAGCCCAGCCTGCAGTGCTGGGGCCAGGGCTGGGCTCCCCAGGCCAGGGGGCACAGAGCCTGCTGCAGAGGCCAGGGGGGGCTGGGACTGGAGCAGCTCTGCTGGGGGGGAAGGCTGAGAGCCCTGGGGCTGTGCAGTGTGCAGAGCAGAAGGCTGAGAGGGATCTGCTCAGTGGCTGTCAGGGGCTGGGGGCAGGGTGGAGGTGCCAGGCTCTGCTGGGTGGTGCCCAGGCACAGGGCAAGGCACAAGCTGGAGCCCAGCAGGTTGCAGCTCAGCAGGAGGAGAAACTTCCTTGGTGTGAGGCTGCTGGAGCCTGGGGCAGGCTGCCCAGAGAGGCTGTGGAGCCTCCTGCTGTGGGGAGCCCCCAGCCCCCCCTGCCTGTGTTCTGGCTGTCCCCTGCCCTGGCTGTCCCCTGCCCTGGCTGTCCCCTGCCCTGGCTGTCCCCTGCCCTGGCTGCCCCTGCCCTGCCCTGGCTGTCCCCTGCCCTGGCTGTCCCCTGCCCTGGCTGCCCCTGCCCTGGCTGTCCCTGCCCTGGGTACCCCTGCCCTGGCTGCCCCTGCCCTGCCTGCCCCTGCCCTGGCAGGCCTTGGCCTCCCTGGAGGTCCATTCCAGCCCCTTCCATTCTGGGCTGTGGCTCAGTGCTGGACTTTGGAGCAGGGTCCCTGGCTGGACCTGGTGGCCCTGGAGGCCTTTTCCAGCCTGAATGGTTCTGGGACCTTCTGAGGCAGCTTCCCCCTCCTGCTCCCCAGGGGTGCCCAGGGCCCTGCCCCTGCCCTTTGGCACTCCAGGCTGCTGCCCTTTGCCCTGCTTGGGAGGTGCAGCAGGGCTGCAGTTCTGGCAGGGGCTCCTCAGCCTGGAGAGCTGAGAGCAACATTTCCCCAGGGCCAGCCCTGCTGAGCCAGCTCAGCCTGCAGGCTGCCTGCCTGCCCCTGCTGGGGCTGCTCCCTGAGCTGCTGCCCCTCTCCAGCACCCTCAGCTGTGGCCCCAGGGCCCAGGGCAGGCAGCCCCTGGGTGCCTGGAGCTGGCTCAGAGGCTGCCCAGGCTGTGCACAGCCCAGGGGCAGGGGCAGGGCTGCAGCCCAGCCTGGCTTTGTGCCAGCAGCAGGCAAGGGGCAGCTTGGCCTTGGCAGCCTCCCTGCTGCCCCAGGGGTGTTTGCTGCTCCCCAGCCAGCACAGGGCTCAGCAGGAGCTGCTGGCAGCCTGCAGGCTGTGCTCTGGGCAGCAGTGGGATTGCAGTCAGGGAGTCACAGAGCTGGAAGGGAGCTCAAGGCTCAGCCAGCTCCAGCCCCCTGCCATGGGCAGGGACCCCTCCCCCAGCCCAGGCTGCTCAGGGCCTCATCCAGCCTGGTGCTGAACCCCTCCAGGGAGGGCACAGCCACAGCCTCCCTGGGCAGCCTGTGCCAGGCTCTCCCCAGCCTCCCTGCCAGCAATTCCTTCCTCCTCCCCAGTCTCCCTCTGCCCTCAAGCCTCAGTCCATCCCTCTCACCTCACCCTCCCCTGCCTCTCCTCCCCTGCCCAAGCCTGTGGCTTCACCTGCAGGCAGCTTTGGCTGCCCTGGAGGAGGCTCTGGGCCTCCCTCTCAGAGGTGGTGTGTGGGGACCTGGCAGCCTGCCTGGCAGTGCTCTGTGTGCACAGCAGCAGCCTGCAGAGGGGAGGGTTAGCAGGGATCCCAGCTTAGGCTATAGATAACTGCTGCAGGTCCTGGCAGGGGGCTGTGGGGCCTGCACAGAGTGCCCTGAGCACCAGCTCAGCCCTGGGGAGAGCACTGCCAGGGGCAGGGGCAGGCAGCTGGCTGGGGCTGTGGGGGGAGCTGTGAGGAAGTGTCCAAGGGGCATGGAGAGCAGTGTGGGCAGCAGGCCAGGGCAGGGCATTCTGCACCCCCAGCTGAGCTGCCCCCAGCAGAAGCTCTGGAGGAGGCCACAGCAGTGAAGGGAGGGCTGGAGCCCCTCTCCTGTGGGGGCAGCTGGGGTGGTGCAGTCTGGGGAAGGCTCCAGGGAGACCCTAGAGCAAGCTCCCAGGATCTGCAGGGGCTCCAGGAGGGCTGGGGAGGGACTCCTGACAGAGGCTTGGAGTGGCAGGAGGAGAGGTGGTGGCTCCAGGCTGGCAGAAGCTGGGCTGAGAGGAGGCATTAGGGAGAAGCTGCTGCCCAGGAGGCTGGTGAGGCTCTGGGCCAGGCTGCCAGAGCAGCTTCCAAGCCTGGAAGTGATCCAGGCCAGGCCCTGAGCAGCCTGGGCTGGTGGGAGGTGTCCCTGCCCATGGCAGGGGGCTGGGGCTGGAGGAGCTTTCAGGTCCCCTCCTGAACCACTGCAGTCCAAGCTCAGTCCCAGGGTAAGGAAACAGAGGAAGGCTTTCTGGGGCTGCTGTGCAGAGCTCAGGCAGAGCCTGTGTGGCAGTGGCAGTGCCAGCTGGGGGTCCTGGCTGTGCCATGCTCACCCTGGGGCTGTGCCATGCTCACCCTGGGGCTGTGCTCACCCTAGGAAGCCAGCAGACCTTCAGAACCTGGCTCCAGGCACTCACCCTCCCTTCATCACCTACAACGGGGAGGTGAGGACAGACGTCAACAAGATCGAGGAGTTCCTGGAGGATGTTCTGGCCCCACCCAAGTAAGTGCTGCAGGGCTGCCCGGGCTGCCGAGGGGAGGGGAGGCAATCGGCACCGGCTGAGGCTCAGCAGACTGAAGGTGGAGACACTGGGGGCAGCTTGGAGCTGCTGCTCTCACCTCTCCTGGCCATGGGAAGGGTTCCCTTCTGGGGCCTCTCTCTGTCCTCTCCTCCCTCCTGCACTTGTCAGACCTGCTGAGAGGGGAAGGCCACTGCTGTGCCCAGAGCAGTGCAGGGGAGCTGCTGGCCAGGCCCTGGGCAGAGGCACAGCTTGTGCCTGCTTGGGAGAGGCCTCCAAGAGGATCCAGCCCAAGCCTCAGCCCAGCACTGGAGCTCACCACTGAGCCACAGAGCTGGCAGGGCTGGAAGGGAGCTCAAGGCTCAGGCAGCTCCAGCCCCCTGCCATGCCCAGGGACACCTCACACCACAGCAGGTTGCTCACAGCCACCTCCAGCCTGGCTGCAAACACCTCCAGGGCTGAGGCTGCCACCACCTCCCTGGGCAGCCTGTGCCTTGTCCCTGGGCACCAGGTCCCCTGGAAGCCCTGCAGGGGAGGTGGCTCCAGCACTGCCCTGGGCAGCCCACTCCAGGGCCTGGGAGCCTTTCAGGCAGGAAATACTTCCTGATCAGCTTCAAAGCCTTCCCCCTGGGCCTGGCTCAGACACCCTCAGGAGAAGGCTCTCTGCAGGATCCCCTCAGGCCCTGGCAGCAGCTCTGAGGTCCCTCTGGAGCCTTCTCCAGGCTGCACAGCCCCAGCTCCCTCAGCCTGTGCTCAGGGCAGAGCTGCTCCAGCCCTGGGCTCACCCTTGTGGCCTCCTCTGGCCTCTCTCCACAGCTCTGTGTCCTCCTTTTGGAGTCCTTCAGAGTCTGGAAGTGCTGACAATGCTTGAAAGGAAAGGAAGGCTCTCAGGGAGCAGAGCTGAGGCTCATGATTGGACTCTGCTCCTGGAGGTCCTTTCCACCCTCAGGAGTGGACACAAGAGTGATTTAACTCATTCCCTAGCTGAGCCCCAAGGATGCTGCTGCCTGCAGAGCTCTGCTCTGCTCCTTGGCTGCAGTGCTGGAGGCAGGCAGCTTGCTCCTGAGCTCCTCCAGGCACTGAGGGAGATGCAGAAAGCAGCAGAATGCTTTGGTGCTCCTCTGGGAGGGGATTGGAAAGGCTTTGGCTGAAGCTTGGCTGAAATGGAAGTGTGGCAGCAGGCCCAAGGGCAGCAGCTCCTCCCCACTCACCTGAGAGAGGAGGAGTTGGTCCCTGCCCAGGCTCCAGAGGGCTGCCTTGTGCTGGGCAGAGGCTGCTCAGCACCACTCTGCCCCAGGGCTGCTGCTTGCTGCTTCTTTGGCCTTTGTTTGTAGGTACCTGAAGCTTTCCCCAAAGCACCCTGAGTCCAACACTGCTGGCATGGACATCTTTGCCAAGTTCTCTGCTTTCATCAAGAACTCCAGGCCAGAGGCTAATGAAGGTGAGGGTGAGCTGGGGCACTGCCTGGGGGGTCAGAGCAGCTTTGCCCTGCTGTGCTGGTGGACACCTGAGGCAGACTCCTGACTTCAGCTCCTGGTTTAAAGTTCATGGTCAGAGACAAAGGATTGCCACACTCCAGAGAGCTGCTGTTGACAGAGGATGGTTTGGGCTGGAAGGGAGCTCCAAAGGGCATCCAGTCCACCCCCTGCAGGCAGCAGGGACACCCTCCACAGAGCAGCTTGCTCACAGCCCTGCCCAGCCTCACCTTGAGTATCTCCAGGGACAGAGCCTCAGCTCCCTCCCTGGGCAGCCTGCTGCAGTGCTCCAGCAGCCTCCTGGGGCAGAACTTGTTCCTCACACCCAGTCTCAATCTGCTCTGCTCTCATCCCAAACCATTCCCCTGGGCCTGGCCCTGCAGGCCTTTGGCAGCAGTCCCTCTGCAGCCTGCTTGGAGCCCCTGCAGGTCCTTGCAGGCTGCTCTGAGGTCTGCCTGGAGCCCTCTCCTCTCCAGGCTGCACAGCCCCAGCTCCCTCAGCCTGTCCTTGTGGCAGAGCTGCTCCAGCCCCCTGAGCATCTTTGTGACCATACTCTGGAGCCTCTCCCTCAGGTCCAGGTCCTTCCTGTGCTGAGGGCTCCAGAGCTGCCCCCAGCAGTGCAGGGCAGAGCAGAGGGGCAGAATCCCCTCCCTGCAGCAGCTGCTGGGGATCAGCCCAGGGCAGGGCTGGGTGTGGGCTGGGAGTGCAGGTTGCTGGCTGCTGCTGGCTGCTCTGAGCCAGCTCCCTCCGTGGCAGGATGTTTACAAGCCTCAGCCAGCGGCTGAGCAGCCTTCTGCGGGGTGTGCTGCCCTCTGCTGCTGCCCTCTGCTGCTGCCCTCTGCTGCTGCCCTCTGCTGCTGCCCTCTGCTGCTGCCCTCTGCTGCTGCCCTCTGCTGCTGTCCTCCACAGCCCTCAGCAGCCTGTGCTCGCTGGGGGCTGCCAGCTGAGCCTGTGGGCATCAGCCAGGCTGCAGCTGAACCCTGGGAAGCCTTAGCACAGCTTCACTCTGAGCTGAAGCCCAGCTGAAGGAGCAGCCTTAGGCCACAGAGAGAAGCCCTTGGGGCCAGCCCCACAGGGCAGCAAACTGCCACGGAGCAGCTCTTGAGTGACCTGCAGCTGAGGGCTTAAAGGGCTTTGAGGCCAATGTCCTGGGGGGCCATGAGGGCAGCTCCGGCTGTGGGGCAGCTCCGGCTGTGGGGCTGCTGCAGAAGCCTGCCCAAGGCCTCAGGAGCCTGCAGGCTGTTCAGCTGGGGGGGGTGCAGGGCTGGGGATGGTGCAGTGCTGGCAGGGAGTGCAGGGCTGGGGATGGTGCAGGGCTGGGGGGGGTGCAGGGCCGGGGGGGTGCAGCGCTGGGGCCTTTGGCTGCTGCCGGGCTCTGGCCTCACTGTGCTGTGCTTTGCCTCCCCCCTGCCCTGTGCTTTGCCTCCCCCCTGCCCTGTGCTTTGCTCTGAAACTCCTGCTCCTGCTGCAGCCTTGGAACGAGGGCTCCTGAAGACGCTGCAGAAGCTGGATGAGTACCTGAACTGCCCCCTGCCCGACGAGATCGACGAGAACAGCATGGAGGACATCGCCTGCTCCAGCCGCAAGTTCCTGGACGGCAACGAGATGACCCTGGCAGACTGCAACCTGCTGCCCAAGCTCCACATTGTCAAGGTGAGCCCCCTGCAGCCTTGCCTGGGGCAGGGACGGAGTGCCTGTGGCCTGCTGGAGTCAGGGGAGCAGGGAGTTGTTAGGCTTGGGAGGGAGCTGAAGGATGGGCTGGTTCCAGCCTGGCTGCCGTGGGCAGAGGGGTCCTGCATGGCAGGATCACAGAGAGGGTTGGGCTGGAAGGGAGCTCCCAGGGGCATCCCCTCCAACCCCTGCAGGCAGCAGGGACACCCTCCACACAGCAGCTTGCTCACAGCCCTGCCCAGCCTCACCTTGAGTATCTCCAGGGACAGAGCCTCAGCTCCCTCCCTGGGCAGCCTGCTGCAGTGCTCCAGCAGCCTCCTGGGGCAGAACTTGTTCCTCACATCCAATCTCAATCTGCTCTGCTCTCATCCCAAACCACTGCCCCTGGGCCTGGCCCTGCAGGCCTTTGGGAGCAGTCCCTCTGCAGCCTGCTTGGAGCCCCTGCAGGGACTGGAAGGTAGCTCTTAGGTCTCCCTGGAGCCTTCTCCTCCCCAGGCTGCACAGCCCCAGCTCCCTCAGCTGCTCCTCCCCAGCTTTGTTGTCCTCCTGGAGCCCTCCAGCCCCTCAATGTCCTTGGAGAGAGGGCCCCAAAGGTGAGCCCAGTGCAGAAGGTGTGTGCTGAGCACAGCAGAGCTGTGCCTCTGTAGCCCTGGCTGCAGTGATCTTTGTCAGGTTTGTACTGCAGATGGAGCCACAGATTAAGTTTCTGCCTGGGTGCAGGAGCAGTTCCTGTGGTGAGGACAGCAGGAGGAGGGAGGTGAGGCAGCCTGCTGCCAGCTCCAGGCACGTCCCAGAGGGGCTGCCTCCTGACTTGGGACTCTGAGTGTTGGAAAGATCATTTGAGAGAGCTCCAACCTGCAGTGCCCCTTCCAGCTCTGGGGTCCCCAGCATAAGAGGGGCATGGAACTGCTGGAGGAGGTCACAGAGATCAGAGGGCTGGAGCCCTATGGGGACAGGCTGGGAGAGTTGGGGCTGTTCAGCCTGGGGAAGGCTCCAGGGAGACCCCAGAGCATCCTTCCAGGATCTGAAGGGGCTCCAGGAGAGCTGGGGAGGGACTGTGGACAAGGGCTGGGAGTGCCAGGATGAGAGGGAATGGACTGAAACTGGAGCAGGGGAGACTTAGGTTGGACATTAGGAAGAGGCTCCTCACTGTGAGGCTGGGGAGGCACTGGAGCAGGCTGCCCAGGGAGGCTGTGGCTGTGCCCTCCCTGGAGGTGCTCAAGGCCAGGCTGGAGGAGGCCTGGAGCAGCCTGGGCTGGTGGGAGGTGTCCCTGCCCAGGGCAGGGGGTTGGAAGTGGGTGAGCTTGAAGCTCCCTTCCAGCCCAGCCCCTCCTCTGAAGCTCTGAGAGGGGCTGCAGAGAGCAGGGAGCTGCAGGCTGGAGGTTGCTCAGCTGCTCCCCTCTGCTGCTCTCCCTGCAGGTGGTGGCCAAGAAGTATCGCAACTTCGAGATCCCCAAGGAGATGAGCGGGGTCTGGAGGTACCTCACCAACGCCTACAGCAGGGATGAGTTCACCAACACCTGCCCTGGAGACAAGGAAATTGAGATAGCCTACAGTGATGTAGCCAAGAGACTCAGCAAGTAAAAGCAGCCCCTGCAACCCAGAGAGAGAGGAGAGAGAGCTCTGACTTCTTGCATCTTCCATAACAAAGCTTCTAACAGACTGCTCCTTTTGCATCTCTTTGTCTCTTGGTTGGGTGGGTTTGGCAGGAACTTGGCACTTACTCAGAGCTCTGGTGGATAGCCCAGGTACAGTTTGCAAGTTCCAGGCTGGTGGGGTGGTGTTGTTTTTGGGGGGGGTGGGGGAGGGGTTTGGTTTGGATTCCTTTGCCTCCCTCTCCCAGGGAGGGTTTGGAGCATCCTTCCTGCAGCTGGTGGTTGTTGTTCCCTGTGGCACTGGGGGGTGAAGCCCTCTTCTTCCCCCCCTGCCACTTTGCTTTGCAAACATCTGGCTCTGGATTGGGTTAGGATCTTGTCTTAGTCTATGGTACAAGGAATATTTATGTATTTTGGGATTTATTGCCTCTTTATTTTGCCCCCTCCCCCCCAGGCCTAGCCCCAGCTGTCACCTCCCCTGGGACACACCAAACTGTACCTGCTCATCTGTCCTGGAGACTTAGGAGAGGGAACTTAGCATCCAAAAGAGCCATCTGCAACACACTGGGCAGGGCTCCTAAAGCCAGTTCCTCTTGGATTTGAAACCACAGCAAAGGCTGAGAGTGGACTCAGGTGGGGAGCTTGGATTTGGATGGCCTCAGGCAGCAGGGGAGTCAGAGTGCTCTGCAGGCAGCTGGGAATGGCCTCAGACAGCAGGGAAGTTGGACTCAAGGCTTGAAGTCTGAGCACTCTGGCAGGGAGCTGACAGTTCAGAGCTACACTTCAGTTGGGAATGGCCTCAGACAGCAGGGAAGTTGGACTCTAGGCCTGAGCATTCTAGCAGGGGGCTGACAGTTCAGAGTCAGCCTTCAGTTGGGAATAACCTCAGACCTCAGCAAGTTTGATTCTAGACTTGAGCACTCTGGCAGGGAACTGGCAGTTCAGAGCCAGACTGCAGTTGGGAAGTGCTTTAGACACCAGGGAAGTTGGACTCTAGGCCTGAGTGCTCTAGCAGGGAGCTGAGAGTTCAGTTAGCCTTTAGCTGGGAATGACCTCAGACATCAGAGAGCTCTGAGCACTCTGGCAGGGAGCTGGCAGTTCAGAACCAGACTTCACTTGGGAAGTGCTTCAGACACCAGGGAAGTTGGACTCTAGGCCTGAGTGCTCTAGCAGGGAGCTGAGAGTTCAGTTAGCCTTTAGCTGGGAATGACCTCAGCCCTCAGGCACTCTGAGTCCAGGCCTGAGCACTGTGGCAAGCAGCTGCCAGTGCAGAGCTCCTCTTAGCTGGGAATGTCCTCAGACATGAGGGGAGGTTGAGCACTGCAGCAGGGAGCTGGCAGTGCAGGCTCAGTGCTGCAGTTGTGTCTTCAGGAGCTGGATGAGGGTTTCTGACTCCACCTTTAGGAGCACTGGCAGCCTCCCTCGGCCCTGAATCTGGGCTTGCAGCAGACAAATCCCTGCCAGGATGCCCTTGGCCACCCTGCAGCCAGGGCAGTTGGGTTCTTGCCAGCTGAGAGCTTGCAGGTGGCTTTCTTTTGGGTAGCTAAGAGCCTTCTGTTTTGTGTGGGTCTGGTGATACTTACTGACAGACATCTCTGCTGGCATAAGCGAAGTCTCCATCCCCAGGAGTGCCCTAGCTGGGGGCTGGCTGCTGGAGGGGGGCAGGAGCAGTGCAGTGCTGAGTGGGGCAGGACTGAAGGCTGAGAGCCTTCCTGGGAGCTTGCTGCAGTGGTTTCTCTCCTGGAGAAAGCTCAAGTGACCTTTGCCAAGACAACCTTTGCCTTAAATCCCAGCATGCAGTGGCTGCAGAGCCTGGGGGTGGGGTGGGGGGAGGCTGTGTTCCTGGAAGGAAGCCTCTCCCTGCCTCCAGAAATGGCTGTGTGGAAGTCCCCAGCCCCTGGGGAGGTTGGCTTTAGCCCCCAGCTGCTTGGCTCTGCAGCCTGGGCCAGCAGCCTGGCCCCTTCTGCATCACTGCACTGCTCCCCACAGCCTGCCCTGGCTTTGGGGGTGCTTCCCACAGCAGCACCCAGGGAGCAGCACGGCAAGGCCTGGGGGGGGAAGAAATCCTTTTTGAACTGGTTCTGAGGGGAAACCCAACCAATTCTGAACTGGTTCTGAGGGGAAACCAAACCAATTCTGAACTGGTTCTGAGGGGAAACCAAACCAATTCTGAACTGGTTCTGAGGGGAAACCCAAACCAATTCTGAACTGGTTCTGAGGGGAAACCCAAACCAATTCTGAACTGGTTCTGAGGGGAAACCAAACCAATTCTGAACTGGTTCTGAGGGGAAACCAAACCAATTCTGAACTGGTTCTGAGGGGAAACCAAACCAATTCTGAACTGGTTCTGAGGGGAAACCCAACCAATTCTGAACTGGTTCTGAGGGGAAACCCAAACCAATTCTGAACTGGTTCTGGGGGGAAACCAAACCAATTCTGAACTGGTTCTGAGGGGAAACCAAACCAATTCTGAACTGGTTCTGAGGGGAAACCCAAACCAATTCTGAACTGGTTCTGAGGGGAAACCCAAACCAATTCTGAACTGGTTCTGAGGGGAAACCCAAACCAATTCTGAACTGGTTCTGAGGGGAAACCAAACCAATTCTGAACTGGTTCTGAGGGGAAACCAAACCAATTCTGAACTGGTTCTGAGGGGAAACCAAACCAATTCTGAACTGGTTCTGAGGGGGAAATCCATTCTGAACTGTTTCTAAGGGGGGAAAAATCAATTTTCAACCGTTTCTAAGGGGGAAAAATCAAATTGGAACTGTTTTAAGGGGGGAAAAATCAAATTTCACCTCTTTCTAGGGGAAAAAAATCAAATTTGAGCTATTTCTAAGGGAGGAGAAAATCAAATTTGAACTCTTTCTAAGGGGAAAAATCAATTTTCAACTCTTTGTGAGGGGAAAAAGTCAATTTTCAGTTCTTTCTGAGGGGAAAAAAATCAAATGTCAACCATTTCTAAGGGGAAAAGTTCAATTTTCAACTCTTTCTAAGGGGAAAATGTCAAATTTGAGCTATTTCTAAGGGAGAAAAATCAAATTTCAACTCTTTGTGAGGGGAAAAAAGTCAATTTTCAACCATTTCTAAGGGGGGAAAATCAATTTTGAACTGTTTCTAGGGGGAAAAAATCAAACTTGAACTATTTCTAGGGGGGGGAAAATCAAATTTCAACTCTTTGTGAGGGGGAAAAGTCAACTTTCAACCATTTCTAAGGGGAAAAAATCAATTTTCAACCATTTCTAAGGGGGAAAACAAATTTCAACTCTTTGTGAGGGGAAAGAAGTCAACTTTCAAGCCTTTCTAAGGGGGGAAAAAGTCAAATGTGAACTATTTTAAGGGGACAAAAGTCAAACTTGAGCTATTTTAAAGGGGAAAATCAATTTCCAGCTCTTTCTAAGGGGGAAAAAAAATCAATTTTCAACTGTTTGTAAGGGAGGAAAATCAAATTTGACCTCTGAGGGGGGGGGGAATAACTTCCAGTCTCTGTCCCCTGCTTTAGGAACAGTTGCAAATGTTTATTTTCTGGGGGGGTTGCTAATCCTTTCCCTGCTCCTGTCTGTAATCAATGCATGGAAGCAACTCTTGGGTTCTCTTTTCTCTCCTCCCCAGGACCATCCCCACCCCACAGCCCCCAGGCCCAGCAGACTTTTCCCCTCTGCCTCTGCCTGGGGCTTTGGTTTGGGTTTGTAAAGAGACTTTTATATATTTAACTGACTTTTGGGGGTGGGTTGGTTTGTTTTTGTTGTTGTTTTTAGGAGCTGCCAAGAGCTGCTCCTTGCTTTTGGGATATTTAACATCCTGCAGTAGTCACAAGGAGGAGAAAAGCAACACAAAGGGTCACACAAAACACTTTCAGACACTAATTGTCTCTTGTCTGGTGGGAAGCTCTGGCTTCGTGGTTGGGGGGGGTGGGAGCCCAACCACCACCAAAGCCCAGCCTGGACTTTTCTAAGCTTTTTATTGCTACTTTATATAGCTCTTGGAATCTGTAGTCTGGGGGAGGAAAGACAGCAATCCCCCTGTGTGTCCCCCTGGCTTTGTTGGTGCCTTGTCTGTGCCTTCCCAGAGCTAGGAGCCCGATCTGGAGGCACTTAGCGACCCTCTTAGGTGTCTTACGACCACCATAGCTGCCCTTAGACCCTGCAGGGAGTGGGTGCCAGGGGTGCTGAGGCACAGAAGGAAAACTCCTGCTTAGGAAGAGCCTTTCCCTGCAGCCTTCCCCTGCAGGCTGGGTGCTGCTGGCACCACCTCACCCTCCAGCAAGGTCCTCAGCCATAAGCATCCTCTGCAGGGGGCGTCCAGCCTTGGCTGCAGGGTGGCAGCAAGAGGAAGGAATGGCTCCCTTTTGGTTTCTGGGTTAGATCCCACTTTTAATGATGCACAGAGGAAACCCAACACAAACCCAGCCCCCAGGCCTCACAGGTCTGGGGCTCTCTGCCATCGTAGGCCTCAGCTCTCCAAGCACAGCTCCCCAGAGCAGGCTGTGGGCATCTCCTTGGGGAGCTTTGAGCTCTGCTTTAAGACCCTAGGTCAGGCTGGGCCCTTGGAAGCTGCCTGAGGTGGTAGCCAGTGCCCCTCAAGCCTTTTTACCAGCAGAGTAGCCACTGCCTGCACGCTGGGGTCCAGAGGCAGGGGGATGAGAGCATCACCTTCCCCTTCCACACAGGGTTGGAGTCCTTCCCTTGGCAGAGCAGAGCAGCTGCTCCCTTCTCTTCCAGAGAGGCTTTTCTCTCTCCTGGCTGTTCAGTCAACCTTCAAGCAGTTGTAACAGAGTTGTGCTCAGCAGGAAGGGTTTTAATGAGTGCTGGAAGCCGGCAAACAGAAGCTGAGGCTGCTGCCGGCGCTAATGTGTTCCTTATCTCAGCACAATGAAGTGCTGGAGCCTCTCCCTGCTCGGTGGCATTCAAATGAGGAGCAGGTTAGCAAGTGTGGAGGTGGTTAGCAAGGGAGAGCTGAGCTGGGAACTGTCCTGCCTGAGAGCAGCTGCTGGCTCCCAGGCCTCCTCCTGCACAGTTGGGTTGGGTTGTGGCACAAGCTGGCTTCCAGCCCCTTGGTGGGCTTCAGCCCCCTGCAGGCTTCCAGCTCCTTGGTGGCTGCAGCAGAGAGGCCCTGGAGGCAGAGAGGCTGCAGCAGAGAGGCCCTGGAGGCAGAGAGGCTACAGCAGAGGGGCCCTGGAAGCAGAGAGGCCCTGGAGGCAGAGAGGCTTTCACCCAGGCTGGCTGTGTGCAAGGCTCAGCGTCTGCTGTGGGCAGAAGGCTTTCATCTGGCCCCAGTCAGGCAGCAGTGCATTAATGAAATCACAAAGCAGCAAGCCAGCCCTTTCATAGCTATGTAAATCCCTGCCTCCTGTCAACTTGTTTACAATCTGCTCTGGAAAATGCATGTTGGAATTCATCAAACAGTAATTAATCTACACCCCCCCACCCCTGCCCCAATGGCAAGTGCTGCTCCCAGCCCCTTCTGCACCTCCAAAGCAGCAGCTCCCCTTTCAAGTAGGCATTGCCCTGTGCAGGCATTGGCATGCTGAGGGACTTGAGCCTGCAGCTGGGAATGGCTTCCAGTTCCCAGCTAAAACACAGAGGTGACTTGTGGAGCTCCTGCACAGGAAGGGAAAGCCCAGCAGCTTCCCCAGCAGCTTCCTCAGCAGCTTCCCCCTGCTCTCTGTGGCACACTTCAGTCCCTGGGCATGGCTGCAGCTTTTCTCCTCCTCATTGCATTTCTGTTCTCCTCACTTCATTTCTTCCTCCCTCTCCTTATTTAACTTTTGTTCTCCTGATTAAGTTCCCTTTAGGTCCTTTTATCCTCCCCAGTTAGGTTCTTTTTTCCTCCCCTTAACTTTTGCTCTCCTGATTTAGTTTTGTTTCCTCCTCTTAATTTTTTTCTCCTCACTTAGTGATTTTTGTTGTTGTGTTTTTCCTCCTGATGTAGTTGGATTTCTTCCTGCATGGCTTGGGGCTCCTGGGCCCTGCATGGCTTGGGGCTCCTGGGCCCTGCATGGCTTGGGTTTCTTTTCCTCCTCATTCTCATTTCCCCCCTCACTTAATTTCCCCCCTCCTCTTAACCAAGCTTTCCTTCTAGAGGGAGATCCCTTCTGTGCAGGAGCTGCCTGCTGAGCCACAGCCCTGTGAACTCCCAAGCAGCTCCAAAGCTTTCCTGCCCCATGCTGGCTGTCCCCAGCCCCTGGAGCTTTGCCCCTTGCATTTTCCCATCCAGTGGGTGCTGTGTTTTCCCTTCCAGTGGGCATGTTGCAACTGACTGAAGCTGTGTGCAGTTCCCTGATGATCAGAGAGATGGAATCAAGGGAGGTTTTTTCATGCTGAAGGAGCAAATTAGCATTTCATATCAAAGGCACCCAGACAGGGAGCCATGGAGGGTGCTGGAGCCAAACCCTCTGATGCCTATCTCAGTGCAGAACAAAAAGTGGCTAAGTGCAGTCAGCTCCTTGCTTTTTCTTCCCCCCTTCCCCTTACTCTCTGCCACTCAGGGCACCAGCTGAGCACATCCAGCTGACAGCTTCAGCAGAAGGCTCTCTGTATCCCTGCTCCAAACTCTTCAAGCTGTGCCACCAACCTGTTCCATCTTTATTTCCAGAGAGGGGGAGAGGGTTGGGAGGCTTGGAGGAGCAGAAGAGGGAGGGGGAGGCTCCCCAGGAGAGGAGGTGAAGAATTTGGAGCATTGTGTGCAGAAATACTTGAAGAGTTGATCCCATTTCTTGTAGTTTTGCTTTTTGTCTTTCACTCTCTGGAAGCTCTTTTACAGATCTCCAAGTGTACTGCTGGCAGCTATTGTTACAAATAAAAGTATATTTTCACTACCAAGCAGAGCTTCAGCTTCTCTCTGCAGCTTCCAGCTCTCGGGGGTGGAAGCTGTGACTCCTTCCCAAGATCCACTCTGACCCTGCAGAGCTGCTGGAGAGAGGCCAGAGGAGGCCACGAGGGTGAGCCAAGGGCTGGAGCAGCTCTGCCCTGAGCACAGGCTGAGGGGGCTGGGGCTGTGCAGCCTGGAGAGCAGAAGGCTCCAGAGGGACCTCAGAGCTGCTGCCAGGGCCTGAAGGGATCCTGCAGGAAGGCTGCAGAGAGACTTCTCCTGAGGGTGTCTGAGCCAGGCCAGGGGGGAATGGTTTGGAGCTGAGGCAGAGCAGGGTCAGACTGGAGCTGAGGAATTTCTTCAGCAGGAGGGAGCTGAGCCTCTGGCACAGGCTGCCCAGGGAGGCTGTGGCTGCCTCCTGCCTGGGGCTGCTCAGTGCCAGGCTGGATGAGGCCTTGAGCAGCTGAGTCTGGCTGAGAGGTGTCCCTGGGCATGGAGGGGAGGTTGGAGCAGAGGAGCTCTGAGCTCCCTTCCAGCCTGAGCCCTTCTGGGACTCGCCTTGAGCTGGTGACTGCTTCCCACCCAAGCAGTCAGGCTTGTGCTGGTCTCCTGAAGTCAGCAGCCCTGGGGAGGAGACCTGCAGCAGCTTCAGCTCTGGAGAGAAGTGCAGCAGTGAAACCCTTAGGTCTGGCTTAGCCTCTTCCCTAAGCTGCCCAAACTCTGTGGTGGCTGAGCTGGGGCTGTGCTGGCAGCTCCCAAAGGAACCAGGGGCTGGGGGGAGTCAGGTAGCCAAGTGTCAGGGGCTAATTACTGCAAACTGCTGGCTGAAGGCAACTGCAAGAGCCTCAGCCTGGCTCCTGGCTGCCTGTGAGACAGGAGGAGGCTGAGGTGAGCAGCCCTCCCCTGCAGAGCCTCCTGCACTTGGGGCTGCTGAGGAGCTCTCAGAAGCTGATGCTGGAAGGTTTCCAGAGGTGGGAGAAGAGAGCTCCTGATCCTTTGAGTCAAGAGAGGAGCTGCTGTGTTCTTGCCACTGGACAGGGAGATGAAAACTGTTGCTAAAGAAAGATCAAAGGTGTGAGCTCCATAAACAAACAAACAGAAGTGGTGCTGAGGGACCTCAGCTCCCTGCCTGAGGCCAGAGGGCTTGGCAGGACCCAGGAGGATGACTTTGTCAGGTTCACTTTGGAAGAGCCTGACTGCAGTGATCCTGGGTGGGAGGTTGTGCTGCCTGCAGTGGGCTCTGTGCATGCCCTGCTGGAGCTCAGGGTAGGGCAGGAAGCACTTTGGGTGCTGGGCTCTGGCTGTAGACCAGAAGTGGAGCTGAGGAGGCTCAGAGGGGAGCTGAGGCTGCTGGGGCTTGAGGACAGGGGCCTGTGCCCTAAGGAACCTGGTCCCAGTGACTTACCACAGAGCCATTAAGGTTGGAAAAGCCCTCTGAGGTCAGCAGGTCCAACTTCCATGCCCACCAAACCCTGTCCCCAAGGGCCATCTCCTCGTGATGGAGACTCCACTGCTGCTGGTTCCCTGCCTTGCAGGCTCACAGGGACTGAAGTCACCTGGGGGTGACAAAGCTGCCCTGGGGAAGCTGCTTTGCTGTGCAGGTGCTGGAGCAGCCTGCCCAGAGAGGCTGGGGAGTCTCCCCTGGAGACTCAGGACCCCTCTGGGCATGTTCCTGTGTGACCTGCCTGGGGGGAGCCTTGCTTTGGGCTCAGTGATCCCCAGAGGTCCTTTCCAGCCCTTAGCATTCTGTGACTCTGGGGCTTGTAGCTGATTGATTTTCCCATTTGCTCTGGGTGGCTGATCTGCAAGGAACAAAACTGAGTGCTGAAGCTTGGGGGGCTCTCCTCCTGGTGCCTCAGGCCCCCTGGGCTCTCCTCCTGGTGCCTCAGGCCCCTTGGGCTCTCCTCCTGGGGCCTCAGGCCCCCTGGGCTCTCCTCCTGGTGCCTCAGGCCCCTTGGGCTCTCCTTCTGATGCTTCAGGCCACTCAGGCACCTGAAACTGCTGCTGGTGGCTTTAGCTGTGACACACCAGCTCAGGATCCCCCATGCAAGGACAGAGGGCAGGCAGGGAAATGCTGTGAGTGTGTCCAGCTCCTGTGTGTGGGGTGGAGGAGCAGGCAGACATCTGCTGCTTCAGCAGCTACTTGGTTTTGATTTCCTCAGGGAGTGTTTCTTCCAGGGCCTGGGAGTTGCTGGAGTCTGTGGGTTTGGGGGTTTGGAGGCAGTGGCTGGCTCTGCCTCTTGCTGCACCCACCTAGGCAGGAACCAGCTCTGCAGCAGCTCAGCCACAGACTGCAGGCACCCAGGGCTTGGTGGGGCTCAAGTGTTCAGGGGCAGATTTAATCTCTTCAAGGGTTTTAACCAATCTCAGAGCCCTTGGGGGAGCTGGAGCCAGAATCAGCTTTGCCATGGGAAGGAGAGTGGAGTAACTGCTGTGGCCACTGGGTGAGTTTTCCCTGCTGGGCTCCTCGAGGGGAGAGATGCTGCACACTGGCAGGCAGCTCGCAGGATGGAGACTGTCCCTGAGCCCCGGCTGCCTGCCCTCCAGGCAGTGTGTGCCAGCCCAGCCCCCTGGGTCTAAGGTCCCTTTGTTCCAGTGGGCAGGGGCAAACTCTCTCTGAGTGTGCCTAAGCCCTGGGGGCAGCAGCCCAAAGCCCTCAGTGTGCAAAATCCCTGCTCAGGCTTCTCCCTCTCCTTCCCCTCCAGGTGAGACCTTCCTCAGGGCCAGCTCCAGCAGAACCTGCTCAGCTTTCCTGGGGCTGCCCACAGAGGTTGTGGAGTCTCCTTCCTTCTCTGGAGACATTCAGGACCCACCTGGATGTGTTGCTGGGTGCCCTGCCCTGGGTGACCCTGCTCTGGCAGCAGGGTAGGGCTGGGGGATGCCCACAGGTCCCTTCCAACCTCTGCCATTTGGGGATTCCCTGAGGCTTCCTGCTGCCAGCTGGGCTGTGCAGTGGCTGCTGCACTGCTCTGGTGTGTCACAGCCTTTGGGAGGGAAGGATTTGGGCAGCTCTGGGGCCAGGTGAAGGTTGCTGGCTGTAGGCAGTGAGGAACTTGCTGGGAGCAGCTCCGTGAGGGCTCCTCAGGGCAGCATCCTGCCTGCAAGCCTGGAGAGCTGAGGTGCAGGTGCTCCACTCTGGGTCCAAAGGGTTGAGGCTGTGCTTGAGGAGGAGGGAGAGGCTCCTGCAAGTGTTGGATGGCTGTAAGAGAAGGATCCTGGGTATCATAAGGGCGACTCAGTGGAGTGGAAGCCTTTGAAGTCTTCTCCTGACATCCATTCCCCTACCAGCATCTTTCATCCTTCGCCAGCTCTTCCCCAGCTGGAGCTATTAAAGGGAAACTACAGAAGCCATAAATCCAGGCTGTTAACATCTCCAGTGGCAGCCTTGCACAATGAGCCCAAGGAGCTGCAAGAGATAAGAGAAGCCCTTGAAAGCAGGGCAAGTTGGGACTGGTTCCCAGGAATAGCTGAGCTCCACAGCTTCGTTGGGGGTCCCTCCAGGTTACTGCTGCTGGGCTCAGGAGCTGCCTCTGCTGCTGACTCTTTGGGTGCCCTTCTCTGAGTCACTCACTGGGTGTCTGCATGGTGCAGCACGGCCTGGGGCAGCCTCCCCCCAGCACTGGCCTGAGGCAGACCCCAGCTCTGCCCCAGAGCATGTCCAAAGAAGGGCAGCCAAGCTGGTGAAGGGTCCAGAGAAGAAGTCTTATGAGCAGCAGCTGAGGGACCTTTAGGGTTGTTTAGTCTGGGGGAGAGGAGGCTGAGGGGAGACCTCATTGCTCCCTGCAAGGAGGCTGGAGCCAGCTGGGGGTTGGTCTCTCCTCCCCAGTCTCAGGTGATAAAAGGAGAGGAAATGGCCTGGAGTTGCACCAGGGGAGGGTCAGGTTGGACACCAGGAAAAGTTTCTTTGCTGCAGGAGTCAGGTCTGGCAGAGGCTGCCCAGGGAGGTGGTGGAGCCTCCATGCCTGGAGGTGCTCAAAAACCTGTGGCCATGGCAGCTGGGGCCAGGGTTGGGTGGCCATGGGGGGCTGGGTGGTGTTGGAGTGGATGCACTTAAGAAGGTCTGCTCCAGCCAAGGCAATCTGTGAGCCTGTGACCTGAGCCAGAGGGGAGAAGCTCTCTCTGGGGTGCTGTGTGTGGCTGCTCTCTGGGTGCTGTGGTGCTGTCCTGCTGGGGTTAGGCTGCTCCCCAGGGCTGATCCTATCAAGGCTGTGGGGAGCCCGGATCTAAATGCAGCCCTTTGGTGGGGCATGGGCAGAGGCAGGGCCCCCCTGGCAGGCTGAGTGAGGAGTGCCTCTCCCAGAGGGCCAGGAAGGAATCCAGGAGCTCTGATGCCTCAGGATTCCTGCTTTGGCCACAGTGTCTGGGTGGAAGAGGCAGTGGAAGCTGAGGTCTCTTGGTGTCTGCAGGGAGCTGGGAGGCAGCAGGCTCCTGGCAGCGTGGGGAGCCTTGGGCCAGCAGGGCAGGCAGAGGCAGCAGGTCCCTGGGAATGCTGCTTCCAGTCCCTGGGAATGTTGTTAGTGAGCAATCTGGACTCAGGGCTACACTCCCCACTTGACTTACACCCCTGCTGTGGGCCTGATCTCTGCCCAGCCTTGGCTGCAGATGTGGACAGAGTTGACCTCACCTGGCCCTGCAGGACCTGGGGCTGTGCCAGGCTGGCTGCCCACAGCCTTCCTCCATCCTCCTCTTCATGGGAAGCTTTGCTTCTCAGCTCTTCTTCCCAGCACTCCTCTAGCAAGTCTCTTTCCCTAGCAGCAGGCCAGGAAGAAGTGCTGAGGCCTCAGGGCAACCAAGTGGCCCCGGGAGAGGGCTGGGGGCAGCAGGGCAGGATGGTCAGAAGGGCTTTGCCCTCTCTGTGCTCTCCCATCAGCACTGCTTGTCCCCAGCCAGAGTGGGAGAGAGAACCTGAGCCCACATTCAGGTTCTGGACACAGCTGCCCCCAAGCCCTCTGAAGGAGTCAGAGAACCAGAAGGGTTCAGAAGGGGAGCTGCAGGCAGGCTGGGGAGGGGCTGCTCAGAAGGGGCTGTGGGGATAGGGCAAGGGACAAGGGTTTGAAACTGGAGCAGGGCAGAGTTAGGTTGGACACCAGGAGGAAGCTCTGCACAGGGAGGGTGGTGAGACACTGGCCCAGGCTGCCCAGGGAGGTGGCTGAGGCTCCATCCCTGGAGGCACTCAAGGGCAGAGCTGATGTGGCCCTGGGCAGCCTGCTGTGGTTGGAGCTGTCCCTGCTGCCTGCAGGGGGTGGACAAGATGCCCCTGGAGGCTCCCTTCCAGCCCAGTGCAGGCTGTGACTGTGAAGGGACCTCTGGAGATCACATCCAGCCCAGCCCCCCTGGGAGGTTGTGACCCCCCGGGTGGGAAACCTTTGGGTAGGTGTGAGGGAACCAGTGGCAGTGCTGGAACATGAGGCTCAGCAAGCCCCTGGGGGCTTGGGCAGGGCATGGGGGATTGCAGGGGGTGTGGGATGCAGGTCACATCTGGCCGGAGTCCTCACTGCCCTCAGCAGTGTCTCGGAGCTGCAGACCACTCTCTCAGTCCTGCCAGTTGTGTTGGCTTGGCTCTGCTCACCCTTCTCCTCCAGGCAGTCAGGTGAGTCTCTGAGTTATCTTCCTGGCTCTGAAGTCCTCCCCAGCATCACCACCTGAGACCTCTCCTTCTGTGGGGTCACTGCCCCCTCCTCTGGCCACACGCTGCTCCCCAGGGCCGGGCTTTCCTCTTCCCATCACCTGCTGAGCCCTGGGGCAGCTGGTGCCTGCCTGTGGAGGGCAGAGCAGATCCACTTGGACAGCAGAGAGCTCTGGGATTTGGCAGCAAGCCCCAGACAAAGCCAAGGCTTTGAGGAGGCGAAGGCAGCGTCTAGGAGCTCATCTGAGCAGCTGCCGGTGGAACCTCAGCCGGGCAGGAGGCTCCGGGGCTCTTGCCCTGCGGGGATGACTCTGCTCTTTGTCAGCGAGGATGCAGCCCTCCCTCAGACCTTCCCTGGAGGAGGAGGAAGCCTCCACAGCAGCTACACCCAGGAGATCTCTCCAGCCCAACCCCCCGGTGTCTGCTGAGCTGCTGGGGGCAGGGGGAAGCCCTTCTGGGCGCTGTGTTGGTGCCAGGCTGCACAATCCCTGCCTGTCCTTGTCCCCAGCAGCTGATGTGGGGGCCCTGGGGGGTCAGGACTCCTGGGTCTTTATCTCCTGTGTTCAGAAAGTGTCCTCTGAGCCCTGTTAGACCAAGAGCTTAAGGAGCTGCCGTGGACTTTCGGTCCCTGTAGCACCCAAGGCTCTCGGTTCCCGGGAGGAGGGGAGGCAGCAGCAGAGGAGAGGCACAGGAAGGAGCAGGAGGCTGGAGAGGAGGAACGGGGCCAGGAGCATCTGCCCCGAGCTGGCAGCTGCTCTGTGGAGCTGTCCTTGCTGGGGCAGGAGGTCGCAGCCCCCGCAGGTGCTGCCCTGGTGCCCCCAGGCTGGCGCTGCTGCGGGGGGGTCCTCCTCCTGCTCGCTCGGTTTGGGGAGGGTTTGCTGGTCCCCGGGAGGCGCTGGGGGCTGTTATGATCCAGCCGGCCTGTGGAGGTCAGCCTCGGCTCAGCGAACCTCCAGCAGCTGCCGGCAGCAGCAGGGCTGCCCCAGCTCCTGCCCCCCCTGCTCGCTGCCAAGCTGGGGGACGGCTCTGGGGCAGCTCCCTCCCTCCCTCCCTCCCAGCCAGGGGCTGGTGGCTCTCGCTGCCTCCCTGCTGCTGTTCCGTAGTGGTCCAGGGGTTCAGAGACCCTCGGCAGCGTTTGGCTGCTGGAGGGGCAGAGAGGGAAGGCGGTGGAAGAGCCACGATGCTGTGCTGTGAGCCCAGCCTGAGCGCATCCCGGCCTGTCCCTGGCACCTGGGCCCCATCTCCACCCTGCTGACCTCTGCCTTGCAGCTCTGAGGTGACCACGGATGGACATCGGGACTCTTCCTGGCGGCTTTCTGTGCTCTGGGTGTTTTCCAGGTCCCTCCTCACCCCGCAAGTGAGGAGCGCTGGCAGCGCTGCGAGCGGCTGCTGCCGCAGGAGGCTCCGTGCCCCACACAGCGCAGAGCTCTCAGGCAGCTCCACAGCCTGGCCCAGCGCAGCCCTGGCTGCAGGCTGCCTTTGGATGGACCCCTCCGGGAAGGCTCCAGCCGTGAGGGCTGAAGGTTTCACCCCCTTGGTTTCCTGGCAGTAGATGGGACAGGCACTGACCCCAGCCTGCTGTCGGTGGGTGCTGCACCTCCAGCCCCTGCTGCCTCCTGCGCCTGGCAGGGGCCCAGGGAGCCTCTCCCGGCCAGAACTGCATTTTTCTTAGTCTCTTGCAAGTGGAATCAGCTTGGTCTGTGCCACTGCAAACTCCTCTGACCTGAGTTTGGAAAGCCCAAGAGTAAGGAGTCCCAGAACAGTCAGGGTTGGAAGAGACCTCAAGGCTCAGCCAGCCCCAACCCCCTGCCCTGGGCAGGGACACCTCACACCACAGCAGGTTGCTGACAGCCACCTCCAGCCTGGCCTTGAAAACCTCCAGGGATGAGGCTGGGATGAGGCTTCCACCACCTCCCTGGGCAGCCTGTGCCAGGCTCTCACCACCCTCCTGGGCAACAACTTCTTCCTCACATCCAATCTGTATCTCCCCACTTCTAGTTTTGCTCCACAGCCCCCCCCCAAGTCCTTCCTTTGAATCCATTCAACCCTGCTCATTGTTGATGACCTCTTGTGTCATATCCTGGAGGCTAAGAGCTCAGTTCAGGGCAGCATTGGAGGTCCTGGTCCTTGCCTTGCCAGCCCACACCAGTGGCTGCAGCTGATGCCCTTTGCCCTGGCCCCACTGGTGGTCTGAGCTGCCAGGCTTTGCTCTTGGGTGTGCAGGAAGCTGCTGTGGTGAAGACCCAGGAGCTTCCCTGGAGCTGGACATCCTGGCTGCTCCCAAGGGGAGAGCTCTTCCCATTCCCCACCTCACCAAGCAAGAGCAACTTAAACTCTGTGGACTCTGCTGGTAAGCACAGCAGCTGCTGGAGGGCTCTGCTGCTCTCCCCTGGGTAATTGTCCTCCCTTTGTGCTCCCCAGGCTCCAGCACAGCCATGGAAAGGTGGAGAAGCTGGACCCAGGTCCTGGCCAAGCTCCTCTGCTGGGCTGTGAGCAGGTTTCTGTAGCTGCCACACAAAGCAAGTTATTAAGGCAGATGAAAGGCCAAGGAAGGAGGCTGCTGTGCTGGTGCATGCCCATGGGGTAGGCTTTCTGCCCCTCCCTGTGTCTTTATTCCATCCATCCTGCTTCAAAGCTGCTGGGAGCTCCCCAGCAAGGTGCTGCCACGGGGGGAACAGAGCACAGCCACAAAGTGCTTCTGTGCTTGTGCAGTGCCAGGCTGGTGGCTGGGCAGAGCCAAGCTCACAGCTTCAGCTTTTGCTTCCTGCAGCCTCTTCTCCCAGAGCCAAAAGGCAGCTCCCCCAGCCCCTGCCTGGAGCCTCCTCCAGCTGCCCCATGAACAAGAGGTGCAGATTCAGGTTGGGTCACAGAGGTCTTTGGTCCAGCTTCCATGGTTCTAAGCTCCCCCAGGCCAACCAGCACCCCAACAGCACCCTGGCTGTTAAACCATGGCCCAAGTGCCATGGCCACAGGGTTCTTGAACACCTCCACCCCCACCCTGGGCAGCCTGTGCCCTGCCTGACCACTCTTGCAGGACAGAAATTGCTCCTGATCTCCAACCTAAACCTCCCCTGGTGCAACTTGAAGCCATTTCCTCTTGTCCTATCACTTGTTCCTTGGGAGAAGATCCCAACCCCCCCCCGGCTCCAGCCTCCTCTCAGGGAGCTGCAGAGGGCCACAAGGTCTCCCTCAGCCTCCTCCAGGGTGAGCACCCCCAGCTCCCTCAGCTGCTCCTGCCCAGCCCTGCTCTCCAGCCCCCGCTGGGCTGCCTCAGCAGGCTGGGGAACCACCAGCACCACTCGGGGGGGTGCAGGAGGTGGTGAAGCTCTGCAGACAGATGTTTGTCTCTGTAAACACCGAGGTGCCCGGGGCAAGGGAACAGGTTCAGCCACTCCCAGGCTCCAGCCCTCTTTCTCCCTGGTTTGAATCCACACCAGGGAGAGCCTTCACTCCCCTGCCTGCAGATCCCACCCCAGACACGGCCCTGGGAGCTGGGACAGAAGTTCACATCCACGATGCTTTTTGTCAGGCTTTGCCATCTGCTCCTGGCCTCCTGGAGTGCTGCAGGGCAGCTGCTGGGGGGGAGAAGGATTCCACAGCTGGAGCTGCTGCTCTCCTTTCAGAGGATTCTTTTCCCCTCTCCCCTTACCATTGATTTAGTTATATATTTAACTTTCCTTTTCCCTTTCCCAAACCTCCTTCTCCTGTGCTCTTTGGGCCCAGCCTGTCATATTTCTTGGAGTCTCCAGTGCCTCCCTCATGCTACAGACTTTCTGGAGTCCTCCTTGTTAGACCAAGAGCTGCAGTGATTCATTGTGTGCTGGAGATTTAATGCTGCATGGAAAACACTCCCTGCTCACATTTGTTTTCTTTCTTTCTTCCCTTTCCTCCTCCCCTCCTTTTTCCCTTTCTTGGCTTCTCACATGCTGGCTTTTAGTAGTTTTTTATTCTTTTTCTTTTCATGAGGTACAAAAGAAATCCACTCCCAAATGTGTCCTGCAGGAAATGATCCACTTGGGGGTTTTCAGCTGCTGTGCAAACCCAGCTCCCTCCCAGCCATGACCTGATGGTCAGGGATGTTTCTGAGGAGCCCAAGGGTGACTTTCCTTGGAGTTGCTCTTTGCAGTGAGCTCCTCCAGCAGCTCCTGGCTCTTGCTAAAGCCCTGGAGGAGTTTGGTTTCCAAAGGGAGCTCAGCACCCCCCCCCAGCCTCACTGTTCCAGGGGCACATCCCCAGGGTGCTGCAAGCTGCAAACTGCTGCTGCCTGTGCTGCCTGGAGCAGCGCTGGGCTCACATCACCTGCAGCTAGGGAGGGTGAGCTTGGGTGCAGCAGCTCATGAGGACACTCTTGACTCCTTGCAGGCCAGCAGCACCTCCTGGCTCTGCACTGTGCCCTGGGGACACTTCAGCCTGCTGGTTGCTAACCATCTCCTGCTGTTTCCCAGCAGCTGCCTGCCTCTGTCCTGCTTGCTCCCCAGTGGATGCTGGTTCACATCACAGCTTAGCCTCAGGATGCAGATCCCATGACTCTTCTTAATGTGGTGAGTTGGGCCCAGGCTGGAGCTGCTCTCCCTCTGCTTCAGTGGGTTTTGAGCAGCTCCTTTGTGCTCAGAGCCCCACCAAACCTGACCTGGGGTGGCTCCAGGGATGGGACATCTCCCACCTCTCTGGGCAGCCCAGGGCAGGCTCTCAGCACCCTTAGGGTCAAACATTTCTCCCTTCTCTCCAGTCTGAATCTGCCTCTTTGAGTCCAAACCATCCCCCCTTGTCCTGGCACCACAGGCCCTGCTCAGCCCTCTGTCCCCAGCTCTCTGCTCAGCCCTTGAAGCCCTGCAAGGCCAGCAGGAGGTCTCCCTGGAGCCTTCTCCTCTGCAGGCTGAACCACCCCAACTCTCCCAGCCTGACCTCACAGCGGAGGTGCTCCAAGCCCTTGGATCATTTTTGTGGCCTCCTCTGGACCTGCTCCAGCAGGTCCCTGCCTTGCGCTGAGAGCTTGGTGCAGAGCCTCTCTCTCCCCCTCCTGTCCGAGCCCAAAGCCCTCCCGAGGCTGTGCCCACCCCTGGCACAGTCAAGAGCTCATTGCCACCGGGCGCTCCTCCCGCAGCCTGCCCCCGCCAGCAGCCAGCGGTCCCCCGGGGGTGGGGTGGTGTGGATCAAACCCCCCCCCCCGGTGCAATCAGGCAGCCATCAGCCCGTGGAGCCTGTGGACCCTGTGGTTGCCGAGCTGGCTGGCTGGAGGAACCCAACCCAAGCTTTCATTCCCCAGCCGTAAACACGGCGGTGCCGGTGCCGGCGTCGCCTGCCGTGCGGTGCAGCCGCGGCCGCCGGGGGGGCTGCAGCTTCCCGGCCGGGGTGGGGCAGGCAGCTGGGGGCTGTAATTGCTGCAGCCACCCAGCTTTAATCCACCTCTCCTCTGAGTCAGTGCCCCCGGGGGTATGCCAGGGCAGAGCTGGGGTTCACTATATATAGATAGAGAGAGTCGGTGGGGCTGGGGGGAGATAATCCAGGAGCCTGCCCCTCCCCGCTGGCTGCCCCGGTCCCAGCCAGGGGCAGAAGCAGCCCGAGATGGGGAGTTAAGCAAAACCTGTTCCACCTGCTGCTGGGCCCAGACGAGGAGCACAGCTGTGGTCACTTCTTGCAGTTCATCTCCGGCTGAGGCAGCTCCTCAAACCACCTTGAGTGTGCTCCTGAGAGGCTGCCTGCTGGTGCAGGGCTTTGAGGGTGGATCAGCCCTGGGAGCCAAGGGCTGGCCTCTCACCCCAGAGGTTTCCACTCTGCTTGGCCCCGGGGAATGCTGCCCCAGCTCCCCCGTGCCAGTCCCAGCTCCCCCCTGCCAGCCCCTGCCCCACACCAGCACTGCTGTGGGGGCCCAGGTGTCACAGAATGCCCTGGTTGGCAAAGACCTGGAGCCCATGGAGTCCAGCCAGAGCCCTAACATCTCCCTGTGCACAGCTCTTGGACCATGTGCCTCAGCTCCTCATCCAAATGGCTTTTAAACACCTCCAGGGCTGAGGACTCCACCACCACTTCCCTGGGCTGAAGATCCTCAGCACCAGAGGAGAGGGCCCAGAAGAGAGGGCCCAGAGCTCCTCCCCACCAAGGTGATGGAGAAAAAAGGCTTCCACAGAATTGTTTTGGTTGGAAGAGACCTTGAAGATCACAGAATCATTGAGGCAGGGAAAGAGCTCTAAGGTCATCAAGTCCAACCTTCTACCCAGCACCTCCATGACCAGGTCCTGCTCATCAAGTCCAACTGGTAGAATGTTAGTACCACCCTTAGGAGGTAGAGGAGCTGAGCTGAAGGTCTGAAGTCCTCCCCTCTGATGAACCTGAGGGAATTCTCCTGCTGACAACCAGGGCTCCATCATTTCCCACTCCCAAACTCTGCCATAGCACCTGGGGCTCCCTTTGTGCCCAGCTCCTGCCAGGCTGGCTGGCTGGCAGCACTGTGGCCGATGGCAGGGATGGAGCAACTCCCCAGCACCACATGTCAGTGGTATTTGAGGGCTGAATTGGACCCTGGGAATATTAGCAGCCTTGGGAAGTCAATAACAACATCTCCTAATGAATGCAAGATGTCCCTGGGAGACTCAGGCTCCTGCCCTCCACTGGGATCCTGTGACTGGGAGAGGAGCAGTAAACAAGCAGGAATGCTTCAGCTGGAGATGGGCAGGAGATACAGAGTCCACACAGAGGTATTTCAAACACACCCCACACGTGGGGGGTGGGGGTGGGGGTGGAGGAGGAGGGGGAGAGCAGCAGCAGCCACTTGCAGTTGTGAAACGTGGTGGTGCCTGCAGCCTGCCTGTCCCCTGTGTGTGTCTGGGGAGGGCAGGGCTTGGACCCCCAGCTGCTGAGCCCTGGGCAGGGCTTGGACCCCCAACTGCTGAGCCCTGGGGAGGGCAGGGCTTGGACCCCCAGCTGCTGAGCCCTGGGCAGGGCTTGGACCCCCAACTGCTGAGCCCTGGGCAGGGCTTGGACCCCCAGCTGCTGAGCCCTGGGGAGGGCAGGGCTTGGACCCCCAACTGCTGAGCCCTGGGCAGGGCTTGGACCCCCAGCTGCTGAGCCCTGGGGAGAGCAGGGCTTGGACCCCCAGCTGCTGAGCCCTGGGCAGGGCTTGGACCCCCAGCTGCTGAGCCCTGGGGAGGGCTTGGACCCCCAGCTGCTGAGCCCTGGGGAGGGCAGGGCTTGGACCCCCAGCTGCTGAGCCCTGGGGAGAGCAGGGCTTGGACCCCCAGCTGCTGAGCCCTGGGGAGGGCAGGGCTTGGACCCCCAGCTGCTGAGCCCTGGGGTGTCCTTTCTGCCCCCCTCTGCCACCATGCAGGGTGGGATGAGTCCTGCAGCTGTGCCCCTGAGCACCCCCAGCCCTGTGACCTCTTGGGCAGGGGTTGTGTTTCCTTCTGCCCCCCTCCAGGCCCTGCCTTCAGAAGCAGCCCTGTGCTCCACAGGCATCCCAGGCTGCTGAGCACCCCGGGGAGCAGTGGGGCTGCTGCTGCTGTGCCATGTGGCCAGGGGGAGCAGGCTGTGACCTCCAGGCTGTGCTGTGCCTCTCCATGCCTGGCCCCAGGCTCACTGCCCCATCCTGCCAGGCCAGTGGGAGAAGCAGCAGCACCAGGGCTCAAAACCACTCCAGAGGAGATCTGGGAAGAGGCCAGCCCTGCTCCACCACCTCCTCCTCCTCCTCACTCTGCAGACACCATAGTTCCAGGCAGGTTGACCATGATTGATGTCCACCACCCACTGCCCTGTCCCACAGGCTGGTGCAGATCTGCCTGGATGCTGCCACACCACAGGGATCTGCTCCTTGACCCCAAGCTTTCCTCTGCCAAACCATCCCAGCCCTGCAGGCAGCCTGCTGAGCAGAGCATGGAGCAGGTTGCATGGAGCAGGTTGCATGGAGCAGCTCATCCTTACCCCTTGCCAGCTGCCCACCCTTGTGTTGGGAGCAGGGTGCTGGGGCCAGGGCAGCTCTGGATCTTAGGAAGAAGTTCTGGAGGAGGAGGGTGGTGAGAGCCTGGCACAGGCTGCCCAGGGAGGCTGTGGATGCTTCCTCCTGGGTGAGTTCAAGGTCAGGTTGGATGAGGCCTTGAGCAGCCTGGGCTGGTGGAAGGTGTCCCTCAAGCCCCATGGCAGGGGCTTGGAGCAGAGGATCTCTGAGGTCCCTTCCAGCCTGAGCCCTTCTGGGATTCCATGGACCTTCAAGACCTCACCCAGCTCCACCAGCCTTGCAAAGGAGCTGTCCTACCACTCTGGCTTTCCCATCCAGATGCCCTGAGCTTCATACATTCATGGAATGCTTTGGGTTGGAAGGGACCTTCCAAGACCATCCAGCTCCAACCCCCCCTGCAGGGACCCCTCCCAGCAGCCCAGGCTGCTCAAGGCCTCCTCCAGCCTGGCCTTGAACACCTGCAGGCAGGGACATGGGGACAAAACCCAGGAGCAGGTTGGAGGTGCTGCCAGCAGGCAGCCCATGAGGCCCTTGGCAGGAGCAGGGCAGGGCAGGGCAGCGTTGCCCAACCCAGGCACAGGGAGCTGGAGATGCTTTGTGAGCAGAAAAAGAGCCCTGGCCGCGCAGGGGAGCTGGGTGTGTGCAGCTGTGGGTGTTCAGAGGCTGCAGCAGCGAGCTGGGATCGCCTGCCAGAGCCTCCTTTGTGCATTTAATTAGCGGTGAAAGCCATTTGCATGCGAGATGCCTCTCGGTCTGAAGCTGCTGTGCGCTCTGCTTGCCTCAGACCACAGCAGCACCACCTGAGCCCAGCAGAGCTCGCTGCCCTTTTCCCCCTTTGCATTTCAAAGCCAGGCTCTGCTCACCAGGCTGCTGTTGCACAACCTGCTCACGCTGCCCCAGCGCCAGCCCTGTGCCCAGGGAGCCTTGGCACCAGCTCCCCTGGGCCCCCTCTCCCTCTGTGAGCTGGGGAGGGTGCAGCTGCTGGGTGGCAAGGGGCTGGGGCTCGGGCTTGGTCTCTCCTGTCTAGTCTCAGGTGATGAGAGGCAGTGGCCTCAGCTTGCTCCAGGAGAGGTTTAGGTTGGTTGATTCCTTCAGGTGATGCCTTTGGCCCCTGGCTGCTGCCCATGGTGTGAGGGGAAGAGATCTTTGCCAGGAGGGTGCTGGAACGCTGCAACAGGCTGCCCAGGGGGTGGTGGAGGCTCCATCCCGGCAGATATTCGAGGTCAGGCTGGGTGTGAGGCTCTGAGCAGCCTGCTCCAGCTGGGGATGTCCCTGCTGACTGCAGGGGGGTTGGGCTGGATGATCTCAGGAGGTCCCTTCCAGCCCAAACCTTTCCACGGTTCTCTGATCCTCTTCTCTCCCACAGCAGAGAGGAGGCAGCAGAGCCTGGTGGCTCCTCCTGCCTACGTGAGCTCTGGCAGGCAGAGCCTCCACACCTCAGCCCGGCTCTCCCCCACCTCCTGCAGCCTTGGCAGCCAGAGCAGGGCACTGGGGTGGGCAGGGGCCGTCAGCCCCCCCTGCAGGGGCTGGGGGTGCCTGGGGACACCGTGGGGGAGGTGAAGGTGAAGCCTTGGCCCCGTGGTGCCTCCCAGCCCTCTGTCACACTGCAGCCCTGCAGGCAGAGCAGGCAGAAGTCCCACAGCCAGGCAAGGAGCCCACAGTGTCAGCCTCCCCTGGGGCACTGCTGCTCAGCTGGAGGCCAGCAGTGTGCAGGGAGCACGACTCAGGCAGCAGCTGCCAGGCCAGCTGGGCTTGGGTCAGCCTGGCAGGGCTGCAGCAGTGGCATCCTCAGCACTTGGCATCCATCACCTCCCTGCCACCTGCCCTTGCATGGCTCCCTTGGGTTTATTCCAAGCCCTGGCTCCCTCTGATCCCTCTGGGAGCTTTTGCTGCTGACTGTGAGCTGGGAGTGCTGCAGCTGATGCCTCAGCTCGGGGCAGCAGGGCTGGGCACCCACAGTGGCACCCTGCCACTGCAGGCTGGGTGGCCCTTGCTGGGGCGGTGACTGAGGGCCTCTTGTAATTGAGATGAGGCTTTAACACCCAGCAGCAGGTGAGCTGACACCAGGTGGAGGGGGGAGAGGCAGAGGTGGAGGTGAGCACAGCGTGTCTGGGTGCAGTGGGTGCTGCTCTGCCAGCCCAACCTGTCCAACCAGCCCGTGCCCAGGTGCCCAGGGCTGGGCTTGCACCACCCCCACGCGTGCCCTAGGGTGGCACCGAGGTGCCAAGGCGCATGAAAGGTTTGGGCTGCTTTTGTGCTGCAAGAGAAAGTGTGGAGCTCAGGTGGGGAGGGCTGGAGGAGGGCTGGAGGCTGCCCCCGGGGCTGTGGCACGGCCCTGGGGAGCTGGCTGGCACGGCCCTGGCAGAGTGCTCTCTGCAGAGAGCAGTGTGGGTGCCCTGGGGGCACCTGGCACGGTGGGGCCATGCTGGCTGGGGAGGAGCTCTGGCTCTGCAGGGGGCTCGTGGCCAGCCCAGCACAAGCCCTGGCTCCAGAGGGGACCTGCAGCCACCCAGCCCCTCATGACCACTGCCTCCAGAGGCAACCTGTGGCCACCCCAGGCAAAGACCAGAAGCCTCCTTTGCAGTCCCTAAGGCCCCAAACCGAGCTGAACTCACAGGCTGCCCCCGGCAGAGGGCCACTTAGAGAAGCCAGCAGCTGGTGCAGCCCGGGGCAGGGATGGAGCACAGGAAGAAAAGGATCCTTCAGTCAAAGACTCTGCAGCAGGCTGCCCAGGGAGGCTGTGGCTGCCTCCTGCCTGGGGGTGTCCAAGGCCAGGCTGGATGAGGCCCTGAGCAGCTGAGCCTGCCTGAGAGGTGTCCCTGGGCATGGAGGGGAGGTTGGAGGAGCTGAGCTCCGAGGTCCCTTCCAGCCTGAGCCCTGCTGTGACCCTGGGATGGTTTAGGGGGCTGGGGATGCCTCTCTTCTCCCTGCCCACCCTGCCCAGGGAGGTGCTGGGGGGGGAGGGCTGTGAGTGCCAAGGGCTTTCCCCTAGCAAAACCCAAAGAATCAAAATCCCCTTCCAGAGGATCCCTGCAGCACTTCCCACACTTCCTCCCCCCTCTGCCCCAGCGTGGATTCTCCCCTCTGCCTCCAGCACCACAAGAGAGCAGCAGGGGATGCTGACAATGAAACCTGAAGGGCAGATGGAGCCCGGGGGGGGCTGCCTCTGCAGTCAGTGCTCCCCAGTTCTGGGGGGTGTGGGGGGGAAGCCTCCAGCACAGTTCGTGGCTGATGTTGAGATAGAAAAGGTGGAGAACATTTCTGCAGCCTTCTGAAAACATTCCAGCAGCTCCAGCAATCAAAGCCCCATTGAGAGCTGGAGACCCCCCCTCCCCTCCCCTCCCCTGCCCTCCCCCCTCCCATCCAGGGGCTTTAATGAAAACCAAATCATTCTCTCTCTTGTGTTTTGTTGTTGGTTTGGGGCAGGTTTGGGGGTTGGGGGTTTCTTTTTCATGCCCTGAGTGTTTGCCTTTGTGAGGATTTCCAGGGGGACCCAAGCCAGGCTGGGGGGCTGGGATGCAAGGAATTTGGCTGCAGTTCCTCCTGGCCCCAAAGGGCTTCCACTGGCAGGTCAGGAATTTGGGGTTTTGGTGGTGCAGAGCTCACAGAACTGCAGAATGCTCTGGGCTGGGCAGGAGCTGTGCAGGTCCTGTGCCCGTGGCACCTCAGGACCTGCTCTGAAGGCCATGGCTGGTGTGAGGGCAGTGGTTGGACTCTGTGGTCCTGGAGGGCTTTGCCAGCTGAAACCATTCCATGGATCCATGACCTAGTCCAAGCTGCCTGCAGCAAGACCACAGAGTCCTGGAGTGGCTCAGGGTGGAAGGGAGCTCAGAGCTCCTCTGCTCCAAGCTCCCCTCCATGCCCAGGGACACCTCCCAGCCAGACTCAGCTGCTCAAGGCCTCATCCAGCCTGGCACTGAGCAGCCCCAGGCAGGAGGCAGCCACAGCCTCCCTGGGCAGCCTGGGCCAGAGCCTCCCCAGCCTCCTGCTGCAGAACTTCTTCCTCAGCTGCACTCTGACCCTGCTCTGCCTCAGCTTCAAACCATTCCCTCTTGTCTTGCCTCTAGGCACCCTCCTGAAAAGTCTCTCTGCAGGATCCCTTCAGGCCCTGGCAGCATCTCTGAGGTGCCCCTGGAGCCTTCTCCTCTGCAGGCTGCACAGCCCCAGCTCCCTCAGCCTGTGCAGAGGTGGCCATGGCACCTCAGGACAGGGTTTCATGGCTGTGGTGGTCTTAGCTCAGGGGCTGGACTCCGAGAGGGCTTTGCCAACTGAAACAGCTCCGTGGTTCCATGACCTAGTCCAAGCCCCCTGCAGTAAGGGATGGTCCTTGTGGGTTTGGACTTGGCCAGGTGCTCTCTCTGGCCCAGCATCAGCAGGGGCAGCAGAGGAGGCTCTTGATTGCTTGTTGGGTGAGGAGGGCTCCCAAGGCCAGGCTGAGGGCAGGAAAGCCAAGACCCAGCTTTTGGGCTCAGTACTCAGCAGCATGGAGCTGAGTGAACCCTGCTGTGGTGAGAGGCTGGGCAGAGCCTGCCCTCCACAGCTGGGAGACACATCCCAGGGGCTGCAATTGCCTGGCCCTGAGGGGGGAAAGCTCTGGGCACAGGCTCTGTGCAAAGCCTCTCTGCACCCTCCCTGGACAGCTGAGGGGGTTTGTGTGTCCCCCTCCCAAAATGCTGGGTAGGAAGCCAGCTGCTTTGGGTCAGCTGGGAGGCTCCTGGTAAGAAACATCTGTTTTGGGGTCTTCTCCCCCCCACCTTCTAGGTCTTTAGTGTGGAAGTGAGCTGTTGTGATGATGAGGATGGTGCTGATGAAGAGGAGCTGGCAAAGCTGCCCCCCAGATGGCTTCACCCCACAGCAAGCCCCACGGCTCTGCACCCCAAAAGCCCTCCAGAGCTGCTCTGCACCCAGCTGCAGGTAAGGGGAGAGGGTGAAAGGTGGCTGCCCCCCCCAGCCAGGGGTGGCTGTGGCTTGGCACTGGACCACACAGCTCTGAGGCAGCACAAGGGAGGGATGCAGGGAGCCCTAAAAAACCTCAGCAGCAGGCAGGGGCAGCCTGGGGACCCCCAGGTTTTGCAGGAGCACTTAATCCCCTCGTTAACATCCCCCCCCCCCCCCCCCCCCCCCAGAACAATTCCTGCTTTGACTCTGGCTCGAACACCCAACTTTGCTTTCCAGCTCATTTCATTTATGGCTGGGCAAGGGAATTGCTGCATCCATTTCGTGGCAGGCAGCAGAAAGAAGGAGAAAGAAAGGGGGAAAAGGGAGCCCTGGGTGTTCCTGCCCATAACAACCCCCTCAGCTGCACAGGCAAAGAGCAAAACCTGCCGAGGAAAGGCACCGGGCTGCAGCCCCCCCGGGCGCGGGGCTGGGAAAGGCACCGGGCTGCAGCCCCCCGGGCGCGGGGCTGGGAAGGGCACCGGGCTGCAGCCCCCCCGGGCGCTGGGCTGTGAACGGCACCGGGCTGCAGCCCCCCCGGGCGCGGGGCTGGGAAAGGCACCGGGCTGCAGCCCCCCCGGGCGCGGGGCTGGGAAAGGCACCGGGCTGCAGCCCCCCCGGGCGCGGGGCTGGGAAGGGCACCGGGCTGCAGCCCCCCCGGGCGCGGGGCTGGGAAGGGCACCGGGCTGCAGCCCCCCCGGGCGCGGGGCTGGGAAGGGCACCGGGCTGCAACCCCCCCGGGTGCGGGGCTGGGAGCGGCACCGGGCTGCAGCCCCCCCGGGCGCGGGGCTGGGAAAGGCACCGGGCTGCAGCCCCCCCGGGAGCGGGGCTGGGAAGGGCACCGGGCTGCAGCCCCCCCGGGCGCTGGGCTGGGACGGACACCGGGCTGCAGCCCCCCCGGGCGCGGGGCTGGGAGCGGCACCGGGCTGCAGCCCCCCCGGGCGCGGGGCTGGGAAAGGCACCGGGCTGCAGCCCCCCCGGGCGCGGGGCTGGGAAGGGCACCGCCGGGACCCCTCCCCGCAGCCAGCCCCAGCTCTGCTGTGGGTATTTTGTTCCCCGGCTTAAAAGGCTCAGCCGGGGGGGGCTGGGGGCAGGGGGGGCTGTGCTGCTTGCTGGAAGGGAAAGGAAATGCCCTGCCTGGTAGCACTGGTGTGAAATATCCCTGCTGGAGCCCGGCCAGAGCGCAGGCAGGGGCTGGAGAAGGGGCTCCCTGCATCACCGGAGCTTGGCGTGGGGCTGGAGAGCTTGAGCTGGTCCCGGGACGGGATCTGATCGATGGCTATCAATAGTGAGGGGTGGAGGTGCCAGGCTCTGTTGGGTGGTGCCAGCTGATAGCACAAGGAACAAGCTGGAGCCCAGGAGAAACTTCTTTGTGGTGCGAGGCTGCTGGAGGCCTGGAGCAGGCTGCCCAGAGAGGTTCTGAGTCTCCTCTGGGGGAGCCTCCAACCCCCGCTGGATGTGCCCTGGGTGCCCTGCCCTGGGTGCCCCTGCTCTGGATGGTCCCTTCCCACTCCTACCACTCTGTGACTCCATCCTTCCACGACCCTTGGCCACCCTCCTGCTCTCCTGGGCGGGATGGAGCCAGGCTTTGGCTGACAGAGCTCCAAAAGGTCACTGCTGGGCGCCTGCCCCACCCCCCCTGCCCTGTGCTGAGGCTGTGGGCAGCACTGTGCCATGGGCACAGCTCAGGGCAGCAGCTCTGTGCTCCCCTTGCTCTCTGCTCTCCCTGCTGCCAGCCCAGGGCTGCTTTTGTTGCCCAGCTAAGCTCCCAGCAGAGCTGCCAGCCCTCTGCCCCCTGGAGCTTTGCTGTGCCAGTTCCCTGCCTGCCAGGAGCCCAGGGCACGTACCCACAGTGCCCATGTGAGCACCCAGCAGCAGGGCTGCCCCTCAGGAGCTGCAGAAGCAGGGAGTGATGCTCCTGCCCCAGTGCTGGGGCCAAATCCTGCCCCACAAGAGCAGAGAGCATCCCCCTGGCAGCCACACATCCCTGCGGGCATCCAGCCGGGCAGAGGTGCCCGAGCAGGGCTGGCAGGAGCTGCTGGGTGCTGCTGGGTGCTGTTGGGCACTGCTGGGCGCTGCTGGGTGATGTTGGGCACTGCTAGGTACTGCTGGGCGCTGCTGGGTGCTGCTGGGTGATGCTGGGCACTGGTGGGTGATGTTGAGCACTGCTGGGTGCCACTGAGTGCTGCTGGGTGCTGCTGGGCACTGGTGGGTGATGTTGAGCACTGCTGGGTGCCACTGAGTGCTGCTGGGTGCTGCTGGGTGATGCTGGGTGATGTTGTGCACTGCTGGGTGCCACTGGGTGCTGCTGGGTGCTGCTGTTCACTGCTGGGTGCCACTGAGTGCTGCTGGGTGATGTTGTGCACTGCTGGGTGCCACTGGGTGCTGCTGGGTGCTGCTGGGTGATGTTGTGCACTGCTGGGTGCCACTGGGTGCTGCTGGGTGCTGCTGTTCACTGCTGGGTGCCACTGAGTGCTGCTGGGTGCTGTTGTGCACTGCTGGGTGCCACTGGGTGCTGCTGGGTGCCGCTGGGTGAGTTTGGGTGCCTGTGGGTGCCGCTGGGCATGCGTCCCCTGGCCACAGGGAGCTGCCCCATCACGCCTGTGCCCACGCAGGCAGGTGTCTGCCCGGGGGCACTCCCCTGGGGGGGGAGCACCGTGCCCTGGGATGCAGCCTCGTCTGCCCTGGCCTAATTAAAGCTCTGCTATCGTCCCATCTGCCGTGATTCCGAGGTTAATGAGGCCTCCCTCTCCATCCCCTGCTGCCCCAGCCCTTTGAAGTGGAGCTGCTTGCGCTGCCTGCTGACTGCCGGCCACAGGAGGTGCTGGCTGCAGCGGGCTGGGGTCCCAGGGCCGTGCCCCTCGCAGGGCTTTCAGCCTCTGTGGTGTGCCCAGTTCTGCAGTGCCCAGCACAAGGACATGGAAGTGTCAGAGCAGGTCCAGAGGAGGCCTTGAAGATGGTTAGGGGCTGGACAGCCTCTGCTGTGAAGACAGGCTGAGAGGCTTGGGGGTGTTCAGCCTGGAGAAGGCTCCAGGGAGACCTCAGAGAAGCCTTCCTGTACCTGAAGAGGGCTACAGGGGAGCTGGGGAGGGGCTTGGAGCGGTAGGACAAGAGGCAATGGTCTGAAACTGGAGCAGGGGAGATTCAGACTGGACATTAGGAGGAAGCTCTTTCCTGTGAGGGTGGTGAGACTCTGGAGAGGGTTGCCCAGAGAGGCTGTGGACCCTTCATCCCTGGAAGTGTTTCAGACCAGGCTGGATAAGGCTTTGAGCAGCCTGGGCTGGTGGGAGAGGTCCCTGCCCACGGCAGGGGGTTGGAGCTGGCTGAGCTTTCAGGTCCCTTCCAACCCAACCCCTTCTGGGATTATTCCCTGCATGCTGCCTGGGCTGCCCGAGGCAGAAGCAAGCAGGCTGCAGGGCAGAGGCAGCCTGGCATGAGCTGAGCAGCCAGGAGCTGCTGTTGGAATCCTGTTTATGGGCAAACACAGCCTGCCTGGCTTGGGGTTTTGAACCAGAGTCTCCTCTGGGGTGGATGGAAGGATCTGGGGCTGGTTTTAGCTGCCCAAGCCAGGGCTCAGGCTGCTGCTGGCACTGGGAGAAAGAGCTGAGCAGAGGAGCTGCAGAGGAGCAAGGAAGGGAGCACCCTGGGTGCAGCTGAGCCAGACAGCTCCTGTGACCCCCAGGAGGATGTTTTTGTGTTGCACCAAACTTGAGACCTTCTGAGGGAGCAGAGTGAAGGATTCTTGGGGGGTTATTTTTGGGGGGGTTATAGTTTGGGCACTGGGCCAGCCCCAGCCCTCCACCCCCTGCCCTGCTCCCAGCTCCCAGCCTTGCCAAGCCTCTGGCCAGCCAGCACTGAGGAAAGAGCCAGGCAGGGCTGGCTGCCAGCAGGCCCTGGTGTGGCTGTGGAGTTGCCCTTTCCAGGCTCCTGCCTCTTCCAGGGGGGTGGGAATGCCACTGCCCACCTGGCAGAGAGGTGGGACACCAGGGCCGGCCCCGGGGAGGGGGTGGGAAGGGAGCAGAGCCCAGGGATGTCAGGAGGAGGGCAGCAGCTCTGCTGCAGGGGTGAGGAGCAGAGGGGCTCAGTTCTTCTGTGCCTGTTTGGGGAACTGAAGGGGGGGGGAGGTGGAGAAAAAGCCCCAAGAGCTCCTGTGTATAAAAGACATCACTGCAAGGCTCTGGCTCCCCCAGGGCAGGAGGCCCTGCTGGGTGATGGCTGTGAATGACGTGGAAGCTCACACTTCCCCAGACACCCTAATGAATTTTCCATGTTTTCCACCATTTAGCTTCTAAACAGGCAGCAGCTGGGGGGGGACACAATAAAATAATCAACATCCTCAACAAACCTCAGCACAGCTCCCAGCCCTCCCTGCAGGGTGGCCAGCAGCAGGGTTCACCCCCCCGGGGATGCCCTTTGGGGGTGGTCCTAGGGACCACGGAAGGGTTTGGGCTGGAAGGGAGCTCCGGAGCTCATCTGCTCCGACCCCCCCCGCAGGCAGCAGGGCCATCCCCCACCGGAGCAGCCTGCTCAGGGCCCTGCCCAGCCTCACCCTGAGCCACGGCAGAGTGGGAGCCAGCAGCTCTCTTTGATGCTGGTCCAGCTGATGAGTGGCTGCAGGGGGTTGAGGTTTGCAGGTCCTGGGGGTGCAGCAAGGGTAGCAGACACCTCACAGGGCAGCCTCAATACTTCAGAGGAGCAAATCTGTGTCTTAATGATGCTGACAGAGCCCTGGAGCAGGCTGGGGAGTCTCCTGCTCTGGAGACTTTCCAAACCCACCTGGATGCATTCCTGTGTGGACTACCCTGGGTGACCCTGCTCTGGCAGGGGGGTTGGACTGGATGGATGATCTGTGGAGCTCACTTCCAACCTCTGCTCCTCTCTGCTGGCTCTTTGGGGCAAGGTTCATTCAGGGCTTGAGGAGGGAAAGGGATGATGGGGAGCAGGTGAGACCCCAGAGCACCAGGTCAGGCTCACCCTTGGTGGCCTTCACAGGAACTTCTTTGCCAGCTCCAAGCTGATTTCCTCAGGCAGGAGGCTGGGGCACGACACAGTCACTAGAAATCAAGGCTGGGGTTTAGAGTTTGGCCTGGAAAGAGATTTTTTGGGGTGTTCTTTTCCTTTGCTGAGACTTTGCTAGCTGTGCTCTCAAAGGAAGAAGCCTTCACTCTCCCTTGGAGAGTTTTGAGCCCAGGCTCCACTCAGTTTAATATCTGAGTGCTCAAGAAGAGAGGAGAACTCAGCCCAGCTCCACAGATTTTTGTTACTGTTATTTTTTCTCCCTTTTAATTTTCACTTCCAAAAGGAACCTCCCAACACCTCTGCTCTGCCTGCCCCACACAGTGGCCTCCAGCCCTGTGCTTCAGCGTCCCCACGGAACAGAGGCAGCTCTGAGATGCTTGGCTCTGCTGGCCAGCCCCAGAACCACCACTCTCAGCTCCTGAAAGACCTCTGGCAGAGGCTTGGTGCCTCCCACATCCCATGCTGGGCTCCAGCCTTCCCATTTCAGACCATTCAATTGCTGTCAAACTTAGCTCACACACAGCCCCAGCACCCACAGCGCTCTGGATCCTGTGCTTGGGAGGTGGCCCACGGGAAATAACACCCAGGGAAGGACACCCAACACCCCTCTGGCCCTCAGGTGTCACTGGGTGCATTTAACCATCAGCTCTCTGAGCCACTTGGGCCTCCCAGCTGTGGTTTAGCTCCTGCCTTGTCCCCTCAGCACTGGTTTGCTCTGGCAGTGCCTGATCCAGCCTCAGCCTCTCCTCAGCAGCACCAAAGCAGCTTTGTGGAGGGGCTGCACCTCTCCCAGTGTCCTTTCCCAGAGATGATTCAGTGCAGGTTGCTTCAACAGAGCCCTTTTTCTTTGGCCTCTTCCTCTCTCCCTTTGCCTCCTCTCTCTTTTCCCTGCAGCTTTGAAGGAGGCTGTGGATCAATCTGGAATGGAAAGTTCTCCTATTTATAGCTGCACCTCGGGGTGTTTCCTCTCCCAGTAGCTGTGAAGCAGAGCCTTGGGTTTGTCTTGAAACACATTTCTGCTGGCCAGGGCTGTGGAGCTGAGTTCTCACCCAGACCATCATTTATTGTGGTTTTCTTCAGGCTTTTCCTCTGGTTTGGTGTTGGGTTTGTTGGGTCCCCCCCCTCCCCCCTGCCCCTTTGCTCCTTTTTCCCCTCTCCTCTTTCCACTGCACTTTATGGAGCTGCTGCAACCAAGAGGCAGAGCTCCAGCTCCAGAGGGGCCACCCCCTGGCATCAAAGGCACAGCCTGGCACTGCCCTGGCACTGCCCTGGCACACTGCTGCTGCTGGGCTCATTGATGGTGTTTGTGTTGAGTGCTTTGGCTCCTTGGGAGCCACCACAGCCTCCAGCGTGTTGGCATCAGAGGCTGCTGCAGGCTGGGGGGGTTGGAGGTTTGCTTTGCAGCTGGCATTAGGGGTCTGGAGGCAAGGGGTGAGTGGTGAGGGCTTGGGGTTTGGGTCCTGGGCAGGGTTTGGGCAGGAGGTTTGGTGTCTTGGGAAACAATGAGGCGATGGCAGGCAGCAGGCAGGGGGTGGGATGCTTGGCTGGGGACCCAGGGATCACCTCCCAGCTCCAAGTGGCTGCAGTGAGAGTGCTCCAGAGCCACCTTGGAGAAGCCCAAAGAGGTTTTTTCAGAGCTCACAGAATCACAGGATGGGAGGGTCCAGAGAAGGGGCTTGAAGGTCTCCAGAGCAGGAGACTCCACAGCCCCTCTGGGCAGCCTGCTCCAGGCCTCCAGCACCTCACACCAAAGAAGTTTCTTCTCCTGTTGAGGTGGAACCTCCTGGGCTCCTGCTTGTACCTGTTGGCCCTTGTCCTTTCACTGGGCACCACCCACCAGAGCCTGGCAGCTTCACCCTGACCCCCACCCCTCAGATGTTTATAGCTGTTGATAGGAACCCCCCAGCCCATCACCTCCCCCAGCCCCAGGATGGCTCCTGCCTGCCCTCCTCCCTGGACACCCTCACAGCTCCTGCTCAGGCCAGCCTGCAGCCAGCAATGCCCTCCCCCAAGACACCTGGGAAGCTCTGAGGGATCCCAGCCCCAAAGCCTGGAGAGGGAGCAGGGTGGCAAACCCCCCTCTGCCCCCGGGCACGGAGCTGCTGCCCCGGGGGGCAGTGAGCAGGCAGCAGGCAGACTTTGCATCCTTTATTGTTCCACATGGAAAGTCAGGAATGAAAAAGGATTACACAGAGGCCTGACCACCCCATCAGGTACACTGGAGAAGGACATCAACACCAGCAGCAGGGAAGCACAGCTGGACCACGCTGCTGGCTCCCTACCCAGGCACCCACCACCCCCTCCCCGAGGCGCCCAGGCTCTGTTCTCCTCGAAGCCAGGGCAGCAGAGACTCCTCCAGCCAGGGCTTCTTCCAACGACTTCAACAGGAGCCAGACCCTCCTCTTCCTCTCCCTCCCTCCCTCCCCCACCCCCACCCCCCCCCAGTGACAAGTGCTACAGGTTAAGAAGATGAGCTACATATTAAATATAGGGCAGAACCTTCAAGTAGGGCTGGTCTGTCACCCCCCCCACCCCCAAAGCAGTCTTTGGGACCAGGAACATTTGGCTCTTCTTTTTTTTCCCCCTTTTTATGTTTTTAATGTCCATCAGAAGACAGCATGGGAAAAAATACCATAAAATACTAATAACCAACCAACCCCTTTGGCCTCCAGAGCTCTTTGCTCTCTTGCTCTTTGGAGTTGGTTTGGTGTTCTGGTTTTACTTCTGCCCCTGCACAGGCAAAGCAGTAGAAGCAATTTGATAAAGGGAGGGGAAGCCTTCGGCTTTAGATTAGTAGAACAAATAAGACCCCCCCAAAAACCCACCCACAAACAAACAACAACAACAAACCCAAACAACCCCCCAAGAAACCCAAACAAAAAACCAAACCAAACCAAAACCAAAGCAAACCAAACTAAACCAACCCAAACCAAACCAAATAAAACCAAACCAAACCGAACCAACCCACCCCAAACCAAATAAAACCCAAACCAAACCAACCCAAACCAACCCAACCCAAACCAAATAAAACCCAACCCAAACCAAATAAAACCCAAACCAACCCAACCCAACCAAACCCAAGCCAAACTAAACCAAAACCAAACCAATACAAATCAAACCAAAACCAAAATGAAACCAATCCAAACCAAACTAAACCAAACCAAAACCAAACCAACCCAAACCAAATAAACCCAAACCCCAACCAACCCAACCAAACCAACCAAACCCAAGCCAAACTAAACCAAAACCAAACCAAAACCAAACCAAAATGAAACCAATCCAAACCAAACCAAAGCCAACACAAATGAAACCAAACTAATCCGATCCAAACCAAACAAAACCCAAACCAATCCAAAGCAAACCAAAACCAAGCCCAAACAAAACCAAACAAAATCCAACCCCAACCCAACCCAAACCCAAATCAAACCAAACCAAATAAAACCAAACCAAAACCAATCCAAACCAACCCAACCAAACCAACCCAAATAAAACCAAACCCAAATCAAACCAAAGCAAATAAAACCAAACCAACCCAACCAACCAACCAAAAGCAAGCCAAACTCAACCAAAACCAAACCAATCCAAATCAAACCAAACCCAAACTAAACCAAACCAATCCAATCCAAACCAAATTAACCAAACCAAAACCAAACCCAACCCAAAACTTAGGTTTATAGTTCAATATTCTGTGAGCCAGGAGAAGTCAAAGAGGAGGAGGAGGAGGAGGAGGGGGGGGGGGTGTTTCTGTACAAGCAATTGTGCATTTGTTTTTCTCTTCTCTCCTTTAAACACAAACAAACAGACAGACAAACAAACAAAGCAAATGATAGTGCAAAGCAAATCGTCTTGGCCTGTCCCGGGACCAGGTGCAGCTATTTACCCCTTCCAGGTGGGCAGCGTGGCAAAGGAGCAGCCCAGCAGCCCTGCCGCTGCTGCCCAGCCTCTTCTTCTTTCCCATCCACGCCAAGCAGTCTTAAATTAACCTGGGACTAATTAGTGCCTTCTTTCCTCTCGTGCTTTCCAGCAACCCAAACAGGAATCCAGCATCACACAGGCTGCTGTGCTCCGGTTTCGACAGCTCGGCCAGCACCGGCGAGGTGCTAAGGCAAGTGGGAGGGGAGGGGAGGGGAGGGGAGGGGAGGGGAGGGGGAGGGTTGCAGTTTTGCTGGGGGGAGGGCTGCTGCTTATTATTATTATTTATTAATTAATTATTATTATTTATTATTATTATTATTACTGTCTCAAAGAGTTGCTCTTCTTGTTGCTCTGTTGAGCTCACGAGTGGCCATCCCAGCTCTCCCAGGAAGCCAGGATGTGGTGCTCCAGCCCGGAGGTGGTAGTGCAATTTCACAAGGCTCTGTACCTTCCCCCCCCGAGTGCTGAGAAGCTGCCAACTGAGATTTGGGGATGGGCTGCGTGGCTGCAATGGCGAAACTCAGACAGAGGAGGGCCAGGAGGGGCAGCTCTGGGCTTCCAGTGTTCTTCTTCTCATCCAAAACTCCTAGGTGAGTGGTGGCATTGGGGGCTGGGGGCTGTCTGCACCCCTCTGCTGAGGCTGTGCTCTGCAGGGCAGTGGCTACCACGGTTGTATGCTCCCCAGGAGCCTGCCCACATAACCTCAGCACTGCCAGCACGAGGGATCCCCCAAATCCAGCCTGAATTCCCATGCCAGCACAGCCAGCCTGTGGGGACAGCCAGGTCACCAGCCCAGCCCTGGAGGAGCCTCCCCAGCCGGCTGTGACCCCCAGCCACAGTCCCTTTTGAATCCTGGGATCACAAAACCACAGAATGGCTTCGAGTTGAAAGGGACCTTGAAGGTCACCAAGTTCCAACCACCCTGCCCTGGGCAGGGACAGCTCCCACTAGGGTTTGCCACCTCCTTACTGTCAGCTATGAGGGTGTGAGGTGCCCAGGAGCCCCTCCAAACGCTGCCTGATGCCAGCAGCACCTCCAGTGCCCCTTCTTCAGCTTATTGCATCTGCAGCAAGGTGTCTGGGGTCACCTGGGGGGAATGGGAAGGAGGCTGAGGGGATGGGGAACAGGTCATGGTGCTTCACAACACTCCCACCACCAAGGGACTGAGCAGGAATTGCTCCTTTCTCCAAATCTCAGTTAGTGCTTTCAGAATGAACCAACCAGGCTGAGCCTTAACCAGAGGAAGTCATCACATGTCTCTGGGTGAGAACCTGGGAGAGGATGGTGCCAGGAAGGTGATGCTTGGCCACCAGCTGCACCACTCAAGAGAGGATGAGAGGAAGGCTCAGAGACCGGTGGCAGGGTCACATCAAAGGCTCCCAAGTCCCTTTGGCAGCTAACATGCTTGGAAATGCATCTCACAACCTCTTGGCTCATCCTGGAGGCCTCCCCCCCTCCAGCCACCATCGCTGAGCCTCACTTAGAGGAGCAAAGAGTTGCAGGGGGAGGTCAGGACAAGAGAGCAGAGAGAACAAAACCAGAGCACGTCTCGTACAGAGCTCATCTCCTGTGTAAACACAGAGGGAAGGAGGCCTGGGGGGGCTGCCAGGCATGGGATCAGCCACGTTACTGCCTTAGGAGTAGGCAGTGAGCAGTGCAGGAGCAATCAAACCTCTGCCAGCAGCAGCAGCAGCAGACCATAACAATAATGACCTCACAGCTCCTGCTCCCGGGGCTGATGCCAGCCAAGGAGTCCCCACCAGGCTCTCAGGTACCACAGGTGGTCAGGAGCTTTGAGGTGGTCAAGAGCCCAGCACTGGTGGGGAGGGATGAAAAGGAGACAGGGAGGTGGGGGGGGGGGGGGGGGGAGGAGGGGGGGAGGGGTCCTCTTGGTTTGTTTTGTTTCCTTTTCTTTTTATTTCCTCTGTTCAGTCCTCCTGTGTTGGCTGAGAGATGGCTTGGAGGACTCCCTGGCCCTTCCTCTTCTCCAAAACACTCTGCAGGAGAAGGCTGAGCTCTCTGTGCCTTCTGAATGCTTCGTGTGGGGAAGAGGTGTGAGTGAGATGAACTGAGAAGTGTCCTGCAAGAAGCAAACAGCTGATCCCAAATGTCCTCTCTGGGGGTTGTTGGTTTTCCTTTCTGTGGGGTTTTTAGGGGTTTTTAACCCACCCTGTATCCAATCCACAGCCTTAAAACATAGGGAAGGAACCACAAATTCGAGCCTGGTGGACACTCATCTTGAAATGTAAGGCAGGTCCTGGTCCACCTTCACTTGGTGTCTGCCCACACTGGCATGCAGAGGCTCCTTGGTTTGCTTGTGGGGGTTGGGAGGCTTCGCTTCCACCTTTCTTCCCCTCGGCATCAGTTTGCTCTGCTCACTGCCGGGAGGGAACAAGTGGCTGAGTTAAGTCAGAGCTCTGGGTTCCCCGTGGTGAGGTCCTCCTAGTAGGGCCTCCAGACCGACTCATCCATCCTGCCAGTGGTGGTCATGGCCGTGGGGGAGTTGCTGTGGCTGCCGTCCGCATCCACTCCGTCGCTCTGGCTGCCCAGGTTGGCATTCATGAGGTTGTTCCCTGCCGAGGCGCTGGTGCAAGAGGAGAGCATCCTGGTGGGCGAGCGCTCGCCCCCTGCCACCATGGAGAACTGGTAGGAGCCCGAGGAGGTGCCGTAGTACAGGTGGTAGGGAGAGGGGTTGGCCTGGAAGGGTCCGCTCTGGTTCTGCGTGGAGCCGGGGTAGGGGGGCGGCAGGTAGGTGTGGTGGAAGCGGGTGGTGGCCGGCATGCTGCTCATGCTGAGGCCGCCGATGCCCGTGGCAGAGGGCGAGGCGGTGTAGGGGAAGGCAGTGGACATGGCCCCGGGGTAGTGCATCCGAGGGTCGGAGAACCTGGTCTCAGTCAGCGCCGGCAGCGTGGGGAAGGAGCGCTCGAACTGCCGGGGGTCGGAGAAGGGGCTCAGGTCTGATGTGCCTGTTGAGCAGGGGCGGGGAGGGGGAGAGGAAGAAAGGGAGCGGTTAGAGCCAAGAGGATCACAGCTGAGAGGATGTCAGGGCTTGGGAGGGACCTCTGGAGGTCTTCGAGCCCAACTCCCCCTGCCAGAGCAGGAGCATAGAGTCCAGCACAGGGGGCACCGGAACGCATCCAGACAGGATGACGAAGGGACTGGAGCAGCTTTGCTGTGGAGAAAGGCTGAGAGCCCTGGGGCTGTTTAGTCTGGAGAGGAGAAGGCTGAGAAGGATCTGATCAATGTCTATCAATATCTGAGGGCTGGGGGGCAGGGTGAAGGTGCCAGGCTCTGTTGGGCAGTGCCCAGTGATAGGACAAGGGCAACAGGCACAAGCTGGAGCACAAGGAGTTGCACCTCAACATGAGGAGGAAATTCTTTATGGTGTGAGGGTGCTGGAGGCCCGGAGCAGGCTGCCCAGAGAGGTTGTGGAGTCTCTTTGGAGAGCTTCCAGCCCCACCTGGATGTGTCCCTGTGTGCCCTGCCCTGAGTGACCCTGCTCTGGCAGGGGGTTGGACTCAGTGATCTGCAGAGGTCCCTTCCAACCCCTCCCATTCTGTGATTCTATCCTTGAGGCTTGGAGAGTTTGCTCTGGAACCTGGGCCACCCCCTGCCTAGAGAATTAAAGTCAGAGGGGAAAGCATCTCTTGGGCCTGCCAGGGAAGGGAGCTGGAGAACTCACACAGAAAAATCCTACCCCCATTTGTTTACCTTGCTCCCATTTCCTGTCCTACAATTTGTTGTTTCCTATCCAAGAAGGGACAGGGCTCTGCTGGCTTCTCTTGGGCTCTATTCATCTCTGGCAGATTAAAAACAACACCCAAACACCCACACCCCATAAACACAGAAACAAACCCCAAACTGTTTAGCCATTACATCAGCTGTGTAGTAAATAAAGGGCTGCAGGCCCCAGGCAAGCAGTCCCTGGGATACTCAGTGGTGTATACACACACACAGGGAGACAGAGAGGAAAAGCTGGAGTCCAGACCAGCCTGCTAAGCCTTCTTGTGGGTGGCCTCTTCGTGCTGATACCATCAGGGGATGGAGCTGATAAACACACAGCTGAAAACTCCCAAGCTAGGAGCCACAATATCCTTCTGCTTGAGCTCTCTCTGTCTTTTTCTCCTTCCAAGAGGACAGAGAGAGAGAAATTCTCCTGCTGGAGGAAAGGAGATTTGGGGCAGCGTGGTGGGGATGTTACCCAGCTTCCTTGCATGCCCCAGTGCCTTTTTCTGGGTGAGGGGGTCCTAAACCCATAGGGAGTTGCAGCCAGCTTGTAACTGGAGTGGGACCTTTGCTTGGTGCTGCTGGGCTCTGGGCTGCAGTGGGAAGCCCTGGTTAGAGATGGGAAGCCACACCAGCAGATCCTTGGAGGACCTCAAGGCTTTTCTGTGGCTCTCTCAGCTGCCCTGAGGCTGGTGCCATTCCCTGACAGAGCCCAGCACACCTCTGGCCTTGCTGCATGTGAGACAGAGAGGAATGAGTTTCGCTATCTAAGCAGGAGGGATGCAAAACCTCTGTCCTTGAGACCCCGAGGCACCAGCCTCTGGCAGTGGTTCTGCAGCAGGGCAAGGCTGGGAACCCTGTGGCTGCTCTTTGCTCAGCTTCTTAACACCCTGCATGAGATGAAAATCTCTGCAAGGAGCATTTCTAGCCTGAAATGCTTGGCTGCTGTGCCAAGCTCAAAGCCTGGACCAGCTGGAGGTAGCTCTTTATCCTTCCTGTTTACTCCTAAGATCTCCATTTCCCCCTTGCTAGCAGCAGAGCCACCAGATCTCTGTCATCTGGTCTCAGAGGCTGTTTTTTGGTCACATTGGCTGAATCTTGAATTGACAGAGAGCAAGGAAATGTGTGAGAGGAGTAGGAGAACCATGCCTGCTGGGCTCAGGTATGCATCCAGACAGACAGACACGTTCAGGTGATTGCAGATTTGCTCTGCATGCAGAGGGGGGTGGGGGTGATGGTATTTTATCTCTATTAATTGTGATGAGGCATTTTGAACTTCTCAGGGCTGATGTTCCAGGCCCTGCAGCATTTCCCCAGGAGGAACAGAAGAAACACAAAAAGATAAATAAAAAATGCTTGAGCTAATCCCTCCCAGCTAACAAACGGCAAAAGGCATGCTCTGGAGGAGCAGAGAGGGAGGGGATTTGATCTGAACCCTCGCTCTCATCCCGGCTGAGTCCTTCAGCCATCGGCCGCTGCAAGGAGAAGGAGGAGGGAAGGTTCCTCCCTCCCCTCCGGCCGCTTTTGCGGGCGATCGGCAGCGCCTTCCTTCCCACGCAGGCTCCACCGAGGAGAAAGGTGGGGGAGGCACCTGGTTTGTGAACGTGGCTGTGGCTTTGGTGCGAGATAAGAGAGAAGCAGCTCAAAGCTGTCACGAACCGCACCGCACCGCTCTGCACACACCCGGGGCTGGCTGCCTCCGAGCCCGGCAGCGGCTGCCCGGCCGTGCCGCACGCAGGGGTAGCGTCCCTGGGCTGCCTTGGACAGCACAACGCCGGGAAGAAAAGGCTCACAGCTGACCAAGCCAACCTGGTTTCGCAGCTCAGCCTGCTGGCAGGACGCTCTGCCCCATCCCAGCGCTCTCTCTACAGCTCCCTGCAGGGAGGTCGGAGCGAGGAGGGGGCAGCCGCTCCTCAGAGTCACAGAATCACAGAAGCTTTCAGGTTGGAAAAGACTCTCAGGATCACCAAGTCCAACCCAGAGCCCTCCTCTGCAAAGCTCATCCCTAAGCCATATCCCCAAGCACCACATCCAAACGACCTTTAAACACATCCAGGCTTGGTGACTCAGCCACCTCCCTGGGCAGCCCATTCCAGTCCCTGACCACTCCTGCTGGGAAAATGTTTTTCCTAATGTCCAGACTAAACCTACCCAGTGGTAGCTTGGTGGCCAGGACCAGAGGAAATGGTTTCAGGCTGCACCAGAGAAGGTTCAGGCTGGATGCTAGGAAATAGTTCTTCACAGAGAGGGTTCTCAAGCGTTGGAATGCTCTGCCCAGGGCAGGGGTGCAGCCTGGAGGTGTTTCAGCAGTGTGTGGACCTGGTGCTTAGAGACATGGCTTAGTGGTGACCTTTCAGTGCTGGGTCAAAGGATGGACTGCATGAGCTTGGAGGTCTCTTTCTCTGTGATACTGTGAAGGCCATGCAGCTGCAACACTGAAACCGCTGTCAGGAGCTGAGAGCTGAGGTTTGGGGACCAGCTCTGCAAAGCAGCAGCTTGGTATCAATTGCACCCAGTGTGAGGTAGGACCACAGGACAAAAATCCTGGCTGAACTTGGAGAGTGGAAGTGCTGCTCTCTGACTGCCTCCTCCTTGAGCCCTTCACTCCAAGCAGCTGGGCTCTTTTGCCATGCATTGAGAGAAATCCATCTCAGCATTCCTGCCCAGCCCTCAGAAACCCAACCCCCAGCCTGCTGCTCGCTACCTTCCCCAGAGCAGATGACAATCTGCAGCCACCAGACCTCACTCCTTCCTCAGCTTTCACATGCCCATAAATAATGTTCCATAAAATGCAAATTGAAATAAAACCTGAAGTGCCCAGGGCACATTTCCCTTTTCCTCTAGAACCTACTCAGAGAGGTTTGGGTTTGGGTTTTTGGGTGTTTTTTCTTTTTTTAAGAGGCTACATTTTATTGGCCTCAGCTTGCAACAGTTGGCAGTGGGTCCTTGCTACTAATTTACACCCAAGTGTGTAAGAGTGCTAATTAAAGGCTCCGTGTGTGTGTGGTGAGCAGAGCACAGAGATGCTCTCAGGGCTGGAGATGCTCCATCTATTGATGGCAAAACAGTGGTGGGCAGTGGATGAGCTCTCCAGGAGCCAGGCTTTGAATCCCTGATCTCTGACAGAAGCATTCTGCAGGGCTGGGCCTCTGTGAATCTGAGTGGGTGCAGGTGTGAAGCCCTTAGAAAGCAGATATCTTAGAAAGCAAAACCCTTGGAAAGCAAAGCCCTTGGAAAGCAAAGCCCTTGGAAAGCAAAGCCCTTGGCTGTGCCTGCCCCAGGTTGCCCAGAGAGGAGCTGCCCCACCTCTGGAACCATTCCAGGTCAGGTCATTTGGGGCTCTGAGCAACCTGCTCTGGTAGGGGATGTCCCTGCTGGCTGCAAGGGGGTTGGAGATGACCTTTAAAGGTCCTTTCCCACTTTGTCTTTCAGTACCCAAACCTGAGTACCGGCAAAGCCCTGGTATGACTCTGTGGACTCTGTGTCAGTTTCCGTTTTCCCGCAGCCCCCGACAGCCCCTGGCAGCCCCCGGGGACACCAAGCCCGTCTATCCCCGCTCCCTGCTGCAGCACCCACCGGGAGCTGAGAGCACGGAGCAGCTCCTCCCGGGGCCTCCTCCTTAACCGCCGCAATGTCACTCACGGCTCGGCTCCACGGCGCAGGGAAGCCCCGGCCGGACCCGTCCCGGTACCGCCGCCGGCAGAGGGCCACGGCCCCGCCGGGGCCCGCGGAGGGAGGGAGAGAAGTGGCCGCTAGAGGGAGCCACGGCCGCGCTCGGCCCGGGGAGCCGCCAGGCGGGAAGCGGCACCCGGCGCGGCGGTGGCGGCGGCAGCGGCAGCGGGAGCGGGAGCGGGAGCGGGCCGCCAGCGCGGCGGGGAGCCCTGCGCCTCCCAGCGCCTTCACGGAGGGATCCCCGCTCCGCCTCAGCGCCCTCGACTCAGGGCTGCCGCTGCATCCCTTCTCCTTCACCTCTAAGCTGCCCTCTCCGTCGCATCTCCCTCGGGGCTGCCCCTGCATCCCTTCTCCTTCACCTCTAAGCTGCCCTCTCCGTCGCATCTCCCTCGGGGCTGCCGCTGCATCCCTTCTCCTTCACCTCTAAGCTGCCCTCTCCATCGCATCTCCCTCGGGGCTGCCCCTGCCCCTCGCAGATCCACGGCGCTCAGAGCCACACGCCCTGGCTGGGGGCATGTGTGCCCTCCTGCCCTCCATCCCAGGAGATCCTCACTGAAACAGCCCCGGCAAGGTCCAACCCAAACATCGCCTCCACAACCACCTAACCCCGCAGCAAAGCAACCCTCCGCCACGCTCAGCCGGCCGTCAAACAGCGACCCGAAGCAAGCAGCCTGCTGAGCAGATGCCAGGGCAATAGGAGCGGGTGAAGCTGTACCCCCAGGTCCCCCCAGCCCCTTCCAAGTCACAGGCGAGAGCGGGCTTCAAAAGCTCCCATTCCGCCGCCTCCTTCCCCAGCGCGGGCAGAGCCGGGCAGCTCGCACACACACATCTGCGCGGTAGGATTTACTACGCCCTGCCTCGCTCACTCCCCGTCCAGCCCCCGTTTGCTTTTTTGGACCCTGGCAATCCGAGCCTGGAGTATTTCGGTTGTCCGGTTGCCAATCAAAATATTTGAAGGAAATGTTTATTTTCTTCTCGAAATCGCACCAGCTGCTGCGCTAACTGAATAAGCCTATTTAGCTGTAAGAATTTAACCATTGTAAGAGTGGATTGAGTCCCCGGCCCCCGCTCCCGCCCCCGAACTACTCCAAAACCTGACCCAATCTATCAGCGGAAATGTCAATGTTTTGGATGGGAGTTTGGGGAAGTGTGGAATGTGTATTAAATAAAAGCCATGTAAAGGTCAGAGCCCTGATTAGTAATGCCACTGTCTCCTCGTTAGGGCCGGTCCTGCCCGGGGGACCACCTCAGGCAGGACACACCCCGCGAGCTAATTGTGCAGCTGCAATTTGCACCTTCGGGGGGGGACCCCCAGGTCCCCTCGCACAGGGAGCTGGATAGAAATAGGCTTTCAAAGCTGCCCAGCCCCTTTCCAGATGAAACAACTGCGCTCCAGTGACACAGCAGCTTGCTCCCTTGCCTTTTTTATTTTGCCTCAATCTGGCTCTTTTCTTGAGTGGGTGGCAAGGAGATAAATAGGAAGAGCTGCCTCTGATGGGAGGTAAAGCTTGGCTGGTTCGTGGCAGAGCCAGGCAGGGTGGTGAGGGCTGGTAATGGAGAGCAGAGGTGGGGAGGCTGGTTCGTGAGGCTGCCAACCACAGAGGTTTTGCTGGGCGTGTTCAGCCACCTCCCTTAACACCATGCCAGGGCTGGGATCTGCCTTGGATGGACTGAAACTGCTGTCTGCACCCCTCCTGGGTAAAGACTGAGAGACCTGCTCTGAGGTTCTTGGAAGCTCTCATGGGAGCTGAGGCAATGGACCCTGCAAGAGGTCCAAACCATTCCACCATGCCCTGTCTCTATACACCCTCACGAAAAGTATCTCTGCAGCCTTCCTGTAGGATCCCTTCAGGCATTGGAAGGCAGCTCTAAGGTCCCCCCAGTCTCCTCTCTTCTCCAGGGTGAACAGCCCCAGCTCCCTCAGCCATACCTCTGCCTGCTATCCCTATGCATGCAGGTGCCTTGCACAGTCATCATGAAAAGTATGGCCTGGGGGAGAAAAAGAATTCTCCTTTGCTGCCTTATCCCTGATGACTGACAACAGTGTGAACAGCAATGATGCTCCTCTTGGGCATGACATACTCCTGCCTGTGGGAGGTGGAGAGGGCACCGAGATTCTCTCTCTGTACCTTTGGCTGCCTTTTCTCCACTAGTTTCTGTGATGCTTGGACCTCTAAGTTGTCTGTCAGCACCTTTCATGGAATCATGAAGCTTGGAAAAGACCTCTAAGGTCATCAAGTTCACAGAAGCATTTAGGTTGGAAAAGACTCTCAGGACCTCCAAGTCCAACTGACAACCCTGCTCTGCAAAGCTCAGCCCTAAAGCAGATCCCCAAGCACCACATCTAAATGACCTTTAGACTCACCCAGGGTTGGTGACTCAACCACCTCCCTGGGCAGCTTACTCCAATTTGGGGAGTCTCCTTCTCTGGAGACTTTCAAGATCCACCTGGATGTGCTCCTGTGCAACCTGTGCTGGATTCTACGGTCCTGCTCTGGCAGGGGGATTGGACTTGATGACCTCTGGAGGTCCCTTCCAACCCCTAACATCACAGAATCATAGAACTGTTAGGATTGGAAAGGACCTCAAGGCTCATCCAGTTCCAACTTTGGGCAGGGACACCTCACACCACATCAGGTTGCTCAGAGCCACCTCCAGCCTGGCCTTAAAAACCTCCAGGGATGAGGCTTCCACCACCTCCCTGGGCAGCCTGTGCCAGTGTCTCACCACCCTCATGGGGAAGCAGCACATCCTGTGATCCTGTGATCCAATGCCTGACCACTCTTCCTAAAAGTTCTTCCTGATGTCCATTCTAAACCTCCCCTGCTGCACCTCCATGACCACTACACCATGTCCCAAAGTGCCACATCTCCTCCTCCTCTGAACACCTTCCAGGGATGCTGACTCCAGCACCTCCCTGGGCAGCCTGTTCGAGCATCTCCTCAATGCCTTTTCTGACCTCTCTTGCTCCCTGCTCCCTTCTCTTGCTCCCTGCTCCCTTCTCTTGCTCCCTGCTCCATCTGGCATCAGGGAGAGGCAGGTGGCCAGAGGTGGAGAGGAGCTGCTGTGCCCAGGGAGGTGGAGGAGCTGTGTTTGCTCTCTGCAGCCCCAGCTCATCTCTGGAGCAGGCTCTGCTCTCCTCCCCACCCACGCACGCCGCCGCTCTCACGCCTCTGCCGCCTGGGTTAGCAAGTTCATTCGTTTCCAAGAGCCAGCTAAAAAAGAAAGCAGCCCCTTCCTCTCACCCCATGAAAAAAAAATAGAGCAAAAATTTATTCTGGGGGGAGGAGGAGGAGGAGGAGGAGAGGTGTTGCAAAAAAAACCCCAAAGAGGGTGTGCTGAGCATCCGCTGCTCCACGCCCATGGAGCCATTGCTCTGTATCTGATACAAGCTGGGTGCAAGGACTTCCTCTGCAGAGCTTGGCAGGAGAAACAAAGAGTAAAATAGCCCCAAACCAACACACAAGACACAGAGGGTGCTTATGGCAGCCTGGCCAGCAGACACCCCGAGGCTGCCAAGCACCTTTGCTGCTCGCTGGGCTGATTCCCTTCAAACAGCCTGAGCTGCGCTGCAGACACAGATGCAGGCCCCAGACCCACCCTGCTGACCAGGGAAGGGCTCTCCTGGGTCCTCTCCCAGCACTTTCAGTTCCCTCTAAACATGCTGGGCAACAGCCTCCTGGTCTGCACAGGCAGGCCCAGGTGTTCCCAGCTCAGTGGGTCCTGCACCACATCTCATCCTCCTCTGCAAACTCTTCAAGGTCCCTTGGGATGAGCCCAGCCTTTCACGGGAGCCATCCTGCCCTTCCAGGGAGGACACAGTCTCTAGAGGGAATTCAGACTGGAAGAAGATAGATTGAGATTAGATTTTAGAAGAAAATTCCTCCTCATGAGGGTGGTGAGGCACTGGAACAGGTTGCCCAGAGAAGCTGTGGAGGCTCCAAGCCTGGAAGTGTTCAGAGCCGGCTTGGATGCAGCCTTGAGCACCCTGAGCTGGCAGGAGGGGTCCCTGTCCACAGCAGGGTGGGTGGAACTCGATCTTTAAGGTCCCTTCCAATCCCAACCATTCTATGATTCTATGATGCTCCTACTAGCCAGCCTGGATTTCATGTGGGGCCAGTTGAGGCCCATCTCCTGTGCCAGCACTGTCCTTCAGAGCTTACATTAACTCCTCTCCCCCCCTGATGTTTACCTCCTCGATGTATTTATACAGAGAGCAATCAGCTCTGCTCCCAGTCTGCCTTTTCCTAGACTAAACAAGCCAGGCTCTCCCAGCTTCCTCTCCCACCACAGCTTCTCTCTTCCCCACACCATCCCCAAGGCTTTGCCCACATCCCCCTGCCCTGCACCGACTGCAGCAGGCTCAGTCCCCATCCCTCCATGCCGGGAAGGTAACGAACAAGCTAACGGTGCTGACTGGAGCGGGTGGGTGGGCTGAACTGGAAAGGCTCCTGGATGGCAGGCACTCCCTCTGGCCTGCCTCTGCTTTGCTCTTTACCTGCATTCAAAGGGTATTAAAAAAAAATAAATTAACAAGCCCTGACTACATAAAAGGAAGTTGCTGAATTTACAACCCAGCCTGCAGCTAGACCACCTTGCCTGCCGAGCAGGTTCGGACCAGGCCAAGCCTACCATGGGAAACCCACTGCAGAGCAGCAGGCTGATAGGGGAGCTGATGGGGTGATAGGAGACAGAGAGAGCTCCAGCCCTGCTCTGCTGCTCTGGGGCTGCACTGCAGCCAAGCATCTCAGCAATGCAGGCAATGCCCTCCTGCAGCGGGGCCGCAGGCTCCCAATGGGCACTCCGAGTCTGGCAGCCAGGGATGCCAACCTAGCACAAATCCCACGGCAAAGGCAGGATGGCATCCCTGGAGCCTGGGGGGAGCTCAGCTGGGCTCGGTGCAAGCTCACCTGGTAGCTCCCTCCAAGCTCACCTGGTAGCTCCCTCCTCTGCTGCTCGGTAAGGAGCTGCGGTGCTCTGGCACCTGAGCTGCGGCCGGGAGACAGAGGCGGCCGCATGGCAGCGGCAGAAGCAGCGCTGGTGGCTGCTGGGGGGTGGGAGGGATGCTGTGGTTCATCTCTTTGATGGTTAGAGGCCAAATTCATTTGAGGGGCACAGGGTGAGCAGCGGGCAGGGGTAATTGAGGGGAGCAGAAGAGCAGTTTGAAGCAAGGCAGGGCGGGCTGCGGAGCCTGAAAGCAGGCAGGAAACCCACCTCGGGCGCTCGCCTTCCTCTGAGGCTGCAGCCCAATCCCACAATGTGCTCTCTTCCCACTAATGCTTGCCTGGCTTCCTTTGGAAACAATTTAGCCTCTGCTCGTGGTGAAATGTTTTCATCCATTAAGAAACGGATATTTTAAAGAAGCCATAAGTCGATCTGGAGGGGGATTAGGAAGCAGCAATTCAGGGGATTTGCTGGGCCCATAATTCAGGACTCAACCTCAGAGCAGCCACGTTGCACTGCAGAAACAATGGGGCACTGCCTGCCCGTGCCAAGAGGCTTCTTAAAAGTAACCTAATACTTTAAAAATGTAGGTTTAAAAAGAGAAAGAGAGAAGGTTTGGGCCTTGAAATGCAGAGGGTGAAGCACTCTGCTGCTGGCTGCGCCGCAGACCTTGCGCTGGCCTTAAGGAATGGGGTGGAAATGGAGCTGGTTACAGCTGAGCAGCTTCCAGACCAGGAGCTCTGAAGGCTCTCCACCAGCAAAGACAACATCTCCCAAACCATTCAGCAGACACTGAGGGCTGGCAGAGGCAGGATGGAGCTTGCAAAAGGATCCAGAGCCTTCGCTGCCCTCCCCAGGAAGCCGCTGGGGCACTCTGGAGAGGTTAAGTGCAGTCATCAGCTCGCTCTGGTACCGAGTAGATCAGCTTTGAAACCACTTTGCAGCGGTGCTGGTGTGCACAAGGCCCTGACGTGTTGCTGGACAGTGCAGGCAGTTGCCTCTGAGTGGTTGAAGATGTTTCCACCACGGAGCTGGAAGGCAGGAGCGGGCTGCGTGGGCGGTCCCCCCTCTGTTGCAATGGGAGCTAAAGGCTTCAGCGTGGAGCACAGCTGAGACGTGGGCCAGGGCAAGCCTCGAGTGGGTTGGGGGGTGAGGGGGGTGCTGCTGCTAAGACCATCCCAGTTCCCCCCTAGGAGGATCTGTGTGACTGTCACCATCCCACTTTCTCCAAACCTCCCCCCCCCAAAGCAAGGAGGGGGAGGGGGCCGAGAAGCAGGGAAAGGCTGGCAGAAGGGAGCTCCTTGAACATCTTGCTTCACTTTTGAGAGCTACTCCAGTTGATTTTTGCCTCTTTTTTTCTGCCTTTCTTCTGCCTTTTTTGTAAGTCAGCAAGACAAAGCTCCCAAGGCAGCAGGCACGCAAGGCTCTGGCTCCGTGTGCCCCGTAATAAGGAACCATTTCAAGCCATCCTAATGACAGCTTGGTGTCTGGCTGTGGAGAGGAGATGGGAGAGCAGGGATTTCAAAACCTCATATTTTCCAGCCCTCACTGGAGAAGTACCAGGCCAGATCCTCAATGGAGGCAAACAGCTCTGCCCTGCTCTGCTGAAGGCAGCGAAGCAGGGCTCTCGGGTACCAGGTAAGGCTCTGTCTGTCCTACCTGCCCAGCTACGAGGCCAGATCCTCATCACAGCTACACCCAGGTGAGCCCACAGTTAGCCTTTCCTCCTCCCAAAGCCCTGTAAGCAGGAAGGAAGGGTTGCAGAGGGTTGCAAATGTCCATCTAGATGCGTTCCTGTGAGACCTGTGCTGGATTCTCTGGTCCTGCTCTGGCAGGGGGTTGGACTCGGTGATCTTTGGAGGTCCCTTCCAACCCCTGACACCCTGGGATGCTGTTTGCAGCCAGGCATGGGAAGGGTTTGGTTCTCCATCCATCCACACGAGGTAAGGCAAGATGGAAGCTGCTGAAATACACTGAGACTGGGAAACCAGCAGGAGGGCAGGATCTGGCCTGCTCAGCCATGGTGCTGAGCAGGCTCTCCTCCCATGCTTCCTGGCATGCCCTTCATAAACGATCTCTTGTCTTTTACCGGGAGGGCTTTGGTTTGAGACCATCCAACCTCAGGATGATCATTTTACATGGGGGCTATTTATAACCTCCTGGGGCTGCTTTACTGAAAGCCTTCTGCAGATGGCTGAGGGCCAGATTCTTCTCCCAGCTACACCAATGCCCTTGCCATGATCTCCACAGCCCTCGCCCCCAGGAAGGAAAGATTGGGCTGAATTAGGGCAATGGACTCCAGCTCCTGCCCGAGACCACTGCAGTCTCCTACAGGATCCCAGGATCCCAGGGTATTAGGGGCTGGAATGGACCTCTGGAGGTCATCAGGTCCAATCCCCCAGCCAGAGCAGGACCATAGAATCCAGCACAGGATTGGATCCCCAGGAATGCACCCAGATGGGGCTTGAAAGCCCCCAGAGAAGGAGACTCCACGACCTCTCTGGGCAGCCTGCTCCAGTGCTCTGTGCTATGCATCTCCCTGCTTCAAAGCCCAAACCTCTCGTGCTGTGTCAGGGGGTTTGAGGTGTCTGAATCCTACCTCGGTGGCCAAGGCACTTTCCTGAGCATCTCAGCTCCCCAGGCCTGGTTTTGCCAGAAGTGGATTAGGAAAGGTTGCTGCAAACTGCTGGGTCAGCAGAACCAGGAGGCCAACCGCCGCCGGCAGAGCCAGCGGAGGGCTGCCGGCTGTGGGCGACGGCAGAGGGGGGACCCTGCCCCCTCCACCTCCCTCCTTGGCTCCTTTGTAATCCCTGCACAGGGAGGCTGAAAACATTCAGGTTGGGAAGCAAGCAGGTAAAGGGTAGCAGGGGCCGGATGAACTCCAGCCTGCCCCCGGCCCTCCCTCCCTCCCTGCTCGCCCGTATCTCGTTATGCTTTTTGCTAATCACCTTCTCGTGTGTGCTACCCAAGAACCTGCCAAGTCGTGAGAATTACAGCCCTGTTAACTCCTCTGTTGTTCTTGGCACGGGCCAGGCTCCACTTGCCTGGGTTAAAAATGATGATCTTTGTGAATAAGCCATGTGTGTGTGTGTGAGAGAGGGAGAGAGGGAGAGAAAGAGGTTGGGGTTTTATGATTATTATGATTATGATGATTATGATTCGTTATAGCCAGCCTTGGCCTTGAGATCTGCAAACTACTGGAGCTGCTTCTGCTCCCCAGCTCCACTGGGAAGAACCCACAAGGAATTTCCAGCCAGTCCCTGCAGCTTGGGAAGGAAGGAGCCAAGAGCAGAGCGTGTACAGACTGCCCCTTTTTGTCCTGTCGCAGCATTCCGGGTGCTTTGGCAGGGCTGGGGCTGGGGGGTGGCTAATTCTCTGTGTCTCCACTCCTGCTGTCACTTGACATTTGGGGATTTGGCAGAGGCAGCAGCCTGTGGCCAGTTGCTTCTGTTTTTTTTTTTGGGGGGGGGGTTGGGGTTTTCTTGGGGCTTTTTCTTCATGCTGGATTGGTGTCATCACCTGACTGTCTGCTCCAAACGATGCTCCTTGGCTTTCTGACACCACAGGGGACTGAGCTAATTTTAAACACTCAGCTTATTATTATTATTACTTCTTTTTCTCCCTCCCCCCCCCCCCCCCCAGCACCTCTCTCTTTATCATGCAGCCAATGGGATGAGCCTGGGGTTGGGGTTTTTTTACCCTCCCCCCCCTTTCCCCTCTTGCTTCTTTCAAACCAAAATCAAATCAGAATCCATCACCACCCCTCCCTTTTGCAGCCAATGGCATCAGCCTACAAAACTATTTTTTTCCTCTCTCTCTCCCTCCCTTTTGCTCCTTTCAAACCAAAATCAAATTATAATGCTCCCCCCAGGCCTTATGCAGCCAATGGGAGAGCCTACAGAACTCTTCTCCTCTCCCCCCCCTTTCCTTCTTGCTGCTTTCAAACCAAAATCAAATTATAATCCTTTCCCCCCCCCCCCCCCTTATGCAGCCAATGAGAGCAGCCTACAAGGCTCTTCTTTTTTTCCCCCACCCCTTTCCTTCTTGCTGCTTTCAAACCAAAATCAAATGGTAATCCTCTCCCCCTCCTTATGCAGCCAACAGGCTGGGGAGGGGTCTGGAGCACAGCCCTGTGAGGAGAGGCTGGGGGGGTTGCTTAGCCTGCAGAAGAGGAGGCTCAGGGGAGACCTCATTGCTGTCTACAACTACCTGAAGGGAGGTTGTAGCCAGGTGGGGGTTGGTCTCTTCACCCAGGTGGCCAGCACAAGAACAAGAGGACACAGTCTCAAGCTGTGCCAGGGGAGGTTTAGGCTGGAGGTGAGGAGAAAGTTCTACACAGAGAGAGTTGTTGGCCATTGGAATGTGCTGCCCAGGGAGGTGGTGGAGTCACCATCCCTGGAGGTGTTCAAGAGGGGATTGGATGTGGCACTTGGAGCCATGGTTTAGTTAATCAGGAGGTGTTGGGAGACAGGTTGGACTTGATCTTTGAGGTCTCTTGCAACCTTATTGATTCTATGATTCAATAGGATGAGCCTAGAAAACTCTTTCCACCTCCTCCCCCCCTTTCCCTCTTGCTCCTTTCAAACCAAAATCAAATGGTATATCCTCCCCCCCCCTTATGCAGCCAATGGGCTCAGCCTACAAAACTCTTCTTCCCCCTCTCCCCTTTCCCTCTTGCTGCTCTCAAACCAAAATCAAATTATAATCCTTTCCCCCCAACCCTTCTGCAGCCATTGGGATCAGCCCACAAAACTCTTCTCCCCCTCTCCCCCCTTTCCCTCTTGCTTCTTTCAAACCAAAATCAAATGATAAATCCTCCCCCCCCCCCCCCCGCTTATGCAGCCAATAGGATGAGCCTAGAAAACTCTTTCCACCACCACCCCCCTTTGCCTCTTGCTCCTTTCAAACCAGAATCAAATGATAATCCTCCCCCCTCCCCCCCCAAAGCACCTAGATGCCTGGGTTCCTTCTCATGCAGCCTGCTAATATCAATGAAAATTCCAAGCATAAAGATTTGCATTGCAATGAGAAAGAAATTAAATTTTCACTGTAATTTGAGGTTGGGAGGAGCAGGAGCAGCTCCTAACAGCTTGGGTAACGTTTTCCAACATGTTTTTTGGTTGGGTTTTGGGGTTTGTTTTTGGGGGGTGCCTCAGACACCCTCCCTGCCAATGCCACTGAGGGTTTCCCAACCTCACTTCTGTCTGCACAGTGCAAAGGCCTCTGGGGGCTTTTGGGAGGAGGGCAACTTTTCAGCAGAGCTCAAAAGACAAAGAGCCTAAATCCTTGCCCTTAAATCCTCATTAAGGTTCTCTGCTGATTTGCAAAAGGAAGACACCAGCAAGGCTAAGAATGCCTGGGAGAGGAGCAGGTCCGAGGTGCAGGCAGCAGCCTGGTGGCAGCTGGCTGCGCTGAGGAGTGCACAGAGCACCGAGGCTGGGGAGGGACTTTTGGCAAGGACAAGAGGATCACAGGATCATGTTAGGGGGTGGAAGGGACCTCTGGAGATCACCAAGTCCAACTCCAATCATGTCCAACTCCCAGTCAAGTCCATTCCCCAAGAGGGAAAGGATTGAAGCTGGAAGAAGGCAGATTGAGACTGGAGATTAGGAAGAAATTCTTGCCAGTGAGGGTGGGGAGGCACTGGCACAGGCTGCCCAGGGAGGCTGTGGATGTCCCCTCCCTGGAGGTGTTCAAGGCCAGGTTAGATGAGGCCCTGAGCAACCTGGGCTGGTGGGAGGTGTCTCTGCCCATGGCAGGGGGTTGGAACCGGATGATCCTTGAGGTCCCTTCCAACCCAACCCATCCCATAATCTCCCAGCACCTTGCTTAGTTTGGGGCTGAAATTCAGGAGCATGGGAATGAGCAGCCTGACCCTTCTTGGGTAACTCTGGTGGCAATTCCTACCTCTTGCCTGGCAAGAAACAGGGATGCAGATTCCCAGGGCGTGCCTGAGGGCTCAGCTCTGCTGCTGGCAAACATGGGAAGAGCAGAGGCTCGGGGGGTGTGCACGCGTGTGCCCGTGCAGGTGTGTGGGGAATTATGCTGGAACTGGGTGATGGATCACCAGACTTGGCATAAACACAGGGCAACAAGATAAGAAACCCTTCTGGATTAGCATGCAAAGTGCAATACACCCTTTGGAGCTGCTGCTTAACTGTCTACACCTTCGTGTCAAAGAAGCTCCTGCAGTCAAAGAGCTTTGCTCTCATCTCCCTCACGTTCCTGCTGCGACTGCTCAGCTTCTCCTAAGGGCTCCCATCCACGGTTCTGTGATCCTGCCTCGTGGTGCACAGAGCACAGTCACCTGGGTTTATGATTCAGCAGCCATCTGCTGATCTAAAGGGTGCAAAAAAGGCTTCCAGCACCAAGGAACCCGACCAACCCCCTCCCTGGCTTGACCCCAGGCTGGGCTCCTTACCCAGGGCAGAGCTGGACTCCAGCCCAGCTCCACTCCCTGTCTGGCCGTGTCAGGGGCACGAGGGTTTGGGGTGTGATGCCAGGCTGGGGCACCCAGCCAGTTACCTTGTATTGGAGTTTGAGCCTGGGACCCAAAGTGGCTTGGGGTGCTGAGGGATCCGCGGGGGTTGGGCGTTGTCGGGGTGACTCTCATGGACTGGCGCAGCCGTTCCAGCTCCCCGTAGCGGTCGGTGAAGGGCTTGGCTTGGTCCTCTAGCTTTTGTCTGTGCCCTGGAACGTGATAAGAGAGTCTGGTATCTAATCAGTTACCCTTTGGCTACAGCACCCTGCTTACACACAGAGGCAGAGCAGGCTCCATCTCCGTGGGTTGCTATCGCTCGCGCAGGGGATGATGTGTGGCAGCCCTGGTGGGGAGCAGCTCCCCGGGGGGCTTTGCAGGGCACACACATGTGGGAAGAGCTCAGGGCTCAGACCAGCAAAGCCTTCTGAAGAAGGGGACACAGAGTGACCCATGCAGGAGGCCCCAGATGATCTGACTAGTCAGTGTCTGAGCAAGGAGCAGGATGTGGGTGTCAGGGTCAGGGTGCCCTGAGCTGTGCCCAAGTGACCAGCCCTCCCCAGCCCTCCCCAGCCCTCCCCAGCCCTCCCCAGCCCTCACCAGCCCTCCCCAGCCCTCATTCGCTCCAGACAAGGAGGGAGGACCTGTGGAAGGCAGGAGGTCTGCTGGCAGGGTGGTGATTGTGGAACCAGCAAAGGAAATGTTGGCTCCTATGTATTTTCTACAGCATTTGCTGAGTGCATGGAGAACAAACTCTTGTCTCACTCCAGCCCCCTCCCCAGCTCTGCTCAACCAACTGGCTCAGACCCCAGCAGGGTTGGAGAAGGCACAGCAGGAGGGCTGGGAGCAGCCCCCACCCCGGTACCACACCTTGGCCATCTCACCTTGCTGCTCTCTGTTCCTCTTTTCCTAGCAGTGAAATGGGGAGAGAGGCTCTTCACCTCCCTCCCCCAGGCGGGGCAGCAGCTAATGAGCATTTGTAAAGCACTCCCACAGCTCCTTAGGTAGCAGCTGCTGGCACAGGGCAATAATTATTAAATTTATGCTAATTGGCCCCAGGCAAGAGGCTCATGAAGTGCACTTGATACATAACTTTCGCATTTTACTATATTAATCATCACCAAACAGCTTCACTCTCTCTGGGCCGGATTCCAGTCTCAGTTACACCCGCACAAAGCTGGAGGGACTCCAGGGAAGCCAGAGCTGCTTTGCTTTTACATCAGTCCCAGGTTCCAGACCTTGGATTCTCCTTGGCTCTTTACCTGCCCCAGCCAGACAGCCGTGCAGCACCTCCAGCTCTTTGCACCTGCCATGAAAGGACCTTCCCAAAGTGGCCTTATCCCGGCGGGATCGGGAGCGGAGCTCGGGGGCACTGGAGGTGTGCAGGCATGCCAGGGAGGCAGGAGAGGAGCTGGGAAGAAAACCCTTCTGCAGCTCTTCTGAGAGCTGGGCCTTATCAGATCCAGCCCCGTGGCCCAAAGCTGCCAAGTCAAGCTGGGCTCTTGGTGGCTTTTCAGAAGCGAAGTAAAACATTTGGAAGGTGAAAATCACCACCAGGCTCTTGCTTCCCTCACCCCTCACAGCTGCTTGGTGTGAGCTGGGTGTCAGCTTATAGCAAAGTCACAGAAAGTCCCCAGACTTCCCCCTCTTTCAATCTGATGTCTGCTATCTGCTCATCTCCAGCTTGCTTGGCTCCTGGTGCTCAGGCTGCACTTGCCAGGCTGGCTGCGGAGACGCTGGATGGGAGAGGAGAGCAGACCCACACTGCCAGCTGAGCTCCCTGCCATGGCAGCTCTCCAGGGGTATCCCAACAACAAACCACCCCCAGCCATGGTGAGTTTTTGAGGGGCTTTGACCCTCTCCTGGGAGCTCCACATCCAAATGAGCTCCACCAGCACCCCCCAAACTCCCCAGTCCTCAGGCTCCCAGGCCTGCGAAAGCCCAAACCGAGCACAAAGCTGCTGACACCAGCGAGCAAGGCTTGCTCAAGACAAACTCCCAGCAGAAAGCAAAAACCCTGCAGTGCTTTGAAAACACATCCTCCCCTCTGTGTGAAGTAAACCAAAGAAACCTCAAATCAACACCAGAAAATCTCTCTTCTGATCTCTGTGCATCCCTAGACCTGGGGCATCTCTGTGTTATCTGAGTGCCTTTGCATCTGTCACATGGGCTTTGTGCTTTCCCCCAAGGGGCAGAGTGTGCAGTGAGGTGTCCTGTTTTGCTTTGCTCCCCTTTGGAGTAGTTCAGTTTACTTTTGAGCACAGAAGAAGGAAGGGGGGGGGGGGGGGGGGGAATAAGTTTCACCTTTCCCCCCCCACCCCTTTAACCACTTTTGACAGGCAGAGCTTAGCAGAGAAGCCGAAAAGGACTTCAAGCTCCAGCAAGAAATTGACTGGAAATGAAATTCTCTGCCTCTATCTCAGTGGCAACCCCATCCTGTGGTAGCATCTGGCATGTGACAGAGAAAAGCCTGAAAAATAGATCAAGTGAGCTCTGTGCTGATAATGCTTCTAAAGATGATTCAGCTGCGCAGCTCAGCCCAGGGCTGGATGTGGCTCCACCATGCTGCACTGGGGGCGCTCAGCTCCCCACGCTGTCTGAACAGCCCCGAGGGGTTTGTAAGCCTCAAGGGCTGTCCCCACACCTTCTAAGAGGGGCTGCTTTGTGGGGAGACGCAGCAGTCACCAGCAGCCTCCCCCCAAAACCCCCCTGAAACTGTCCTGCTAGGTGGAAAGCAGAGGACGCAAAAGCAAGCCAAGGCAGGGGCTCGCTGAGGAGGGAAAGCCCAGAGGGGAGCTGTGGCAGGACCACAACACTTCCTAGCCTTCCCAGACCCTCTCTGGTTTGTATCCCACCCCCACCTGCATGGGTGGGACCTGGCAGCACGAAACTGCATGGGACGAGGCGGTGAATGAGTTAAAAAGCCGCCACTGCGGGCTGCCAGCCCTCTTTGGTACAGGCTGTCTCCCCAGCACTTCCTGCCACTTGTCACTTGGGGCTGGGGACGTCAGCCTCTGTCACGCAAGAGAGGATCGCTGCTAATGGCTTTCTTTCATCGGAACAACCTCAACTTTTTAATTTCTGCAGCGGTTGGCTTCATTAAAAGCCCTTCCCCAGCTACCCGCAGCTGTCACGGAGAGGAAACCGATGCCATCAGGCGAACAATGGCTCATACCTTGGAGAAGGGGAAGGTGGTTTCTAAGCTTCACCCAAGGACTGACTCAAAGCCTCCCGAAGCCACTGGGTGGATTCTTTTTGTTTCAATCGACTTCAAACAGCTCCAAGACCTCACCCCAAGAAATCTGTCTGCAAAGCCTTAGCCACCCTGACCTGGGCATTTTCACAGGCTCAGAGAGTTGTCAGGGTTGGAAGGGACCTCGAGGATCATCCAGCTCCAACCCCCCTGCCATGGGCAGGGACACCTCACACTAGATCAGGTTGCTCAGAGCCACATCCAGCCTGGCCTTAAACACCTCCAGGGCTGGGGCACGAAACCTGCTCTTGGGCTGGAGTTTGTGCACTGCATTTCCAGCTGTGCCAGCACTGGCTGGCAGGTCAGTGTTTATGGAAACCCTCAGCCCTCAGTGCTAGAAAATGCTGGCAGCCTCTGACCTTGGGCACTTGGTGTCAACAGGACAAGGGCTCCAGAGCTGGCTCAGGTTCCCGAAGGGCTCCAGCCTGATATTGAACATGACATGAAGTAAACATTGACAGATCACCTTCCATCCCGATGTGGTAACAAGATCCCTATCAGCATATCAAACAAACCATCCCATTGAACACTTCCCAGCTGGAAGGCTGGATGTGAACCTGACACTTCAGGCCACTAATAAGAAGCATGCTGGAAGTTTTGGGTGTTTCCTTGGAATGCAGACAGCGGAGCAGTGTGTGCTGCTCTGCAGCTCAGCCCCTCCAAGCTGGGAGCTGCAAACATGCTTTCTGCATTAAAACATTTCAGAGGCCAGACAGACTCTTGCTCCTCCTTCTAGAAGTGTGCAACCTGAGGTGGCTTCTGAAACTGGGATGTGGATGAGGTTTCTCAGCAGTGGAGGGGGTGCCCATGGGGATCCACCAAAAGGAGTTTGCTTCCCCTCCCATCACTGGGATGCAGAACATAAAGCTGGCCAAAGGTAGCCAGGGGCTCCAGGAGCTTCCTGGCTTGAGTGATGCCAACAGCCCAGAGCTGGCAGATCTGATTTGAAACGAGCACTGCCTGGGGGTCCTGCTCCTCTTGACCTGTGTTGAGCTGTAGAGGGGGTCCCAGGCAGGAGGGACAAGGAGCTGCACAGCCTACTCTCCAGCCTCAGTGGCTCCAGGTTTGGGTGTCACGTTTGTCCCCATCCGCTGCCAGAGCCCTGTGCTAGCACAGGACAGGAGAGCAGATGGTGGGAAGTGGCTTGGCCCTCCCCAGGCACCTTGCTGTGAAATGCTGGCAGCAAGCTGGAGCAGAGGAAACATGGAGTGCTTCAGCTGAGGGGGGAGACGCTCAGCTGCACACACATTTGCAGATCATTTCCTTAGCTCCACCGAGGAGGAGACAAGAACCAGGAGATGGTAGTGTGGGCTGGGGCTGCAGCTCCAGCAGAGCCATCAGCAGCCCCCGAGGCCCACGCCTGGCCAGCTTCAAAGCAAGGCTCCAAGCATCCCACCCCGAGCCCCCCACCAGCCTCCACCAAAGGCTCTGCTCTGCTCCTCACAGCCAAACTCCACAGCCTAGCCAAGGAGGAGCTGGTGAAGAGCAGCCTGAGCTGCCATGCTGCACACAACCCAGGGGCTTAGTCTCTACATGTCCACGAGAGTGGACCACAAGAAAGCAATCAGCAGCGGCTAAAGCTCTGTCTCCGTGCGTCAAACACCTCCCAGATCCCTCCTGCAGCCCTCAAAACAGGCACTTCAGAGGCACACCAATGCAAGGCACAGGCTGGAATTTTTTCCCCAGTCTGAGCCTTGGCTAGACTATCAAGTCCCAGCATGTGCTCCAGAAACAAGCCCCATGTGAAACTCCTGTGCCCTGGGAGCAGCAGGGCCTGTCCCTGACAGGAGATGTTGGGGTGGTTTCAGCCTTGCACTCCTGCAGCACAACACTTGAACATCCCTCAGGTTTTCCCCCCTGGAATCCCACCTCCAGCTTCAGACTCACCATGGGAAATTCCCAGCCAAGAAGGACAAAGAGAGAGAGGGGAGGACAGTGTGGAGATGGGAATTGGGCTGCCCTCGGTGCCAGGAGCTGGAAGGGACTGAGGGCACAGCTTGGGTACTGGGGGCAGTTCTGGGTGCTACAGGACATGAAGGACATTGAGGTGCTGGAGGGTGTCCAGAGAAGAGCAATGAGGCTGGTGAGGGGTTTGAGGGCATCATATGAGGAGCAGCTGAGGGAGCTGGGGCTCCAGCTCAAAAGGAAGCTGAGGGGGAGAGCTCATTGCTCTCTACAACTCCCCGAGAGGAGGCTGCAGTGAGGCTGGTGCTGCTGTCTTCTCCCAAGTAGCCAGCAACAGAACAAGAGGAAAGGGGTTGGAGTTGCACCAGGGAAAGTTTAGCTTGGATATTAGGAAGAATTTCTTCCCTGCAAGAGTGGACAGGGATTGGCAGAGGCTGCCCAGGGAGGTGGTGGAGTCCCCATCCCCAGAGGGGTTCAAGATACCTGTGGGCATGGCACCTGGGGGCTGTGGTTGCTGTGTTCTGGTTGGGCTCAGCGACCTTAAAGACCTTTTCCAACCTGAACACTCTCCATGGAGAACGATGGAGGCATCCACCAAGCTCTGGTGAGCAGCAGCAGCAGCCAGCAAGTGCCAGCACTACTTCAGGCCACTTCCAAAAACTGCAGCTGAGCAGCTGAGAGGAGGAAAGCGCTGGGCAGGAGCTGCCCGGCAGAGCCCAGCACAGATAACTCATTCTTCACATGTTTGAAGTGGGGCTGCTTACGCCATTTGGAAGGGGAATCAGTCACGGCCAGGCTTTGCTTTGGTTTCCTCTGGCTTTCATGAGACACTGCTGCTACTGTCCTCCTCCAGCTTGGAGAGGAGGAGGAGGAGGAGAAGGAGGAGGAGGAAGAGGAGTGTGTCGCAATGCACTGGGCTCGCATGTCCTGGCAGAGGCTTTGCTCCAGCAGCCAGAGGAAAATCATATTTGATGGGGTGGGGGAAGAGAATTGTTTGAGGGGTTGGGGGAAGGGAATTGTTTGAGGGGTTGGGGGAAGGGAATTGTTTGAGGGGTTGGGGGGAAGAGAATTGTTTGAGGGGTTGGGGGAAGAGAATTGTTTAAGATGTTTGGGGGGGAAGAGAATTGTTTGAGGGGTTGGGGGAAGAGAATTGTTTAAGGGATTGGGGGAAGAGAATTGTTTGAGGGGTTGGGGGGAAGAGAATTGTTTAAGATGTTTGGGGGGGAAGAGAATTGTTTGAGGGGTTGGAGGGAAGAGAATTGTTTAAGGGGTTGGGGGAAGAGAATTGTTTAAGAGGTTTGGGGGAAGAGAATTGTTTGAGGGGTTGGGGGGAAGAGAATTGTTTAAGGGGTTGGGGGAAGAGAATTGTTTGAGGGGTTGGAGGGAAGAGAATTGTTTGAGGGGTTGGGGGGAAGAGAATTGTTTAAGGGGTTGGGGGAAGAGAATTGTTTAAGATGTTTGGGGGGGAAGAGAATTGTTTGAGGGGTTGGGGGAAGAGAATTGTTTGAGGGGTTGGAGGGAAGAGAATTGTTTAAGAGGTTTGGGGGGGAAGAGAATTGTTTGAGGGGTTGGGGAAAGAGAATTCTTTAAGGGGTTGAGGGAAGAGAATTCTCAACCCACCTCCCCAACCAAAATAAAAGGGGGAGGGAAGAAAAGACAAAAAATGGTAGGGGAAAAAAAAATTGCTGCTAATTTTGCAAGCTTCTTTGGCTGGTGGTGGTCTGAGATGAATTGGCTGCCTCTGAAAGGATGAAAATAAATATCCCTCCTCTCCCTTTTTCTGAAGGAAATAGGCTGGCTCCTGGCCAGCTGGCAGGAAGCTCAGAGATATGTTGCATTTACAGGAGGGTTTTTTTGCTGTCTGAAGCTCCAGCAGCAGCAGTGATGCTGGCTCTGGGCAGCCTGGTATTGATTAGTTGGCTTTGCAAGCCCCTAATCTCCTCTCACTTATGGGTTAGAGTCCCTCCCCTTTGTCTCTCTCCCTGCAATGTGGGGCAAGCCTGGCAAGTGGGGCAGCTGCTGAGAAAGCCTGAAGTGGCCTTTCTCAGCTGCACTTGGAGACCCCAAGATTTTATTTGATGGCCTTTTATTACACTGGGAGCCCTCCAGAGTTTATTTGGTGGCTTTTAATTACACTGGGAGACACCAAGGTTTTATTTGGTGGCCCTTTTATTGCACGAGCAGAGCCCCAGGTTTTATTTTGGAGCCTTTCCTTGCACTGGAGGACCCCCAGATTTTATTTGGTGGCTTTTAATTGCACTGGGACCCCCCACCCCAAATTTTGGTGGCCTCTCTTGGGAGCACTTTAGGGCACAGAGAGAGCTGGGGAGTGGAATTCTCAGCAACAGACTGGGTAAAATCCATCAGGTTTCAGCATTTAGCTCACTTGTGCCTGACTGAAAAACCCCCACGAGGTCTTTCCTGCCTCCTCCCATCCTTAAGGACCTCTGAAAAGGAGACTCTGAGAGTGCAGAGTGGTGGGGGTGGGGGTTCAGAAAGTTTGGATTTGCAGAGCTAGACATTTCTCACACACCTCCCTCCCCACCCCCCCTTTGCATGTCACAAAGCAGCAGCTCAGGGCAGAGCTGTGGGAGCTGCAGCAGCTTTCAGGAGGGTGCAGACCCCTCCAGCACTGCTGACTGCCCTGCAGCTGCTCCCATGTCCAGCAAGGCCAAACCCCTTGGTGGGCTGTGCCCCTCTTCCCGTGGAACCAGGCAAAACCCCTGAGTCACAGAGCTCACTGGGTGCTGGGGAGGAAGCAAGACACATCTCAAGTCCCTCCAGCTGGTGTTGCCTCAGCCAGGCCTGAGATCAGAGGTTCAGCTGCAGATGTTTGCTGTCACCACACAGATCAGTGGAGTGATGCCAATCCAGTGCCTGCTATCTAACAACCTGAGATGGGACCTGTGTGGTACCAGCAGAGCTGGTTCTTCCCCTACTTAATAACCTGTTCCATTAGGGCAAGCACATCACATTCCTCTGGGTGACATTGCCTCAGGATGCTTTGCCCAGGGTGGAAAGGACCAGCTGCTGGGTTCAGACCTGTGCAGGGAATGTGCCATGCTGCAGCTAATGGAGGTGAGATGTTTGATGCTGCAGGGCAGGGTGGCAGCTGGCTGGGTGCAACAGCTTCTGCCAGCTGGTCCTGTGCTCTTGGAGACATGGCCTGGCTTGAGCTGGATGGGACCTTAAAGGTCCTCTAGTTCCAAACCCCTGCCATGGGCAGGGACACCTCCCCCTAGCCCAGGTTGCCCAAAGCCTCACGCAGCCTGCTCTTAAAACACTTCCAGGCATGAGCTGTCCACAAGCTCTCTGAGCAGCCTGTTCCAGCATCTCCCCATCCTCACAGCAAAGAACTTGTCCCTAATGTCCAACCTAAATCTACCCTGCTCCACTTTCAGTCCATTGCCCCTTACCCTGTCACAACAAACCCTCCCCAGCTCCCCTGGAGCTCCCTTCAGGTACTGAGAGGCTGCTCCCAGGTCTCCTTAGAGCCTTCCCTTCTCCAGGCTGAACAGCCCCAACTCCCTCAGCCTATCCTCCCAGGAGAGGCTCTCCAGCCCTGTAGCACAGCACAACCCACCGCAGACCCAAGCTTTCCCAAGGTCTGAGGGTGCTGAGCACTGGGTTTCCCCTTTGCCCTAGGACAGAGCTGGAGCTCAGCCCTGGCATTCTCATGCTAATATCCCCCGGATCCCAGGACTGAGCTCCCAGCTCCATCTCCAGAGTCTGGCTGCTGTGTCAGATAATTACAGCTCCTGCTGAGCTCTGCCAGCACACACAGCCAGCCCCAGAAGCAGGAGCCCCAGAGCAATGCTACCTGCACAGCACCCTCAGCCCTCTCTGCAAGGCTGCTGCTCCAAAGCCAAGCCCAGCAGAGCTGCACCCAGGCTGACCACAGCTGTGGGCACCGAGCTGAGCTCCTGGCTTTGGGCAGCTCAGGGCTGCTGAGCTGCTCTCTGCTCCCAGATGTGGTTTTGGGATGTTCTCAGCTGAGAACCTCCGTGCAAGGAGGCACAGCAGCATGGAGCTGGGCTGCTCAGCACCTTCAGGGGACAGGCTGAGGGAGCTGGGGTTGTTGAGCCTGCAGAAGGGAAGGCTCCAAGGAGACTTTAGAGCAGCCTGCCAGTGCCTGAAGGGAGCTACAAGAAAGCTGGGGAGGGTCTGGTTTAGAGGGGCCTGTAGTGATAGGAGGAGGGGCAATGGTTTGAAACTGCAACTAGGTTTAGGTTGGACATTGGGAAGAAGTTCTTTACTCTGAGGGTGGGGAGATGCTGGAACAGGTTGCTCAGGGAGGTGGTGGAGGGCCCAATCCCTGGACACACTCAAGGTCAAACATGCTGAGGCCCTGGGCAACCTGGTTAAAGAAGTCCCTGCACACTTTTGGGGGTGGGGTGGACAAAACCTTCGAGGCTCCCTTCCAAGCCAATGATTCTCGCTGCCAACCTCCTCAGTGGGAAGGCTCAGAGGCCAGGACAGGCATCAGGGATGCTTTCTGCTGCTGGGTCCCTCTTCTTCCTCCCCTCTCCTGCTGCTGTGCTCAGGTTCACTGGACAGAGTCAGATAGAGCAATGCCAGATCTCGTCTGAGCCCCTTCCGCTGCAGGATGTGATTTATCTGGGGCTGGCTGCAGAGCAGGTGCCTGAGCTCCAGCAGCGGAAGAGAAGGGTCCTCGGAACTAAATTTCATCTCACTCTGAGTCAAATCCTCTTCCTCCCTCTGCCACATCATTAAAGTGATTGGTTGGGCTGATAAGGCCTTTTGAGAGGGAGAAATGAGACGTGTCCTGCCCTGACATCTGATGTGATCTTGTGGTTTGGTTGGGTAGTTCTGGTCCTTGAGCTGTTGTCTTCCCTGAAACGAAACTTGCCTTTCAGCACTGACTCTTCACTCCCCATCCCCACCCCCCTCTCTTTTCCCCCACTCTGGGATCCTTCTCACTGCCCTCCTGAGCTCCCAAATCCCACCTGAGGGAGGCAGGGTGATGCAAAGCCCTGGCCTTGAGCACGGCCAAGCAGCCTTTGTCCCCTCTGTGCTCTCCCCAGGGAAGAGTCACAGCCTGGCTTGAGCTGGAGGGGACCTTAAAGAGCATCCAGTTCCAACCCCCTGCCCTGGGCAGGGACACCTCCTACCAGCCCAAGCTGCTCATTCAGCCTGGTCTTAAATGCTGCTCTGCACCTCCCCAGCACCCAGATGTCCTCATGCTGGGGGTGCTGAGCAGGTCACACATCTGCCTGGGGATCTTGCCCTGCCCAACCCAACTCAACCCACAGAAACCCAGGGCTGGGCTGGGCTGCTCTTCCCCCAGAGGATTTTTACCCACCCAGCTCAGAGCTGAGCCATGACTCCCCCTGCCCTTGCCCTGGCAGGATTGGACCCCGAAGGGGTTAAGTGGATAGCAGTGCCTAGAAGAGATGAGAGGAGGAGGTAGTTGAAGATAATTGCTTTGCATGCATGTATCAACAGCAGCCCAAACTGCCTCTGCAGGAAAACTATGCCCTGGACGGTCTCAGCAGATACCAAAGGGTGCAAATTTCCACCCCCCCGGGATCAAAACACATCAGTGATCAGAATGCAAGCAAAGCAAGCCTCCTGCTCAGCCAGCACTGAGCTGCAAGGGCTCCAGCATCCACTGGGCAGCCCCAAGCCAGCTCCTCCTCAGCCCTTCACGCTCCAGAGCCAGCTGCTGCCCCATCAGCCCCCTGCAAACTCCAGGAGATGTGGGCTCAGCCTCAGCCTCCTGCACAGCCACTCTCTGGGAAGGTCCCAGCTCCTGGGGTGCAGGGAGGTGCTTAAGGGATCTAGGAGCTGGAGGGTGAGAGTGGGTGCTCCACTCAAGCTGCCTGGTGGGACCTGCAGTGATGGCACCAGTGCTGTGCCATCTCCCCAGCCCCTCACCCTGCCAAGCCTTTGCTTTTCATTTGCCTCTATCTAAAGAGCAAACAGGACAGGGAAGGGTGGGATGGAGCTGAAGGAGATCAGTGCAGGAGGCTCTCAGGCACCATCCATGCAAGTGTCTCATCCCAGGCACTGAGAACCTCGCCAGCAGCTGGAGGGGCAGCAGAGCAAACAGCAATAAAAGTCAAATGTTAAAGCACTGAGGAGTTTTTCCATGCCTGCCTTGTTTCAGGACACCCCAAGACCCCTACACCAGATCCAAAGCTCTTTTGCTTCCCCAGGTAAGGCTGCTCCATGCAGGGCTGGATCATTGAGGAGAGAAAGAGACCACCAGCTCCAGGTGGGCTCAGACTGGCAACTCTGGAGGCTGGAGCACGGTCAGGCTTAGCCTGGTGTCCCTCAGCAGTGTCACCCTCCCTCCTGTGCCACCACAAGAAAGCATCACAGTGGGTTTGAACAAAAGGAAATGGCCTCAAGTTGCACCAGGAGAGGTTTAGGTGGGAGAGCAGGAAAAAATTCTGTCCTGCAAGAGTGGTCAGGGCCTGGCAGAGGCTGCCCAGGGAGGTGGTGGAGTCCCCAGCCCTGGAGGTGTCCAAGAAACCTGTGGCACTTGGGGGCATGGCTTGGTGGCCATGGGGGTCTCAGGTTGGACTTGGTCTTGGAGGTGTTTTCCAACCCACACGATTCTGTGACCCTCAGAGCAATGCTGAAGCTCCAAGATGATTGCATGGAGCCCTCAGGGTCTCTTTAAACATCCACCTCCGGAGGTTGCAGCCTGTGCAGGCCTGAGAGCTAATAGGGAAGTGGCAAAGTGGCACTCAGGATTTCCTCCTCTTCCTCCCCAGGGAAGGGGACAGGTCTCAAGAAGTGGGAAAGAGCTTATGTTAAACAGCAGCTTCTAAATGAGAGCAAATTAGAGCAACTCCACAGCAGCAGACAACTGCCCAGGAAGTGGGGAGGTCACTTAGTTCTGTAAGCGCTGTTGGTTTGATTGATTTCATTCTGGGGTTTATTTTGCCTCTGTATTTTCCCTTTCTCCCCTTTGCATTTCCTCCTTTTTGTTTTCTCACTCCTCCCCTTCTGTAATTCCAGAGCAAACTGGGAGCTCTCTGTGTGTTTATTTCTAGCTAAGGACAAGCAAGGGAGTAAACCAAAACACCCTGCTAATACCCAAATCCAGCCCCCCAGGGGAGCACCTCAGCACTCAGCCTGCTTTTAATTACTGCAACTTCTGCAGTCCCAGCTTTACACATCCCCACAAGGAAGCCTCTTGGCCAAGATAAAGATCTGGAGTTGGACAATGCTGGCACCACACAGCCCCTGTCTTAGGTCTCCATTTGAGCTCCTGAGCGGCTCAAGACCCTCTAATAATTGCTGATCTCTTCTCCAAGGGTTTGCCAAAGCTGAAGCAGATCTCCCAAGGGTAAAAGGCTCAGCAGATGTGGGCTGGCACTGCCCTGGGCACACTGCAGGCTGGGGGGTCCCAAAATTGCCCATGGGGATATGGCAGCAGGGCATCATTTTGCTCTTGCTCCTCTCTGGCTCCCATCCCACAAGCCCATCCAACTGCCCCACTCCCTTGTCTGTCTCCTCAGCTATTTCAGGCTGTGCCTCACTGACCCACACTCATCTCCACCACTCAGCAGATCCCAGTTCAGCCCTGTCCCAGCAATGGGAGAGCTGCAGATTTGATTTCACCAACTGGTTTCATGAAGCTGGCAGCCCAGAGGACCACAAACCTCCCTGCAATGCTCCCAAGCCCCACAGAGCCCTTCCAGGTCCTCATCTCCTCTCAAAGCTGCTTTGAATCCTAACAAAACCACGAGGCAAGCTTTCCCCCTCCCCCCTTCCAGTGCAGGATTGGTGGTGTGGATCTGCAGGAGCCCTTCCCAGCACAGGTCCACACAACAAAGCATCCTGGCCAAAATCCACCACCCCAGCCCCCAGGCTGTGGAGCAAGCAGCAGCCTTGCTGTGGGGTTCCTGGCACCAGCCTGGCACCCCAAGAGCAGCTCTGCCTTTCCCAGCAATTTCCCTGCCACAAAAGGAAGCTGGGATGGGGTGGATGAATGAACTCATGGGAATGTCTCTGCTGCATCTTTCCTTCTTTGGTTTCCCCCCCACCCTCCTCCAAAACTCTGCAAATGAGGGAAGCCCCAAATTGCTGCTCTTTGCTGCAAGCAATGCCCAAGGAGTCAGAAGCCTCTCCAGAAACCATTGCTGCTTGCAGAGCCAGCACAACCCAGAGGTTAGCAAGGAAAGAGCCAACTCCCCAAGCTACCAACCACTGCTGTGTGTTTTTGTGATGGCATTTAGGCCAGCAGGGCATGAAAATACCACTGAAGGAGTCATGAGCTGCTGGAGCCCAGGAAAACCAAACAGCACCATGGGGAGCCCCCCAACCCCCCCAGCCTGAGCCCTGCTGGCAGGGAGCACCAAGGAGCTGACTCAGCTCTCTGGACTCCCCCAGCCATGGCACAGCCTCAGCTTTGGGCAAGCCTCAAGCGAAGCTTCAAGCAAACACATCCCCACCAGGCTCAGGGCCTGGGGGGGAGCAGAGCTGGTTTGGGGGTCAAGACTGGTGCCCAGCAGAGACAGTGGGTGGGGAGGGATCAGCTCCACTCCTGCAACCACCTGGATTAAAGCACTGAAGCTTCCCAGTGGAGCCCACAGCAGATAACAGCCAAGTGCTCAGCCTCTCGGTCCCCTGCCCAAGATCTGTGGGTCAAACTGGGCAGGATGAGAGGCTCAAAGAGGGGCAGCACCATCTCAGAGGGGGGTTTGGTGATTTCTGGTTGTTAACTTCATCCTGAGGGCTCTGCAGAGCTTATGCTGCTTACCAGGGTGGAATAATTTGCCTCTTTTCCCCTCCCTAAGCAAAATGGGGTGGAGTTTTGCCACCTCTGCCTGTAAAACTCAGACTGTGCAGCCATGAGGGATGGGGAAAGTGGTGTGGGGGTGCTGCTTGCCTTGCTAGCAGGGTCCTGTGCAGCCTTTTCCTCTCTAGCCTCAAACTGGAGGAGCCACTAAAAGGGATTAGTAAAAGCCAACCCCAGAGCAGAGACTCCTCAGAGCTCAAGGGAAAAAGAAAAGGATTCAAATGCCCCTTACAGACATTAGTTAGAGAATAAACTTTGGGGGAAAGAACACTTGAGGAAGGCTTTTCTCAGGCTGCTCTGCAGACACCCTGGGGTTTGAGGAGCTGGGGCCAGGGAGATGCTGGGCGTGGGATGAGAAGAGAGATGGAGGTGGTGAGATAGGAGGTGTGGGCAGCGCTGCCAAGGTGTGTCTGGGCTGGTGGGTCCAAGGCAGGTTGGGGTGGTTCAGGGAGCTGCTTTCTATCAAGGTGGCTTCAAGATGGAGAAAGAAGCCACAGCCAGGGATGTGTCACCCCCAGCAAGGTGCTGAGCCAACCCCTTCTCCTCCCTGGCTGCCAGCTGGGCCCTGGCACTGCCTGGGCCATGGTTTGATGGCCATGGTGGTGTTAGCTCAATGCTTGGATCTGATGATCCTTAAAGGCTTTTCCAGCTGAAAGTACTCGATGGGCAGCACCAGCTGCCTGCCCCCCACACCCCCCTGCAGTGGGGCTGGGGGCAGCTGGGGCCAGGGACAGCTTTCTTCCACAGCCATGCCAGCATCCTCCTATCAAGAGTGGTGGAGCTGCACTTCCAGACAGGATTTTCCCCTTCACACTCAGTTTTTCTCACAGGTTTTTTGGCCTTTCTGCCCCATACTTGGAGCCAAGAGTGCCCAATGCAAGAGGGCTGCTCAAGGGCAGCCAGGCCACAGCCTTCTGCCCACTGACTGCCAGCACCCCAGGTGCCACCAACACCTTGCCCATAGAACTGGGGGGTGGGAGAAGAGCTTCAGCTCAAGTCCAACCACAACCTAACATCTCCCTGTACACAACTCTGACACCATGGCCCTCAGCTTCTCACCCAAACACCTTTTGAGCATCTCCAGGCATGGTGACTGCACCACCCCCCTGGGCAGCCTGTGCCAGTGCCTGCTGACCCTTTCTGGTGAACACATTTGCCCCCCAATATCCAACCTAGACCTCCCCTGCAGCAACTCAAAGGCATGGGTAAGGAGGGTTCCTCCCTCTGCCCATCCCAGACTCTTCATTTCCTGGCTGGGGGCAGGGGGCAGAGCTGTGGGGCAGGCTGACATCGCGTGCAAGGGGCAGGCAGGGAGGGAGGGAGGGAAGCCCTCAGCCAGCTGAGGCTCTCGAGAAGGTGAGAGCAGAAAGTGACTGTTCCTGGAAACAGCTCAGAGCCGTGGGAGGTGAGAAGTCTTTCCACCCACCAGCTATGTGCTGTGTGAAGGGGGTGCAGGTGCTCAGGCTGTCCCCTCTGGGGTGACAGCACTCCCAGCACGGCCTCATTGCTCCCTTCCCAGGGATGTGGTGGAGAAGAAGCCTTTCAGGGAAGGAAATTGGCCACAGAGGTGATTTCTGCCCGAGCAGGATGGAGCCCAGCCAGAAAAGCCCTGTGGGGCCAGCATGGTAGGATGGAGGATATGAAATGCTTTTTCCTATCACTCTCCTCCTACCAGCTGTGGCCCAGCAGGCACTGCAGGATGGGGACATGCTCCTGGCACTCGCTGTGGCCACACCGAGCAGGGACGCAACCGAAAGCAGATCTCTGACGCAGGCAGCCAGGATGGGCAGGGTGGGTGACACCAACAGGCATCACCAGCACCACCACAAGCATTCACACCACTGCTGTGGCCAAGGGGGTGACAAGGAGGGGGATGTGGGGGAGCCCCTCATTCTTCAGGTCCCCTTTCCTCACCCTCTCCATTGCATCATTCAGCCCAGGACAGAAGATTAACCTGCAGTGAAAGAGCAGGGAGGTGAATGCTGCTGGGCAGGGGCTGCAGCCTCCAGTGCCTCTCTCCAGCATCTTCCCCCCTCCTCTACCCACTTCTTAGCCGGGGGGTGTGAAGAAAACCAGCTCCATTCACCCAAACTTACACAGCATGAGACCTCAGAAAGCAACCTGACACTCAGAGAGGTCCAAGCCCTCACCACAGGAGCACTGTCACCCTGCTGTGGCTGCCTTGCACCCCTTCCCCCACCTGCCCAGCACCTGAGGCTCTCTGCATGCCCACAGCCAGATGGGGTTTACCCCAGGAGAGCACAGCTGGGTACAGATGTGCTTCCCCACAAGGGTTACGGTGGGTGATGAAGTCGTCTTGGTCCCCTCCTCTGCTGCCTTGTCAAGGAGGAAATGGGTCAGAAATCAGCAGCAAGGGGTTAGGGATAAAGGAGATTTAGGCAGTGGGGAGAGAAGGGGCAAAGGGAGGGGCAAGAGGATGGCAGCCAGCAGGTGGGTGTGAGGAGGAGGCCCTGGAGATGCTCCTGTTCAGCCAGGAACAGACTAAACATCCCTGCATAGCTTCCAGCTATTCATTTTTCCATGTTCTGCCTCTTGTGGATTGTTTTGCAAGCAGCTGTGGACGAGAGAGGGCTTTGCACCGAGGGCTGGAGCTCGGCTAGAGTCAGGCTCTTGCTAAATAAAGAACTGCAGAGAAGGAGGGAGAGGGGAGGGAGGAGGGAAAAAAAATAAGAAAAAGAAGGAAATTCCACAGGAAGTTCAAATATTTTATTACTTCCTGTTTGCACAAAGTATGTCAACACTTGGCACCCGGGGAGCAGCTTGTTTAGAGCTAAGGTGTCAAGCTGGAAAAAAATGGGGGGGGAAATGTCCTTTTCCTCTCCAGATCTGACCCAGAAAAAAAGGCTGAGCACAAGGAAAAAAGGAAAAGAAATCTCTTGGAGGGAGCTGGAGGCTGGGAGGGAGCCCAAGGGATGGGTTGCGAGGGATGCTTGGGGACCGCAGCGCAGCAGCCGGGACTTGGCCAAAGCCGCTGCTGCTATCAGCCTCGCACACGCCCCAGCGCCGCTCCTCCCTTGGCTTTGGGTCCTTCAAACAAACATCCTCGGGTGGCTTTAACACCGCGGCGCAGCTCTCCTGCTCCCCCCATCCAGGCTTCATCCCCCAGCCCCACCAGGGGCTCCGGTTGTCAGCCGCTTCCCGGCAATTTCTCGCCCACCTCCGCTCGGTTTCAAGCTCCTCAGAAGTGTCTTTTCTGGGCACGGCTTGAGTTAAAAGACTCCCTCAAGGGCTAAAGATGAAGCGATGGGACAGGGGTAGAAGATGAATGGGATGCTCAGAGGTGGGGCGTGGAGCCCAGCCACGTCTCTGGCCCCAAAACCCCACGAGAACATTCGCCGGAGGAATTTCACCGCATCTGAGAAGACGATGCCCAGGGCTTTCCCAGGATGCCAAGACAAATGGCCAATTCTTTCCCCATTAAGGGTGCTTCTCTGCCCGCTCACACCAGCCCCACAGCCAGCCTCCAGCCCCGGCCAGTGCTGATCCTGCACAACAGGAGCCAACACACACCAGGTCCTACTCATTTCCAGCCAAAAAGGAGGAAAGAAAAACCCTATATAGGGCTTTTTTGTTGCTGTTGTTCTTTTTTTACACACAGATATATATAGAATCAGAGAATCATTTTGCTTGGAAAAGCCCTTTCAGATCCTCCAGTCCAACCATTCCCTGACTCGACCAAGGCTGGGTCAAAACCACATCCCTCAGCGCCACAGCTCTGCCTCTTTGAGAGACCTCCAGGGATGGGCATTCAACCACCTCCCTGGGCAGCCTGGGCCGGGCTTTGAGAGCCCTTTTGAGCGAAGAAGTTTCTTCTGATAGCCGACCTAACCCTGCCCTGGTGCAACTTGAGACCGTTTTCTCTCATCCTATCACTCGATACTTAAGAGAGACCAACCCCCACCTGGCTCCGACCTCCTTTCAGGTAGCGGCAGATTCACACAGACGTATTTTAAAACATAGATAATACATAGACATGCAGCCAAAAAAAGGAGTGATTCCTGCTGGCAGCTCTCACCCGGCAAAGCCAAGCAGGGGCCGGGCAGCACAAACCCCTCAGGTTCGGCCGAGGCTGGTTGTTAGGGGGGCTGCAAGCGGCTCCGCTGGCCGGCCGGCGAGCCCGGCGGGTGCCGGAGCGCTCCGGGGTGCTACAACCAGAGAGCCACCCAGCGGCAGGTGAACCTGGAGAGCCGCTTTGGATTCCCACCGCCGAGCCCAGCTCGGTTCCACACCGAGGGTTTCGGCAGAGCCACCGCAGGGAGGGAGGGCGAAGGGCAAAAGCGAATTTATTCGTTTCGGTTTGCGTGGTCGTTAGAAAACACAACCCAAAATATGGCCAAAAAAAAAACCGAAAAGAAAGAGAAGAAAAAGGGATTTGGACTTGGGGGGAGGGAAGGAAAGAAAAAGGGATTTGATTAAGAAAAAAAAAAGCCATAAGGGTTTGGGTTGGTTTTTTTCCCTTCTGAATCCCCCTGGACTCTCAGCAATCGTCAGTTTAAGCCCCGGGGTTAAACTGGGTATCAAAAATATGACCTTCCCAAGCAGCAAGACTATGTTCATCTGAAGAACTCATCCAGCACAGCACAAGTGGAGGCTGAACTCCTTCAAATCAGCAGTTTCTAGGATGTAGGGGTGCAGGGACAGGGGAGAGCTCAGACTTTGGGGTCCACACAAGGCAAGGGAAGCAGTGAACAAGCAGCACTCAGGCATCCTGAAGGAGCCTACACCTCCAGCACAAACATCTCAAGATCCACAAATCAGGAAGAAAGAAATAAAAGCAGAAAACTGATGACTTTGCAGCCCTGGGAGACATCCCAGGGAGGGCACCCCTGGGGCACAGCAGGGCAGAGCCAGGGCGAGTCGCTCCAGCCTCTGGTTTTGCCTAGCTGTGCCAAGCAAAGGCAGAGCCCCAACCCAAACAGCACCGGGCGAGCGTGCCCACGGCTCAGCCCCCAGCTCCCTGCCCTGGCCACGAAGCCTTCAGCTCTGTATCAGAGAAATTAAAGGTGGGGAGCGGTGGGGCCGAGCTGCTGAAATTCAGGAGGAGCAGGAATGATTCAGCAGGGGTTGGCCAGCGCTGGCTATCGGCAAAATCAGAGCAAACCAAACGCTCGGAGTGGCAACTATCTCACCTTGTATTATTATTTATGTATTCCTGATGATGAGCATGATTATTGTTATTATTACTAGAAAGGTGATCTGATACAGTAGATAAAGGGCTGAGCCAGGAGTCAGGAGACCTGGTTTCTATTCCTGACTTGGAAGTGTTGTGAAATCCCCTGCCCAAGTCCTGTCTGGTTTCCCTCCCAGGCCCGGGCCGAGCCCGGTCCCAGCGGCTCAGCGCCCACCACGACCTACCTTTAATCACCACCGCAGCCCCACAACAGGGCCCTGCCTTGTCCTTTCGGGCTTAAAAGAAAAACCACCAGCCTTGCCCAAGCCCAGGCTTTGCCAATCCAGCCCGGCAGCTCGACAGGCTCCCGGAAAGCCTCCCGTGCTTCAAAATAGAAATCAAAGGGGGAAGGAAAATCCAAACAACCCCGACGCAAACCAAACCCCCTCGCCGAGGCAACAGCCTCCACCTGGCCTGACATCAAGGGGCAGCAGCGGCCCAACAACAGCATCAACAGAAAATGTTTTCTGAGGCATATTTAGAAGGCTCAAGCAGCTTCCCTTCCATTTGGGCACCGGCTGCTTTACACGCAAAGGGAACAAACTCTGCTTTATAGTCCCTGGGGTGCTGCTGAGTGAGCAGGAGGATGGAGATGGAGCAAAAAAGTGTAGATGGAGGCCCGAGAGCAGGGGTCCCACCCCACTGGGGATGCCAGAGAGCAAAAGAAAAATTACTCCTGGCAAAAGGAAACTCCTCCAGGCAACAGAACCAGAGCATTTCCCTGCCCTCCTCGGGTCATGAGAGTTGCCAAGGTGAGCTCAAACCAGCCCGACGCTGAAAACCAACCCAAGCCACCTCCCCGAGGAGCCACCCTCAGCCAAGAGGCACCAGCCTGCACCCAGGAGCCTACTCGGTCAAAACAGAGACATTTCTGTGGTTGAATCATCTCTTTGGTTTTCTCAGGCAACGCAGCCCCCAGCCACGGGCACTGCCAGCCAGAGCCTTTGACAACCCGAAAGCGAAACCACCGCTAACCAAAAGGGGAAGGCTCTCATCGAGCTCTCCTGGGCCCGTGAGGACGGCCAGACAAACACAAGCGCTGTGTGGAGGAAACCTGCAAACAGTTTTAGTTCAACAGCAAGTCAGCCCCCAGAGCCAGGCACAGCATCTCTGGCTCTCTAACCCCCTCTGTGCAGCACCAGATCCAAGTCCTTTCTGGTTTGGTTGTTGAAGTCCAAAGTGTTGCCCCCCCACATGCCCCAACCACCACGAGGAGCAGGGCAATAAAATCGTCCCCCCCAGGATGGGGTATGGAGCACAGAGAGAGTGAGCAGCAAAGCAAGGAGAGAAAATCCAGGCAGCCAAGCCATGCCCACTGCATTGTGTGCTCCTGGGGCTCACTCAGCTCCACCACCATCTCCCTATCTCCACACACTGCCTGTCCTGGCTGCCTTTGCCTGGCCGCAGAGACATCCTGCATCCTTTGGCCATGGAGAGCTTGGCCCCCTGCACACACTCCCCTCCTTCCCCCCCTCCCCAAAGCATTTCTCAGTGCTGCCAAATCAAACACATCACTCACTCCGCGGCTCCCGGGGTCCATCCACGGTCACTTTGATGGCTCGGTGATAGGTGGCGACTTGGGTGGGGTTGGTGAACACTGTGATGGTCAGGGTGAAGCTTTTGCCTGCAGGAGGTGGTGGGAGAAAGGGGGGAAACAATAAAACACACAGGATAAGAGAAATGAGGATATTCACATGGGTTCAGGTCTTGTGGGAGCAGAAGGCTCCTGCTGGAGCAAGCTCAGACACAAGTCTCCACAGCCACCCAGCCCCACCACACACATCATTTAGTTTTATGAGACGTCGCTGCCGAGACACAAAGCTCGGCCAGCTCCCGCTGGGGTTCAGCTGGCTGCAGCAGAGACAGCCTTGGACCTGCTTCAGAGCAGGAGCCAGGACCTTCCTAGAGCAAAAAGTCACTTGTCCCCTGCTTCCCCCTGCCCTGTCCCCATACTGACCCCTCCACCCACAGCAGCTTCCTGGTGCCTTCCCACTCTAGATGCTTCCCCTTTTTTTCTCATGGGAATCCAAGCCTGAAATGCAGTTCTGGATGCAGAACTCCCTCCTTGGGGGATGGATTTGGGTCCTGGCACCCATGGGATGCTCCTGCTAGAGCAAGCTGGTGAGGTGGCATCAGTCTGTAGGTGCTGGTGTTTGTGGGGGGTACTGGTGGGTTTGGCGCCCTGCATGCCCCCAGGCAGGGACATTGGGGGGGATCTGCAGCAGGGTCTTGGCCATTCAGGTACCCATGCATGGGGGGCCAGGACTAGAAACTGGAAACTACAGAACTGGAGCTGAACCTGGCCAGCTTTGGCCACCAGACAGCTGGCTGTGGGGACTGTCCCCTTGTCCCAGCCCTGACAACAAAGCAGGAGCTTGCTGTCGGGGAAAGTGCTCAGACACCACCATGGGGGCTGTCAGAGAAGCTTCTGGAGCACCAAGCTTGTCACCTTTAAAAAGCAGGGGCAAAGCAGTCAAAAGTTCTTGGAAGTCCAGTTCTGCACAAACCCAACCCTTACCGTGGCACCACAGGTTTCCATCTGCAGCCCAACCCCCGGTTTGGCATCACAGAGGGTCTCATCATTCCCCTTTCCTCTCCCAGCACCCATCCGAAATCCAACCCCATTCATCCTGCAGCCTCGGCATCCCCATCCCATATCCTCTGCCCTCTCCATGTCCAGCTAATGGGGAGGCTGCAGGAGATCAGGACAACTTCTCCATGGGAAGGACCGCTGCTTTCCTGCAGCCTCCCTGGTTTGGGGATCCCCTCGGGTAAAGGAGGGAGGTTGCACACGCAAGGGACAAACCACTCTAACCAACCCCCGAGAGCAATCACCGTGGGATTTCAAAGGCATTGAGTATTTCAGAGGTATAAATCCCAGCAGGAATCAGGCTGGGAATGCCTGGGCAATAGCCCTCAGCTCCTCCAGCCTTTATTTCCCAAATAATAAATGCGGTAAGAAACCACCAACTCCTTTCCCTTTTCCCCTAAAGGGATTAGGGGTTTTTCAGCTCCAGACTATCATCTGTCTACAGGGCTGGACCTGAGAGTATCCACAGTAAAACAAACCACGGTTTGTACTGCCAGAAGGAAAGGGGAGGGGGGAGAGGGGGAAGAAATTAAAAAGAAAATAATAATAAAAGAAAATAATAAAAAGGAAAAGGAAATTCTCTCCTCTGGAGGACATCCTGCAGTTACCCCAGGTGGGAGAATTCCTCCGTGGAAGCGTTGAAGAGGGAAATGCCGGCTTTAACGCGGCAAGCAAACACCAACCTCTGCCCTACCTCACGACTAAACGCTGCACAAAGTTTCAGCTCATTTTCTGCCCCAAAACTTTTTGTTGCTGTTTCTTTTTTTTCCCCCCTCCCAAGCGCGATTTGAATCCCCAGCGGAATGATTCCGCCGACAACCTGCGCGGAGGAGCCGCAGCCTGCGCCCCGTGAAGGCTCCCGGCTGCCCGCACGGCCGAGTGAAAACCAACCGGCACCGAGGGTTTGTTGGCAAAATCTCTGCAGAACAGGAGCGCAGGGATGAGGATCATTAGGAGTAATTATTTAGGGAGTTCTGCAGGAGGAGAGGGAAGGGAAAGGAGCCGGCAGCGGGCAGGCAAGTCCGGCTTGGGAGCCGCACGACCCTGAGCCCCGCAGCTCCTCACCCAGCTCCCTGCGAACTGCTGCATCACCTCGGTTTAGATTTTGAATATTTTATTCTCCATGGGCAACAACTTCCCCGCACTTCGGTTTTCCACCCCCTGCTCTCTGCAGAGCCCTCCAGGGAGGGCGGCTGCAGCGCAGAGCCAGCCAGGCCATTTTTAGGGCTCTTAACCAGCTCTCAGAAATCCTCCCATGAATCGAGAATGATAATTATTACTCAGCATCATTTTTACTCACTTCCCGCCTTCTTGGGAAGCCGAGCTGAAGCTAATCACTCCCACCCAGTTTGCCGGCTGAGAGGGGCTGGATTCCAGCTCCTGGGTGGGTTTGGACGCACCTACGGCTCCCTGGGGAATGTCGTGGCTGGGAGAGCAGCATCCTACTGGCTTCGGCTTTCGTTTTACACTGAAATCCGAGCAGAAAAGGGGGTTTTGGGGGGTTGCTTTTACTTTTTAGAACGAAGCATAGAAGGAAATGCATCCTTCTCCCCCCCTGTTTTCTTGCACAGAGGGATGATAATGTTGGAGGCGGTCGGGGAACGACCTGCTCTTCCCAGCTCACCCTGCCGGAGAACGATCCCCAAACCGTTAAATTCTGAAACCGCCCAGTTCTGCACCATTTCAGGTCGTGATTAGAAACGAGAGCCTGACAGCTTCGGGTTCGAAGGGCTGCCGCAGCTCAGCCTGCTGCTGGCTGTGCGTGTTTACAGATGCGCACGTCCGCGCACCGAGCGACACAAACACACACACACAGCTCTGCTCCAACGAAATATTTTGCAGCAAATTCAAATTTCTGCCAGAATAAACGAAAGCAGCACCAGGCTCGCAGGGATGAAGCCAAGAAAGTGAAATTAAGTGCGATATTCAGAATATATAAAAAGGCAGGCCACAGAAACGATTTTCCCCCCGTGTTAAATAGGTCTGAAAGAGCTGGGGAGGGCTCGGCCGTACACGGGGAGCTCAAAACAGGCTTCACCCTAAGAGGAAACCTCACCGTGCCACCTCCACACCAACCCCAGGGGTGGTTAGTGCTCAGCAGATGCTACAAAGCAGCTCAGCACTGGAGTGAGTCTCCTCGCCCCAAAGCCTTTTCGAGGCAGCGGAGGTGTTTCCACTGCTGCAATGAGCCTTGGCCAGGACTCTGCCCAAGGAAAGAGTCTCTTCAACTCAAGTGCTTCCTGAGACAGCGAGCTACTGTTAATTGAGAGCTTGGGACTGCAGAGGAGCAGAGTTAATAATGAATTCAAGGGTCAGGCTGAGCTTGGGTTGCATTCAGCTGGGAGATTTGTATAATGAGAATGAAGAAAAGAAAAACCAAACCAACCAACCAAACAACAACAACAAAAAAGCCCTCCCGAAACCCAGAAAGAAACGAGCCTAAGAGAATAATTGATTACAGAAATGAAAGCTTAATTCATGAAAGAGGAAAACATTTTCCATCCATCAACCTGCAACCAGTTAAGTGCAGAGTTTTAAAGAAACTGCGAGATGGAGAAGGAGCCAACAGGAAAAAGGAAATGTATGAAAGAATGTAAACTATTCCAGCTTCATAAAGAGGAACAAGTAAACAGTTATTACATGCAAATAAATCCTAACATCACTGCTCTTAATTAATGCAGAGAAGTCAAAATATATCCGACATTGTGTGTATACATTCGAAGCCTCGGCGAGAACGCTGCCATATGGCCATTAAAATGTAATATTCATCTTTTGGTTTAAATGAGCAACTAAAGTGCTTCGCTCCACAGCGTTTAGTGGGGATGAAACGCTGCGATTCTCCTTCATCCGCTTTGAAACCCAGGTAGAATTCGGCTGCTGGGGATGCGGTGGGAAGGAGAGGCTCTGCTCCCACCACCCGCTCGCAGTTCCGTGGGTTTGGAGGATTTATTTCCCCTCTCCTGGGACGGCACAGCCCCGCTTCCTCCACTATTTGTTTGGGAAAAGCCGGCAGCGTGATCCGGTTAAGGCTAAACGATGGAGTCAACCCCCATGACCAAAAAGTAGATTTCCCCTCTTGCTTTTCCATGCAACAAAACTTGGAGAAAAGAAACGAATCTTCCCCCAAAAGCACCCAAAAACCTGCCCGGCTCCCGCAGGAGCGGAGCCTGTCCTCACCCCTGCCCGCTGCGGTCCCTCCTTGCCGAGCTCTGGGTTAGGATTTGACTTGAAATCCTGGATTTTGCACCATTCCAAGCCCAGCTGCCAGGTGGGTTTGATCCCTGAGCAGCGTCACCTGCGGAGGGGGCAGCACCACCCAGACACCGCTGCCTCCAATTATCTCCCTGACGAGAGAAATTCGGGAGGATTCGGGCTTCAATTTTTAAACCCTTGAAGATTTGGAACAAAATCGAGAAAAATTTGGCGTAAATTTTTTGAGGCTTCGGGATAAAGTCGGGAATACTTGGGGTTAAATTCTTGATGAGGATTTGGGATAAAATCGGGGGGCGGGAAAGGGGCTGCTTACCAGCCCGTGCACCTGAGAGGAGCAGCCTCACCCTACAGCGCAGGTTTTACAACGAGTTGCTTCTTTTTTTTTTTCCTGTATCGTCTTTTCCTTAACCCTCGGCAAAGGGAAGACCCAGGGCTGAGGAGGGCAGAGCCGGGGCGGGGGGCGTCGTCTGGGGCTGCTCCTGCATGCCTACTGCATCCCGCTCGGGATCTGCTTTGGGGCTGGGGGTTTCCTCCCAACGTGACAAACCCAGCCCGCAGCAACAAAACCACCGGCTGGAGAGAAACACCCCGTGAAAATGGAATGGAATTAAATGAAACTAGAATTAATTAAAATAAAATTAGTTAAAATAGAAAAGCTTGTGCCTTTCGTTGGGTTTTTTTTTTTTTTCTTTCCCCCATTTTTTCCCTTTTTCTCTCCTAAAAAGCCAAATAAAAAAGGAACCATTTCCCGGCCGGTACCTACCCCTGCCGCTTCTCCCAACAAATCTGAGGTCGTTAAATCTCGCTACTTGGTTTTTCATCACGGCGGAGGCGTTGCGGAGCTCGGCCGAGTAGTTTTCGTCGTTCCCTGCCATCACCGTCACCACCGTCCCATCGGGGACATCTCCCAGAGCTACGACCTAGGGCAAGACGAGAGGATTTTAGGCTAAAGCTACCCGCGGTCGGAGCTAACCTAAAACCCTAACCTAAACCCCTAAAACCACCCCCAAACCAAAGCAAAACCAAAAGCAATTCGAATCTCCGAGGAAGGCTAAAGGAAGGGGGAAATGAGCTTTAAAAAGGGTTAAAAGGAACAAGGGGCTTCCAGAGGATGGGGAGGGGTGGTCGCCCGGTTTTCGGCGCCACCGTGGGGGTTTGGTGCTTTTATTTTGTTTGAATTTGGGCGGGGGAAGAAAAATAAGTGCTGCCGAGAGCAGGGCGGCCGCCACCAGGGCCTCGTAACTCCGCGCCCGGCCCGGGGAGGCATAGGGAGCCGGCGGAGAGGCCGAAAAGGAACCTCCTGCAAGGGGAGCAACACCCCGGTCTGTCGGCACCGGTATGGCCAGGGGAAGCCGATTTGCAAACCCTTTCCCGTCCCCTCTGGCTTCCTCGGGAGTCCAGGGCCGTCCTGCCTGTCTCCCCCCGGTTCTCCCCACTCTTATTTTTGGCTTTCCTCGCCTCAACCCCGTTCCCATACGCCCCAGCTCTGGGAGCGCAGCAGCGGGAATGCCCGGGCCGGGGATGCCCCTTTGGGTCATCCCATCCCGATGGAGCGGAGCCGGGCTGCCGCGGGGAGCCCGGGGAGCGCAACACGGTGCCGATGCTTCAGCTTTCTGCTTTCTTTTTGCAGATTAGATCTGCCTCGCCTGCCTCTCTCTCTCTCTCTCTCCCAGGAAAGTAATTAACCTCCACTCTCATTAAACTTCAAAGTTGCCTGAGAGCTCCTAACTGTACAGAATATCTAAGCTGCTGTGACCGCGGGGCAATGCGGAGACTTGATTAAAAATAATAAGCCGGGCTCTCTTGTGAAGGTGATGTCAGGAGCGAGTTAAAGTGAAAGAGGCGGAGGGCAAAAGGCGAGTGGATCTGGGCGAAGGGCAAGCCCGGAGCCGGGCGAGGTCCCTCCGAGCCAGCGGAGCCCCGCGTCCGGTCACAGACTCTCCCCCCCGTCCTAGCTCACCGCTTACCTTGAAGGCGACCGGCAGCGTCTTGTTGCACCTCCAGTGGGACGGCAGTACCGAACACAAGAAGTTAGGGCTGTCGGTTCGCACCAGTTCTCCGGCGTGGTCGGCCAGTACATCCACGACGGAGCGTACTTCGGGTCGAGCCCTGGCTCCCGGTGCGGCGGCCCCCAGCGCCCCGCTGTTCTCGCCCATTTTACCGCAGGGGAAGGCCGTGGAGGGGGGTGTGAAGCGCCTGCTGGTGCTCGGGTCTACGGGAATACGCATCACAACGGCGGGCGTCAGGGAGCCGCCGCGGCCCGGGGGTACGAGGAGGGACCTGGCGGGGCCCGGTGCCCAGCGTTCGGTTGAGACGGGGTTCGGTAGCGGGGCGCGGCGGGGGCAGCGGCGGCCGAGCCCCGCGTTGCCTCGTTCCGTCCCGACAGATCACCGTCCTCGGTGGGGCGGCGCGGGAAGAACAGCGCGGGTTGCTCTCTCCCACCCGGTTCCGGGCTTCGTTCCCGGTGGTTTCGCTGCGGTCCCGTCCGGCCCGCCCGGGGAAAGGCGGTGCGGAACCCCGGCAGAGCCACGTCGCGTTCGGGCACCCTCGGCCGGGCGGCCCCGAAAACCAGCTCCCAAGTGTCAGCCGCGCCGCCCGGTACCGTATTTACTGCCGGCCCCGGGGGGGGCGGGCAGTGCCCTGACGGACGGGGCGCTGCGCCAATGGGAGGGGGCTGCGGGGGGTCCTTCACTCCGCCCACCAACTAACGCCTGCGGGGATAAGGGGCTTGGTCATTAATGAGGAGGCGTGGTCTCTCTTGGTGTAGGCGTGGTCTCGCCCGCTAGAGGCGTGGCCAGGCACCCACGCCCCCGCGGGTCTGGTCGGGGGGGCGGTCGCACGTCGGGGCCCCGGTGGCTTCTCGCCGCCGCCACCGCCGGAGGGTTTTGGGGCGCGATGAAGCCGGTTTGGGGCCGGAGCCGCTGCCGTGCAGAGAGACTGGAAACACAGCGCGAACCCTGCCGCCTCCCCCTCTGCCAGACGCGCCGCTGCCCCCTCCCCGCGGTGGCTCGGCCGGGAAGGGACAGGGGGAAGCGGCGGCCGCGGGGCAGCCACCGGCGACCACTGGCACTCGCGTCCCCGACGCGGGTAGCTCGATGAAAACCGCTGTTCTTCAGTCTCCACTTTTTGCCTCCAAATAAATGAAAACCGCCTCGATCTCTGGCGGTCCCGGAGCGCCCGCAGCCTCCGGTGCCCGCGGTAGGTCCTACGGGACTGCGGCTGCGGGCAGAGCCAGTGGCTCCGGCCGGAATCGTTGGCGAGAAAATTCGTGGCGAAGCCACGGTTCTGCGGGAACACAACGAAGGCAGCAGTTTGCTCCACTACACGGCTGCTCGCCGTGCCGCGGCCGCGGAAACGCCGAACCGCGGGTTGGACGGGAGAGAAGAGGGGGGCAGAACCGGCGATGAGGCTGAGGTTTCTCTGCCCGGTGGTTTCCTGGTGGGTCTGAACTCCACCAAGGGCTGCCGACGGTGTTAAGAGACCGAGACGGCCCGTGGGAGCGGAGCCCGCTCGGTCGCAGCATTCCCTGCTCTAGGCTGCGCGGTGTGAAAAGCGATTTTTCGTTAAACCGAAACAAAATTAACCCGGAGACACCCCCCACAACACAACACCACCCCCCCCCCCCCCCCAACCCCCCCCCTTCTCCTGAACTCCCTCCACAAACTAAGGCAGCACTCTCCTCCGCAAGCCGCGATGCCTGGACGGGTGTACCCGGATCGCGCTCCGCATCCCGCTGCTCGCCAGACCCAGAAACCTCCCGGGTTTGCCTCAACGAAACGAATATCGCGGATTTTTCTGTATTTCGAAGGAGCAAACCGACAGCGAGCCGTTAACAACCGGGGCAGCGCTGGCTGTCGCACCGGCCGCCCCCCGGGGAGAGCCGGATCGGTCGAGCCGGTGGCGTGGGCAGTTCAGAGCTCAAGCTGCCCCGGGGGGATGCCGCCTGCCCCGCATGTTTCCCGCAGTTACCGGCCCTCAGATTCTGCCCTTTTTAGGTGAAAGCTACCGCCGGGTTCCGTTCTATTTTTCACCCCCCTTTCAGCAGCGGCGGGGGGGACCCACACACCCCCCCGGAGCTCCGGGGCGGAAGGACCTGTCAGACCCGGACCGAGTTTGTTGAGGGCTCGGTACGACCCCATCCTGGTACCCGGCTACCCCGGTGCCCCCATCCCGAGGAGCGGGAGGGAAGCAGGGAGAGGGATGAGCGAGGGGAGGGTCACACCGCGCATGCTCGGCAGCTGCGGTGCCGCAGCGCGGCCGCTAGTTGGAGCTAAGGCTTCGCTGTCCGCGACGGGGCGGCCCGAGGCACCCCGGGATCGTCTGCGGACCGCTGACCCCATTCCCAGCCTGCTGACCCCATTCCTGTTCCGCTGAACAACCCCAGCCCGAACAGAGCTGCTTCGCGGCAGCGAGATGCTCGTTTCCAGGTCCCTAGAATCACAGAGTCAGACTGGTTTGGGTGGGAAGGGATCTTTAAAGGTTACCCAGTTCCAACGGCCCTGCAAGTCAGCAGGGACCTCTGAAGCTAGATCAGGTTGCTCAGAGCCCCAAACAACCTGACCTGGAGTAGTTCCAGGGATGGGGCAGCTCTCACCTCGCTGGGCATCCTGGGGCAAGGTCTCACCACTCTCAGCATAAAACGTTTCCTTCTCCTTTCCAGTCTACATCTCCCTCTTTCAGTTCATCCTTCCTTGTCCTGCCACCACAGGCCCTGCTCAAAAGTCTGTCCCCAGCTTTCTGCTCAGCTCCTTGAAACACCAAAAGGCCACCAGAAAGTCTCCCTGGAGCCTTCTCTTCTCCAGGCTGAACAAGCCCAACTCTCTCAGCCTGGCCTCACAGCAGAGGGCTTCCAGTCCTGCCAGCATTGCTGTGGCCTCCTCTGGACCCACTCCAACCCACACCAACCCCTTCAAGTCTCTCCTGTGCTGAGGACTCCAGAGCTGGGCCCAGCAGTGTAGGTGGGATCTCAGCAGAGTGGAGCAGAGGGACAGGATCTCTTCCCTCCACCTGCTGGCCACACACCTCTGGATGCAGCCCGGGGTTATCTTCCCTGCCTTTCCTGTTTTAGCCATCCCATGTCCACTCACAGCCCTGCATCCACCCACTTCTCTAATCCCCTTTTATATTGGCAGCAACCTGCTGGCAAGGGCTCCTAATTACATCACCTTAGTGTCCTCAGGGCGACATGCAACTGTCTCCCCAAAGCACCCTGACTCCACAGCCTCCCTTGGCAGCCTGCTCCAGGCTCTGGCAACTACTGGAGAGAGTCCAGCAGAAGCTATGAAGATGCTGAGGGACTTGGAACATCTCTGTGAAGAGGAAAGAGTGAGAGCCCTGGGGCTGTTTAGCCTAGAGAAGAGCAGCCCCAGAGGGGGGTCTGATAAATGAGTATAAATGTCTGAAGGGTGGAGGGCAAGAGGATGGGGCTGGGCTCTTCCCAGTGGTGGCCACTGATAGACCAAGGCACAACCCAGAACACAGGAGGCTTCACTTGAACTTCAGGAGAAACTTCTTCGATGTGAGGCTGCTGGAGGCCTGGAGCAGGCTGCCCAGAGAGGCTGTGGAGTCTGCTCTGGAGAGCTTCCAACCCCCCCCGGCCATCGTGCCCCTGGGCAAGCTCCTGTGGGTGCCCTGCTGGGGCAGAGGTGCTGGGCTGGGTGATCTGCAGAGGTCCCTTCCAGCCCCCCACCACGCTGGGATCCTGGGATCCTGTGGCTGCTGCTCAGCAGCAGAGCTGCTCCTTCCCACCCCAGGAGGAAGCTTTCTATTAAAAATTCATCACAGACTCTGCCTCCAGCGCTCAGGAGCCCGGCACTCAGTGGGACCATGCCGGGTGTCTGGATCTGTTTTGTAGTTCAGGGAAGGGGCTCTGAGAGCAGCAGGCAGCCTGCTATTCATTCATAAATCACACAGCAGATGCTGGGGCCAATGGGGTGCGCGACAGTGACAGTTTTTAACCCCTAAGTGTCACCGCTCCCAGGGGCTCCCTTGGGGCGACTGCAGGCGCTGCAGGCACAGCTCCCTGCGGGAGGAAGCTGCGTGGCTCAGGGGAAGGAGCGAGGGGGAGCTGAGGAGGGGGAGAAAAGGCAGTGGCTGCCCCAGCCATAAATCAGGGGGAAGCCTGTGCTCGGGCGAGGGACCAGCTCCCAGAGCCTGTTGACGACTCCAGCAGCGCTGCACTGGGCTCTGCTCCGCTGTTGCTGTGCCCCAGGCTTGGGTGATGCCCACAGTGGGGGAAACCCTTCTCAGCACCTGCTTCCAGGGCCAGGGCTGCAGCTGGGCATCGAATTCTGAGCCAGAACATCCATTAACCCCACGGGAGCCACAGCTGCTCAGTTCCATCCAGCTTGCCGTCTGCACATGCAGCACTGGTGTCCAGAGTCCAGGAATCTTTCCTGGGACAGCAAGAGGAGGATGAGGAAGATTTCTAGCAGGAGTTTCTGAAATGCTGCCTCCAGGAAAAATCAGTCTGAGATTCCCTCCTGATTGCCTGGGGCCAAGTTTCAAGGCATGGAGTGATAGGAAGAGTGGCAAGGGCTTCAGATTGGAAGGAGCTGGATTTAAATGAGAACCTAGGAACAAACTCTTCTCCAGGAGGGTGGTGAGGCACTGGAACAGGTTGCCCAGAGAAGCTGTGGAGGCTCCAAGCCTGGAAGTGTTCAAAGTCAGCTTGGATGCAGCCTTGAGCAACTTGGGCTAGTAGGAGGCATCCCTGCCCATGGCAGGGGGTTGGAAGCAGCTGAGCTTTAATGTCCCTTCCAACCCAAAGCAGTCCATGAGTCTATCATTCACTCACCATCAACTCAATGACAAGAAAAGGCCATGGCTGAAGTGGTCACTGACTCTCCTTACAGCTTTGGGGCTTGCCTGTCCTCCCAGTTTCCCCCATTTGATACCAGTGCATTTTATTATCAGTCCTCATTTCCATCAACATCCCCAAGGAGATGCTCCACACACACGTGCACCTCCATATGTGGGCACTCACACACACATGTGCACCTCCACATGTGGGCACCCACACAACATGGACACCTCCACTCATGTGCTCAGACACTTGGGGACCAGAGCAACGAGCCCTGAGTGCTCACCACAGGATGAACCAGGGGTGATGCCACTGCCACCAGGGATTTATCCTCTCTCTAAACAAGAACCAGGACCCACCACTCCCCCAGCACCAGCCCACAGTGAGCACTCTGAGCTCTGTGAGCAGCACCAAGAGGATGGGATGGGATATTCAAAAGCTGTGAAACTCTCTAACTGCCTGGGAGGGGGCTGGAGTGAGGTGGTGTTGGTCTCCTCTCCCAAGTAACTCATGATAGGATGAGAGGAAAAGGGCTTAGGCTGTGCCAGGGGAGGTTTAGATTGGGGCATCAGGAAAGATGTCTTTACTGAGTGGGTGCTGAGACGTTGGCACAGGCTGCCCGGGGAGGTGGTGGAGTGCCCACCCCTGGAGGTGCTGCAGAAGCTGCAGCTGTGGCACTCGAGGGTGGAGTTTAGAGGTGACGGTCGCTGGCTTAGGGCTGAACTTGCCGACCTCAAAGGTCTTTTCCAACCTTCCTGGCGGTGTGTGATCCTCAGTGACTTAAGGAGCACGAGTGCTACTGACGTGGTTCTGAAGTCACCCAAGTGCCATTCTTCATTGCCTTGGGGAGGGGGAAGGGGGGGGGGGCACAGTTCTCCTCTTGCCTCAAGAGCCTGCCAGCGAGGAGCACAGCCAGGGCTCACATCCTCTGCGCTATTGATAGCCCGGCGGAGCTCCTCGGGAGTGTGGCTCCCAGCTGCCACTTCCACTCCTCTCAGCCTGGGCTGGGTTCTCTTTACTTCAATTCTTTAATTATTACTATTTTTTTTTAAAGCTCCTAATGCCTGTCAGAGCCTTTTTAGCCCCTTAATGAATTTCAGAGGGCAACTGCAGCATAGGAAACAAGGCAGCTTTTTGCCCTTACGCATATGAGCGTTGCTGTTCCATTTCATGTGGTCGCTGGAGGAATGCTGTTATTCATTCCTGCCTGCAATAAAAGCCACATGTTTGTCAAACTTTTGCACTTGAAATAAAAAAACACCAACCCAAACCCAACAACACAAAACCCACCTCTTTTTTTCATTAGTTGGGTGTTGGTTTTTTCTTCTCTTCTAGGGGGAGGGGAAGTTTAGGACAGACATCCAAGTATGCTTTGCATGCATGGCATGAGATAAAAACTCCCCATAACTATTCAAAGAACACTCAAGAGCTTTCTGCTTGGGGTTTTGAAAAGCAAAGTGAGCAGAGAAAAGGAAGGAGGAGGAGGAGGTGGGACTGGGTTGGAGGGAGTGGAGAAGGAAAGGCCCCAAAGCTCCTTTAAGAATGTGCTTATGCAGGAGAAAAAATTATATATATAGAGAGAGATATAAAAAACTAGAACTATTCAAGCAAAGGTTATGGAGCACCTAAGGACATCCCAGCTCCCTCCCCCAAAATGCCCAAAGGTGCAGAGAGCACAACTGGAAACATTGGGCTTTGTTCAGAGCTCTTCAAGTTCATGGCAGCTTCTCTCTCCTCGAGGCTGCCAGAGGAGGGTCTGGGGAGGATGTGAGGCCTCCTGCCCAGCCCTATGGGGAATGAGGACTCTTTTGGATGGAGACAGCTCCAGTGGGGCCATTCCCCATGCTGGCAGGTAGATGGTTGGAGTCATGGGGAGTGTTTCATGGGTGCTCTTCAAGTTCATGGCAGCTTCTCTCTCCTCGAGGCTGTCAGAGGAGGGTCTGGGGGGGATGTGAGGCCTCCTGCCCAGCCCTATGGGGAATGAGGACTCTTTTGGATGGAGACAGCTCCAGTGGGGCCATTCCCCAGGCTGGCAGGCAGGTGGCTGTTGTCATGGGGAGTGTTTCATGGAACTCCTTCCATTTTCACAGAGTCACAGAAAACATCAGGTTGGAAGAGCCCTCCCAGCTCATCCAGTCCAACCCTCGACCCAGCACCGCAAGGCCAACACTGAGCCCTGGCCCTAAGCACCAGCTCCACACACTGCTTGAACACAACACCTTGGGGGGATCCCTTCTCTAGACAAACCCTTCCCACATCTCCCCCACCCCCAAAGCCTGGCACAGCCAAAACCATCAGGGAGGGGACTGAGCAGTGGGGCCGTGGGCAGTGGCTGTGCCACTGGAGCCTGGGGTGGTGCCAAAGGCTTCAGAACCCAAACTGCCACTTGGGGAGAAATAAAAAACAACCCAAAAAAAAAAATTCCAAAGGAAAGACGAAAGGGGAAATGTCTGGATGGTGAAAAGAGGAACTGAGAGGCACATGACAACGAGAAAAGTACAGGAGGGTGGACACAGGAAAGCACAACATGACTTCTAGCTCGGGGGAGCTGCTGTCACGGAAGGGCTCCCGGGCAGGGTGCCCAGGAGAAGGGAAATCCTCCTGCCCGTGCCCAGCAGAGCACTTCTGCAACACACACTCACAAAGGGCTTTCTTCTCTTGGGAAATAGCTTTGCTTTGGTGTCACTGCCCCATGGCTTCTCCCCTTCCCTGCTGGAGTGGGGAAATGGAGCTCCTGTCCCCAGCCCGGCGGCTGAGTGCTCAGTGAGGCTTCCTAAAGGGCATCTTCCTCACTGCTGTCCCTCACAGCCTGGCCCAGAACGCTGGGGGGGTGCTGGGGATCAAAGGGGTGCACAGGGCTGAGGTCTGCAGGGTGGAAGGGACTCCTGGGAGGAAGGGTCTTGCACTCACACACCAACAGAGTGGCTGAGGGATGTGCTCAAGCCCTCTGCAGTGGCCTGAGCCAGGCTGGGCTGCAGCTGCTGGGTGATGCCTTTGGGGAAGTCAAATGTGGAGAGAGGGAAAGTGAAGGCTGGGAACCGCTCACGTTCCCGAGACACAAAACCCCCAGGCTAAGGTTTCACCACTTCAGGGCTGGGATGGCTGCAAATACCTCTCAGAAATGAGATATTTGTGTCCCCCACCCCCAGCAGGGCAGGAGGCTGCTGGCAGCTGCCTGCAGCAGGCATCAGACTTTGGGTTCAGGTCTGGCAGAGCATCTTAGGGTCACACCTCAGCAAAAGCAGCTTTCCAAGTGCCAACAGAGCAGCTCTGGGTAACTACCCTGGGGGGCCTCAGTGCTGCAAAAGGAACACAGCTTGGCTCCCATGAGGGCACCCTGCTGAGCTGAGAGCCCCCAACACCCCTTTAATTAACCAAGCAGCCCATGGATGGCAGCAGGACTGGACAGGTCATTGTGCCCCTGTACTCAGCACTGGGGAGGCCACACCTTGAATCCCAGGGTCAGCTTTGGGTTCCTCACTCCAAGAAGGACATCAAGGTGCTGGAGTGGGTCCAGAGAAGGGCAATGAAGCTGGGGAAGGGTCTGGAGAACAGGGCTGGGGAGGAGGCTGAGGGAGCTGGGGGTGTGCAGCCTGGAGAAGAGGAGGCTGAGGGAGACCTCCTTGCTGTCTACAACTACCTGAAGGGAAGTGTAGAGAGGTGGGGGTTGGTCTCTTCTCCTAGGTGACAACTGACAGGACAAGAGGAAATGGCCTCAAGTCACACCAGGGCAGGTTTAGTTTGGACATGAGGAAAAAATTCTGTACTGAAAGGGTTCTCAAGGACTGGAACAGGCTGCCCAAGGCAGGGCTTGAATCCCCATCCCTGGATGTGTTCAAAAAGCCTTCTAGAATATGGTGCTCCAGGGCATGCTGTAGAGTTAGGTAATGGTTGGACTCAAGGACCTTGGAGATCTTTTCCAGCCACAGTGGTGCTGCAATTCTGTGCTTTCCCAGGTGGCCTCACCCAGGGCCTGCATCCTGCTGCCAGGAGGGCGTCAGGGTCCTGCTACCTGCACTGCCTGACCACAGGGGAGCAGAGATGCCTCATGGAACCTTTGCTAAATGTCCAAAGCCCTTCCTGGAACATCCTCTTGCTGGAGGTGGAAAGTTTCCTCCCCCCTTCCCCTCCCCAAACACCTCAGCCTGCATTGCCTCACTGGGAAAGCCACCAGCGTGTCACAGCCACCAGCGGTGACTTTGGCATCTCCTCCCCTCCTGCCTCAGCTCCATCCTCCCCCCCGAGGTGGTTCCCCCATTCTCCCTTGCCTGGGCTGAACCCTGGTGGAGGCAGAGCCGGGGGGGTGGGAGGGAGGGAGGCAGATCACAGGAGGTGCCTCAGAACCCTGCCTAACCCAGCAGCTTTCATCCACAGCAGGGTTTTCCCCACCTGTCTGCAGGCAGGCTGAGCTTTGCAGAGCGGTGCCAGCACGGGGTGGCTGGAGGTTGCTCTCCAGCAAGAGAATGGTTTGGGTTGGAAGGGACCTTTAGAGGTCCAAGAACCCTGCAGTGAGCAAGGACAGCTTCAACCAGGTCAGGCTGCTCCTTGCCCCATTGGGTTTGACCTCAGACACCTCCAGGGATGGGGCCAGGGATGCATGTGCCCATTTCCCCCCCAAAAATGAAGTGCTGGGCAGGGAGCAGCTGCTCCCAAGCAAGGTGTTGGTCACCCCTCTGTGATCAGCCCCTGGTTTCTGCCACCTCCACCAGCCGGTGGCAACCTGCAGGAGAAACACTGAAGACCTTCCAGAACAGCCTCAAACTCTGCCACCGAGGACTTAAGCCACAGCAAAGCAGCTCTGAGGAATGCAGGCTCTGGTTCTAGCTACAAACTCCCCCACAGGCCCACACCATTCCCCCCCCAGCTGCAGGTTCGTTTGCTTGCTGCAGTCCTTCACCACTTTCCCTTTTATGAGTGACCCTGGGCAATGCCACTTCGCAGCAGGGACCTGCTCAGGCCCCTTTGACTTGATGGCCTCCAGGCTGTGCTGCTTCTGCCTCTTCCTGGGGTTAATGGCTTGCTTTGCTTCCACTGCAAACATCTCCTTTCACATTTGCCCTTCCCTGAAGTGTCTCAGGGATGGATGGGCAGATGTGAGTTTGCCCAACATCTGCCCCCCACCCCCAATAGATCTGGTGGGGGTAGAGCGGCTCCAAAACCCAAGCCCCCCTCCCCAACCCCAGGAGGGCTCAGGCTCTGCATTCACCAAGCCTTTACACATCCCTTTAGGCACAGAACCAATCCTCAACTTGGAGGAATTAGTCACAGGCTGCAAATGATGCAGGAGGTACTTTTCTGGTTGCTGGCTATGAACTCAGACACATCAAACGTGATGTTATTTAGGGACTGCTCTTAAGTCACTGGATGCTCCTCATCCCTCTCCAGCAGCTTGGAAAGGGAACTGTGCCTGCATGCCACCACCAGCCCCCCGGCCCTGAGCTCCCCAGCATGAGCTCATGGTTATTTTGCAGAAGTTTCTTATAAGACAGAGCTGATGTGCAAGCAGGAGCTGCCTGTCTGCCGGGGTCAGCTGGCTGACACCACCGGCAGGCTCCGAGCCCCAGCCCAGACAGCAGCCTGGGAAGTTGAAGCAGTTCAGCAGCAGGTTGAGGCTGGAGAGGAGAGAAATGGAGAACTTGCCCAGACACAGCAGTTAGCAGCTCTCAGTCTCCCACGAGCAGCCAGAGGAGTGGGGAGAGAGGGGAATCTAAGCTGTGAAACCCAACCTCAGCCACGGGCTGGGGGCTGAGCTGCTCTGGCTCTGCCTCACCCTCCCAAGCTGGTGGCTTTGGGGAATGTTTTCACATTTTCTCCTCCACCCAAGCTGGGAGCCCTGGCTGGCAGGAAATGTGAGCCCTGGGAGAAGGCATTGGCAGGGGAAGCAAAATGTCTGGGTTCAGTCTGCTGCTGGCCACAGCCTTCCCCAAGAGCCCTGGGCAGGCTGCCTGGGGGCTCCCCAGCAAGTGCCTCAGTTCCCCATCTCCCAGCCTGTGGCAAAGCTCCACCAGACCCTGCCCTGCAGCACAGCCCTGCCACCACCTTCCCATCTCTGCAGCATGGCCCTGGGGCCCTGCTCTTGCTGGGAATGGAGCTGAGGTGCTGGTGGGTGTCCCAGCACCCTGCTCAGGAATGAGGAGCTGGGGCTGGGGCTGGGGCTGGAGCTGGAGCTGGGGCTGGGGCTGGGGCTGGAGCTGGAGCTGGAGCTGAGGCTGAGGCTGGGGCTGGAGCTGGAGCTGGGGCTGGAGCTGGAGCTGGAGCTGGGGCTGGGGCTGGGGTTGGGGTTGGAGCTGGAGCTGGGGCTGGAGCTGGGGCTGGGGCTGGGGCTGGGGCTGGGGCTGGAGCTGGGGTTGGAGCTGGGGCTGGGGCTGGGGCTGGGGCTGGAGCTGGGGCTGGGGCTGGGGCTGGGGCTGGGGCTGGGGCTGGAGCTGGGGTTGGAGCTGGAGCTGCTCCTCCCAGCCTGGCAATTTTTCTGAGATTTATGGGGGAAAACCCCCAAAAGGTAGGCTCCCTCTTTCAGGGAGATTTTCCACACCCACCCAGGGCTAATAAAAACAAGGTGTTTAATTAGAGGGTTCAAGGTAATTGGGGCACAGAAGTGGCCAGTAAAATGCAGAGGAGCTGCAGAACAAGGGCTCAGGTTTTGGAGCTGCACATCTGATTAGCTCCTCACGCTCCCTGGCTGGCACTTTCTCTCTCCTAACAAAGGGACAGGGCAGAGCCTTCCCCAGAAGGTGCTGAGGGAGGAGGAGGCTTCGTGCTGGTGGCATTGGGAGCTCTAGGTGAGCAGTTTGCCTTGGTGACCTCAAAGTTCTCTCCCAGCCCTCTGGGAGCCTGCAAACTCCCCACTGAAGAGTTTATTCCTGGCTTCAAGTCACTGAAACCACAGCACCAAGGCTCTGCCCTGAGACTATCTCCATGCACATGCTTCCAGTTTGGAGGGAGGGAGCACAGCCTGTGCCTGGCACTTACTGCCACGGCCCCAAGCCCACCACGGCCCCAGGAGCCATGGCCACAGGTGCCCTGAGCACCTCCAGGGCTGGGGACTCCCTGGGCAGCCTCTGCCAATCCCTGACCACTCTTGCAGGGAAGAAATTTGTCCTAACCTCCAAGCCAAAGCTCTGCTGGTGCAGCTTAAGGCCATTGCCTCTCGTCCTGTCACCCCTGGGGCTCTCCTGCTCGGCAGGGGCAGTTGAGAGAAGTCCTTTATTCGGTGTCTGCCTTCCCAGCTGAGACCTTCCTTGGGTTTTGTTGTTGTTGTTTCTTCAGGTCTCTTCCTCCTCCTCCTCCTCTTTGGGCTGTTTTTATGTTTGGTTTTACAACAGCCTGGGTAATCCATTCCTCATGTTCCAAGCACACTGGCTGCTTCCAGTGGGAATGGAAAATCCTTGCTCCTTTTTATTTTCCCTTTTCTTTTTAATATGTTTATGTTATGGAAAAATCCCCCCAGCCTGCAGCCACCCTGCCTGTCCCACCCCCTTGGACAAAGAAATTACAGCCCTTTTAGAAAGAGGAGAGCAGAGGAGGAGGAGGAGGAGGAGAATGCTGCGGTTGAAGGCTGTGCCTGGCACCCCACAGGCTGCTGTGGTGGCCACCTCGGGTGCTGCTTGGGCTGTGAGTGCATCACAGCCTCACCAGGGTCTGCACAACACCCCAGGCTGGCTGCACCTCCAATCCTGGGGTCAGTTTTGGGGCCCTCACTCCAAGAAGGGCATTGAGGGGCTGGAGCAGGGCCAGAGAAGGGCAAGGAAGCTGGGGAAGGGTCTGGAGAACAGGGCTGGGGAGGAGCAGCTGAGGGAGCTGGGGGTGTGCAGCCTGGAGCAGAGGAGGCTGAGGGAGACCTCAGTGCTCTCTGCAGCTCCCTGGGAGGAGGGGGTTGAGCTCTTCTCCCTAGTCTCAGGTGATAGAGGGAGAGGAAATGGCCTGGAATTGCCCCTGGGGAGGCTTGGGTTGGACATGAGGAACAATTTGTTTCCTGAAAGAGTGGTCAGGGATTGGAACCACAGGGCCTGCAGAGTCCCCTTGCTGCTCTCTGTGTCACTGGGGTTACACTAGAGACAGGGCAAGGCTAATGGTTTTGGCCAAGGACTGAAGCCAAAGGCTGCCAGGATCTCTGGGGTGAAGGGGCTGGGAGTGTGGATTCAGCCACAGCCTTTGCCTGCTCCATCCCCAGCACCAGAGCCAAGGGCAATGAAAGTGTGGTGGGAAAAGCTCAGCCCTCTGGATCCTGCATCACTCACCACAGCTGATGGACATCACCCCCACAGCCTTCTTCCCACCTTGGCCATGCCAGGGCTTAGTGGCTCAGCAGCAGTGGATTGTGGTTGGAGTTGATGATCTCAAAGCTCTGCTTCAGCCTCAACCCTTCTGTGGTTCTGTGATTCCACACCCAGGAGTCAAAAGAACCAGGTGCAGCAGGGGGAGGGGATGTGAGCCCTGAGCCCCACTCACCACCTCCAGAACGCCCCCAGGGACCTCCTGGCAGGTTCTGCAGGGCTCTCCCCTCCTTGCTGAGGGAGTTCTCCCAGCGTGGCCCTGGGCTGGAGCTCCTCACTTCAGCTGGGAAGTCACATTCCTGCTCCTAATGCCAACCATGTGTGGATGGGAGCCTGCAAGCACACAGCTCATTCTTTGTTTCCCCAGAGCCAGACGTGGCCAAAACAGTGGACCACAAACCCTGACGACATATCAGAGGAGCTCAAGCCTGGGAAATCATCACGAATTAAAGTGCTCAGCACAGAGGAACACCACTGCCTCCCTGCTCCTATTAGATCATAACAAGGTGATGAGAGACAAAGGATTTATGCTCCTTCCCACACACATTCACACATAGATTGAAAAGGGAAAAAAGAGAAAGAAAGGAGGGATTACAAAGGCGGCAGAGCCATGCCACCAGTCAGCAGGGGTGCCCCGGAGAGGCAAAGCCACTGCCAGGCAGGCAGGGGCTGGGGAGCGCCGAGCACACAGCCCCTGCCCCCAGCAGCGCAGGAGGAGTGGAGGCAAACCAGATTCTGCGGCCCCGGGGGGCCGTGCACCAGCTCCCTCCTGCCCCCCCAGCACCTGGGTGAGTCTGTGGGGTGGCCCTGGGCTTCCCCACGCCCTCCATCCCCACGCAGCAGAGGGATTTCATCTCCAGGGCTGCTCCTTCTCTCCCCAGCTCTCAGGCTCTGCCTTTCTTCTCCCACCTGCTGGCAGGAAACACATTTGGCAGGGGGCAGGGATGGTCCTGACAGGCTTCTACCCCCCAGCCCAGTGCTCAGCCACTGCAGACCCCCATGAGATGTGCAGGTGGGGAGCTGTTACCCACGGATCGGCCACCTTGGGAGGGGGAAGGTGAGACCGACCCCCTGCCCGTAGGGAAACACAGCACAAAGCTCAGTGACTGCACGGTGCTACCCAGAGCCTGCCCCCCCAGCCTCTGCCAGAGGCACTGCCCGGGGCTTGGTGTGGCAGGAGGAGGGATAAAACCCTGTCAAGGTTGCAGTTTCTGTGGTCAGGAAGAAACAGAAATCCATTAAAGGGAAGCTTGCTGAGCGGGAATCCTGCAGTGGCCCTTACAGGAAGGGTGGAAAAAGAAAACCTCTGCCTGGGGTGAGCCAGGGCCAGCACCTGCCCCAGCAGGACAGGAAAGACACTGGGGACCTGGGCATGGAGCAAGGAGAGGCATGGCAGGAGCACCAGGACCCAGCAGGAGTTCTGGGACCCAGCAGGAGCTCCGGAGCCCAGCAGGAGCTGCAGGACCCAGCAGGAGCTGCAGGACCCAGCAGGAGCTCTGGAGCCCAGCAGGAGCTGCAGAACCCAGCAGGAGCTGCAGGACCCAGCAGGAGCTGCAGGACACAGCAGGAGCTCCGGGACCCAGCAGGAGCTGCAGGACCCAGCAGGAGCTGCAGGACACAGCAGGAGCTGCAGGATCCAGCAGGAGCTGCAGGACCCAGCAGGAGCTCCGGGACCCAGCAGGAGCACTGGCACCCAGCAGGAGCTCCAGGACCCAGCAGGAGCACTGGCACCCAGCAGGAGCTCTGGGACCCAGCAGAAGCTGCAGGACCCAGCAGGACCTGCAGGATCCAGCAGGAGCTCCAGGACCCAGCAGGAGCTGCAGGACCCAGCAGGAGCTGCAGGACCCAGCAGGACCTGCAGGACCCAGCAGGAGCTCCAGGATCCAGCAGGAGCCCTGGGACCCAGCAGGAGCTCCAGGACCCAGCAGGAGCTGCAGGACCCAGCAGGAGCTGCAGGACCCAGCAGGAGCACTGGCACCCAGCAGGAGCACTGGCACCCAGCAGGAGCTGCAGGACCCAGCAGGAGCTGCAGGACCCAGCAGGAGCTCCAGGACAGCTTCCCCATGGCCCAGGATGTGACAGCCCCCCAGCCCCCAAGTCCAACAGTTGTGAAGCTCTGACTAAGCCATACTGGTGATGCATGAGGGAAGGCCATGGACCCAGAGACCTTCAGAGAGGAGGTGGTGGTGCAGCAGGGCAGTCAGCCCTGCCCACAGTCAGAAGCTAAAGGTGCCTGGCACCAGCTCTACCACCACAGGCTTTCCTCCTGCTCCTCCTCCAGCATCTGCTGGGGCAGGTTCCAGGTCAGGACAAGCACAGAATTGCTTTGGTTGGAAAATACCTCCAAGATCATTGGAGTCCAGCTTCCAACCTGAGACCAAAGCCAATATGCCCAATGAGGACATGGTGCAGAAAGAGGCAAAATCCCTGACAGAAGCATTGTGTTGCCACTGGGGAGTGTGGGTGGATGGGGACAGCTCATGAGCTGTCCCCACAGCCTTTTAGATGTCCAAAAACCAAGGTCAAAAGCATCAAAGATCAGCAGCCTGAGCTTGGCAGAGGTGAGCAAGTCCAGTAGGGAGCAGAGGCTTCACTGGGCTCACCCTGAGGCAAAAGAACTCCCAAGCCTTAGCCAAAAGTTCTGAGAGCATCTGAGCTGCCAGCATCTCACTCCTTCCTCCTGGAGCACCACTCTGCATGGCCAGCCTCATGGAACAGCAACCTCCCCATGCAGCAGCACAGCCTCTGGCTGTTCCCATGGGCTCTTGCACCCCGTGGGGGTCCCTGCTGCCTTCCACTGCAGACACAGTGGAGGCTGTTGAGAAACCAACCCCTGTGGCCCAGGCCTCTCCGTCCCAACAGCCCTCAGCAACGAAGAACTGAGTCACAGCTGTGACATTTGTGGTTTGGTGACTGAGAGGCATCTGGCTGCCACTGGGATGCTGGCTCCAGAGGTCCCAGGAGGCCATGGCTGCACCCAGGAGCTGAGCTATGGGGTGCTCAGAGGGAGCAGAAAAAGACAGAGTCAGGGCTCTTTTTTCTTGCAAAAAGGGACAGAAAATGTCCCCTGCAAGAGCCATGGCCCTTGGGGACAGCAACAGCAGCCTGCCAGGACCTGCAGGGGCTACAAGCAGGCTGCAGAGGGACTGCTCCCAAAGGCCTGCAGGGACAGGACCAGGGACAATGGTTTGAGATGAGAGCAGAGCAGATTGAGACTGGATGTGAGGAACAAGTTCTGCAACAGGAGGCTGCTGGAGCACTGCAGCAGGTTGCCCAGGAGTTGAGGCTCCATCCCTGGTGATATGCAAGCTCTGAGCAAGCTGCTCTGGTGGAGGATGTCCCTGCTGCCTGCAGGGGTTGGACTGGATGAGCTCTGGAGCTCCCTTCCAACCCAAGCCGCTCTATGATTCTGTGACCTTACAGCTTTGTGTTGGTCTCCAAGAGCAGGGAGGAGATGCAGAGGCAGCCCCCAGGCCAAGGCAGTGCTGAGCACCAAAGGTTTGCATCCCCAGCTTGCAGTCCCCAGGAGCTGTTCTGCTCACCATGACATGCAAGCAGGGATTGGTGCCACAGTTCCACCTGGGGCTCCTTCACCCACCCTGTGGCAGGGAGGTTGGAACTGGCTGATCCTTGAGGTCCCTTCCAGCTCTGACAGTTCTGTGACTGGCAAGCTAAAAAAAAACCCCAACTCCTTTTTTCCTACCTCAAAGGCCCCCAAAGCAAGAGGTGAACACCTTTGGGACTCCTTCCCCCATCCAACCTCCTTCTTCATGGATGTGCCCAGCAAAAGCAACCAAACCCTGCTGGGGGTGGCTGAATCCAGCCAGGAGGGGTGGCAGTGAACCTCCCTGGATGCTGTGCAGCACTCAGCCAGGACCTGGCTGGGCAGGGGAAGGCAACACTCAGCTCCTCGAAGCAGAGAAGGATTTCTTGCCCTAACACTAACCAAATGTTTCCATCCTTGGTGCAATCATTCAATCCTTCCCCCCTCCCCTCCCCCCCACCCCTAGTTAATGAAAAATTATGTCTGAAACAAAGATTTTTATTGCTTTTATGAGTTCCTATTTGTATGGAGATGGCAGGCAAGAGCTGAGCCTCCTCTTGCTCCCTCTGGTTTCAGTTTTCAAGAGCAAGCCCAGCTCAAGCCCAGCATTTCTTCATCTGGCTTGAGGAAGGGGAGAAGGAGAGATTAAAAAGAGGCTGCAAATGGTTTGTATAAAACTTCTCTTCTTCCCTTGCCATGAGACTGCCTTCAATTAGCTGCAGGGAGTACAAAGGACACATTTATAATGCCACCAGCTCCGAGCAGAGGGCACTCAGATGAAGGAGGCTCTTCTGCCTGCCCTGTGCTCCACTCTGGGGTGTGAGAGATTGGGCTGGGTTGGAAGGCACCTTAGAGACCATCCAGTTCCAAGCCCCCTGCCAAGGGCAGGGACACCTCCCACCAGCCCAGGTTGGCCAAGGCCTCATCCAGCCTGGCTTTGAATGCCTCCGGGGAAGGAGCATCCACAACCTCCCTGGGCAACCTGTGCCATGATGGAGAGAGGGTAGCTGGTCTGGATTCATCCCCTCCCATCTCCATCCCATCCCTACCCAATGCCCATCCCTGGCTCTTTGTGGTGCCTCTCCAACACCTTCTGCTCACAAGACTCAAAGGCAGGGAGAAGCAGTGATGCAGGCTGACATCACTGATCCCCCTCAGAAGGTCACAAAACCTTCTGAGTCCTCCAAACCAGGCCAGAACCTGACCTGAGGTGGTGTGTCTCCACATGACCTGTGGCATTTTGCTCTTTGGGCAGAGGTTGATGATCACCCTCCCTGTCAGCTGCTTGGGTGCAGGCCAAGCCATCACTCAGAACCACAACCAGCTCAAGCTTTTGGTCCTGAACCACATCAGGAAGGGAAAATTCAGGGTGTGTAGAGCCCTGCCTGGCACCTCAGCAAGCTTCCAGCTCCTTCCCAAAAGGGTCTCAGCACACACCTGGGAGCTGTGGTCCCAGCAGCTCCAACACACCCAGGTCACCCTGCCTCCAGGGAAGACACAAGAGGACAGCAGCTGTGGAGTGAAGGTGGCTTCAGCTTTGGGAAGAGGAGATCCTGCTGGGGGTGGGGACCAAGCAGAGGAGAAACCTGAGGAGAAGCAACCTGCTGTGATGGGTGGTTTGCCCATCCTGAGGCAAGCAGGAGGGATGAGAGTGTGGTGCCCTGGGCTGTGCAGAGAGACCAGGAAGAGCAGGTTGAAGAATTCCCTCACCCAGTGGAGTGATCTCTTTAGCAAAGCTCTCTGTGTGTGTTTGCAGGGCTGGAGCACTACAGATCCACATCCACTGTAAGCCTGAATGCAGCTCTGGGGTCCCTCAGCTCTTCTCCCCTTGCAAACCAGTTTCAGTTTTCAGGAGCAATTCACATTCAGGCTGCACCCTCCCAGCACCCAGCTGCCAGCCTGGATCAACCACATCAAACCAACCCAACACCACTCAGCCCTGACCCTTGCCAGCGCTGCAACCACGTGGCTGGGACAAGGGGACAAAAGGAAGGTAAGGAAGAAGCCCTCCACCAAGCCTGGACAAACACAGAGCTGGCCTGGAGCATCGAGGAGCCAGCAGAGAACCCCAGCAGGGCAGTGCCAGCCAAGCCACCTCCGAGCCAGCTGAGCCACCTCCGAGCCAGCTGCTGGTTTGCTGCTTGACAAGAAGGAGGAATAAACCAAATGCAAACCCCAAGAACATTTCCTGCCCCCGAGGAACGGAAGAGCCTGGGCTCTACTCACCACGCAGCAGGGCGGAGGAGTAGGAGGCGAAGGAGGTGAAGATGCTCTTGGAGGCCATCCCCCGTCTCGTCCTGGCTCTTGTTCCCCTGGAGGAGCTGCTGACTGTTGGGAGGAGGAAGAGGAGGGATGGAAGAGGCAGCAGCAAAGGGGGAAGAGGGAAAGCCCAGTGGGGGTGCAGGTAGCTGTGGCTGGCTGGTGGCTCTGTGGTCGGCGCGGCAGAGCCTCCGGCTCGGCATCTGCTGGCTGGGAGAGCAGCATCACCTGATCCGTGGCGTCAACAGCCCCAGCCCGAGCCCTGCAGCTTCGGGGTGCTGGCCCTGGGGGGTTCTTTCTCTTCCAGCTGCCTTTTTCCTCCTTTAACTGGGAATTTTCTGGTTTGGTGGTTGGTGGTTCACAGGAGGCTGGCTGGGAGTGGCGGCTGGGTGACAGACAGGGGCGGAGGGGACATCGCTCTTGAAGTCATCACATTGGTGCCTTAGAAGACACCAAGAAAGGAGGGAGAGGAGGAGGATGAAGGCACTGGAGCACTGCCCTGTGAGGAGAGGCTTGGAGCCCTGGGGCTGCTCAGTCTGGAGAGGAGAAGGCTGAGAGGGGATTTAATAAATGTCTGTCAGTAGCTGAGGGCTGGGGGTCAGGAGGGAGGGGACAGGGACAGGCTCTGCTCAGCTGCACCCTGGGACAGGACAAGGGGCAGTGGATGGAAACTCCAGCACAGGAGGTTCCACCTTGTGCTGGGTTGAAGGTGGAGAGACTCCTAGAATGCTTGGAAGGGACCTCCAAAAGTCCACACACCTCAGCATGAGGAACTTCTGTGCTGGGAGGCTCCCAGAGCCCTGGAGCAGGCTGCCCACAGAGGTTGTGGAGTCTCCTGCTCTGGAGCCTCTCCAGCCCCATCTGGATGTGTTCCTGTGTGACCTGTGCTGGATTCTCTGCTCCTGCTCTGGCAGGGGGGTTGGACTGGAAGATCTCCAGAGGTCCTTTCCAACCCCTGACATCCTGTGCTGCTGTGAGCCCTTAGGTCCCTAACTGGGTGACTGAAGCAATATCAAGCTCCAGGCAGTGGGTTTCTCCCCTCAGCTGCCTTTCCTCCCCCATTCTCCACTTGTCTGCATCCTAAGGCTGAGCTGCACACAGCTCTCCAGCTCCCAGCCCACCACAGGCTGAGACTGCTTCCATCTGTGTGGATGGGTGGCTCCTCTCCACAAGGATTTCATCTGCATTAGTATTAAGCAAAAATCTGAAGCACATGCAGCAGAATAAACACCACTGCCTGCCAAGGGGGGACTGGGGAAGGTGGAGAGACTCCTAGAACGCTCTGGCTTGGAAGGGACCTCCAAAAGTCATCCAGTTGCACCCCCCCGCCATGGGCAGGGACACCTCCACCAGCCCAGGCTGCTCGAGGCCTCATCCAGCCTGGCTTTGAACACCTCCAGCCACAGCCTCCCTGGGCAACCTGCTGCAGACCTTTGCATGACCCTCTCCAGCACCCTGGGCTGAGGCTGGTGCCCGGCCAAGCCTGGCCAGGCCAGGGCTTGCTTGCCCCAGCCGCGAAGCCGCAGCAGCGCATCCCTGCTCCACCGCCAGCCCCAGCAGCCAGCCCCACGCCGGCTCTGCCCGAAGCCATGGGAAAGGAGGCATGTGATCAGCTCCAGAGAAACTGCCCTGGCCCGGGAACAACCCAGGGCTGTGTCCAAGCTTCACCCCAGCCCTTCCTCGCTGGCGCCAGGGCGCCCTGGGAACGCCCAGGGCTGGTGCCCAGCGCCCGGCTGCGCGGAGCCGCACGGGCAGGGGGGCACCACAATGCCACCCTTGTCACCCCTCTGCTGCTGCAGCAGTGCCTCCTGACCCCGGAGCAGGCATGGGCCATGGGAGCAGCCCTTCACCGCTGCCTTGTCCTTCCTGTGCGTCCCGGGCCGCCCAGGGGGGTGGTGGAGTCAGCACCCCCGGAGGGATTCAAAGGCTGCCTGGATGTGGTGCTGAGGGATGTGGGTTAGTGGTGGTGGTGCTGGCTGAGCAGCAGGGGTAGGATTGTGAGCTCCAGGCAAGAGGTTGAACTTGGTGACCTCAAAGGGTTCTATGGTTCCCAGAGGGTGCAAGGGAGAGCAGCCCAGAGTGTGAGCCCTGAGTGCATCTGGGCTGGGGAGCAGCGGGAGCCAGCGTGGTGGAGCTGCTGTCCAGTGCCTGCAGGAGCAGCTGGGGAGGTGCAGGCAGAGGGATGCTGCACTGGGTCTGGGGATTGCCCACAGAGGTGCCCACAGCCCAGGGATGGAGCAGGACGAAGGAGAAATGGAAAAGCAAACTTAAAAAGGGACCAAGCATCTGAGGCAACCCAGTGGTGCCTTTGGGTACAGACCCAGTGCCTGCCTGGACATCTCCAGAGTCCAGAGGGGCTTTGGGGGCAGAGGTGTTGGCAGGGGTAGAGGGACAGGACAGGCTCCTTCCCAGCCCTGTGTGCCCCCGGCTCTGGTGGTGCAATGCCAGCAGACCCACGGGGCAGGGAGCACCCAAGCCGTTGGCAACCCTCTGCCACCGCACCACAGGCAGCCAGCAGGTTCTGGGGTGCTTTCTGGGGTGAAGGACATGCAGCCCCCCCCAGAGAACAGCAGGAGAGAGGAGGGCTCAGGTAGGGCCTTGGTGAGGGGCAGGGGCCAGCTCGGCACGGGCCGGGGTTGCGCCATGCCTGGGTCACGCTGCAGTCACACACCAGCAGGGCTCGGCCACACCAGTGCCCTGCACCCGACCCTGGGGTCACAGACAGGCACTGGGGAGGGCTTCTGGGGCTCCAGGGAGGGACAGCTCCATCCCAGCACACTTCCCACCCCAGCAAGCCCCAGCCCCTGCCCATGACTGGAGTTAAAGGAGGATTGATGCAATTTCAATCAGGATGAGCCAAAAAAGGGCGGGGGGGGGGGGGTGGGTGGGTGGGTGAGCCGGGCCCCATGGGGCTGAAACCACTTTGCTGCCAGACCCACAGAGGGAGAGAAAGCCTACAAACCTCTCAGACCTCAACCCATCCATGGAGCATGAGGGAATTCCCTTTCCTTTTGGGGTTCAAACACATCTGCCCCCTGCTGAGGCACCCAGGGGGGGCCTGCAGAGATCACCCACCCATGCTGGCTGCACCTCTCACAGAGGGTGAGGCAAACCCCAGCCACAATTTGTGGCAGAGAAAGTGAGTTTTGGTGTCTGCCCTGTGGACCAGGAGCAGGCTGAGGTCCACTCCCAGCTGTTCTCAGTGCTGTGGTCCCACCAAGCCTTGCACCAAGAGCAGAGGGTGCTCCTACAGCAGGGGCCGGGGGGGCTCCATGCATTTCATTTTCAGAGTCTGTTTTGCAAGACTGGGCAGCAATAAAGAAAGAAATTCATCATTTGGAGGGCCTGGGGGAGGCTGCTGGCACCCTCCAGCCCTCATTGCCCTCCCCAGGGGACAGGGTTGGACTTTCCTCACTAATCAGCAGCAAGAGTTCACCTGAGAAGCTCTGAGCAGGAAGCAGCTGGGGCTCGGCCAGGGGCAGTGATGAGAATGGAGGTTCCCAGCAGGCTCAGGGTGCCAGCAGGCTCAGGGTGCCAGCCTTACCCCCACGAGGGACCTGCTGCCCTCAGCAGGATGTGCTGGGCTTGCATTTGGTGGCCAAGTGCTGCTGGGCTCTGCGTGGGCTGCAGCTCGGCGCCGTGGAGCGTTTGAAGTGGTTAGGAAAGGGAGTGTGGTCCCCACAGGCTGTGGGCTGGGAGGCATTTGGCACCTTGGAGAGGGAAGAAAAAGGAAAGAAAAAGAGCAGAGCAAGACACTGAGATGTTGCCACGCCTGGAGGAGGTCAGCCTGGACTAGGGTGGCCTTGGTGGGTACCAAGCATGGGTGATGGAAAGCCTCCTGCGTGCCCAGCCCTTGCCTTCCTAACCAGCTCTGAACACAGGGATGCCAGGGGAGAAAAGCTCAGCCATGGCCAGGGCAAAGAGCTGAGGCTGAGGCATGGCCTTCAGCTGCACTGCAGCAGCAGGGGGAGGTGGTCTCTGCTTTGAGCTACACCTGGGGGAATTTGGGGGTTCCAAAGTGGCAGTGGTGCAGCCAGCTGGGGTGAACTGTTGTTAGGGTGGAGGGTTGGGATTCAAGGAGCTGGGGGCTGACACCCAGCCCAGCCATGACCTCAGGCATCTGCTCTCAGAAATAAGATCCTCTCCAGCTCCACCCTGCAGAGAGCATCCCTGAAAGCAGCATGGGATGGAGACCAGGATGGGGTCAAAGCCCTGAGTCCCAGGAGGGTTTGACCATGACCCACTCCAGAATCCCAACACAAGCCTCCAGCACAGCCCCTGGTTCTGCTGGGGGTAGGAAAGGGCCTTAGTCCCTCCTGGCTAGGGGGAAAATGCCAATAACAGACAGAATTTCTCACCAGCTGGCCACCAACCCTCCCCTGCCATCCCTGTTTCAAGCACCAGGTTCCAGTTCAAAGAGGGAAATCTTTAGCAGGATTACTACTGAGTTACTCACTTTCCTCCAGAGAGGAGAGATTCAAACCAGAAGAGCTCCTGGCTTGAAGGCCAGGGATGCATTTAAAAGGCTCCAGCCCGTGCCTGGGTTCTGTTCCCACTCACACAGCACCTCCCCTGCTAAACAAAGCAGCACTGCCTCTGCTTCTTCCTTTTCCCCCTTCTCTTGTCCTTTCCCCCCCACCCCTCCTTGGCAGCTGTTTCTCTTGATCACATCTGTAGCAAATCTGCTCCTAATCCCCCACCAACGGTGCTGAAGAGGGTGGAAGAAATGGAAGAGCTGATCCCAGCCCCGGGGATGTGGCCAGGAGGGAGGGGAAGGTTCTAACAGCAGCAGGAGACCCTGCTTGGGGCAGGCTCATGGGAGAGACCCCAGCCCCAACCCCCCCTTCCCATGACTCCAAATCCGAGGGCCCATGGGATCCAGCTCCACCTGCCTCGGGGAGCCCTGGGGAGCTGGTTGCAAGCACACAGAGCTGCAGCTCCAGGCTTTGATTCGTTGCTTTTGTGCCGCTCTCCATCCTGCCCCCGGTGGTCTGAGCCCTCAGGCACCCTGCTGCAGAGTATCCCTGCACCCCTGGCTGGGAGGGGATGGGGAGGTCCCACTGCCCTCCTGGCCACCCCTGGGGTGTCCCACGCTGCACCCCAGCCCACAGCCCTCCTCGGCAGGAAGCACAGGGCAGCTCCACATCCCACTGCTTCCAGGCTGTCACTGTGGCACCAAGGGAAGGTTTGGGGTTGGGAATGTGCTGCTTTGGGCCAGGCACCTGGCAGCAGTCGGGGGCAAGAAGGCAGCAGTGGGCAGGGGGTTCCTGGGGGCTGGTTGATTGGTGGCTGCTAGAGGAACTTCTTTGTTTGGCAGCAGGAAAACAAGGGTCAGACCTGCCTGCTCCTGGTGCCAAGCAGAAACAATCCTGCTGCAGGTGGCTGAGAGCCACTGGTGTGGGTGACTCAAACCCAAAGGGCATCTTTCATTCTCAGGAAAAATGCTGGAGGACCAAGCTGGGGTGCCCAGGGGATGCCAAAGCTGTGTCAGGCTGGGCTGAGGACCTGCATTTACTGGGCAATATCAGCCAGCTCCTGCTGGCCCCAGGGATCTGCCTGGAGCAAGGAGCATCCCTCCAGAGAGCAGCCAGGACAGGAGGGCAAGGTCCTCCCTACAAGCTCTGGGGTTCTGGGAAGGGTTTGAGGTCTCCATGAATGACTGAGGATCCCTTTGAAAGTCTGGGGGTCCCCGGGAAGGGCTGAGGCCCCCAGAAAGGATTAGAGGTCCCCAGAAAGCGCTGCTGGTCCCCGGGAGCCACAGAGGTCACGTCCAAACTTTGCCTTGCATGCCCAAAGTGCTCCACCAGAAGAAAGAGGCACGGTGGGGGTGGGTCACAGGCGGGGGTGGGTCACAGGCGGGGGGAGCTCGCCCACCCCTCAGCTCCCAGCACTTCCCCAGCAGCAGCTGCTTTCACAGAAAGCCTCCAGCCCCCTGCTGCCCTCCTGCAGCACCTTCTCAGAAGGGCCTCCCTGCGCTGCCTGCCCTCGCTTACTGGAAGGAGGTGTGGAGAGGGCCCCTGGCAAGCTCCTTCCTTTCTCACCACTAGCTGAGGGCTTTTTGGTTTTTGTTTCTGCTTCTTTGCTTTCCTGGTTGCTTTTACTGTCGAAACCTTTCGAGCAAGGGCTCAGCAGTGTCGCCAAGAGCCCCGGGCGGAAGCAGCACCGCAGGGCTCTTGTCACGAAGGTGCTGGCAGGTGATGGGGACAGAGGCAACGCTGCAGGCAGCGCTGCAGAGAGCCCCAGAACGGCCTGAGGTGGAAGGGTCCATAAAGATCATCTGGTGCCAGCTAGTCCCGCGGGCAGGGACACCTCCTGCTAGTCCAGGTTGCTCAAAGCCTCCTCCAGCCTGGGCTGAAATGCTTCCAGGCGTGAGGTGTCCACAGCTGCTGCGGGCAAGCTGCTCCGGTGCCTCACCAGCCTCACAGCAAGGAACTTCTTCCTGACGTCTGATTTGGCAGGGGGTGGTTGGAGCGAGGTGGAGCTTGCTCTCCTGCCCCTGGTGTCAGGTGATAGAAGGAGAGGAAATGGCCTGAAATTGTGCCAGGGGAGGCTTAGGCTGGAGAGGAGGAAAGAAGTCTTTGCTGCAGGAGTGGTCAGGGATTGGCACAGGCTGCCCAGAGAGGTGGTGGAGTCCCCTCCAGGGAGGTGGTGGAGTCCCCTCCAGGGATGGTGACTGCACCACCTCCCTGGGCAGCCTGTGCCAAGGACCCTGTGGCCACAGCACCTGGGGCCATGGTGGTGCTGGGTCGATGTCTGGGACTTGATCTTGGAGACCTTTTCCAACTAGAAGCCTTTCTCTACTTGCATGAGGCAGTGGTGAGCTCACACTGGGAGAAAAATCCCCCCCCGAAGTGTAGTGAGGGGGAAGGGGGGAAAGGGGAAGGCGTGAGGGAGAGGAAGAGGCTGAGGGAAGCGGTGCTCGAGCAGCAGCCGGCTCCAGCCACGGCTCACAGCAGCTATTTAAAGAGCAGACCGTGGGAACCTCTGTCAGACCTGTGGTTTCCCTCAGTGCAGGGACTTGAGTCTTCACTGCCACTGGGTGAGTCACAGGCAGAGCAAGAGAGAAGGGGAGAGAGGAAAAAAAAGAGAGAGAGAGACATCAAAAAAAAAAAAGAGGCAGAAAACCCAAAGCTCAAAGCCCAGCTCCCCAGCCCTGGCAATTAGAGCTGCAGCCTCTGAGGACCCAGCACAATTAGCTCCAGCTCAGCAGTTCAAGGTCAGGTCTTTTAAAAGGAGGAAGTTCCAAAGAGGGAGGTTTGGGCTTGGTTTTGTTCTTTTTTTTCACCCTCTTCAAACAGGAAAATTGTTCCCTGCCTCGAAAAACCAAAGAGAGAAACCCAAAGCTCTTATCTGGAACTGCATCGCAGGGGGGGAGGGGCAGGAGGGATGCTAAGGGCTCCTCTGTCCTGCTGAGGATCCTGGAGGGGACCCTGGGTGGCCCTGGGGCCTTGGGCAGATGCAGAGGTTGAGCATCCCAAGCCTCATCCCAAGGGAGGGACATCAAAGGTCCTGGCCACCAGCCTGGGGCTGAGTCACCTCCCAGAGCCAGGAGGGCCTGGGGTGGCCCTGGAGGAGCCCAGCTCTGCCAGCTCTGCCAGCTCTGCCAGCTCTGCCCACCTCTGCCCCCATGGGGAGCTGAGCAGGGTTGGGGTGGCACTAAAATGGACCCCCAGCACCTCTAAAGGCTGTGCCCTCCAGAAGCCCAGCTCTGCCCTGCTGAGGGTTCCAGCCACTGTCTGAGGAGTGAGGGAGGCTGAGGCACCACCCAGCTGTGCTCAGCAGCATCTTTATAAACCTGAGTGGCTCTAGGCTGGAGCAACCCAGGCTGCTGAAGTGGCTTTTGCCTGGGTGAAAAACCACACATTTTGGCTCTCTCAGTGCCACTGTCTGAGAGATGTGAGAGATGTGAGGTCCTCTGAGCTCTGGAGCCTGGAAGCAGGACCAAGCAGGCGGCTCTGAACAGTCAGGAGCCACAGAGGGGAGTGGGAGATAGGGCAGTGACAGTGTGGAGACACCCATGGGGCCACAGGGACTTCAGTGGCTGCTGCTGGCACATACAGGGGCAGGGGCAGTGCTGGGGGGGGCAGGGGGAGCATCTCTGGGTCTCCTGCTGCAATGAAACCTCTGGGAGACTGAAGTGCTGAGTTCTGGTAAGTGGCTGTGAATCATCTTGGAAGGGCCTCTGCAGGTGACTCAACCTGGGAGGGGGAAAAAAAGCAACACACCAACAAATAAATGACAAAGGCACAACTCAGCCAGGTCTGGAGGTACCAGGGGGAGGTCAGGGCACCTGTGGTGGGGACTCCAGAGCCCAGCCAAGGCCAGGGCAGCAAGCAGGAGCTGGCTCTTCCCCCACCTGCCTTAGGTGGAAGAAGCTACCCCCACCCCCCCAGCACAGAGTCCTGACCACGGCTGAGAAGTGCAGGAGCAAACTCTGAGGGTGCAGAGCCCAAGCAGCAGCTCAGAAAGGGGCTGGGGGAGGAATGCAGAGCAAGGTTTGTGCTCAGCACGGCAGGAAGAGCTCCATCGCAGGCACCCATTTCACTCAGGGCTTTCATTTCATTTCATTCCATTTAATTTAACATCTTGCAGGGCTGAGGCTCCTTCCCACCAGGCCAAAGAGAAACCCAAACCTCTCACTGCAAGCCCCCAGGGCTGGGCCTGGGTGTCCCTGGCGGCACAGGGATGCCGTGAGGGGACGCTGGGCAGCGTGGCAGAGGGAGGTGTGGGTTCCACGTGGGGACAGGGACAGCAGCTTTAGTTCTGCACCACCCAGGAGGGTTCAAAGCCCATCAGCCACAGAGGCTGCTGAGCTTTGCAGCAGCCCTGCGGTGACACCGAGGGAAGGGCTCAGAGCCACCTTATCTGTGACCCAGATAAGTGATGTGAAACCAGCCTGCTGCAGGGGACAGCCAGGTCACCCCAGGCACAGCCCTGCCACCCCTGGGCTGCAGCCATGCTCCCTGCAGCAGCACAGGTCTGTGGGGAGCCCCAGCCCTCACCTGGGGTGTCCCTCTGGGGGGACACTGCTGCCACTGGCACCAGAGCAGCATGGAGATGGCTTTGCACCATCTCTGACCCCACACCACCCGGGGGGGTGTCTGCTTGAGGAACCAGAGAGGGGGTGAAGGGGATGGAGGAGCACCCCCAGAACAGGGCCAGGCTGCAGGCAGGAGCCCAGGGCTGAAGCATTCTCCCCCCTCCAGAGTCCCAAACTCTGTCACCTGCTGTCCCCACGGGCAGGAGGAAGCGGAGGAGGAGGTTTTCCCCCCCTGCTCCAGCAGACAGAGCCTCTTCTGCTCGGCGATGTGGCAGACACAACACACAGCAGCTTCCGGCCCCGGGGGGCAGGGGGGTGTCACAGCACGCCCCCCCTGCCCCCAGCAGAAGTCTGCAGCCCGCTGGGGAAGTCGCCGGTGGCTGGTGGCCCTGGGGTGGTTTGCAGCCTCCAACGCGCTGGGGTAGCCACATGGGAAAGGAAGATGCTGGCGGCAGGGAGGATGTGGCTTGCCGCTGCCCCCTGTCCTGTCAGTGGCCACCACCGGGAGGAGCCCAGCCCCAGCCTCCTGCCCCCAGCCCCTCAGCTCTTGCTGACCCCTGCTCAGATCCCCTCTGGGGCTGTCCTCCTCCAGGCTCTCAGCCTTTCCTCCTCACAGAAACACTGCAGGCCCCTCAGCATCTCCACTGCAGGACAGGATTTAGTGACAGCCTTGGTGGTGCTGGCTCAGTGCTTGGACTTGACCATCCTGGAGGTCATTTCCAGCTAAACAATTCTGTCTCTCTAAGAGTCTCATCAATGCTTGCAGCCACCACCAGGGCAGCTCCTTGATCACCAGCTCAGAACTTTTCATTAGCAATGACTTATTGAAGAGGGATCCAACCCTTCTGCCTGGCAGTGCTTTATTAAGCCATCAGGAGCGAGCAGCAGCTAATGCAGGCTGCATCCACAGGGCTCAGGACTTCATTAGCCATGGATTATGATGCCACTGGTAATTAAAAGCTCAGTGCTTTGAAATACAGCACAGCAAGCACTGGTGGCAGGCACTGAGCAGGAGGAAGGGATCAGGGAAGGCTCCTGTGAACCATCTGTGCCATGCTGCCCAGAACATCTTCCCATGGAGAAGAGGAAACTCCAGGGGGACCTTAGAGCTGTGTTCCAATACCCAAAGGCATCCTCCAGGAAGGCTGCAGAGGGACTTTTCATCAGGGAGTCTGGAGACAGGGCAAGGGGGAAGGGTTTGAAGCTGAGGCAGAGCAGGGTCAGAGTGGAGCTGAGGAAGTTCTGCAGCAGGAGGGTGGTGAGGCTCTGGCCCAGGCTGCCCAGGGAGGCTGTGGCTGCCTCTTCCCTAGGGGTGTTCAGGGCCTTGAGCAGCTGAGTCTGGCTGAGAGGTGTCCCTGGGCGTGGTGGAGAGGATGGAGCAGATGACCCCTGAGGTCCCTTCCAGCCTGAGCCATGCTGTGATCCTGTGAGAACAGGAGGTCCATGAGGTGTTGCAAGGCAGGGAAGGGAACCAGCAGCTCCCTGGTGCAAAGCAAGCTGCAGCAGGAGCGCTCAGCGTGGCAGGAAGACAAACCCAAACCCAGCCCAGGACATCCCAGTCTGCAACAAAACCTCCCAAAGCCACCACTGGCTCCCAAGGTAGAAACCTCTAATGAAAAGGCTTATTAAGAGTAGACTTCACCCCAACCCCAGCAATGCAAAGCCAAGCAAGGAAAGAGAAACCACAGCCCCCACCACGCCGGCCTCGCTGGGTCGGGGCAGTTGGGTTTGTGCTTTTTCATTAGGCTCTCTCCCTGCAATAAGTAATTTTCCTTAATGCCTTGAACCACTCTGGATACCACTGTGGTGTGCCTGTGGCCAATGTGAAGTATGAGGAGGTCACAGCTGATGTGTCTCCTCCTTGGGATGGGGTTTCATTAAGTGGGAGTGACCACAGAAGCCAACGCTGCAGCCCGGCAGCACTGCCCACTAATTGCTTTAGTGTGCTGCTGGTACCACCACAATTTCCCTTCCTTGGTATTGGGATGTTGCTGCTCAACCCAATGCCCTTCATCAGGATTGGAGGGAGATGTGGCTTCCTTATGTCAATATGGCTGCTCCTGGGTCCTGGCTCTTCCTTCAGGGCTGAGGAGGGACAGAGCCCTGTGCAGGAAGCACCTCGGAGCCAGGCGACCAGCACTGCCTGGAGCACCCCCAGCTCTGCCCCCCAGCAGGGTAAGTGGCTGTGAAGTGACTTGCTGGTGGCCCTGCTCAGCAGCACAGCCCATTGCAGAGCGTCCCTGAGCCCATTTCACAGGTGGTGCTGGCAGGGGACTGCCCAAGGGCACCCCACAGCCTGGTGCACGCCTGGGAAAAGGTAAAACCCATGAAAGGCCACCAGAACTGGGGCTCACAGCACTGGCAGAAAGCCAAAGCCCTTGAAGGCAGGCAGAGCTGAACAGCCCAGGCCAGCCCTCCACAGCAGAAGAGAAAGCAGGCAAAGCTCCATCACAGCCAGGAGAGGGAATGGCCTCGGGCTGCACCCGGGGAGGGTTTTGTCTGGACTTAGGAAAACTTTTCTCTGCAAGGGTTGCCAGGCACTGGAACAGGGAGGTGGTGGAGTCCCCAGCCCTGGGTGTGTTTAACAGCCATCTAGATGTGGTGCTTGGGGATAAGGCTCCATGGTGGACCTGGTAGAGTAGGGCTCATGGCTGGGCTCAGTCCTGAAGATCTTTTCCAACCCCATTGCTTTTATGACTCTATGAAAATCAGGGACAGAAGCCAAAGCCTTCCCCACCAGCTTCAGTCCCACTTGAGGCTGCTTGGAATCCTCTCTGCTGAGCTGGGTTAGGGCTTGTGTTGCTTTGACTAAGTCAAACCCCCTGTACTCCATTCTGCTGAGACCCCACCTGGAGCACTGCATCCAGTTCTGGAGCCCCTAGCACAGGAAGGGTCTGGAGGTGCTGGAAGGTGTCCAGAGAAGGGCCACAGGGATGAGCAGGGGGCTGGACCTGCTCTGCTGTGAGGACAGACTAAGAGAGCTGAGGCTGCTCAGTCTGGAGAAGAGAAGGCTCCAGGGAGACCTCATTGTGGCCTTCCAGGATCTGCAGGGGGCTCCAAGAAAGCTGGGGAAGGACTTTTGAGGGTGTCAGGGAGGGATAGGACTGGGGGGGATGGAGCAAAACTAGAAATGGGGTAGATTGAGATTGGCTGTGAGAAAGAAGTTGTTCCCCATGAGGGTGGTGAGAGCCTGGCACAGGCTGCCCAGGGAGGTGGTGGAAGCCTCCTGCCTGGAGGTGTTTGCAGCCAGGCTGGAGGTGGCTGTGAGCAATCTGCTGTGGTGTGAGGTGTCCCTGCCCATGGCAGGGGGGTTGGAGCTGGCTGAGCCTCAAGCTCCCTTCCAGCCCTGACAATTCTGTGATGATTCTATGATTCTAACCCCACCTCTGCTCTGCTCTGCTCTGCCCTGCAGCTCCTCCTCCTCACCCTCCCTTTGCACCGAGAGGTCCTTTTCAAACCGCCTGCAGCGGAGGCCTCGCTGCGGTTTCCAGGGCACTTTCTGTTTAACTTGCATTAAAGTCTCACCAAAGAGTTACAAGTGCATTAGTGGTCCTGCTCCCAAATTGCTGTTCTAACCTTTGTCCCCAGCCCATCCATCTTGCTGACACCCATTAAAGTGAGCTCATGGTGCTGTTTTTATGGCCGGATTAAGTGGTGTATCTGTAGCTGGGGCGGCTGGGCGAGGGCGTCGCGCTGCTAATGATTCCTTTATTGATCTTTAATGATTTCCTACATTAGGACAAGCAACATTAAGCCCTCCACAACATGCTCCAGGTCCTGATTGACTAAATAATTCACTGCAGCAAACTGTGATCACATAACTGCACATCCCTCCTTTGTGTTAAGGAACAAGGAGCGGGAGGGAGTGGAAGAGGCATAGTGATTGTATTCCCTGGTAGAAGGCAAAGAGCTGTTGCCTCCAGACAGATTCCTCCCAGCTCTCCTCACCCCAGTGCCAACCTACCCTGAGAAGAAACTTCTCCCATCAGGGGTTGGTGGTCTGCCCCAAGTCACTCACTGGGAGAATCATAGAATGGTTTGGGTTGGAAGAGACCTAAAAGCTCATCCAGTTCCTACCTCCTGCCATGGCCAGGGACACCTCCCACCAGCCCAGGGTGCTGAAGGCCTCACCCAGCCTGGTCTTAAACACTTCCAGGGATGAGGCATCTACAACTTCTCTGGGCACCCTGCTTTCCAGTGCCTCACCACCCTCAGGGTGAAGAACTTCTTCCTCTAGCAGACTGTCATAGAAGAATAGAATCATTTTGGTTGCAAAAGACCTCTAAGGTGGCAGGGAGGTTGGAAACAGTTGATCTTTAGGTCCCTTCCCACCCAAACCATTCTGTGATCATCAGGGCCAACCTTCACCTAACTCTACCAAGCCTGGTGCTAAGCCAATGCTTGCTTGTGATTCCTGATTCTCTGGAGGTCTTCCCATGCCACCAGCAGGTGGGAAGGCTTAAAGGAAAACTCTTGCCAAGGCCAGCTGTTGAGGAACACCTGGGGCCACAGCCAGCATGGGTGTCCCTGGAGGCAGAGCACTCTGCCAGGCAGGCAACAGCCAGAGCAGCGCCAGGACCCTGGCAGTGCCCTCTCACTGGGGCATGACTGCAGCTACCTTGGGCCTGGCAGCTTCCCAGCACCAGCCATCTCCTCTCCCTCCAGCTCCCAGCCACCAAGCCCTGGGGAAGCCCTTCCAAAGCCAATTTTGCAGCATCACTTCACTGTTTCCTTGGTTCAGCCTACCCAGCAGCTCCTTCCACAGCCAGCACGCTGAGGACCGAGGCCAGGATGGGGACAGCTGCTCCGTGCCAGCCAGCAGCCACAAACCCAGCCACGTGGCTCAGGATGTGTTGGGGGTCTTGGGCACTGGGGGAAACCTGTCTGTGACCTCCAGCCCTCCTCTTTGGGGTCTGTGACCTCCAGCCCTCCTCTTTGGGGTCTGTGACCTCCAGCCCTCCTCTTTGGGGTCTGTGACCTCCAGCCCTCCTGTTGGCAGGCAGCAGGGACCCTACCACCGTGCACTAAGCGGGGAAAGCTCAGAGTGGTGTGGGTCAAATCCTCCTCTGGTGCTGGCACAGAGCCACATGAGGCTGGGCATGCCACAGCCTTCATTAGCATAACTGGTTGCAAACCACAGCTCTTGACCTGAGACTAGAAATGATTTCTTCATTAATGGAGATGTCAGCAGTGGGGAACCTGTGGTTTCTAATGACACAGCCATCTGCAGCCAGTGCACCAACAAACTGCTAAGGAAACCAAAACCTGGAGCCTTCTCCCCTCTCCCCCAGCTCCACACAGCCCTTTCCCCCTCCCCTTCAAATACAAGGTGATGCTTCTGAGGTCCTGCAGCCAAAGACTTGGCAGGAAAACCCCTTCCTGATGCTAGAAAAGACTTCAGGATGTGACCTGTCTTGGTGACCCCACAGAACACAGCCAGAGGGGCAGACAGATGTGGGGTGGTCAATGGGAGCTGCTCTGGGGACCTTGGCTGTGACTAACAAAGTGCTTTACTGCTGCTCCTGCCCCCACTGCCCCAGAGAGGTGCTGGGGGAACCACCTGTGTGTGCTTCGGGGGCCTGGGGCTTTCCTGTGGCTTTTCTAAGTGGCCTAAAAACTCCGAGCAGACACCAGGGGCACTGGTGCCAGAGGAGCCTCCACAGCCTGTGCCCTCCCTGGCCAGCACTCACCTGGTGCTGAGTCCACAGGAGCTGATGGCTTCCCTGGGTGATCTCAGTGCCTGGGAAGAACGGCCCAGAAAAAGTCTTTCTTCAAGCTCTGGTACAGAGCCTAACAAAGGAGGCTGCTTGGAGGAGCCCAAATTAGAAGCCTGGAATAAAAAGACAGGTTGAGGCTCTAAACAAATAAACAAAGTCAAGCAGGAGCTCATTTGCATCCCTCAGCCCTCAAACAAACCGCAGTGGATATTCTCGGCTCGAGCACAGGGACAGCGTCCAGCACCTGGACTCAACCCTGCTGCCGGGGTGCCCCTGCCCCTGCCGCTGGGGCAAGCTCTGCCCCGGCCCCTGCCTCTGAGCCCTCCTCCCAAAGCCCTGCCCAGGGCCAGTTCCACCTCTCCCTGCCGGCCGCGGCGGCTCCCAGGACGAGCTCGCTGCCGCAGCTGGGAACTGCAGGAGCGAAGCCCCGCGGGCTGCGCTGGGTTTGCACCGTGCCAGGCAGAGCCACTGCAGCCTGGCACCGAGCTGGGGGCAGTGGGGGTTTGCTGTGGCCCCATAGCAGAGAATCATAGTACGATAGGGGCTGGAAGGGACCTCTGGAGATCATCCAAACCAACCCCCCTGCTCCAGCAGGGCTCCCCCAGCAGCCTGCCCAGGAGCACGGTGGCCAGGGGGGGTTGGAAGCTCTCCACAGCCTCTCTGGGCAGCCTGCTCCAGGCCTCCAGCAGCCTCACACCAAAGAAGTTTCTCCTGGTGTTGAGGTGGAACCTGCTGGGTTCCACTTTGTGCCCATTGCTACTTATCCTCTCCCTGGGCACCACTGAGCAGACCCTGGCCCCAGCCTCTTGCCCCCCAGCCTTTAGCTCTTGCTGAGCATTGCTCAGCTCCCCTCTGGGGCTGCTCTGCTCCAGGCTCTCAGCCCCAAGGCTCTCAGCCTTTCCTCCTCACAGAGCTGTTCCAGGCCCCTCATCCTCTTTGGACTTGTCCATCCTCTGCTGGACTCATCACCTGAGCAGCCTAAGTGTGCTTCAGAAATGAGAGTCAGTTTCTGGCCTTGTTGTCATGGGCAAGGAGTGGAAAGAAGGAAGGGAGAAGCCTCAGGCTGTGCTCAGGACAACCACCTCTGCTTATTTCACTTATTTGTCTGGGGGAGTTTTGTTTTCCTTTAAGGCCACCCTGGGGTGCTGAGTGTGCAGGGCAGCAGTGCTGCAGCCTCAGGGAGAGCAAATGAGTAAGAAACCAAACAACCAACCAAACCCCCCTGGCACTGGGTGTGGGAGATGGGACAGGCTCAGTGAAAAGAAATAAACCCAAAGCATTTCTGTTCTGCCCTGTACCTGCTGCACTGACCTGGAATCAAACAGACTCTGGAGGAGGGGGGAGGAATATCCCATGGGCAGAGCAGTCATTAACTGTGCCCTGGGGATGGCCTCCACCAAGGCACTGCCTCTCTCATGGGCTGAGCAGAAACCCCATCCCGTGGGGCTTTCACCCAGGAGAACCTCACTGGTGTGTGGGCAGGACAGGCAGGCAGGATCCTTGCCCCAGGAGAGGAGAGGATGCTGTTGGTGGCTGCAGGAGCCTCGACCACGCTTCCCCTGTGGCTTCAGAACCTTGAGCTGCTGCCAGCCCTGGCCAGTGGCACTGCAGCCACAAATGGCCCTGCCTGGTGGCTCCTGATGCCCCATGGGGTGCCACCGTGGTTGGGGACATTGATTGCTGTCACAGTGCAGCATCAGTCAAAGCCCTGTGGGACAGCTCATGGGGAGCACAGCCTGGGCACCAGCACCACAGCCCTGTGGGCACCAGCGCTGTGCCCACGGTGCGTTGTGCATCGTGCCAAGGGACCACGGCAGCAGGCGCCACACCATCCCCAGGGCTGCGAAGGGACCCGGCTCAGCCCACCTGCAAACCCCACCCTGAGTCCTCAAGGAGCTCCCAGCGCTGTGCAGGAGCATCCTCGCTGCACCCAGCTGGGTCCTGCCCTGGGGAAAGCGCCAGCAGCACTCAACGGGAGGCTGTGGGAGCAGGATTGGGGTTCTCGCCCCACGGGGCTCCCACCCCAGTGCCAGCAAGCACCCCTTCGCCCCGCACCCAGCAGCGGAGCGTGGGGCTCTGTCTCCCTCTAGTGAACACCGCTCCGGAGCAGCTGGAGGAGGGCATGCGCCGGGCAGGGGCACCCCTGCGTGCGGCTGCAGCCCCCGGGCCAGGGCCTCGTCCCCTGGCTGCCCTCTGCGCCCCGCGGCGCTGACCAGCGGCGGCACTGCCCTGCAGCAACCCTGCCAGCAGCACTCACAGGACGCCCAGCTGCTCCCAAAGGGGGAGGAGGAGGAGGAGGTCCCCAGGTGGAGGCTGCCATCCTCTTAGGGCACAGTTAGGACAAAGAACCTCAAGCAGTCACCCACCTGGAGCAGCACCTGGGGTTTGTCCCCTGCGGTGACAGGAGAGGGAGCGTTTGATGGTGTCCCCAGGCACCTCCTGCATCGACTTTCCCGGTGTGTCCTGTTAAACAAACACTCTGGGCAGGGGTCCAGGGTGACTTCTTCCCCTTGCCTTGCAACAGCTCCTCCACTGATATATCTATTATTCATTTATTTGTCTATTATTCATTTATTCACTGGGAATTTAGAGGCAAGCAAAAAGGCTCTCTTGGTCGTTTTGCTATAAAAGCATTTCTGATCCTCCCTCCCTGCCAAGGCAAACTTAAAATACATTAATGACCCATTACAGGGATGGGATCTGATGCCCTGCTTATATTTAGGAGCCTCTTTGGAGATTCTGAAATTGATATAAATAAACAGGGGCTGGTTGTTAATGTGCTCATTAAGCACAGGGTGGGCTGGGATGAGGAGCACAGGGATTTTCCACTCCCAGCTCCCCCAGGGCCCCACTGATAGGAGCTGTTAATGCCTAAAACCAGGGGACAAGCCAGGCTCTGCTGCCCTGGGGGCCAGGGGGAATGGTGCCAGGGAGTGGCACCCCCAAGACCACCCCCGGATCACCAGGAATCATAGGCCTTTAAGATCATCAAATCCATCCATCACAGAGAGTCACAGAATCCATCACAGAGAGTCACAGAATCCATCACAGAATCCATCACAGGATCCAGTGCTGCTAGCACAGGCTGGCCACAGCCATGGCCACCAAGCTGCCCCGAACTCTGCTCTGTTTGCTGCAGCAGGGGAAGCACCAGCACAGGGGTTGGGTCCCCACAGCCCTCACAGTTTGGGGGGGGGGTTAGGGGGGGTGGCAGGGGCTCCTCACTTCTCTTTTCCTGTTCCCAGCAGTGGTCACCCCCTGGGATGGCCTTTTCCTGCTTCCCCCTTTGCTCCTGGGCCCGAGAGGACGCCGGTCCCCAGCTCTGCAGCTGCCATGACCTGATGGCTTCCCCACTCCCAGCAGCTCTTGTGGCGTGGGCAAAGGCAGGGCACCCTCTGCAGAGGGCTCCTCTTCTCCCTTGCCCAGGGGAACCATCCCCAGGTATCATCCAAGGCTGCTCAGCATGGCAAGGGCACAGCAGGGCCATGGAGAACCCAAAACCTGTCCCTGGCCACCAACTCCACTTCCCTGGGCTCCACCAGCTGAGCTCAGAGTGCACAGGGTCACTGTCACCCACCACACAGCCACCTCTCGGGGTTGTGCTTTGAGACAAAGCCAGACAAGGTGGTTTGCAGACCTCCTACTTCTTCTTTAGTGTCTCAGCTCTTCTCCCACTTCCATAAGCAGCATCCTCTCTGCTCATGGGCTTGCTGAAAGCTTCAGCCCACCGCCTGGTGCACCTTCCAGAAGAGCTCAGGTCAGCTCCAGGTCAGCTCCAAGCATCCCTCGTGCCCAGGAGGAGCACCCCCCAGGCCAGGAGGAAGAGTGAAAGCATGGCATGGGCTGGAAATGAAGGCTTGGCCCAAGCCCTGAGGTCAGCTGGAGAACCTTCTCCTCCGCAGGGGCTGGAGCAGTCCCCACGCCACTGTCGTCATCCGGCCACAAGCTCCAGCGGGGCCAGGCCGGTGGTGGGGCCAGGAGCAGCTGAGAGCACAAGGCCCAGGTTGCACAGCCTGGCCCGAGCCCCCAGGCTGCCGAGATGAAAAGAAGCAATAAACTGCCCAGCGGAGCAGCCGCGGCCGGGCAGGAGCTGGGGCGAGCGGCCGCCTCTCATCGGCCCTAAAACGGCTGCGGAGCCCCCGCAGAGGGCAGGTCCTGCGCCGCGCAAAGGGCTCAGTACGGAGCGGGGCTGCCCCTCGCGGCAGGCGCCTGGCCCTGAAGGCTTCCTGGGGACACTGAGCTCCCCCTGGGTGCCACACACTGACCTCAGCCCAGCCCAGACCTGCCCAGCCCTGGCTGCACCTTGGGCTGGGCCATGGCGCAGGTGATGCTGCTGCAGAGCATCCCCACAGGCCACCCACCCCCACGTGTGCCACCCATCCCCACCTGTGCCACCCATCCCCACCTGTGCCACCATGTGCTGGTGGCATGGACCCTCTGGGTGCTTCCATGGCAGCTCCCAGCAGTTGCAACCCCCCCAGAACCTTAGCCTGGAGAAGAGAAGGCTCAGGGGTGACCTTCTTGCTCTCTACAACTACCTGAAGGGAGGCTGTAGCCAGGTGGGGGTTGGTCTCTTCTCCCAGGCAGCCAGCACCAGAACAAGAGGACACAGTCTCAAGCTGCGCCAGGGGAGGTTTAGGCTGGAGGTTAGGAGGAAGTTCTACACAGAGAGAGTGATTGCCCATTGGAATGGGCTGCCCAGGGAGGTGGTGGAGTCACCATCACTGGAGGTGCTCAGGAGGAGACTTGCTGGGGTGCTTGGTGCCATGGGTTAGTTGATTAGGTGGTGTTGGTTGATGGGTTGGACTCGATCTTGAAGTTCTCTTCCAACCTGGTTTGTTCTATTCCATCTTCTCTTTCCTCTGTCCTCCACACACTCATTTGTCTTCCTCTTCTGGGGCTGCACTGAATCCCCACAGTGGGCACAGAGCCTCTGGACCACAGCCAGGGCCAGGCAGAATCACAGCACCATGGAATCATTTGGGTTGGGAAAGATGTTTGAGGCCATCAAGTCCAACCATGAACCCAGCACTGCCAGGTCACCATCAAACCACATCCCTCAGTACCACACCTCCACAGCTTCTAAATCCCACCAAGGATGGAGGCTCCACCAGGTCCCTGGGCAGCCTGCTCCAAGAGATGTTCATTTGTTACCCTGGTGAAACACATTTAAAGGAAACCAACACCCCACCAGCCCCCAAAACTCCCCAACAACCCCAAACCAACCCAAAACTCCTCCCAAGCAACCCCAAGCCCTCCCCAAACAAATGGCAGCAGCATTCCTGAAGGTCCCTTCCCAACCCCAAACCATTCCATGATTATGGAAAGAAAAGGAAAGGAAAGGAAAGTTATTACTGGCTGCAAACTTTCAGGCTCCTGAGCAAGGCCTTTCATAGGTAATTTCTCTTGTAATTAACATCTCTGGGGTTAATGGATCTGAGTTTCAGGGCATAAAGAGCTGCATTGTTAGCAGCCCCTGCTCCTGGCTGCGTCCATCCAGGCTGGGGCTGGAGCCACCGGGACCTCTCCGCTTTCATCTGCCATTAGCATCAAGCCAGCTGTTAGAGCCAGGAAATTAAAACTATTCACTGCAGTAAAGTTTGAACCTCCGTGGTTTTTATTTGACATCCCATGACTTATGGGCTGGACTGGATCCCCCTGCTCTGATCTCTTGGATTTATGAGTTTGGAACAGGCACCGAGCGAGCGGCGGCCGCCAGAGCCCAGCCGCTGGGCAGGGAGCGAGGCACAGCCCCGAGGTGCCCTCCAGGGCTCCTGGCTGGGCAGGCACAGGGCTGGAGGCACAGGGTTGGCAGCTCAGCACCTCTGTGCTGCCTCTGTCCTCCAGGAAGCTCTCTGCTGCCGTGAGCGATGCTCTGGCTGGCGCTGGTGGTGCCATCCATCAGCAGCTCCGGGCAGGGTGGCCAGCGCCGAGCAGAGCAAGGGAGAAGGGATGGGGATGCCCTGGAGGAAGGGAAGCAGGGAATCACAGAGCGGTTTGGGTGGGAAGGGACCTTTAAAACTCACCTAGTCCAACCCTACTGCGGTCAGCAGGGACAGCTGCAACGAGAGCAGGCTGCTCAGAGCCCCAAACAATCATAAGCTGTTGAAGGGACCTTAAAGCCCATCCAGTTCCAGCCCCTCTGCCACGGGCAGGGACACTTCCCACCAGCCCAGGCTGCTCAAGGCCCCATCCAGCCTGGTCTGAAACACTTCCAGGGACGAGGCATCCACAACATCTCTGGGCAACCCATTCCAGTGCCTCCCCAGCCTCACAGCAAAGGAATCAATACTGCACCCAGAAGCTGGGGGAGAGTTCACAATCCCTGCCTGGGCTGCCCCTGCAAGGCCAAGGAGCTTCAAGCTGTGGGAGGGGACCCCAAGGCTCAGGAGAGCAGGGGAGGCTGCTCAGGGGCTGTGGCAGGAGCATCCTGGATTCCATCAGGCAAAGAAATGCTTCAGGGATGGATTTTTGCCTCCATCCTTGTGGCTCCTACAATATCTTCACAAGCCACAATGTGCCCTTAATCCCACAACAAAATCAAGTCAAAGAGCAATTAATACTCTGATACCTGTGGCTAGCTGAAGTGATATAGAGCTGGAGATTTCTTTTTCCATTTCACTCCAACTGTGGTTTTGTTTTTTTCCAGCCATTCTCTGGTCAGTGGTTTTAGGGGCACCAAGGTTCACTTCTGTGGGTAACCTCCACTGTTAGCTGTTGATTTAATTAACTCAGGCTCCTCTGCCTTCTTGACCATACCAACCCCAGCAGGGCTGGATTTCAAACACAAACCAAGAGTACTTCTCAGGGCTTTAAGAAAGGAAAACAAACCCAAACCAAACACAACAAGCAAAGCCAAACCTGAGAAACTGAAGAAGATGACTCTGACCATCTGGACTCTGCAGCTCCTGGGTGGCAGTGCAGGTTGCCTGCTCCTCAAGTCGATCAGCAAGAAGCATTTGTGACTTGTTTGGCCTCAGCAGGAACCAAAGTGTTAATGAACTTGTTCGACAGCTAAAGGTCAAGGCATGACCTTGGGGCTGCTCCCAGAGGCAGCACTGAATGGCAGAGCCTCTGCAGAGACCTCTGAGGGCATCCCTCCCCCCCTCAAAAAAAGAGAAAGAGAAGGCCTTCTGGGCTGGTCAGGCAGGGAGACAACCCTGGAGCCCAAGGAAAGGACCCTGGGTGAGGGAGCCCTGGAGCAGGCTGCCCAGAGAAGTTGGGGAGTCTCCTCCAGAGACTTCCAAAACCCACCTGGACATTGAGATGCTGGGCAAGCTGCTGGGGGTGCCCTGCTTAGCAGGGGGGGGTTGCACTGGGTGAGCTCCAGAGGTCCCTTCCAGCCCTGACCATGCTGGGATTCTGTGACCTGTGTTGCCTCAGCACAGCCCCACAGCATCTGCAGGTCCAGCTCCAGCTGTGGCTGGGAGGAGAAGACAAGGAGGAGCAAGGGGGAAACAACTGTTACCTGCATCAGCATTTGGCCACAGATCTGAACCCCAGTTTGGAGCAGCTCCTCCAGGCTCCAGCCAGCCAGGGGCCAGCCCCAAGAAACCCCCAGCCAGACCTGAGGACATCCTCCAGCCTCCGCTGAACCTCCCTGACCTTCGCCAGCAGCCCAAACCTCCTCCAAGTGATGGCCCCAGGCAGGTGCTGCCTTGTTTTTAGCAACCTCGTTGAGATTTAAATTGATTTGTTATTTATCCAACTGACAACAGAGAGGGAGGGAGGGGAGGGGGAGGAAGAGAAAAAAAAGAGTCCTAAGCCTGTGCGCTGGGGAGATTGGATTCCTGTATCACTGTCAGCTGCATTAACTTACTTCCTGGACCTAAATTCAATTAGGGCAGCATTCCCTAGCATTAATAAATCAATAGCAATGCCATTTTGATATATTTTTGAATGTCTTTCATTATATATTTCCAGGGCAGGGATTAGTGCTTGAATTGGAAGTTAATGGGACGTGACAAGGCAAAGCAAGAGCTGGGGAGGCAGAGCCCCAGAGCCCTCAGCTGTAATTGCTTTGTGTTGCAAAAGGTTGTGGTGGGGAAACAAAGGCTGAGAGGAGATCTCATAAGCAGAGAAATATCCAAAGGGTAGAGGTCAGGAGGATGGGGCTGGGCTCTTCTCAGCAGTGGCCACTGATAGGACAAGGAGCAGTGAGCATGAATTAGAGTCCAGGAGGCTTCACTTCAGCTGAAGGAGAAACTTCCTTGGTGTGAGGGTGCAGAGCCCTGGAGCAGGCTGCCCAGAGAGGCTGTGGAGAGATTCTTCTCTGGGGAGACTCCAAGCCCACCTGGACGTTGTGCCCCTGGGCAAGCTGCTGTGGGAGCCCTGCTGGGGCAGGGGCTTGGACTGGGTGAGCTCCAGAGGTCCCTTCCAGCACCACCCCCCTGGGCTGGGATCCTAGGATATGCCTGGATGCATTCCTGTGTGCCCTGCCCCAGGTGATCCTGCTTGTGGCAGGGGGGTTGGACTTGATGACCCCTGGAGGTCCCCTCCCATCTGTGAGTCTGGGATATTGGCATCCAGAAAAGGCAAAACTGCTGCTCCTCAGCTGGGCTCAGCCTCCCCTCTTCCCACAGCCAGCTCAGCCTGCTCCTGGCTGCTGTGGGACAAGAATCCCTCGACAGCCTCCACAGCAAAGGTGAATCTCCCACATCTCCTCCTCCCCATGCCCCAGCCTGCTGCCTCTCAAATTGATCAGGACAATCCTGCTCTCAGTGACTTGAATCCTGTCCATCCATCACTCACTTTGGTCCCTTCCAAAACATTAGTGAAGCCATTTCTCAGAGCAGCTCTGGCAGACCATAAACCAGGCACCTTGAGCCACTCTTAAAGGTCTTAAAAGCCTTTGCCAGTTCTGAATGGCCTGAGGGGAGCCATTCCTGCTGCAGCTGGGGATGAATCAAGATGGAAAATAATCAGATATCAATGGGGTTGCAACTCTGCTGCCTTCACCTGGGAAGAATGGAAAGTTGCTTGGCCCTTCGAAGCAGGAGTGGCAGCAGCCAGCCCTGGAGTTTTGGTGCTTTGAAAGAGAGGGGAAAGGTGGAGTCTGAGGTTTGTTTGTGGTTGTGTCCCTGAAGAGCTGTTGGAGCCTGGATGGGGGACAGAGGGCCCTGACTGCTGGCAAGTTCCAAGTGTTGGGGGGCAAAGGGAAAACATGGAGGGATTCTTTGGGTGGCTGTGTGCAGGGAGGTGCTGGGTTATGGCTGCACTTGATGATCTTAAGGCCTTTTCCAACCAGGTGATTCCCTGACTCTGTGCTTCTCCACCTCCCATCCTGGCAGCAGCTGAGAGGATGCCCACAGCAAGCAGTGGTGGACTCTGAATGCTGCTCTTGGCCAAGCTCACTGCCCCTTCTGGGGAGAGGAAGATGTTTCACTGAACCTGCACCAAAACCAACTTCCTTCTTCACCAAAGCCCTTCCTTCCCCACCAGAGCTGTTGGTCCTCCGACAAAAGCCATCCTCTGCCACCACAATTCTTCCTCCTCTATCAACTCTCTTCTTCCTCCACAAAAACCTTCATCCTCCAATAAATAAAACCATCCTCTTTCACCAGAACTCTTTTTCCTCCATCAAAAAAGCATCCTTTTCCAGCAGGAACCTTCCTCCTCCACCAGGAACCTTCCTCCTCCACCAAAAAGCCTTCTCCTCCACCAAGAACCCTCCTCCTGCACCAAAACCCTTCCTGAACTCAAACTTCAAAGCATCACAAGAGCCCAACCTCTCCTTTGTCAAGCAAATCAAGGCCCCAAGTTGCCTTCTGCTGTCCATAAAATCTAAACATGCTATTAAGAGCCATTAAGAGTCAGGATTTGCCCTTTGAAACCAGGTGGTTTCACTTTCAGGGGCACCATAGGCTGCAAGAGGAAAAAAAAGGGGGGGTCTGGGGGGGTTATGTGGATTTTTCCATAGCTGACTTGGAATAAAAGAAACAATGAGTGGAAGGAGCCCAGTGAAGTGCAGCCCCCAGAAGGCAGCTCCAGTCCCATCCTCTTGCAATTGATTGGATCCTAGGCAGGTGCTGCTCTCAGCCAGGGCTTGAGCAAGGGGAGGAGGGATAAAAAAGTGCCATGGGGTTGATCAAAACCATTTAGTCCTGACCAAAACAGCTACTTCTGTTCCCAAGTGGATTCCAAAGCCTCATCAAAAGGCAACTGCAAAGGAGGTGACCTTATAAAGCTCAGCTCCTTGTGCCTCTGGGGGCACTTCAGCTGGGATCACACCAGTCAGTGAGGTCCTCAGCATGGTTTTGCCTCCCTCTGGATAATGAAACAGCTAAACTGGGCTTAATTCCAGCGGGGACCCAGCTTCACAGGCAGGATGCAGCCCTCCCAGCCAGCAAAGTCAACCAAACACCTCCCTGTGGGCTGGGCTGCCCTGTGGTCCCTTTGGCTTGGTGAAAAGCCAGGTGGAGACATTTGGGGCAGATCTGTGGCTTGCCAAATTAAACAGGGCATTTTCTGCCCTCTTCTGAGTGACTGTAACATGGGTGAGGTCCTGGAGGGGCTGGGAAGTTGGCTCTGATGGGCTTTCATTTGACTTGGACATGGAGACTGATGACACCAAATTGATGTTCACTGACCACCAGGATCAGGGAGGATTTCCCACCTTGCTCACAGGCAGCACAGCCTCCTGGGTGGGCTCCACTCATCAGTTTGTTGGTAGCAACTGCAGCTGGACAAAACACAGCCAGAATGAGATCCAGGCACTGCTAGCAGCACATCAAATCACCCAAGGAAATCAGATCCTGCCCAAGAAGGAAAGCTGAGGGGGGGATGTGTGACAGCCACCCTTGGCCCCGCTCACTCACAGAGTCACAGAGTGGTAGAGACTGGAAGGGACCTCCAGAGCTCACCCAGTCCAACCCCCTGCCAGAGCAGGAGCAGCCAGGGCAGGGCACACAGGGACACAGCCAGGTGGCTTTGGAAAGTCTCCAGAGAAGGAGACTCCACAGCCTCCTGCCAGGGCCCCCCAAAGGTCCCAGGTGTTGCTAGGTTCTCCTCTCCTGTCCATGCCCTCCCTCACAGCCTGCCCACACCTTGTCAGCCTCCTTCCAGCAGGCAGCTGACCTCCATCCACCCTGCACAAGGTGACAGCCAAATCCCAGGCAGCAGCTCCAGGCAGCTGCCCACCCCAAGCACTAAAAGGATTTCCAGTGGTCTTGTTCAGGCTCAGAACCCTTCACATCCCCTTCCTGAGCACTCAGCCCTGGCACTGCCTCCCTCTGTGCAGCCCTGTCCCAGCCCCACCTGCCTCCCCCACCTTCGTGCCAGGTGAGACCCCAACAGCAACCACCATCTGGGGCTGGTTTCTCCTGACTTCCTTGTCTCACCCCAGCACTAAACTCACTCTGGGGAGAAGAAGAAGAATCAAGAATGGCTCTGCCCAGATGCTTTGCACAACCTTTAAAAAAGCAGAAGCCTCACTTTGCACAGGAACGTTCCTCAGGCAGCCCAGACAAGCCCCAAACCTCTCTGCCCACAGTCTTGAGCAATCAGCCACCATGGAGACCTCCTCTCCCCATGCTGCAGTGAGCCAAGCACAGCCCAGCTCCCAGGAAGGCTGGAGGTCTGCTTCTGCACCCAGCTGCTCTAAGGTCCTGTATCGAGGAGGGCTTCACCCTGCCACCAGGGCACGATGCTGCTGCTGCCGCCTCACTCCTAAGCCAGGGGAATGGAGGAGGAGATGGGGAATGGAGGAGGAGGAGGAACAGGGGCTGGAAAGCTGGAAGAGCCCACATCTGCCTAAGAGATGTTGGGTGTTTCCTGGGTTTAATTAATTAAAGATGGAAAGAGAACAGCAAAGAGAGTCAGGGCTGCCGAGCCCCAGCCCCGGTGCAAAGCCCCCACGCACAGGCACGACAAGCAGAGAAGGGCTGATGGCTGTGGTGGTGCTGGGCTGATGGCTGTGGTGGTGCTGGGCTGATGGCTGTGGTGGTGCTGGGCTGATGGCTGTGGTGGTGCTGGGCTGATGGCTGGGCTGGAGCTCAAAGGTCTTTTTCCAACCCAAACAATTCCCTGCTGCTTTAAGGTGTTTGCTAACCTGAGGAGGAATTAAAGCAAATGGAAATACTTCAAACATTCCAGAAATAACTCTGGCAGTTGCTGAACTTCCACCAGGATCATGGAGGCTGCTCCCCTGGCAAGCCCCCAGAAGCTGCTCTCATCTCACCAGAACCAGTGCAGCCAACCTGCCGCAGCTGCAGCACCTCCTCAGCCTCTCCAGCAGCCTTCCTTGGAGGATGCTCAGGCACGGCAACGACAGAGCTGCACCCCCAGTAAGCTCACCTCTCGCCCAGCCCTGTGGCCATCCCCACCAGGGATGCTGCAGATCAAGATAAGAAGGTTTCTGCAGCAGGAGCCAGCAGGCCTAGGAGAGGAGGCAGCAGGAAAAGTCGTGCAACCTGCAATCTGACCATGAGAGGTTGGAGGCAGGTGGGGGTTGGCCTCTCCTCTCAAGGAACAAGTGGTAGGGCAAGAGGAAATGGCCTCAAGTTGCACCAGGGGAGGGTTAGGTTGGACATGAGGAACCATTTCTCTGCTGCAAGAGTGGTCAGGGGTTGGAACAGGCTGCCCAGGGAGGTGGTGGAGTCCCCAGCCCTGGAGGTGCTCAAGAAAGCTGTGGCCACAGCACCTGGGGCGGTGGTTTGGTGGCCGTGGTGGTGTTGGGTCCGTGCTTGGTCTCAGCGATCTCAGGAGGCTTTCCCAACCCAAACAACTCCATCACTCTAACTCCTACCTGCCACAGGGAGCTGTGGGCTCCATCCTGGGCTGCTGCTGCTGCTCTTGAAGCCACGTGAGGAAGCTCTTGCCAAGCCCTGCCCAAGGCTGCTTAGCACACGGAGTATCCTTCACCAGGGCTGGCGCTGGGATGAGCTCGGAGGCCCTTCCCCAGCCTCAGTGATGATATTTGCCTTTACCCCAAACAAAGCTCTCCTGCCCTTCCCTGGAGGGGAGCCTCCCTTGCTTTCCAGCAGGGCTCACTTCCATGGCCAAAGCCAGCTCCCCCCTCCTGCCTTCACTTCAGACATGACCTTTTGATTTCTCGGGTAGAGTGTAAATTACATGTCGCCAGCATAAAATATTAAATCCAATTTATATTTAATTATTGATGTTATTATGTATTCCATAGTAATGGCAGCAGGAGGGAAAGAAAACCCACCCCACCCCCCCCTCCTCCAACCCACCCCACCACTAAAGAGCTTGGTTGCATTAGCAGCTTCTTGAGGTTAGAGATCTTCCTCCGTCCCTTCTTTACCAGCAAGATTGATGGGGAGGGGGAAGTTTGTAAATAGTCTTCCAGAAATATTTTATCTGATGATTGTGCCTATAAAAGGGAGCAAGAGAGGAGGGGGAGTGGGGGCTGGAGGGGGGGGAGGGAAGGAAGGGCCTTTTTAAACCACTACTAATTATTTCTTCAGCTAAAGGGCAAAGAGCTCAGAGAGCTGCCTTGTGTCTGATGCTCTCCAGCAAGCCTGCTGCAGGTCAGCAGCTCCAGCCTGCAGGCAGGGATGGGGCCATGGAAACCAGGCTGGGTTTGAGAGGGAAAAAAAAGTCACAAATGGCAGCAGAGAACCACAGTGGTTTGGGTTCCCCCCCCCCCCCCCCTCCCCCAGCAGTGTTAGACTCAAGTTTGACATTTTTTACTGAAGTGTGGATCGATTCTCTTTCCGCCTGATTAAGTTAACTTTCTCCCCATATATATTTCATGCCCAGGCCACCCAAGGTGTGGGGGGCTTCATCCTGCTGCCTTTGCTCCTGGGGGCCTCCCTCTGATCTCCAGGGGATTTATGGGCATCCCTGGTGGGGAAGAGCTCATCCCCACCACCACAAAGTTCAGGGATTCACAGAAGGGGTTGGGTTGGAAGGGACCTTCAAGCTCATCCAGCTCCAGCCCCCTGCCATGGGCAGGGACACCTCCCACCAGCTCAGCTTGCTCAAGGCCTCATCCAGCCTGGTGCTGAACACCTCTAGGGAGGGAGACATCCACAACCTCCCTGTGCAACCTGTTCCAGTGTCTCCCCACCCTCACTGTGACGAATTTCTTCAGCCACCCAAGTCACCTTCACCCCCACCCCTGTAGCCTGGTGTCCTCCAGGAGACAAGAACCCCACCCCCGATGCCTGCAGCACCCTCACCCCCACCAGCCTCCTCAGCACAATAAAAACCACATTATCCCCCTCCCTTCCCAATCCAAATCAATAGGCTAAATGGAGAGAATCCAACTCAAGAAAAGTAAAGAGAAACCATCCAGCTGGGGGCTGACAGGAGGCCACTAAGTGGCTCCAATGTCACTGCACTGGGTGACAACCTTTGGGACTGGCCAAGCTTTGGAGGTGAGGGGGAAAGTTCCTGCAGCCCAAGAGTGCCATGGAAATGCTCCTGTGAGAGAGGAAATGAAACTGTGCCTGGGAAAGTGTAGCCTGGAGATTAGGAACAGTTTCTTCCAAGCCTGGGCCAGGGCTTGACAACCTTTGTGTGGAAGAAATCGTTCCTCCTGTCCAACCTCAACCTCCCCTGGTGCAACCTGAGGCCATTTCTTCTTGTCCTGTCCCTTGTTCCTTGGGAAAAGAGCGCAAGCCCCAGCTGGCTCCAGCCTCTTCTCAGGGAGCTGCAGACAGCAGTGAGGTCTCCCTCAGCCTCCTCTCCTCCACACTGAACACCCCCAGCCCCCTCAGCTGCTCCTCCCCAGCCCTGCCCTCCAGACCCTTCCCCAGCTTCCCTGCCCTTCCCTGGGCCTGCTCCAGCCCCTCAGCTTCCTCCTGGAGATGCTGTGTGGAACAGTTCTGGTGCCAGGGGTTTGACCCAGCCCCTTCTCACCCTTCAAATTGTGCCAGCTCTGAACTGTGGGGCTGGCCTCTGTTTCTGAATCCACAGGACCCCAAAGGGGTTCAGAAGGAGCCAGAGCAGAGCACAGCACTGGGTTTGCACCCATCCCACCCTGCCATGATGCATGAGAAGGAAAACATTGCCCCAAAGGAACCAAGAGGCTGAAGCTGCTTCGTGCATCCCAGGAAACGTGCTGGCTGCTGGAGGAGAGGAGCAGCCACCCCTGCTGGGTGGCTCTGCAAGGGCTGCAGGGCCACAGCCCCGCGGTGGGGCTGGAACCGAGGGAGCAAAGCGAAGTATTTGGCCTTTACATGGATTTAAATGCTCAGCTCTGGGCTTTGCCCAGATTTCCATCGGCACAGGGCAGCTGGGAATGTCAGGGCTGCGTGTCCCAGCCCCCGGATGCTGCTGGGGATGGCTCCTTCCCTTTCAGCAGCTCCTGGTTCCCAACATAAATTATCCTCCCCGCTCCCGGGGAGCTCAGCCAAGCTCCCTGGATGGAGAGGCAGCTCCGCCTGCCCCGGGCGGGGCTGAAAGCGGCGGCGATCGATGAGCGCCTCCGGCTCCGGGAAGGTGAGCGCCGAGCATCTTCCTCCCATCGCATCCCACCCCAGCAGCAGGCTCTGCCCAGCTCCTGAGCCAACCCTTCCCACTGCTCATCACCAGCATCCACTTGTTGGGTTTGCTTGGGTTGGGTTTTTAGCTGTTTTCCCCCCTCCATGGGGTCCAGCAGCAGGGCTGGTGACCCCCAACCTCCCCCCACTACCCCACCACCCAGCCCTGCTCCGGTTACTGCCAGTGCCCAAACCCTCCCTCCCAGCTGAGCACTGGGTTGTGCTGTTAATTAAAGCAGGCTGCCGGGCCCAGCAGATTTATTTTCTCTGCCCTATCTTCAGCAGTAAACAGCACTCAGAGCTCAGACCACGGCAGATGGGAGCAGCTCCTGAGCAGGCCTTATTTTGCTCCTTGTTCCCCTGGATTTCCACCCATCCCTCTTTCCCAGGAAGGAAGCAAGTGCTGTGCTACACCCATGCTGCTCCCACCCCCACCCACCTCGCCCCCCTCAGCACCACGATGACCCCTGGGTACCCATGTGCCTTAATTACCCCCCCTCTGCTAACGAGCCTGGGCTTTTTACCCTATGCAAGGGCACATTGCTGGCTCATGGGCAACTCCCTGTCCACCAGCAGTCCCAGCTCCCTCTGCCTGGAGCTGTTTTCCAGTAGGTCAATTCCTCAGCTGTGCTGGTGCAGGGGGTCATCACCACAGGCCCTTATAAAGAGCCCCTCTCCAGCTCTCCTGGTATGGGAAGCCTGCTCTAAGGCCTCTCTGGAGCCTTCTCATCTGCCCATTTCTCACCTAGAAATAACTACCCTGGGCAGGACTCCATGTCCCTGCTCCCCTCAGCCCTGAGTGGAGCAGAGCCTGGCAGAGGCAGCCACGGACACACAGCTCCTTCCAGGAGCTCTGTGACACCATCGAGGGAAAGCTTGAGCTGCCCAGCTTGGAGGAGCAGCGGTGGAAATGCTGCAGCTCAAGGGGAAGCAGAAGACAGCCAGCCCCCAGCTTGGGAGGAGAGACAGCCCAGGGGGACGGGTGGGGAGGCTGCGGGGAGCTGAACGCCCAGGGGGGACTCGGAGCTCAGGCTCCGGCGAGCACAGGCTGCATCCCGCTCGCTCCGTACAGCCCCATCTGGGCTCCGGAGCTTCCCGGGATGGGATGAAGACGTTTCCCCCTCTCCCGCCTCCAGGGCTAATTTTACCACGTCTGGCCGGAGCTCTCAGCCCCTGGTTCTCGTTACACCCCCTGCCGTGCACCAGTGCCGGCACGCAGCATTTTTGCGAAGTTACAGGGTAGCAGAAATATCCTGGGTTTGTTTTCCCTTTGGACACTCTGTCGCTCTCCCAAACTTGGGGGGGGGTGGAAATCACGAAGTAGCAAGAGGGGAAAGAAAGACAGAAAGCAAAACCCCACCCCAAACAACAAACCCAAGCACCAAAACCCACCCAGCACAGCTCAAACACATCAATAGCCTCAGCCCTTCGGGGGCTGCTCCTGCTCCAGAGAGGAAGGAGGAGGAGGGAAGAAATTCCAGATATAAAAACCAATTAATTTGGGGGTTCTTCATTAAAAAAAAAGATATCTAACCCCTCCCCAAATCCACACACAGCCCCACCGTGGTACAGCCCCATCCTGCTCCACCCCTGCAGCCACCACTCATCAGCTGCAGCTCCCCAGCCTCACCTGGGGGTCCCTGACCCACTCTGTGGTCCTGTTTGGGGGGAAACCTCCACATTTCCCTCTCCCTGAGTGGAAGGTGGCCCGTGGCAGGGGCGCTTGGAACTGGGTGGCCTTTAAGGTCCCTTCCAACCCAAACCATTCTATGGATCTGCTTGGATGGGGCACAGGAGCATGGCCCCAGCTGGCACCACCACGCTGAGCCCTGGGGCAGGCAGCACAAGGGAGGGAGGTGAGGGTGAGCCGAGGGCATCTGGGAGAGAAGCAAAACACCAGCGAGAGGGAGAGCAGGGAGGGCAGAGGAAAGGGAAGGAGCTGGTGTGGAAAGGAAGGGTCTGGCCCCAGAAGGAGGGTAAATGGCACTGGTCAGAAGGGCTAAACAGGTGCTCAGAGGGTGCAGGGGAGGAGCTGCTGGAAGCAGCAAGCAGGACCAGGAGCTGTTACTGGGCTCCGCAGAGCTGCTGGGGCCACAGCAGCCCAAATTCCTGTGCCTGGCACATCCTCGACGTCACAGCCCCAGGAGCTGAGCGGGAACCTGAAACTGAGCTGCAGTGGAAGGAAGCAGGGACAAGGCTCACACCCTCGAGGTTTTCCCCGAAGGGAAAAAGATGAGGAACGGGACCGGGGGGGAGGAGGTGGAGAGCACAAAACGCTGCGTTTTCCACCAAGGGAGAGGAGTGGAAGCCGTGGCAGCCCCGGCCGCTGCGTGGCCGGGCGCAAGGTGGGCGCCGGGAGGAAACGGTCCCCGCGGCGGCTGAGGAAGCTGCGGGGCCGGGGCTGGATCCGGCGCAAGTCCTGGTTAACACATGTCACAAAACTGAAAGCCAAATGGAGAAGGAAACAGAAGGTGACAGCAGAGATACCGTGACTAACGGGATCTTCCCGGGCCGCTTAGAGGAACTGCCTTTGCCTTGAGGTGGTCGGGGATGTGCCGGCGAGCTGCGCGGTGCTGCAGATACCATCAGAATGCCACCCAGGTGGTTACGAGAGTGACAGATAAAGGAGCTGAGCAGGAACACGTTTGCAGAAGTGACACCCACCAGGGCTCAGCTCCAGTTTTCAGCCAGACCTGGTGGTTTCTCTGTTTGTTCTCCCAGTGAACAGCCAACCCCCACACCAACCCCCCCAGCTCCCCCACAACCAGAGGGCTTCACAAATCCAGCCCCAGACTAGCACCTTCTGAGGGTTTCCTAACTCTGAGTGAGGTTTTGAGGCTGGCAGAGCGTTTGGGCAGAGGTACCTGGGTGGCATCAGCAAGCCTCTGGGGGCTCCTGTTGCCAAAAAGTCACCTTTGGGTCCTGCAGTTAGAGCCATAGGATGATAGACTGGGGGGGAAGGGAGCAACACCTCACACTCAGCAGGGACACCTGCAGCTAGAGCAGGTTGCTCAGAGCCCCAGACAACCTGACCTGCAGTGGTTCCAGGGGGGGCAGCTCCCACCCCTCTGGGCAGCCTGGGACAGGTTCACATTGCTGTAAGCAATTGCTCCCTTCTCTCCAGTCTCAATCTCCCTCTTTCAGTTCAAACCCTCCCCCCTTGTCCTGTCACCACAGGCCCTGCTCAAAGGTTTGTCCCCAGCTTTCTGCTCAGCCACTGAAGCACTGAAAGGCCACCAAAAGGTCTCATTGGAGCCTTCTCTTCTCCAGGCTAAACAACTCAGCCTGGCCTTGCAGCAGAGGGGCTTCAGCCCTCTGGGTTTTCCTCTAGCCCCTCTCTGGATGCCTTTTCACCCCACTTTACCACACTTGAACACCCAAACACTGTTGCACCAGCACATTCTTTTGCTTTGGTGCATCCATCACCTTGCACAAAGGAGGAGCAACAGCTCCAGGTGCCTCTCAAAACAAGGGGAAGCATTTCATACAGTCACAGAATCATTAGGGCTGGAAGAGACCTCTAGGATCATCAGGTCCAACCATCAGCCCAACACCACCATGGCCACTAAACCATATCCTGAAGGGCCATGGCTCCATGGTCTGCCCTGGGAAGGGTGCAGGGGCTCAGGGATGTGGTTTAAAGGCCCTGGTGGTGTTGGGTTGAGGCTTGGACTGGGTGAGCCAAAAGGCCTTTTCCAACTGAAACAACTCAATGATCAGCACCACTGAGCCCTCCCAGCACCCCCAGGCAAAGGATGCTCAGTGCAGCCCTCCCAGCACCCTCTCCCATGAACCAACTGCAGAGCACTGTGACAGCCCACAGCTCAGGGAGGGGATTTACAGCCCTGGAAAGGGAGCAGACCTGAGCCTGCATCTCCCTGCGGGACTCAGCATCCTCCACGCACCAGCTTCGGATCCCGGGTTTGATCCTCTGCGAGGGCTGAGCAAACCCCAGCTTGCTCCCAGCCCCTCTTCTGCTCCTTTCACCAAAGTTTCACCATATTAAGCAGCTGAACTGCATCATCCAAGGAGTGTCAAATTGGTTTTAAATGGTTCTAATTATAACCAGGAAGTTTTAAAGTGTGTGGGTGGAAAGGAATGCAGCAGATTAATTTAATAGCAGTTACCACGGCACAATAGTCCTTCAATTAAGAGTTCTCTCTTGCTGGCTGGGGTGGAGTGGGCTTGGGGTTAGTAGTATTTTTTATGCTTTTTGGGGGTTGGGTTGGTTGGTTGGTGGTTTTTTTCCTCTCTCTCTCTCTCTTTCTTTTCCCTGTTAATAATAAATGTCACCAATGAGAGCAGCCCTATTACTTCATCAGATGCTTTGGCATATATCTTGTGGCCCAAAGCCTTTTGTGCAGGAATAGTAGCTGAAAGGGTAATTTTATAGGGCTTAGCACTCACTTAACACTTTAGGGGACGAAATCAGGCCTCAGAAGAAACCCAAGGAGCTGCACCTGTTTACACCCAGCAGAATCTGGCTCTGCAACCACAAAAAAAAAGCCCCCAAACAAAACCCCACCCCTGGCGTAGCAAGTCGAGGCTTTGATATGGTGTGGGAGACCTGAGCCCAGCTGGGGAGCAGCCCCTGGGGGTGGAGAGTGTGGGGAGCTCAGATTTGCACCACCCCCACCTCCCCAAACTTCTCCCACTCACCTTGTTGGTTTTTTCCAGCCCTGTGAGCTCAAATCCTGCAGCTTTGCAGGGCATGGAGGGAGCAGGACCCCCATGGGCTCCCCACAGTCAGGGAAGTGGTTGGCTTCCTCCCCTCGCCGGCTTTGAACAGCGTGGGGGTTCCCAAATCCAGGTGTGGAGAGGGGAAATGACAGCTTCCCAGCACTGCTCTGCAGAGACACAGAGAGGGAGGCTGAGGAGGGGGTTGGGAGCTGCAGGGCTTAGGGGGGTGGTCTCCTGCACCCCAGCTCCTTCCCTGACACAAGGTGCACCATGCCCATGATGAGCCCAAATGCCTCCTGGCACCAACCACTCCCTGCTCCCTGGTGAGCAGCAAAATGCATCTCACACCCCCCTGGAAAAGAGACCTCAAGGCTCCATCTCTCTCCCTGGAACTCCTCTCAGTGAAGGCAGCAACCCCCAGGCCTTGATGGCTTCTCACCTCCAACTCAGGTTGGTTTTCCAGCACCCCTCCATGCAGCATCCTGGGATGAGCTGCCACCTTGTCTGGATGAGAGGCTCAGGGATGTGGACCAAAGCTGTGTTCAGGGAGATGTGAGGTCATGCTTGGGCTCCATGATCTGAAGGTCTTGTCCAGCCAGGGGATTCTGTGACCCTCAGCTATCCTCCAGCATGGACTGAGGAGATGCCACTCACCCTCCCTCCCTCTCCCTAATCCCAGCAGCAGGACCACAATCCCATCCTTCCCTGTTACTGACACCTAATTAATTGCCACTCCTCACACTCCCCCAGGGAAGTGTCTGCCCCAGCAATCAATCCCTGCTGCTCTTGGGTTTTGGGGAGCCTCAAAGCCATCCCCACCCCACAGGGTCCTGGCACATCCCAGTCTGGCCTTGTGCCATGGCACTGGGGTAGCCATGCTGATGGCTGGCACGTGAGGGTGGCACTTTGGCCAGGTCAGTTCTCAGCCAGAAGGTGGTGAGGGGAGAGAGAAGAGGCAAAGCACCTGGGGCTGCTCTCCCACAGCATTTTTCTGTGCTCTGTCCTGCAGAGCTGCTTCATTTGGCATTCATGGTTAATGGCTGAGCTGCTCTCATCCAGGAAACTCTGCGAGGTTCCGGCTTTTAAGGGAAAAGATGCAACCAGGCAGGGCTTGGCAAGCGCTGTGGAGAGCTGCCCTGCTCTCCAGGCACTTAAACCCCCAAAAGAGGCATCACCACCATCACCCACCCCAGGAAGGCTGTGGTTAGTCAGCCCTTAGGGCTGTGAATCCCAAAGCATCCCACCCCACACCCCCAGCCCATCACAGGATCGTTGGGGTTGGAAAAGCCCTTTGAGCTCATCCAGCCCAACCCTTCTCTAACTCCACCGAGGCTGGGGCTCAACCAGGGCCCTCAGCACCACAGCTCTGCCTCTTTGAGACACCTCCAGCGACGGGGATGCAGCCACCTCCCTGGGCAGCCTGGGCCAGGCTTGGAGAACCCTTTCAGTGAAGGAATTTCTTCTGATGTCCAACCTAAACCTCCCCCAGGGCAACTTGAGGCCACTTCCTCTCAGCCTATCGCTTGTACTAGGGAGAAGAGACCAACTCCCACCTGGCTCCAACCTCCTGGCTGCAGAGAGCCAGAGAGTCTCCCCTGGAGCTCCTCTTCTCCAGACTAAGCAACCAACCCCAGTTCCCTCAGGCTCAATCTCCCAACTCAAGCTACCAGCTCTCACAGGGCCAGGGAAAGCTTGGGCAAAGCTTGCCCACAGCCCTGGCACCAGGAATACCCAGCAGGACCCCCTGCACCGTTCTGGGGGGGGAACAGGGTGGGTTTTCCATCTTGCTCACCCTCTGGCTGCCAGCATTAAAGACAAACCCTTGCCATCATCTGAACTATCTGATCAGGAGCTTAATTCAATACAGTCAGGCTCAGTTGGTTGAGGGCTGAGCATTTAGCTGAAACCCTAAGCCAGCCCTGCAGTAATTTGGCTGGGGAGGAATTGATTTTGACCATCAGCACTTTCTCATTTTCAAGAGAGTAGGAGCTTAACCAGGATAATTTCTGTTAAGCACATTACCCAGGTACTTTTGGCTGGCCAGCCCAATGATTATGTGTCTGATCTGAAAGATTATAATTGCAACCCAACAGGACACAAACAAGAGCCTGTGATTGAAAGGGGACAGGCCTGAGAGAAAAAACCCAGCTCCTCTTCTACCCAAAACCCCCAAACAGCCCTCAGGTTCCCCCTCTCTCCAAACCTCTTCAGGGCTGATCACTCCCCTCCATTAGAGCTGCTGCAGTAAGTTCACATTAGAATAGAGTAGAGTAGAGTAGAGTAGAGTAGAGTAGAGTAGAGTAGAATAGAATAGAATAGAATAGAATAGAATAGAATAGAATAGAATAGAATAGAATAGAATAGAATAGAATAGAATAGAATTAACCAGGTTGGGAGAGACCTTTGAGATCATCAAGTCCAACCTATCACCCAACACCATCTGATCAACTCAACCATGGCACCAAGCACCCCATCCAGCCTCTTCCTAAACAGCTCCAGGGATGGGGACTCCACCACCTCCCTGGGCAGCCCATCCCAATCTCTCTTTCTGGGAAGAACTTCTCCCTAACATCCAGCCTAAACAATCTCATCTCCCAACAGTTACTGTGAGTCTCATTAGGTCCCACGCAAGTCTCAGCTCTGCTTTCCCTCTCCCTGACCCAAAGCAGCACTGCTGCTTGCAAAGGGCCTCCCAGCACGGCCCACACCAGCACCCCACTGGTCTCAGCCCCAGGGCACGCAGCCACGTGGGCATCCCGAAGTGCTGCCTCTCTTTTTCCTGCTCCCAGTTTTCATCCTGGTGACAAAAGGAGGTTTGGCCACGGATCTGAGTTCCCCAACTGCTGGCACAGCACTGGGATGGCACCGCAGCCAGCCAGCCCCGCGGGAGCCTGGCAAACCAACCCCACATGTGCCACCCGTGCTCACCCCTCTGCTTCCCCTCCGCATCAGAGGTGGGGAAGGGTCCCCACGCTGCTGCCTGGCTGAGAAGGTCCAGCAGCTCCCCCCCTCCCCCCAGCCCAAGGGTCTGGGACCAGGAGGAGAGCAGGCTCGCCGTGTCTGCAGCCCTGCCTGGACATGATTTCTCCTGATCATCATAACTTTCTTCCGCTCCTAAAGCACCTTTCATCACGAACAGGATGGAGCGCGGCAGCTGGCGCACAGCACGGAGCGGAGCGGCGCAGGCAGCAGCGGCAGGAAGTGGAAGCGGCTCCCGCAGCTGCCGGGCCGGGGAGCTGCGCTCACGCCACCGCATGCCGGGGGCTTTATCGCAGCCCCCGGCACGCTCCCGGCTCCCTCCTGACACGCAACAGGCCCCATGTGGCAGGTTGGATGCGACACGTGGCGAGCTCCCGTGTGGGGACCGAGGGGAGGAGAGGAGCTGCCGGTCCCGGCCGCCGCGGAGCATCTTCTACCCTCGCCGGCAGCATCCACGCCCGGCACAAGGGGTCCAGGTGCTGCAGCCCTGAGCCACGGCAGTGGAGGGGCAAGGTGCAGCGTTGCAGGTCTGGCTTGTGGCACTGCACGCCCAAACCAGAACACTGCACACCCAAATCGCAGCATTGCACACCCAGATCACAGCATTGCACACCCAGACCAGAACACTGCACACCCAGACCAGAACACTGCACACCCAAACCATGGCACTGCACACTCAGACCAGAACACTGCACACCCAAACCACGGCACTGCACACCCAAACCAGAACACTGCACACCCAGACCAGAACACTGCACACCCAAACCGCAGCATTGCACACCCAGATCACAGCATTGCACACCCAAACCACGGCACTGCACACCCAGACCAGAGCACTGCACACCCAAACCAGAACACTGCACACCCAGACCAGAACACTGCACACCCAGACCGCAGCATTGCACACCCAAACCACGGCACTGCACACCCAAACCAGAACATTGCACACCCAGACCATGATATTGCACACCCAAACCATGGCACTGCACACCCAGACATGGCACAGCACATCCACATTTGGTGTCACAGGTCCAGCCACAGTGCTGCACTCACAGCCAGGCTGGGAGCTGCAGCAGATCTGCCCCAGTGGGTAGGAGGTGGAAGCTGCACTGCAGGCCAGAGGCACCAAAGGCAGGCATTTAGGGCAGAGATGCTGATGGCTGCCCCAGCCCATGGCAGGGTCCTGGCTGTCCTGGGGCTCTGGGTGTGGTGTTTAAGTGCCACCAGGGCAGAGCAAGCTGGGTGCACTGCAGCACCTCACTGCAGCTCCAGCTTGGGGCTGTCCTCCTCCTGCCCGGGTGGGAGATGTCCCCAGGCTTGGGGCTCGCTACCTGCAGGGCCTTGGCTCACGTCCTGGGGAGCACTCTGTGGCCTCTGTCACGCTGCAGCCGCAATTCTAATTCCAAGAAATGACACAACCCTCTCCTCTCCCCCCTGCCCCAACTGCCTCAGCAGCCCCAGCAGCCTCAGGCCAGGAGGACACCCAGGTGGCTTCGCGGGGACCCTCGGCCACACAGCCTGCAGACTCCTGATAAAAGCCTCAGGTTTGCTGCAGGAGGGGGGGGTGGGGGTGGGAGATAAAGTGCTGCTCCCCCTCCTCGAGCAGGATCTTCCCCTTTGAAAGGGCCAAATATAACCGAGATGAGTCAGTTCCTCCGAGCTCCCAGCCCCTGTACAATATGGAACTGGAATTTTTCATTTCAGCACTGCAGGGGAGGCACAACTGGAGAAGACAATGGAGCCAGCCCCGACCCAGGCAGGCACTGCCAGCTCTCTGTGCATGAGACATAAAAACAGTTTTTAATCTAAAAATAAATCAGCTGTAAGTGACAGCCAGAGCAGCTCTGCCTCTGCTCGCTGGCAGCCTGGGCAGGACCAGGCCCTGCTCCCTGCCCCAGGGCAGCTCTTTGGGTGAGTTTCCTGCCCTTTCAGGCCACCTTGGGATTTGCAGCCGGACCACTGAGCCAGGCAGGCTCTCAGCACCTGCACCAGGAGCTTCCTGAGCTGGCATCCGACCCAGAAGCAGACCCACAGAGGGCAGGGAAGCCTCCTGGGCTTCTTTTCTAACTGCATTATGGCAGCAAGAAGGGCAAAGAGGCTTCACCAAGCTGGGCCAAGGTGCTGCACAAACCCAGAAACCCACCCAGCTTCTGAGGGAACAAAAGGGCAGTGAGGGTGTAAGGGGCTGGTGGCCTCACTCTGGCTGAGCTGTGGTCACCTCCACATCATGGAGCAGAGCTGACACCTGGGGCAGCCACTGCCCAGATCCCAGAACCCACCCTCCCCATCCCTGCCCTCTCACTCTGCTTGCTCCTGGCTGGTGTTTGGAGGAGGCACAGAGCAACCCCATGCTCAGGTGTCACAGGAGATCGTCTGCAGGCTCCAGAAAGCAAAGGGGGGGCCCAGGGGCTGCAGGTGGGGGCTGCAGGTGGGAGCTGCAGAGGGGCACAGCTGCTGCAGTGTTGAATGCATCTGAGAGCTGAGGGAGCATCCCTCCCTGCCCCCAAACGTCTCTGTGTGGCAACCAGGTCCCACTCGTGAGGCACATGGAGGCAGAGCCCAGCACACAGCACCAGCTCAGGGCAGGTGAGCAGGGCCAGATCCTGCTCCTCTTCTTTACAAGCACCAAGCCTTGGGGCTGGGGGTGCTGCTGCAGTGGCAGTAAGAGGTTTCTCAGCTTTCCTTTGCTCCTGTCGTGCACTGCTCATGCTAAAACCCTTTCCATGGGGACACCTGGGACACCCCTTGCTACAGAGGGCTCAGAGCTGGGGAGGGCAGAACCTAAGGGGCAGCCTTGGGGCAGAGAGGGCAGGAGCTCCAGATGGAGCAGAGAGATACTGAGGAAGCTGTGGCCCAAGCACCTGGCTCAGGTTTTTGCCAGCACACTGCCCAGCTCACTGCACAACCACCTCAGCCTCTTTGCTGCCTGCTTCTTGCAGACATCCTTCCTCTTCCAGCACCAGTGGCCCCTTTGTCCCCATCGTGGTGGCAGCGTGCTCCCTGTGCATGGAAATCCAACAACTCCCAGCCTAGCTGTGAGGGTCTGGAGGAGGCAGGAGGGGGGGGATACCCCAAACCCCCAACCACATCGGGACAACCTTCTCTGTGTTCTTGAGATGCTGTCACCAGGGCTAGAGCAAACCTTCTGCCTCCCTCATTCTTCCCCCCAGCCTGCTCAGTCTTCCAGCACTGCCTTCACTGGGTTGGGTTTCTTCTTCCTTTCTTTTTGTCCTCTGACTTGACTCCTCGCTGGGTAACGCTGTGTTTGATATTTTTAATCACTCAGCATGCATCAGAGTTTGGCAGCAGAAGAAAGTGAAGTTAAAAGAGAGCAGAGATAGTTTGTCTTTGCCCGGGGCTGCCTGCCAGCGCCGCAGCCTCTCATCCCTGGTGCTGTGTTTCCCTCTGCTGGACAGCCAGGAGCTGCAGCCGACAAGGTTCGTTTAAAAGCCGTCAGCGACCAGCAGCAGCTCTCAACCTTCTGGATTGTTTCTTCCAAGAAAAACAAAAGTTCTGAGCCCTTCTGTCTTGGTTGTACAGATAGGAAGACATTGCACACGCATACAGAGACGTGTCAGCAAGGGAAACGGCCGGAAACTGTGCCGGGGGAGGGTTAGGTTGGGCATGAGCAACAATTACTTTACGGCAGGAGTGGTGAGGGGTTGGCAGAGGCTGCCCAGGGAGGTGGTGGAGTCCCCACCCCTGGAGGTGTTCAAGAAATGTGTGGCCATAGCACCTGGGGAGAAGGTTTGGTGGCTGTGGTGGGGTTGGGTGGATGGTTGGACTGATGATCTTAGAGGCGTTTTTCAACCCAAACTATGCTAAGATTCTATGATTTGTGTGTGCATGCATCCGCATCACCACTAAGCCCTCGCAATACGCCCGAGTGTGGCTTTGGAAGGCTGGGGAGATGCAGCAGCACCAAGTCTGCCTCCGAGGACAGCGAAGCAGCATCCTGGCTCCTCCTCGGCACACAGAATTCAACCCCTAAAGCCCAAACCACTCCTGCAGAACACTGACGCCAGGTCGCGACAGTGCCCGAGGCCGGTGCCGGCTGACGACAGCTCTGTGTGACACCGGGGCCGCTGTAACAGCGGGCAGCGGAAAGGGGGAGCTGAGAGGGAAGCCGCTGCAGCGAGCCCAGCTCCCAGGCGCTGGCGGGGAGCGAAGCTTCAAGCATCTCCAGATCCAGGTGGATCAGCCCGGCAGGCGCCGAGCCGGGGAGGGGGACGGAGGACCGAGGAGCGCCGCAGTAGCCGCTGGGGGAAGCCGAAGCCGATCCCCGGACCCCGCCGCCGCCGCCTGCGGAGGCGCAGGGAAGACAGCGAGACCTCCGTGCCGCTGGGGGGCGCCCAGGCGCAGCGGCCTGTGCCGCGCGGGGCCTGCGCGGGGCCCGGAGCGGAAGTGCTCAGCGTCAGCCATGGCGGCCGCGGCGGTGTCGTCGTTGGGCAGCTTGGGCACTCCCGACCCCGAGGCGGGGGTGAGGCGGCGAGCGGGGAAGGGAGGGCAGGGTGTCCCGGCTCCTGCCCGCGCCGGTGGCTGACTGCGGGCTGTTTCAGGGCTCCTCGGGCTCGGAGGATGAGGCGAAGCCCGGCACGGCGGCGGCGGCGGCGGCGCAGAAACGGGAGGAGCGGCTGCGGAAGTTCCGGGAGCTCCATCTGATGCGGGTACGGGCGGCGGCGGCGGCGGTGGGTGAGCAGGGACCGATCCCTGCCAGCACCAGCGCCGGTGCGCGGGGAAGCAAAGCAGAAGGGGCGGCGGGGGCTGCCCGGCCCGGCTCAGGCACAGCCCGGCCGCGGCCCCATGCTCCCTGGGGAGGTTGTGCTGCAGGTCACTGCTGCCCTCGCAGCAGCGATTCCTGTCCAGTCTAACCCCCACCCGGGCGCGATGATTTCCTTAGCCCTCTGCAGAATGCAGCCTTTCTGCAGTGGCCTGGCCCCCTCTCCCGGGACAGGCCCCGCGGGCCCTGGGGGTTCCATTTCTCCCCTTCCTGGGACCCTGTGCCCATGCTCAACCTCTCTGTGCCTAGAACGAAGCTCGCAAACTGAATCACCAGGAAGTGGTGGAAGAAGATAAAAGACTTAAATTGCCTCCAAACTGGGAAGCCAAAAAGGCTCGACTGGAGTGGGAGCTGAAGGTGGAAGAGAAGAAAAAGGTAAAGACCCAACTGCAGCATCCCACAAGCCTGCTGAGCTGCTGCCCCAGGGCCTGCAGGGCGGCCAGACAGCTGTGGCAGCTTGTACAGACAGTGCCCCCTCACAGATCCCTCTCCTCATGGGGCTGTTGTGTATCTAAAGTGTTGACCTGCTGTCACGGTCCGGAGACATTAGATGTCTCGGTCCAGAGACACAGTTCTTTTAAATATTCCCGTGTTGTGAAATTAAAGGCACAAACGAGGCCAAAGTATCAACAGCTAGACTATTTATTACATAAATAAAGTGGACATAAGAAAGGAAGAGGGAGAAAATAGAGAAAGTGGACATAAGAAGGGAAAGGGAGAAAAGAGAGAGAGAGAGAGGGACGAGAGATAGAAGAGGAAAGGAATTATATTACCACACCCCTCATCCCCCCCAAGATAAAGTCTGTGGAGGAAAGGTGCTGCAGGAGATGTTGGGTTTGTAGAGACACCGTGGTGAGGCTTTTGCTGGAGAACAGCTCTGGTCCTCTGGGGAGATGTTGGGTTGATACAGGAACGGTGCTGAGGATTTGGCTGGAGCTGTGGTCCTCCGGGCAGCTTCTGTTCTCCGGAGCAGCATTGTCCCGGCTTCTCAGCGGCCTGGCCCGTCTCCTGTGTTTTCCTTCATCTCCATTTTTCTCCCCGTTTTTCTCCTCTCCTCTGTTTCTCTCCTGTGTTTCTCTCTTGTGTTTCTCTCTACAAACCAGCAGTTGCTCAAGTCTTTTATACAGTTTTTAGTCCTTAGGTATGTAGTCAAATATTGTCCCTCAGGAATTCCAGTGGCAGGAAATCTGTGTGTTTGGGCAAGACCCTGGCTGGAGGAGGGGGGGATCTCCGTCTACCCTGTCTCCATCCAGACAAAGCTCAGGAAACAGGTGGTGATTATCTTGCCCTAAAGGTGTGATGGCTGGGTCCTTGGGTCCATTGTTGTAGTCCCGTGTTATCACGATGCAATCACAAGCTGATTTGCATCCAGGATTGGTGGACAGGATTCTTTCCACCTTCTTTCCAGGGGCTCTGCTATCACTTTATCTTTGTTGACTCACATAGAGAGAGACAAACTTATTAGACTCTCACACCTGCACTGTCAGGGCCAGTCTGGGTGGTTGCAGATGTGATGCTTGATGCATTGTGAAGGTGGAAATGCTCTTTGTGCTGCCTTAGGAATGTGCAGCCAGAGGAGAGGACTACGAGCGAGTTAAGCTGCTGGAGATCAGCGCTGAGGATGCCGAGAGGTGGGAGAGGAAAAAGAAGAGGAAAAATCCAGATTTGGGATTTTCAGGTAATGGCTCAGCTGTCAGTCCTGTGGTGGATGCCTGTAGCAGTGCTTCAGCCCCAGGCTGAACCAGGAGATAAACCTTCACCCTCTCACCACTCCTTTTCCTTCCCACCAAGACTATGCGGCCGCTCAGCTGCGCCAGTACCAGCGGCTGACCCGGCAGATCAAACCTGACCTGGAGCAGTACGAGAGGCTCAAGGAGCAGTAGTGAGTTGCATTTCCGTGTCTGATACCCTCTGTGCTGTTTCTCCCTGGTTAGCAAACACAGAAGGCTTCAGCTAACCCTTTTGGCACCTGCATGTCCTTAGGTGTGCTGCAAGATCAATTCATCTGCTAACACACTCTGAGGGCTTGGCCTGACAACCTGCCCAGCTTCCTTAATGCCACTGCTGAGGTTCACCTCACCAAGCTGAGCCTTTGATGGTTGTCAAGCCCTGGCCCAGGCTGTCCAGGGCAGTGGTGGATTCCCCATCCCTAGAAGGGTTTCAGAGCCATGGAGGTGTGGTGCTGAGGGGCATGATTTAATGGTGAGCTGGCAGTGCTGGGTTAATGGCTAGACTTGATGACCTCAGAGGTCTCACCCAACCTAAACAGTCCCGTGGTTCTCTGAGTAAGTGCCTTGGGAGGTTAATGTGGAGTCAAGCAGGGATGTCTGAAAGCCATCAGCACTGCTGTGTAACCGCTGCCTCTCTTCTGCCCAGCGGTGAAGCGCTCTACCCCACCTCAGACAGCCTTCTCCACGGGACCCACGTGCCGTCCAAGGAAGGGATCGACAGAATGGTGGCAGACCTTGAGAAACAGTAAGTGAAGGGCCAGGATAAGCCAGGAGCAGCCCCAGGGGAGGCCCTGGCAGCAGCTCCTCAGCCTCTCCCTTTGCCCGGCAGGATCGAGAAGCGTGAGAAGTACAGCCGGCGGCGGCCCTACAACGACGACGCCGACATCGACTACATCAACGAGAGGAACGCCAAGTTCAACAAGAAGGCAGAGAGGTTCTACGGCAAGTACACAGCAGAGATCAAGCAGAACCTGGAGAGGGGAACAGCTGTCTGAGCTCTCCCCCCAGCAGTGCCCCCAGGCAGCCCTCTCACAGCTTGGCAGCGCTGGCTCCTGTCACTGCGTGGAGCTCCTTAAGCAATCTCATGAGCAGGAGTTGCTGGTGGGAGCCATTGGCTTGGTGTAGAGCTTGCAGATGGAGCAAGCAGCTTGGGCTGCTTTGTGTCTGACTTCTTCTCAGTTCAGAATAAAGTTTGTCTCCCTTCTGCAAGGCCCTGGAAGCATTGCTTTAGGTGACTGAATGCTTGAGCTGGGTGGGACCTTGGGGACAGAGGAGCTGCCCCAGCTGCCTGGAGCTCCCCCTGCGCAGCCTGGCAGCAGGAGGGCCAAGCTCAACCCTGGGCAGAGGCTGTGCATGGGGAGATGGAGTATGGGGAAGGAGGATCCCAGGGAGGTGGAGTCCCCATGGCTGGAGCTGTCCAAGGAATGTGCAGATGTGGTGCTTCTGGTTCAAGCAGCTGGGTAGGGTTGGACTCGACTCCAAGGGTCTGTCCCAACCTTAATCAGCCTCATTAAGTCATTGCCATAAACCCCACCCCCTTGGCACATGTGCCAGCCTCCTCTGGGCAGTTGCAGTCTCTTCAAAGAAGCTTCCAGACTTGCAGTCAAAGTCAGTTTATTTTAGTGATTTGTTTTACAAAAGGAATTTAAGGAAGTGCTGCCCAGTCCCCCCCAAGCTTCCTCTCTGGCTGAGCCACAGAGCCCAGGGCACTTCAGTGCTGAACTGCAGCAGCTCTGAGCAGCTCCAGCCTCCTCCCTGCCCTACACAGCAACCTCAAGCAGAACAGAGCCTGCCCCACGCTGAGTCCAGCAGAGATGAGAGCTGCTGAGGTGCAAGGCTGGCAGCAGCAGGAGCAGAGACGCCAGCACAGGCTCCACTTCCAGAGGGGCACCCAGGGCAGCTACTCTGGAGGCTCTCAATGCTGCCCAGCCTGGGCAGAATCATCCCAGGGCCAAAATCTACTCCCAAACAGTAACAAAAAATTGAAGACTGAGAAAGCTCAACCTGCAGCCAGCCACTGCCACCAGTCCTCACCCAACACAGCTCTAACACTTGACACAGGGAGAGGCCAGTGCAAAACTAAAGTTTATTGACTGGGAAGTAAACAATTCCACAATGTGCATGTGCAAAAGAACAGCTACTCAGCTATTGGTTAGAAAAAGTTACCCACCTGGAGGTTTCTAGAGTCCATTAAAGCAATACAAAATATTTACAAATATACACAAGACTCCCAGCTGGGGCTTCCTGGATCACTGTGCTCTAGATCTGAAAGAGAAACCTAAGACTCCAAAATTAACATCTCAAAATAAATACTCAGTATTAACAACAACAACAGAAGTGTCCTCAACCTGATCCGAGCTCAGATCTCACTACTGAGGGGAGCAGAGGGCTGCAGGCAGCCTGGGCCACAGGCACTTAGCGTGCCCTGAAGGCTGCACTTTTAGGTGAGAAGTTCAGGAAGGTTTTCTTCTCCTCCTTCTTGACAGGAACCCACTGCCCATAGGGACTTCCCCCCTTCCTGTCTTCTTCTTTGGCCACAACAACTGCTGGTTCTTTAGCCACACTGCTGGCTGGTTTCTGCAGCACTGGCTTTGCCATTGTGTTCTGGAAAGAGAAGGCAAAGGACTGTTTACAGTGCTGGCAAGAGAAGGAACAGACCCAAACCTGTCAGCTGAGAAAGAGGGGACCCAGAGCTGCCAATTTGAATAGAATAAACCAGGTTGGAAGAGACCTTTCAAGATCACCATGTCCAACCCATCAACCAATCCAGCCCACCTGAACAGCTAACCCATGGCACCAAGCACCCCATTAAGTCTCCTCCTGAACACCTCCAGTGATGGTGACTCCACCACCTCCCTGGGCAGCACATTCCAAAGGGCAATCACTCTCTCTGTGTAGAACTCCTTCCTAACCTCCAGCCTAAACCTCCCCTGGCACAGCCTGAGACTGTGTCCTCTTGTTCTGGTGCTGGCTGCCTGGGAGAAGAGACCAACCTCTGCCTGTCTACAACCTCCCTTCAGGTAGTTGCAGGGGCTGTCTGTGCTGGTTACACAACTTTCATCCAGTTAACTGACACAGAATTCAGGAAGCTGCTTTTTGCTTGGCTCTGCATTATCCAAACACAGAACCTGGAGCAAGCTCTGGTGGGACCCAGCTCCACCACGCTGCTCAGGCCTCCTTACAGATGTTCAGCATGATCAGGTGATGGAAAAAGGACATCTGTCCTAAGCACAGCTCTGCTGGCTTTGCAGTGCTCTGCTGCTGAAGCACTGACCTTCCTCATCACCAAACCACTGCAGCCTGGTGCTGCTGTGCAGATCTGGCAGCTGGGGCTGGGCAACACATGAAGGAGGGATGAAGTGCTGGACTGCCATCTGGGGAGGTCACACTTACATTGGGACTGAAAGAAATGCTCCTCTGTATGGTGGCTCTCTCCATCCCACTCCTGGCCATGTCTTCTTCAAGTCTTCTGGACTGCTAGGGAAGAGCAGAGGCAGCTTAAGTGGGAGGACAGATCACCTCCTGCAAGGCAGTCACTAGAGCATCATCTGTCTGGTAGAGCTCTTTCAGGCATTTACTTGTGTGAGCTACTGCCAATATGCAAAGAGATCAATGCTGAACTCGGGCTGGAAAGGATCTTGGCATGTTTATCAACGTGCTGCTGCCAATCCAGAGGTGACCTGATGCCAGGCCCCAGTTAGAGGTGACAAAGCACTCAAAGAAGTGCCAGCATGGAGTGCCAGGGCAGAGCAGGTGGCACGGAGCTGTGCACAGCCATCCTGCAGAGCTTTGGATAATGACAGTTAACTTATCTGCAAGTGATGCAGGCCTCTTCTTCTGCACTCTCTCAACATCTGGAATATATTGCATATATTATGAAAGGGATGCCTGCACCAGTGTGCTGCAGCTCTCAGTACATTTACTTCCATTTGCTCCAGCTCAAGAGTTACTGCAGCTTTGCATTTACCAGCCTGACACAACAGAACCAAACTCAAAACCAAAACCAACCAAAACCAAACCAACATCAACAAAAAAAAGGCAAAGTCACTTTCCAGCTGCTCCAAGTTTCTCCCTCCCTTAACTGCACAGCAGCTATCACCCACAGTGTCCCTTAATTACCACCAGATTTTCTTCATCATGTCTGGAACCATAGTCATGATTTCTATAAGACAGAAATAGAGGATGTAAAATGCATTGTGTGCTTGGGAAGGGTCACTTCTGGGAAACAGTTTTGTTGCACAGGAAAAGCTTTTAACAGTTTCAAGAAGAGTAGAAAGAGCTGACCTTAACAGAACAACCAACCAAAAACCACCACTGCTCACTGAGGCCTGGGAAGGAAGCTTCTTGGTTTAGGTCAGAGACACCAAACTACTCTAATGGGCAGCATTTCACTAGGAGAGCAGCTCAATGCAAGCTACATTCACCTCTCCTCCTCAGGCTGGCACTGAGGGCCAGCTGGCTTGGGCTCAGGGGCTCACCCACCTGGGGAGCCCCCAGTGCTGCCTGCCCCCAGGCTGCAGTGGTTTCTAGAGTAGCTTTTAGCATTCTGGTTAAGTCTCAGGTTTTTGTTCAAGGGTTTGAATTCATCATCAGAGCCCACAGTTCAAAACTACAACACAGCCATGCAGACAAGAAGGCTCAGGAGGTGCTTCTTTACCTTTGCACTGAGAATACTCCAGCCCATACTTACCTCAGCTGGCTCGCCAGCATCCTCCTGCTCTGGTTTCTCAGGTTTGATCTCTTTGGAAGGTGGAAGGATCTTCAAGCTTGCTGGCAAGACAATGTTATCTGTTCCCAGAGCTTTGGCAGCATTAGCTTTTGCAATTTCCAGGAGTTCCCTCTTGTCTGTAAGGGAAAGGGAAATGTCCTTCTCTCAGCTTTGAATCAACATCATAGTTACACAATGGCCTAGGCTGGAGTAATCTCCAAGGTCCCTTCCAACATCCCCACCGTGGGCAGGGACACCTCTCAACTACACTTGGCTGCTCAAGGCCTCATCCAACCTGGCCTCTAACACCCCCAGGGAGGAGGCAGCCCAAAACCTCCCTGGGCAGCCTGGGCCAGTCTCACCACCCTCCTCCTGAAGAACTTCTTCCTCAGCTCCTGTGTCTCCCTCAGCTTCAGACCCTTCCCCCTTGGCCTGTCTCCAGACATCCTCATTAGAAGTCCCTCTGCAGCCTTCCTGCAGGATCCCTTCAGGTCCTGGCAGGCAGCTCTAAGGTTCCCCTGGAGCCTTCTCCTCTGCAGGCTGCACACCCCCAGCTCCCTCAGCCTGTGCTGCCAGCAGAGCTGCTCCAGCCCTTGGCTCATCTTTGTGGCCTCCTCTGGCCTCTCTCCAGCAGCTCTGTGTCCCTCTATCTTTACACCCACACACACCTGCTCCTGCAGGCCTACCAGCTGCTCTCCCTGCACCGAGCGGGCTCCATTCTCACCACAGCTCAGTACTCCAACACCTGTTCATAACCACAGAGCTCTCCTCCCCCCACACTGCTGGTACAACACAAGGGGCAGAACCTGGCTGGCTAGACACAGACTGCCTGCTGTGAGGCTCTGGAGCCAGGCAGTGCCCAGGCCCTACCTTTTTCACTCAGGTGGAGAGGTGACCTGCTCCGAGACCTCGTCCGGGACCTGCTCCTCCAGCTCCTGTAGGCCTCGCGGTAGATGGTTCGGCCGAAGCCGTAGTACCTGCGGCCTCTGGAGCGGGACCTGCTCCTCGAGTAGGACCGCCGGTAGTAGGCCCTGCCGCGGGAGCGGCTGCGGCTGCGGGAGCGGTAGCGCGGGGGCGAGCGGCGGGAGCGGCGGGAGCGGCGGGCGTGGTAGCGGCTGCGGTACCGGGGGTAGCCGCGCGAGCGCGAGCGGCTGCGGGAGTAGGAGCGCGAGGGCCGGCGGGAGCGCCGCGAGCCCTGCCGCCGCGACCGCGACCGCGACCTGGAGCGGCTCCGGCTGCGCGAGGACGCCGACGAGGAGCTGCTGGAGCTGGAGCGCGAGCTGCGGGAGGAGCGGCTGGACGACCTGGCGGGCGAGCTCCCGCAGCTCCTCCTGCGCCTCGGGGAGGCCTCCCTCTTCCTGGGCGAGCTGAGGCTTAGGTCATCCATGCAGCCCGTCATGGCCTCGGTCTTCCGGCCCACCGCCTTCTCCAGGCGGCTGCCCTCAGAGCCCTGCTCCGCCCTGGCTGCCGTCCTGCAGTACCCAGTTTCTGTTCCTGTGGGGGGCAAGGAGGGGAAGCTCAGCACTCAGCACTCACATCCCCCAAGGCATCCCAGCAGCAACACCAAACAGAACCACAGAACAGGCTGAAGAGACCTCCGGGATCATCAAGTCCAAGGCTGTGACACAGAGGCCAAAACCTCAAGGCTAATCAGGCACACCCCAAGGATGCTCATCCAGGTCACTGGCATGGTTTGGACATGACAGATTCCATTCCCATCATTCCCTCTCCTGTAGTCAGTCTCCTACAGGTCAGCACAAGGTGAAGTTTGCTCCTGCAGCGGCACGGAAGGCTCACTGCTCTCCTCCAACAGGAGAGGAAGAAAGCAATGAACAATCTCCAAGGTACACAGCAGCTCCCTGCAGAAGCTCTTCCCCAGGAGGGTGGTGGAACACTGGCACAGGCTGCCCAGGGAGGTGGTGCAAGCTTCATCCCTGGAGGTTTTAAAACCAGGCTGGATGTGGCTCCGGGCAGCTTCAATCATGTGGGAAGTGCAGGGGGGGCAGAACTGGATGATCCTTGAGGTCCCTTCCAACCCTGACAATTCTACTCTTGACCTTATCACCTGCAAAGAACTCTGCACATGCCAGGGGCATCTGCAGCAAGCTGCTGCTAAACACATTCCACCCTAGTGTAAAACACGGCTCAGGATCCCCTCCTCAAGCAGCTGCCACTCCTTAGGGTCAGGATGCAGCAGGGAAATGGCTGTCCCGGCCCGGCCCGGCCCTCTAGCGGCAGCCATCTCACGGCTGCGAAGCTCTCCTGCGCTCCAGGGCGTGACTCGGGCTCTTGTGCAAGAGATCTTATCTCCACGTCTTGAAACCCTGGAGCTACGTCACCGCTTTGCCGTCCCAGGCAGCTCTTTAGTCACAGAACCTCTGCTCAGTGTTTATCGCCCCCCACCCCCCAGCCCAGCCCGGCCGACACCCTCCTAAAGCCCCCCCCCAAAGCCCCCAGCCCAGCCCGGCCGAACCCTTCTTGCCAAAACAGACCAAGGCTGCCAAGTTCCAGGCGAGCTCGCAGAGGCATTCCCTGGGCTCCCTACAGCTCAGGTTTCACTGCTTCCCCTCCAAGCGAGGGCCAAGGTCAGCAGCGCTGTCCCGGGCACGGCTGAGAGCCAACAGCCACCGAAGGCTGCTCCCAGCGCGGCCCTCGCCCTGCCCCGGCCCTGCGCGGAGCCGCCCGGGCGGCAGCGGGCAGGGCTCCCCCGGCAGCGGGCAGGGCTCCCGCCCGCCCGGACCCTGCCCGGCGACCCGCCCGCCCGCAGGCTGACTCCTCCGGGAGCCGTTCTGGCTGCTGACGGCAACTTACCGCTCGGAGCATCCGGGCAGCCGCGGGGCTGGTTCCCGTGAGACGCCTGAGCGCTGCTGGAAGGGAAACACCACGCGTGAACAAGGCGCGTCCCGCACCCCGCCACAGCCACCCCTGCGCCTCAGACGGCAGAGCAGGAAGGGCCTCTGGCCGCCCCCCGCAGCCGCTCCTCACAGGCTCCCCGCAGCCGCCCCCCGCCCCTGCCCCATGAACTCACTGGCTCCAGCCCGCCGCGCCCCCCGCGCAGGGGTCCTGCTCCTGTGGGGACGCCTGAGGAGACAGCCCCGCCTCGTGAGTCACCCCCATAGCGACCGGTGAAGCTCCCTGCGCGCAGGAACCGAGCCGCGACAGCAACGCCAGCAGGACGCAGCCCTCGGAGCGACCGCCCGCGACCGCCACCCAGCAGCGACTGAGCGCAGCCCAGAACCTTCCAGAACCGCTCGCTCGTTACGCAACAGGCAGCCAGGGCGCGTGCGCAGAGCCTGGGCGGAGCCACGGCGCGCCCGCGCCGCCCGCCCTCCCCCTGCGGCGCATGCGCAGAGCGGCCCCGCCTGGGCCGCTTCCCCACGCACTCACCACGCGTGCGCGGGGCCGCGGGTGGCGGGGGGGCGCGCATCAGCTGAGCGCCGCGCATGCGCAGTGCGCGCCCCCGCGGCTGGCTGGAGGCGGCCGTGCAGCGCCCGCCGCCGGTCCCTGCCCTCAGGTGAGGCGGGGGCGCGGCGGCAGCGGCGGCGGCAGCGCGCCCCGGGGACGGGCCGCCGGGCCGCCACGCCGCGGCGCTCGGCTGGGGGCGGCGCCCTTCGTCCCGGAGATGGCTGCCGGGCGCCGCCGGATGCCGCCGGCCGCGGGCGTGAGAGGGAGGCCAGGCCCGCGGCGAGGGCTGGGGTCGGTGACCGGCGGTGCCCTCGCCGCCGGACCGGCCCTGCCCTGGCCGGGGGGTCCGAGGGCAGCTCTGGCAGTGGCAGGAGGCCTTGCGCGGTGCCGTGCGCCGGCCCGGGCTGCCCCGCGGCGTTGTCATCGTTGTTCTCATCACCATCGTTGTTTCTCCCGCAGGTCTGCGGAAGCCGAAAGATGTCAGGGTTCCTGGAGAGCCTGAGGTGCTCCGAGTGCGTGGACTGGGGAGAGAAACGCAACACGATCGCTTCCGTGGCGGCCGGAGTGCTGGTACCGACTGCCTTAGCCGCTCCCGGGGCTCGGGGAGAGCTGCCGGCTGCCCGGGGGCTCGGAGGCGGGACCCGCAGTACCGAGCACAGAGACCTCCTCCCGCAGAGCAGCGGCAGAGAGCGCCCCACAATCCCTGCGGCAGCTCACACTGCCCAGCTGCCACCCCTCTGAGAGCTGCGGGCAGCAGGCAGCTTCCTGGCGTGGCTTGGAGGAGAACCTTTCCAGCCCCTACTGCCAACCAGCTCTGCCCTCCTTTGCCTGTGGTTGGAGGCTGAAAATGATCTTACACACTGACCCCCCCTTTGTCCAGGGTCACTTCTATGCTGTTGAAGGGTTCAGCTCCATCTGTTAACCTGGCTTGTCTGACAGTTTTTCACAGGCTGGTGGATCATCATAGATGCAGCTGTGAAGTACCCTAAGGTGGAAGACTTCAACCACTCCTACCATGCTTGTGGGGTGATAGCCACTATTGCCTTCCTCATGTAAGTGACATTCCTTGCTCCTGGAGCTTAAGCTTGGTGCCCCCTTTCAGTGGTGAAGCAACAGAACCCCAGACCAAGTTCATATCTGGAGCATTTCTGGTGCCTCTCTGATGTTGGTGCCCATAATGCAAAATGAATCAGTGTGGGGAACAGGACCAGGTCTGGGGGGGGAACTGTTTAGCCTTATTCCTCTTCATCAAAGCCCAACATCATCCTGGTTTGGGCAGCTTCCTGAGCAGTTTCTGCTGTTGTTTTGCAAGCACTTCTGGCTTTGCCTTTGCTTGCTGAGCTCTCTCTCCTCTTCTGCTGCTGCAGGATCAATGCTGTCTCCAACGGACAGGTGCGGGGGGACAGCTACAGCGAAGGCTGCCTGGGACAGACAGGTATGGTGCTGCCAGCTGTTGGTCTGGGGACGTGGAAGGGGTGTAGGAGCTGTAGCAGAGTGTGTGCTGTGTGCCTGCACAGCTCTGGTGTGCATGCTGAAAGCCCCCAGTGTCTGCACTGAAGGTGCCTGTGTCTCCCTCCAGGTGCTCGGATCTGGCTGTTCATTGGCTTCATGATGGCTTTTGGCTCTCTGATTGCTTCCATGTGGATTCTCTTTGGAGGTTATGTTGTTAAAGGTAAAGCACAGCATGGGATGTGACCTGATGCACGTCCAGAACATGTCAGGTATTTTAAAGGCTTCCCCCTGAGGGTGCTGAGGCACTGCAGTAGGTTGCCCACAGAAGCTGTGGAGGCTCCAAGGCTGGGAGTGTTCAAAGCCAGGCTGGATGAGGCCTTGAGCAAGCTGCTCTAGCAGGAGGTGTCCCTGCCCATGGCAGGGGCATGAATCTGGCTGACTTTTAGGATTCCTCCCAACCCAAACCCTTCTGAGTCTATAAATCAGTACTGAATTTCAGAACTCAGCCCAGTTTCAATCCTGGGGTTCCCTACACCACCCTCCCACCACTCTGCTGTGAGTGGAGCAGATTTATCTGCTTGGAAATGACAAACCTCCCCCCAGCCTCAGCAGGAGCACAGGTCCTGGGCACCTGGGAGCTGTGCTGCAGGTTCCTGGGAACAGCTCCCAGAGTAAACCTTCCCAGCAGACTGCTCCCAAAGCCTCCAGCTGAAATTGTCTGAAGTGCAAGAGGTTGGTTTGGCTGAGGGAGGGCAGTGTGGTGGTTCTGAGGTGCCAGGGATGGGATGTGCTTGGAAATGGCTTCCAAAAGCTGATGGTTGCTGTCTTTTGCTAGAAAAAGCAGCAGTGTACCCAGGGATTGCTGTCTTCTTCCAGAATGCCTTCATCTTCTTTGGGTAAGGCTCTCCTCCTTCCTCCATTTTTCATGAGACAAACCAAAATGTGCTGTGGTCTGGGGCAGAGTTTGAAGCCCAGACCTGGGTGGGCCCAGGCTGAGAGCAGCTCTGAGCAGGAGAAAGGCATCAGGGGAGGCTCCTGGGAGCCATCTGTGCCATGCTGCACAGAACATCTTCCCATGGAGAGGAGAGGGCTCCAGGGGGCCCTCAGAGCTGCCTGCCAGGACCTGAAGGGATCCTGCAGGAAGGCTGCAGAGGGATTTCTCAGGAGGGTGTCTGAGCCAGGCCAAGGGGGAAGGGTTTGAAGCTGAGGCAGAGCAGGATCAGACTGGAGCTGAGGAAGAAGTTCTTCAGAACCAGGGTGGTGAGACTCTGGCCCAGGCTGCCCAGGGAGGCTGTGGCTGCCTCCTGCCTGGGGCTGTTCAAGGCCAGGCTGGATGAGGCCTTGGGCAGCTGAGTCTGGCTGGGAGGTGTCCCTGGGCAGGGTGGGGAGGTTGGAGCAGAGGAGCTCTGAGCTCCCTCCCAGCCTGAGCCCTGCTGGCATTGCATAACCTGCTGCTGAAGGCAGGGGCTGTCTGGGCTGGGTGTAGGTTTCACTGCAGGCCCAGCAGCTGGCCCTGCAGCACCAGCAGCTGCTGTGTCTGACACAGGAGGCTTTGGATCTGCTGCACTCTGACCTCCTGTCCCCCCTCTGCTCTCCACAGAGGCCTGGTCTTCAAGTTCGGCCGCACGGAGGACCTGTGGCAGTGAGCGCAGCCGGGGAGCCCCCAGGCTGGGCTGCTTTTTAACTCCACACTCCCCACCTTTTGTAAAGCCCATTTTTTGTAAGCAGGTGTGGCTGAAGAGGAGTCCAGGCAAACTTCAGTCTCAGCACTAAGCCTCCTGGCTGTAGCCTGTTGTGTTTTGTACTCCCCCTGTGTCGGTTCGGTGTGGTCCTGCTCTCGGCGCGGGTCAGCTCGCTGCCGGGGCTGAGGGCAGCCTCCTCCTGCCAGGGTGTTTGCTGCAGGGCAGTAGTGTAGAGGGAAACATGGATCTATGTAACCAGCTCTTTGTAGGACAGCTGCAATCCCAGACTTCACTGAACATGCTTCAAAGCTCCCTTTTTAACATCTATTTATGAACCTCCTCCTCTTCCTGGACAATATAACCATCTCTGCAGGTTCAGCTCTCGGTCTCTGCCTGTTTGTTTGTCATGAGTTGCATCATTTTAAGACCTCTAAACTCTGCTGGGTTGGGGTTGGGTTCCCCCCACCCCACCTCCTGGAGTGTTTTAGTCATCCTCCAGTGACAAGAAGGAAGTAGCTGGTGAGCAACAGCTGCTTGGGTTGCTGTGGGTGATGGTGTAGAGGCACAGGATCAATTATGCTCCCCACAGAGCTTCCTGTTGGCCATTTTCTAACCACTGTAAGAACAAGGAAGTCTCTCTCAGAGCAGAGCTCTCCTCACACCAGGGACAGTCACTACCAAGGAGAACTTTGAGCCCCTCTCCCCATTCACCCAGGCTGGCTGCTCCAGAGACCAAGGAGGAAAGGGAGATGGAAGTCAAACTTCATTCCTCCAAAGCCCTCTGCCAGAGCTCAACCATGTGAGTGGCCAAGATCTGCCTGGTTGGTTGCAGCTGAGCAGCCTGCTGTAGCTGGGGCTGTCCCTGCTGCCTCCAGGGGGCTGCACTGGATGAGCTTCCAAGGTCCCTTCCCACCCAAACCACTCCCTGACTCCACACTGGGACTGTGTGGAGTGTCCAGGCTGAGAGGCACCTCAGAAGCTGGGGGCAGCTGCTGCCTCAAGCACACCACTGACTCCCTTATGCCCTGGAAAGGCCAACTTGCCCTTCCTCCACCAGGGATTCTGCATCCCTTGAAACCTGCTCCACAGCTCCTGAGCCACAGAGCTTTGCTTTGCTTGATCCCTGCTGGGTGCATGGAGGTCAGCTGCCTGGCACTGGGCACCCGAGGGCTCAGGCCCTGCCTGCAGCACTCCCTTCCTCCTCCTCACTTCAGCCTTAAGCAGGTGTGCTGGAAAGAGGAAAGCAGTCCCATCTGGGCTTTGGTTTTATTGGTAAGCATTTTGGCAAGAGGCTGACAGCAAGCTGGGCAACTCATCTGGAAGAGCAGGAAGCCTGAGGCTCACTGCACCTCCAGCCAAGGGGCTGCCTGCAGAGGATGCTCTGCCTGGCCCTCCCCACTGTGTGCAGCACAGCCCTGCTTGGCTTGGGCCAAAACAGCTCTGAAGTGAGTCCTGTGCCTTGGTGCCAGGCAGGACCAAGGGCTGCTCCCTTAGCTTCTCCTGCCCCCCACACCCCTGGGGCAGCCAGAGCCTTCTGGGCAGCTGAGCCCTCGGTGCTGCAGACTGTCAGGGCCCAGCCAGGCTGTTCTGAGGCTTGCAGCCAAATCTGACCTGTGAGCAGACACCCCTGAGCCTGGGGACACTGTCCCCAAAGCTGAGTGATTTCACTCCTGGCCAGCTGAAGCCCCAAGGAGCTTGGCCAAGCCAAGGCATGATGGATCTTTCTTGAAGCAGGCAGGTAGCTCCCAGGAGGTGGTGAGGTGCAGGGCTCTGGGCCTGCTGCAGCTCCCTCCTCACACCCTTGCCCAGCAGAATTAATGCAGCTGAACACACAAGCACTTGAGCACTGGGTACCAAGGAGCATGGAAGCCCTGACAAACCAGACTGCAAGGTACATCCTCTGGCTCTCAGCAGCTACAAGCAGTTCAAAGCTTCTAAGCATCTGGGTTGGCAGCAGTGGCTGCAGCCAGCTCTGGGGCTTGCTCTGGGGGTTTTGGTTGACGCATCCTACAAATGATGAATCTAAGCAGCAGCCCAAGCAGCAAAGCAAACTGTGCTCCAGCTGGCAGCTGTGAGATGTGCAGCCAGGAGGGCTGCAAGGATAACTTCAGCTGATGCCCACTGACTCTCAGCTGCTCCCCCAGCCCAGCCCTGCCTCTGCTCTAGAGGCAAGCAGGGAAAAGCTTCTCCTGGCTATGTCCCTTCCCAGGAGTCCTTTCATTCCAAAGCCATCCTCAGGGATTCCTCCATTCCCATTCCATCCTCAGGGCTTCTTCCATTCAAAATCCAACAGCCAAGTGGGGAAACTGTGGAGACAAAGATCCCTGTATGACCTCTGAGCTCCCTTCCAGCCTGAGCCCTTCTGTGGTGACCACGCATGATCCACCCTGAGCCCACCCACAGCTCTCAGGACCCTTGCTGCCCACCAGGCTTTCCTCCCCTGCAGGCTCTGGGTCAGCTGGGGGAGCAGCTCCTCTCTTTTCCAACAGGGCAGCCCAAGCTTCCTGGGGGAGGGAATTCTCCCCTCCCAACTAACCCAGAGCTCAAGGTGCTCTCCATTCCCATGGGGTGCATTCCACACTGAGACTTACCTCCCAGTAACATTGGTCTTCAAAGTACTTGGACACAGGGGTGGTCCTAAACACTCTGAGGTTTAAGATGGAACCTGGTGGTAGAAACACAGAGAGCAGGGCAAGGGCAGGGCTGTGTGCACTGCAGGGCTCTTGGGAACACATCAGCATGGAACCCAAACTCAGCACCAGACCAGAGCCACAGAAGCCTTGTGGCTGGGACAGACCTTTAAGGTCATCAGCCCTTAGCCCAGCACTGCCAGGGCACCACCAGCCATGGCCCCTAGCCCCACACCTCCCTGGCTCTGAACCCCCCAGGGATGGGGCCTGCACCACTGCCCTGGGGCAGGGCTTCCCAGCCCTTCTGGGGAAGGAATTGTTCCTCATGGCCAACCCAAACCTCACAACCCACTCAGGCCCTGTCCCAGGGAGAGGAACAAGGGCTGAAGGCTTGGTTCTCCACTGACCTGTGATGAACCCTATTATTGAGGCCACACTGATGGTCAGGCAGAAGGCTCCAACATGAATCATCACCAAGGCACCCAGGCTGCAAAGCAAGAGAAGGATTTCACCTCCTGCAGCTGCTGAGCTCAGCACCAAGGCTGAGCCTGGCCCTCCACAGCATTTCCCAGCACAGTTCTCTCCTTCTCCACTCTCCCTGCAGCTGCAGCTCAGTGCCTTAAAGGAGCCAAGCAGAAGCCCAGCCCAGGCTTCAGAAGGTATTGGTTGGCTCTCAGAAACCACCACTTGGGTCCCACAGCTTCCTCCACTGTGTCTGTGTCAATAAGGGCATGAGGAGAAGGGTAAGGCCCTAAGGCTGCACTGTGACTCCCTCCTGTGTGAGGTGAGGCAAGCAGAGAGCTCCCTGTGGGACACAACCTGAGCTTGAAAGGCCAGAATGAGAACCCAGATCACACCAACCAACAGAGGATGTCCTGAGCTGAGCCCCTGGAGCTCTCCCCAAGGACAGTTTCCAGTTCAGAGCCCACCCTGGCTTTAGCCTTGCCCCTGACTCAGAGTGAAAGCCTCACCTGATTGCTGCCCCCTGCACCAGCCCCCAGGCTCCCCAAAACACAGCCCAAGAGTCCTGGAGGGAGGCACCTCCCCAGCCTTCACCTCCTGTGCCTGCTGCATTTACCAGCAGCCAGAAACAGCCAGAGAGCAGCACCAAAGGCTGAGCCTGACAGCTGGATCCCAAAGCTGCCCAGCCCTGAAGAGTCTCTCACTGACTCCTTTGGACCTCATCTCAGATCCTCTGATGTCAGAGGGAGTCTCTGTGCTGAGACTGAGGCCTCCTGGGGTAGAACTCTTCTCCAGGCAGACCACAGCAGCAGTGAGTTCAACTCAGGAGTTAGGAGCAGCTAAGAGCTTCTGTACCTTGGTAAATTGTCCCAGTTTTGGACCACCAGGAGGACAACCTGGGCAAGGCCTCCAAGCACTGCAGGCCAGCCAAAAGTGAAGTGCACTCCAGAGGTGTCATGGATCTTGAGAGCAGGGTTCAGGCATCTCTGGAAGGAGAAGAGGTTTCAGGGCTGCACTGAAGGAGCCAGGCTGGTGACAGCACTGGTGGCTGCCCCAGAGCTCCAGCTCTGCTCCTGCAAACTGCAGTCCTCTGCTCTGCTCAAGAGCATTCCTGGCTGCCTGGCCTCAGCCTCCTGCAGAGGGGATTCCCATGCTGCAAAAGGAGGTTTGGCAGCATCAGGGAATCCCAGAGGGCTCAGGCTGGGAGGGAGCTCAGAGCTCCTCTGCTCCAACCTCCCCATACCCAGGGACACCTCTCAGCCAGACTCAGCTGCTCAGGGCCTCATCCAGCCTGGCCTTGAGCACCCCCAGGCAGGAGGCAGCCACAGCCTCCCTGGGCAGCCTGTGCCAGAGCCTCAGCTCCCTCCTGCTGAAGAACTTCTTCCTCAGCTCCAGTCTGACCCTGCTCTGCCTCAGCTCCAAACCTTTCCCCCTGGGCCTGGCTCAGACTCCCTCCTGAGAAGTGCCTTGCAGCCTCCCTGTAGGCTCCCTGCAGGCACTGTGAGGCTGCTCTAAGCTTTCCCTGGAGGCTTCTCCAGGCTGCACAGCCCCAGCTCCCTGCCCCTGCCCACCCTGCTCTGGCTGCAGCCAGCACCCAGCTGCCTTTGGGCTGCAGGAGGCACTGCTGGCTCCTGGGGAGCTGCTCAGCAATCAACACCCCCAAGGCTCTCTCAGAGCTGCTCTCAGCCTTGCAGTGTGACTCCTGCAAGCCACCCAGAGCTCCCTGTCAGACCTGAGCCTTACCTGCAGGCAGTAGGCCCCCAGGCTGGTCAGCAGGCTGGCAAGCAGGCCCAGGATCATTGCAATCCAAGGGGACTCGATCCTGGGAGCTGCAGAGCCCACAGCAACCCCTCCAGCCAGCACTGCACTCTGGATGTGGCTCTGCAAAGGAAACCAACAAAGCCATGAGAGCCCAGGCAGCACTTCCAGCAGCCCAGGCTGACAGAGCTCAGCATCCCCTCACAGGTCAGAGCTCTCCAGGCTGGCTCTGGGCCTCTGAAAACTCCAAACCACAATCTGAGGCTGGTCAGAGCCTCAGTGCCCTGCTCAGGAGGCTAATGGTGAGAGGATCACAGAGTGGTAGGGGTTGGAAGGGACCTCCAGAGCTCCAGGCCAATGCTCCTGCCAGGGCAGGGCAGCCAGGGCAGGGGCAGCCAGGGCAGGGGCAGCCAGGGCAGGGGAGCCAGGGCAGGGGCAGCCAGGGCAGGGGAGCCAGGGCAGGGGCAGCCAGGGCAGGGGCAGCAGGGGAAGCTCCCTGGAGCTGCTGGGCACACTGCTGAGTGCCAGGCTGCACTTGCCTGCACTTCCCAGCACTACTGAGAGGACAAAGCAAGGCCTCCCCCCGAGGCAGTGCCTTCCTCCCAGGCCTTACCATCTGGAATTTGCCATCCTTTGTGGTCAGAGCAGAGAGCACAAAGGCAGCCACAGTGCTGGCTGCCAGGGCAAAGTAGGTGTTGGAGATGGTTCTGCTCCTGCCCTCCTCATCCAGCAGCAGGTTGAAGCTTGGCCAGAACAGCCAGAGGAAGAGAGTGCCTGGCAGACAGAGACAACCAACTGCCAGCCCCTGCTCCAAGCCCCAGGGACTCCATCAGCAGCTGCCCCTGGAGGGCTGCAGGCTGCCTTCTGCTGCAGGGGCTGGGAGAAGTCCTGATAATAACCCCCCTGAAAGGTCCCTCCAAGGAGGAGAGTGCCACACAGTCAGCCCAGCCCTGCTCAGGGCCTGCCTCCTGGGCCCTATCACACTCCCCAGCCCTCCCCAGGCTGCTATCTTGCTCCCCATGGGGCTGGGCAGGGACTGCCCTTTTCTATCTCTGCACAGCACCTTGCAGAACAGAGCTGAGCCCTGGCCCCAGCTGGGGAGTGCAGCAGGACTGAAGCAGCAGCTGGGAGCTCAGCTCTGCTGTGCAGCTCCCTCAGCAAAGCTCCTGACAGGCAGAGGGGCAGCCTGGCTGGGAGAGGCAGCAGGTGACTGCCCCAGCCTCTGTGCTGAGACTGAGCCAACCCACCCAGGCCCAGCAGCAGCAGCAGCTCCCAGGCTGGCAGGGCAGCTGCTGAGGGCTCCCAGCCACTCTCAGCACAGCAGCAGCACTCTGCTGTGCCTGCCTGCATTCAGACCTGCAGCTTCAGTGAGCTGTGGCCAGCCCCCAGACCTTCCTCCTGCTCTCCCTGCAAGCCCTCCCCCCTCCAGCTGCCCAAGCAAGTGCCTTACCCAGCATGGAGAGCAGCTCTGCCCTCGGGGTCCTCCTGCTCTTCTCAGAGCTTGGGGCTGGCTCAGAGAAACGGGAGGAGAGTGCCAGGCCAAAGCAGGCTCCAAAGAGGTGCACATGCCTCATGGGGATGCTGTCTGGGAGCTGGAGCAAGAGAACAACCCCAGCTGAGGCCTTTGATGCAGCTCCTGCTCTAGCTGCCAGGGTGAGCTCCCTCCAGGCCTCTGCAGGAGTCACTGACTGCAGCTTAGCTCCCCTGAGCTCAGTGCAGCTCCCCAGAGCTCAGTGCAGCTCCCCTGAGCTCAGTGCAGCTCCCAAGCCATGCACAGAGACCCTGGGGCAGGTTTCACTGCACATCCAGTGCAGGCCTGGCTCAGGCTGGGCTGGGCTGTCACTCACCCTGGGCAGCAGCCAGGCTGACTGCCACAAGGAGGAGGTGAAGCTGTTCAGTGCCTCAGCAGAGGTCAAGGCCTCCACCCAAGGGCTGGGGGTGGTCAGGGCATGGGCAGTGCCCAGTGCTCTCCCTCCCAAAGCCAGCAGAGCTGCTGCTGCTCCAAGGCCAGGAGGCAGAGTGTGCAGGGTTTGGAGTCCCAGGCTCCAGCCAAAAGCACAGCCACAGCCTGGGCAAGGGGAGACCAAACCCTGCTGGAGTCAGAGCTGCTCAGGCTGCAGCAGACCCTGGAGCTCATCCAGGCCAGCACTGCTGCCCTGCCAGCCACCTCCCCAGCACAAAGCCTGCATGGCTTGTAGGCCCCTCCAGGGATGAAGCTTCAGGCACTGCCTGCATGCTCCTGCCAGCAGGGCACCAACAGAGCAGCAGCAGGCAGCATCCCAAAGCCCCAGGGACATCCCCCCCAGGCCTGGGGCACACCACAGCACCTGCAGGAACACCTGGGTCAGCCATCTGCTCCCATGGAAAGCCAGGACCTCCACAACTGTCATCAGGATCAGCTGCACAGGATTGGCCTTCCCCAGCACAGCTCCAGTGGAGATGACCACAGCAGTCATGCTCACAACAGCCTTAGTGATCCTGCAGGGAAGCAAAACCCTGCCAGGGCCAAGCAAGGGCACTCCAGCCCCCCCAGACTGTGCCAGGGCCAAGCAAGGGCACTGCAACCCCCCCAGACCCTGCCAGGCCCAAGCAGGTGCACTGCAACCCCCCCAGACTGTGCCAGGGCCAAGCAAGGGCACTGCAACCCCCCCAGACCCTGCCAGGGCCAAGCAAGGGCACTGCAGCCCCCCCAGACCCTGCCAGGGCCAAGCAAGGGCACTGCAACCCCCCCAGACCCTGCCAGGGCCAAGCAAGGGCACTGCAACCCCCCCAGACCCTGCCAGGGCCAAGCAAGGGCACTCCAGCCCCCCCAGACTGTGCCAGGGCCAAGCAAGGGCACTGCAACCCCCCCAGACCCTGCCAGGGCCAAGCAGGTGCACTGCAACCCCCCCAGACTGTGCCAGGGCCAAGCAAGGGCACTGCAGCCCCCCCAGACTGTGCCAGGGCCAAGCAAGGGCACTGCAGCCCCCCCAGACTGTGCCAGGGCCAAGCAAGGGCACTGCAACCCCCCCAGACCCTGCCAGGGCCAAGCAAGGGCACTGCAACCCCCCCAGACCCTGCCAGGGCCGAGCAAGGGCACTGCAGCCCCCCCAGACTGTGCCAGGGCCAAGCAAGGGCACTGCAGCCCCCCCAGACCCTGCCAGGGCCAAGCAAGGGCACTGCAGCCCCCCCAGACCCTGCCAGGGCCGAGCAAGGGCACTGCAGCCCCCCCAGAGCTCCTGAGGCAGCTGGCACCATGGCAGTGCTGACCCACAGCAGGCCCCCAGGGGAAGCCTCTCTCCTGCACAGAGAGCAAGCAGCAGCTGCAGGCTGCAGCCAGTTACCTCTGCAGGCCATCCAGCCTCTGCCTCTGGAGGGGCACAGGCAGTGCCTGCTCTGCCAGCACAGAGCTCTGCACGCCCAGCACGAGCAGCAGGAGGTTCAACCCAATGCTGCTGAACCCAAACCTTCTGAGGAACAGGAAGGAGAAGCCAAACCCAAACAGCAGCATGTGGCTGACATCTTGGAAGGCTGCAGGACAGAGCAGGGCAGGGGGGAGGGAGGTTACTGCTGGGGAAGTCATCTCTGCAGAGGGAAGCCCTGCTCAAAACCCCAGGGCAAGAGCCCCAGCTGAGAGGCCTGCAGCTAGCACTGCGGAGGGCCAGAGGCTGCCCAAGAGACCAGCTCCAGGCTTTGGGCAGCTGGAGGTGCTCCCTGGGCCGTGCCCACAGCCCCCCAGGGCTGTGCCCACAGCCCCCCAGGGCTGTGCCAGCCCTCACCTGCAGCACAGCACCAAGCTGCTCCCAAGCAGGTCTCCCCTGCTGAGCCACAGGGCAGGGAGGCCACCACAGGAGCACCCCAAGGATCAGGCAGCTGCTGTCTGTCACCTTCCCCCCTGGGGCCAGAGCACAACCCATGCACAAACCATCCCCAGGCTGCATCCCACCCCTGCATTCCACTGGGCTCCCTCCAGCAGGCCCCATCAAGCAGCCAGGAGAGCAGTGCCAGCCTGGGCTGCCACTCTGCAGCACAGAGCCATCCCTGCCAGGAGCTCCCAGCGGTGCCAGGCCTCAGCTCTCCCTCCCTGGGAGCCAAGAGCCCCCCAGGCAGGCAGCAGCAAACAGCGCAGCTGAGTGTCCCGTCACAGCTCTGGCAGGGGTCAGTGCCCAGCAGCCCCGGGAGGGAGGGCACCCAGGGGGCACTGGAAGCATCCCCCCGCCCCTGCCAAGCCCAGGGCTGCTGAGCCCAGCCCCAGCCCCCTGCAGCAGCAGCGCTGAGGCCTGCCCCGAGGCAGGCTGCGGAGCTCACCTGCAGAGCCAGGGCTGAGGGCGGGCCCCGCGCCCTCGGGGACGAAGAAGTAGAAGAGGAGCAGGAGGAGAGCCTGCAGCAGCAGGATGAGCCAGGGCAGGCTGCCTCGGAAGCTGCGGTAGTGAGCAGGCATGCTGCCCCGCCCGGCCCCGCCCGGCCCCGCCCGGCCCCACCCGGCCCCGCCCCGCCCCGCCCCGCCCCGCCCGGCCCCGCGCTCCCCCAGCAGTGGGCTCGGGAGAAATGCCCCACGAAGCCCAGAGCAGCAGGAAGGAGGTGATGGGGGCAGGACTGAACAGCCAGGGGAGGTGACAGAGCCTGGGAGGAGTCAGCAGGGAGCAGCTCCTTATCTGTGCCAGGCAGGAGCATGACCTGCCCCCAGTGCACCCAGGGAGCCCTGCTGGGCACAGCCAGGGAGCCCTGCTGGGCACAGCCAGGGAGCACTGCTGGGCACAGCCAGGGAGCCCTGCTGAGCACAGCCACAGAGCCCTGCTGGGCACAGCCAGGGAGCACTGCTGGGCACACCCAGGGAGCCCTGCTGGGCACAGCCACAGAGCCCTGCTGGGCACACCCAGGGAGCACTGCTGGGCACAGCCAGAGAGCCCTGCTGGGCACAGCCAGAGAGACCTGCTGGGCACAGACAGAGAGCCCTGCTGGGCACAGCCAGAGAGCCCTGCTGGGCACACCCAGGGAGCACTGCTGGGCACACCCAGGGAGCACTGCTGGGCACAGCCAGGGAGCCCTGCTGGGCACACCCAGGGAGCACTGCTGGGCACAGCCAGAGAGCCCTGCTGGGCACACCCAGGGAGCACTGCTGGGCACACCCAGGGAGCCCTGCTGAGCACAGCCACAGAGCCCTGCTGGGCACAGCCAGGGAGCCCTGCTGGGCACAGCCACAGAGCCCTGCTGGGCACAGCCAGGGAGCCCTGCTGGGCACAGCCACAGAGCCCTGCTGGGCACACCCAGGGAGCACTGCTGGGCACAGCCACAGAGCCCTGCTGGGCACAGCCAGAGAGCCCTGCTGGGCACAGCCAGGGAGCCCTGCTGGGCACAGCCACAGAGCCCTGCTGGGCACAGCCACAGAGCCCTGCTGGGCACAGCCAGGGAGCCCTGCTGGGCACAGCCACAGAGCCCTGCTGGGCACACCCAGGGAGCACTGCTGGGCACAGCCACAGAGCCCTGCTGGGCACAGCCACAGAGCCCTGCTGGGCACAGCCAGGGAGCCCTGCTGGGCACAGCCACAGAGCCCTGCTGGGCACAGCCAGAGAGCCCTGCTGAGCACAGCCAGGGAGCCCTGCTGGGCACAGCCAGGCAGGCTGGCAGCACCTCCTGCCCCAGCACACCACCCCCAGGGCTCTCTGCCTGCGGTGGGGCTGTGCTGGCTGCCTGGCCTGCATCAGAAGCAGTCAGTGCCTGTGCAAGCAAGCCCTGAGCCTCAGGCAGTGCTGGCCCTGAGCACTCAGATCCCTGAGGGGAATCAGCTCTGCTCCAGCCCCCAGCAGGACACATGGCTGTGGAACTCTGCATGGTCACCCCCAGGCTGGGGTGCCACAGGCACACAGCACTCTTCAGAGGGCTGGGAATCAAACCACTGAGCTGCACCCTCCAGATCCTTCAGCTCTCACTGAGCCTCCACCCAGAAGTGCCTCAACTTAAAACCACAGAGCTGGCAGGGCTGGAAGGGAGCTCAAGGCTCAGCCAGCTCCAGCCCCCTGCCATGGCCAGGGACACCTCACACCACAGCAGGTTGCTCACAGCCACCTCCAGCCTGGCTGCAAACACCTCCAGGGCTGAGGCTGCCACCACCTCCCTGGGCAGCCTGTGCCAGGCTCTCACCACCCTCATGGGGAACAGCTTCTGCCTCACAGCCAATCTCAATCTCCCCAATTCTAGTTTTGCTCCATCCCCCCCAGTCCTATCCCTCCCTGACACCCTCCAAAGTCCCTCCCCAGCTCTCTTGCAGCCCCCTGCAGATCCTGGAAGGCCACAATGAGGTCTCCTGGGAGCCTTCTCCTCTCCAGCCTGCACAACCCCAACTCCCTCAGGCTGTGCTCACAGCAGAGCAGCTCCAGCCCCCTGCTCCTCCTCCTGGCCTTTCCCTGGACACCTTCCAGCCCCTCCAGATCCTTCTCTTGCCTCATGGTGACTGCAAGGCACTGCTGGTTATGGCTCCTCTGGTAAGGCACAGCACAGCCTCTTTTAAAGCTGCTGGAGTGAACACCTGGGGCAGAGGAGCAGGGCTGTGTGGTGGCAGCTGACTGTGCTCAGCCCTAGGCACAGCCACCACCATTTGCTGGGTAAGGGGATTTGGCTCTTGATAGATCAGATGATGTGGTTGATAGATCAGATGATTTGGTTATTGCTGATCAGATGATTTGGTTATTGCTGATCAGATGATTTGGTTGATAGATCAGATGATTTGGTTATTGCTGATCAGATGATTTGGTTGTTGCTGATGATTTGGCAGCTGAGGACAACCTAAGGAGCCATGAACTGAACGCTGCTACCTGCTCCATATCCACTCTGCTTTTTTTCTTGCTAGCCTGGAACTCTCTCGGTTCAGCTAATCCAGGGGATTAAACGCACATAATTATGCCTCAGCTTTCCTCTTTGGAGGCCATTCCCAACCCCAGAGCCCTGCTCGAGACAGGCACGGCACAAGCAGGAGGGCAGAAAGCCACCTGCTGGCCACGGAGAGCTGCGCTGGACAGACACACAGCACAGATCACCGCCCTCGGGTCTCGGGAAGCTGCTCCTGCGAGCCCAGGCTGCATGGCAGGGGTCTGAAGCCCTCTGTGAGGGTGGTGAGACACTGCAGCTTCCTCATACACCCCCAACTGGTTCACCAGCCTTCAAGCCCAGGACTTAAGCACCTTAACCCCCACACCACTCAGGCCTAACAAACCCAGGACTTAAAGCCCTTAGCCCCCACACCACTCCTAAAGGACACTGAGAGACTTCCCCAGGTGCTGCCCTGGCTTCAGTGAAACCCCAGTGTGGGAAGGTCCCCTGCTCAGCTCCTTGGGGTGGGAATTCTGTGGCCATGGGGGGCTCACTCAGAGCTGGCAAACATTCCCCAGCCAAGAGAAAGCCTAACAGCTGAAAGGGCACTTTCGACACTGACTCAGTTCATTGATGCAGAGTCTTTTGTGTGGCTCAGAAATCAATGCATCCAATTAGCTCTCAACAAAGTCCCAGGGCTCACCCCCAGAGTGAGAGTGCCCCTGGGCTCCTTTCAGCACTTGGCCACGGGCAGAGGAACACAATGGAATCTGACACTTGTTACCAGATCCCCTCTCAGCGTCACCACTCAGGGGAAATCCACCACAGGCTAGAAAGTCAGCCCTGGCTCTCCCGGGGGTGGCACACCACGGTGTGAGTGCTGGCCAACAGCTTCAACTCCCTCGGGTTAGGAAAGATGTTGAGCTGCTGGAAGGTGTCCAGAGAAGGGCAACAAAGCTGGGGAGGGGTCTGGAGCACAGCCCTGGGAGGAGAGGCTGAGGGAGCTGGGGTTGCTTAGCCTGGAGAAGAGGAGGCTCAGGGGAGACCTTCTTGCTCTCTACAACTCCCTGAAGGGAGGCTGGAGCCAGGTGGGGGTTGGGCTCTTCTCCCAGGCACCCAGCACCAGAACAAGAGGACACAGTCTCAAGCTGTGCCAGGGGAGCTTTGGGCTGGATGCAAGGAAGAAATTCTTCAGAGAGATTGGCCACTGGGATGTGCTGCCCAGGGAGGTGGTGGAGTCCCCATGCCTGGAGGGGTTTAAACACAGCCTGGCTGAGGCCCTTGGTGCCATGGCTGGGTTCATCAGGTGGTGCTGGGTGCTGAGTTGGACTCGATGGGCTCGAAGGTCTTCTCCAGCCTGGTTCGTTCTGTATTCAGGATGTGACAGGGTGTGAAGTACAAACCCGTCTCCAAGCGAGACTCCACGGCCTGCAGCACGACCCCAGCACCTCACCCCCACTCTCCTGTGCCGGTTTTAAGGCACATCAGGAGCCGCACGCCCCAGGCTCAGCCCAGCGTCCTGTGGCTCTCGCTCAGGGAGGTCCATCACGGCCAGAGCGGCCTGGCGAGCTGCTCACGCCCAGCCCAGCGCTTGGCTGCAGAAGCCAAGGCAGCCAGGAACGGAGGGGAGATCCCTGCCCCCCCCAAGCGGCCCACGGCGGGCGGGTGCCGCAGCGGGCCAGGCCTCCCTCAGGCTCGGGGGCCGCCATCGGGTTCCTCACGGCTTCCACAGTCCAAGGGAAGCCACAGAGGCTCGGGGCGGGGACTCTGCCGGGCGGACGCCGGGGTGTGGAGATCCCAAACCACAACCCCCGGGCCCCAAGCCGGCGGCGCTGCGCTGTCCGGCCGTGACTCGGCAGCCGCGGGCGGCGGCGGGACCGCTCTGCCCCGCCCCTCACCTCCCATTGGCTGAACGTCAGCCCCTCCCGACAGGCCTCCCTTAGGGACTACCTTCCCATTGGCCGAAGGCTGGCTTCCCTCGTGACCTCTGATTGGCCCATCTCCAGCCACCCTCCGTCTTTGGGCCGATCGGCGAAAGAGAGGCCAGGTCGCCCCACCCCTCCTCACTTACTGCCTCACGATTGGACCGATCGCTTGTCACTCTACTGTGTGGGTCCTTTATTGGCTGGACGGGGTCTGTCAGTCACTCAGTTTTCTCCTCCTCCGTGAGCTGTCAGTACTGGGCTGTGCGGTGGGGGACGTACAGGGCGCGACAAGCTGCCAGAGTTTAGCTTCCCCATTCCCAACAGCTTATTTGCCAGCAAGCTTGTCAATCAAGTGTAAGGGGCGGTACTTCAGGGCTAGTGTGACAGAGGAAATTGATCCCTCCTTTTTCCGTTTCCGAGTGGATAGCTGCGCTGTCCTTTTATTTTTATTTGCCTCTTCCATTGGGAAGCTTCGCTGTCGATCACAGCACAGGGCGGGAACAAGCGCAGAAGGACAGTAGGCGGGAAAAGAACGAAACCTTCCCAGGGATTGGCCCGCAAGCCATCAATTCACGACTCCCTCCCTTTGACGGGCTGGCGTGGCCGTCAATCAAGGGCGTGGGCGGGCCAGCCGGTGGCGCTGGGCAGAATCAACTTTCTGGTGTCGCCATGGGGCTCCTCGGCCGTCCGTCTGCCTTTCCGCGCTGCCTATTGGTGGAGCAAGCTGTCATTCCGGCGGAGTCGGCAGCTTGATTGGGCAGCGCCGCAGGAGGCGGGGCGCTGCGCGGCGACTGCGCGGGGGGACGCGGCGGGGAGGGACGGACCAGGAATTATTTTTATTTCTTTGTTTCCCAGGGAGAAAAAAAAAAAAAAACCACCTGGAAAAAAAAATACCAAGGGGGAAAAAAAAAAAAGGCAAACCAGCGACCCCAGCCCCGGGCGAAGGAACCCCCCGCGAGGGGCGGATGCTGCTGCCGTGAGCGGGGCGGGCCAGGGCAGCGCGGGGCCGGGAGCGCGGCGGCGGCGGGCCCCGGGCCGGGCTGGGCCGGGCCGGAGGCGGCCGGGAGGATGAAGCGGCGGAGCGCGGACTGCAGCAAACTGCGGCGGCCGCTCAAACGCAACCGCATCACCGAGGGCATCTACGGCAGGTACGGAGCGGGGGGCGGTGGCGGCGGCGGAGGGGAAGGAGAAGGAGGAGGCAGAGGGAACGCACCGGCCCGGTCCCTTCGCAGCGTCGTCCCTTCAACGGCTCCCCGCTGTCCCGCGTCCCCGCCGCGACCCTGTCGGTGGGGGCCGCCGCGACATGGCGTCCGGCTGCCCTCCGGCGCTGCCCCGCCCCGCCCCGCGCCCTGCTCGCGCCGTCGCTAGGCCGCGCCGACCCCTCCGCCGCCCCCTCCCCTGCTGCCGGCCCCGCCGGGGCCGGGGGGGAGCTGCTGGCCAAGGTCCTGCCGGCTCTGCCTGGAGGAAGCGGCGAGGAGCCCTTGGGAGCCTCCCGCCACCGTCGTGCCCGGGCGCTGGAGCCTGCAGAGGACCCTGGCCGCCCTGTCTCCCGGGGGAGGTTTCCCGAGCGACTTCTCGGGGCTGGGTGTCCCCGGGGGGGTCAGGCTGGGGAACCGCACGCTGTGCTTCAAAGCGATGTGGTGCCGAAGGACGCGGTTCAGCGCCAGGCTTGGCAGAGTTCGGCAACGGTTGGCCTCGGCGGTCCCGGACGTCGTTTGCAGCCGCAACAATCGAGCGGTTCCAGGGCGCTGTGACAGCAGCAGCGTGGCAGGGCAGGCTGGCTGCTGCCCGGCGCTAGGGCGAAGAACCTCGGGCTTCACGTGGTGCTGGAGGTGCTGTGCCGTGGCCTCTGCGGTGGAAGCGTGCCAGGGTGAAAGGTGTAGCAGCGAGCGGCAGGCTGCGTGGGTGCTGCGCTGGGTGGCCCCGTGTGGGGCGAGCACCGCAGGGAGCTGTAGCTGTCGCTGCCCTACCGCTGCCCGGCGGGGTGGGGAAGGAGAGCGTAGTGAAGGGAGAGCCGCGTTCAGGGGCAGCAGCTCCGCGCTGCCTTCGAGCAGCAGCTGGTTTGCCAGCTGTTGACATGCGGAGCACACCGAAGCAGGGAGACGTTCCCAAGCGTTTGCTTGTGGTGAGCGTATTCTAAAGAGCGTTTTGAGCTCTGCCTTCCTGGCTGTGCATGCCAAATTTTGTCTGACAGGCACTGATTCTGTTTCTCTGAATAAGGACTTCTGAGTTTGGGTTAGTAGGGAAGCTGTGCAGCGCTTGCTGGAGCACAGCGATCCACTCCTGTTTCTACTTCAGTTGAGGTTTGTGTATGCAGTGGCTGGAAGCTTGAGCAAACTCACACAATGCAGATGTTAGCTTTGCATGAGGGAAGCAGTTGACTGTGAGCCCTCAGCAGCTGTCACAGCCCGTTCTCACTGAGTGAATCCCTGCGTGAGAGCAGAGTTGCTTTTGACTCTCAGGTGTTGAGGAAATGGTGCTTGGGGTGTTCAAAGGCATCCATTGCTCACAAGCTAATGTTTGAGATGATTGATCATAGGAAAAGAATTCAAGTACAAGCAGTGCCTTATGGAATTACTCAGTTTGAGAAGTCCTTCAGCATCCTGTGCTCTCTGCTGTCTGTGAGGTGGCTGGCTGGGCAGGTGGGGTGAGGGAAGGAAGGAAAAGCGGGCAGAGCTGAGAGCACCACCAGCTGATGAATGTGTCGAGCGTGGAGAGCTGTTGGAGCTGTGGGAAGAGCTGAGACAGACACCTGGCTTCTTGGACTCGCTTTTGCTGGATGTTTTAGTTCAGAGCTAGGCTTTTCAGCCTGTGTTTCATTTCAGCCTTTGTTTCATGCAGCTTTTGGGTGCACAGGAGTAGTCAGTGACTTCAAAGTATCATCCCACAGAAAGAAGATTGAAAGTAGAGTGAAGGCTTGACTCTGGAAATCCAAGCAGGGAGAGGGATTTCTGCACAGATCCTGGCTCCCCCTCTTGCTCTCCTGCTTCTCCTATCCCCTGGTGGTTTTTTAACCCCCCCTCTCTTTTCTTTGCCCTCCACAGCTCAAAGAGACACAGGTAGCTTCTCCTATGACTATAGATCTCTCCATGCTTGTAATGACTGTAGTTGTTTACTCTGTTTATCTTAATTGTCACCATCAGCTTACACAAAGCCAGTAAATACAGTTATCAGGAGGTAGCATCATAGTGTTACAAGCAAAGCAAAGGCTGAACAAACAGCATGATTGAGATACTCAACTCTGCTAGGATTTCTGTTTGCTCTTTGAAATTGAGGCCAATCTTCCCCTCCTTGTTCCCTCTCCAAGCTTTGGGTGCAGAGCCAGGCACAGCTGCCACTGGCAGACACATGTGAGTGCCCTTGAGAAGCTGCAAAGCTGAGGGGCTGTGGAGCAGGTGAAGCAAGGAAGGAATTGTCCTGCAGAGCTGCTGCTGGTGGGGTGCTCTCTGGGTGTAAATCTGAAGCAGATTACAGGAAGCACCTAGGGGAAAAAGCATTCATAGTCACAGAGTCAGAAATGAAAGCTCTCAGGGTGCAGTGCAAAATGTGAATTGCCTGGCACCCTGGATGTGAAGTGCTGTGGCAGCTCATGCAGGAGCTCTGAGGGGTCACAGCCTCACTTACTTGGCATTTTACAGCTGTATTTCTTTAAGGTACTTCCCCCCCCACACACACACACATTTACTGCCTGAATTAAATGGACTGTTTGGCTTCAGCCCCTCTCAAACACTTCCAAAGTCATTCCTGACCAATCTTCCCCCTGCCCCTTCCCCACCAGCTTGCCAGCAGCTGCCCTCCCTGCTCTTCTTCAGACTGCTTTTTCCATCCTGCAGTTTCCTTCCTCCTGCTCTTTGCCCTTTCCCCCCTTTCAGTTTACTCTCCCTCCCCATCTCCAGCTCTGAGGCCCTTCATGATGTGCCAGCACTGCCTTTAGCTCTTTCCCCCTGTGCCTGAAGCCTTGGGTGGCAGTGGTGCAGTACCACAGCTTCAGCTGAATGCTGCCATCTGTGCTCTGCAAAACCTGATGAATCCCCATCTACTATGTGCAGTACTTGTGATATTTAGAGGTGTTACAGTGCAGAGGGAGCATCACAACAATCAGAACAGAGCTGCTTTCAGTAGGCCTCCAAACCCAACAAACTCCTGATGGGAAGCATGAGAGCTCCTGGCTCTTTCCACAGTGTGCTCACAACTTGGCCTTTTTCACTGCTTTTCAGGCTCTCTGTTGCCGTTGCTCTGCAGCTCCTGCCTGATTAACATCATACCTCTGACACTCAACATGCCTGAAAGCCTTAGTTGTTAATTAAAGTATTCATTGCAGCTTGTCATCAGTTAAGCAATTAAAGTTTACTTGTTGCTGCTTGCTCCTAACTCTTCCCAGTCCCCATCCCTGCTCTGCTTTCTTGCTGATGCTGCTGCTTTAGGCTCTACTGAGTCATACTGGCACTTGGTACCAAGTCTGGCTGGTTGGATGTCAAGATGAGTTCCACATGGCAGTGGCTTTAGCTTGCACTGTCACAGCAGCTGACTTCTGCTGTGGCTCCTGGATTTCCTGACAGCAGGCCTCAGACACTTGGGGAATGGGAATGTTTGCAGCCCTATGGATATGTGTTGCCCTTATCACAGCCCTAGCCTGGGCTGGCAGCCAAGTGAGTGCCTGGGAGGATGTCTGTGTCTGATCTCCAAGTGCTTACTGACTGCCATAGGGGCAGGCTGGGCATCTCTGCTGGGCATCATACCAGGAGCCCTGTGCTGGGGGACTTCTGGTTCTCTGTGCCACCCAGCTTCTGATGTGGCTTCTTTCCAAGGACTTGACTCTTAGCTCTGCTGACAGCCAAACAAACTGCAGGGCAGAACAGCTCACCACTCACTTCAGGAGCGTGGCTTGCTCTCTGTTTAGGCTTTTCCTTTGGAAAGCTGTGATGGTTCTTCCTCCTGATTTGTTCTGGCACTTTTTTTGTAGGCTTTCTATATGGAGGGGAAAACCTTTTGCTTCTCAGCCTACCCTGGAGGTCTGTAACAAACCAGCAGTGCTACCTTTTAGGCCTTCCACTGAAATTCAGATCTCAAATCTGATTTAACTTGCATTTAAATGTGTTCTGCAGTGTCAGCCCCGATGGTGGATGTGATATCACTTCCCTCTGCCAGTGACTTTCATTCCCTGCTCACTGCAGTTCCTCCTGCTTGCTTTGCTGTGCTCTGGATCTGGTGTTTTCAGCTGAGTTACCCCAGTGGGTTCACAGCTTCTCCTGTTTCAGCACTGCAGCTCCACTTGCTGATTTCATGCCTGTGGTTCTGCAGCCCCTTGCACTTGCTTCCAGAATCACTGCTAGGGGTTTTCTGCTTTGTCTTCCTTTGCTTGACACTTGCATAGCTCAGCTGGCCTGCTCTGTGCCATTATCAGACAGTGAATACACAGTCTGGGAAGTTTCCTGGGATTCTTTGCATTTTCCTTCTCACCCATTCAGTCAGCAAGTGTTCCACACAATAGCTCCCAATATAGCATCATGGAGTGGTTTGGGTTAGAAGGGACCTGGCAGATCATCTAGTGCCAACCCTGCCCTGTGACACCAACATCTCCTGCTGGATCAGGCTGCTCAAGGCCCCATCCAACCTGGCTCTCAAGGATGGAGCCTCCACAGCATCCCTGGGCAGCCTGATCCAGAGCCTCAGCACCCTTCTGGGGTTGACTTTTTCCCTAGTGTCTCATCTCAATCCAGCTCCTTGCAGTTTGAAGCCACCCCCTGGTGCTGTCAGACAGCCCTGGCACATCCCAGCAGCTGTGTTTTCTCCCCTCCATGCTTGCTGTGGTTACTCTGTTGTCACCTTTCGTCTCCACCAGTAATGATCTCCCATCTTTGTGTGTTCTTCGGCATCACCAGTGATGGCCATGTGACATCCCCAGTGTTCTGGCTGGGTAACCTTCAGGTGGTGATGGGAGATGAGCAGGGCTGAGCAAAGTGTGCTCAGCTTCACCTTTCTGAAGCCTGCCTCTGTGCTTGGCACCCTGCCACCCTCAGGCTGTCATTGTCCCCTGTGAGTCAGGCTGCAGAGTGCAGCATGCCCCCAGTGCTGCTCCCAGTTTGGCTTTGGGGTGTGGTTTGAATCTGGGGAGGCTCTCTTGAGTGAGTTCCTTTCTCTTGAGGTATTTTTACCTTACAGCAAGCACAGTGTCTGTTTCTGTGGGGCAGTAAAAAGAGAACAAAGAAGAAGAGAAGGGAAAAAAGGAGGAACCACCAAAAAACCCCAGGGGGACAAAAAGAGGCAATGGCATCTGGCACTGGGGGGCAGGGAGGAAGAGCAAGGAGGCAAATGATGTGCTTGAAGATTCCCAGGGGGGCACAGGCACTGCTGGGTTATGAAGGAGTCTTTCTCTCCAGTGTGCCTTAGCAATCCCCTGAGCTTTCAGCGGCTCTGCAGCGCTGCGGTCGCTGCTCCTGGTCCCCTGCCCTCCTCGGCAGCGTGGCCAGCCTCCCCCCTGCGAGCTGAGGTGCCCTGTGCTGCTCTGGGAGGGGAAGGCCTGGCCTCCTTCACCCTGTCCCAGCACTCCCCCCTCGGACACGTACAGAAAGTCTGCCAGCCCGGACGGGAGGCACTTGCCCTGCAGGGAGAGGCTGCCGGCATCCTCCTTGGCACCCCCGAGCAGGGCCGAGCCGAGGGCTGGGGAGGTCAGGCAGCGCTGTGCCGCTCAGTGTTACCTCCGAGCCAGGCTCCTGACGCAGCAGCTCTCGGAGCCGGGGAGGTGTGTGGATGTGCCCAGAAAGATCACTGACCGGGGGGAGGCTCCCAGGCTCCGGAGGGCTGCCGCTGCGCTCCGAGGGCTGGCTGGGGGTGGGAGGGGAGGCGCGGAGGGACAGAGCCTCGCTAACAATGGCAAGGGAGGAACCGTGCCTGGGAGGGATGGAGGGGCTGAGGAGCGAAGATGGGGAGGCTGGCACACAGCAGAGAGAGGGAGGAGGCTGCTGCTGAGCCACTTCAGTCATTTCGTTCCTCTGATCTTACCTGAAGGGTCTGTGGTACCAAACCCAAGAGCAGAGCAGTGCTGAGGGTGGCCAAGGGAGAGGTCTCCCAGCCTGCTGCCCTTGCAGCTTTAACCCTGGCTGGCTGCTTTGCAGCTACTGCTGGCTCCTGCCTTCCCTGAGGAGGTGTCTGTTCAGGAGGCACCTGGAAGTCAACTGCTGAGCCATGTGCCTGCCAGGCACAGCACCCCTCGGTGTGCAGCTTACACCCTCACAGGAGAAGGGGAGCTCCCTCCTACAGAGGCTCATTGCCATCTGCAGTGTGCAGCCAGGGTGCTGCCAGCCAGCTGTGTGTGGAGCTGTGGCAGCACAGAAGCTCAGCACCCCTCTAAAGCCAGCCCATCCCCGGGGGGGTTGATGGTCTGAGGCTGCTGCTTGGATCAGTTTTATAGAATCACAGAGCTGGCAGGGCTGGAAGGGAGCTCCAGGCTCAGCCAGCCCCAACCCCCTGCCATGGGCAGGGACACCTCACACCACAGCAGGCTGCTCACAGCCACCTCCAGCCTGGCCTTCAGAACCTCCAGGGATGAGGCTGAGGTGTTTAGTGATGTGCTGCAGTCTCTGGGGGGAGCATGGGGTAAAGAAAAACAATGGATGGAGTTCAGCACCTTTAAAATGTTTCCTGAGTGCCTGTGTGCATAGAACCACAGAATTCCTTCAGGTGGAAGAGACCTCTGAGATCATTGAGTCCAGCCAGCAACCCAACCCCCCATGGCCACCAAACCCTGGCCCCCAGTGCCATGGCCACAGGTTTCTTGAACACCTCCAGGGCTGGGGACTCCACCACCTCCCTGGGCAGCCTCTGCCAGTCCCTGACCACTCTGGCACCAAAGAAATAGTTCCCAATAGCCAACCTAAGAATAAAGCAGCAGGAGGAGTCCTGCAGCTGATCCTCAGAACATGTTACCCACCCCAGAGCTTTGCTGCTGAGGCCAACACAAGTGGATGAAGTGCTTTATAAAAGGAAACAACTGTCTTGTGTCTCAGTCTTGCACTCATTAAATGCTTAATTGCCTTTGAGTCCTTCAGGTGACTGAGGAGCCAGCTCTTGAATATTGTGGGGAGAAGCTTCTTCCCAATGCTGTGCTGCTACAATTCCCCTTTGAAAGGTGGTGAAAGTCAGCAGGGGCTGGGGACTGATGGGGGTTTGCTCTCAGGAATCAGTGTAATGGCTGTGCTACAGAGCTCTTACTCAGCAGATGCTGTAACCCAGAGCAGCACTTACCAGCTGAGCAGCACTGCTTCTGGCAGCTCTCCGTTGCCACAAGTGTGACTCTGATGGGTTTCAGGGGCAGAAGGAGGAGCAAGAGCTGGGAGTTCCACCCAGGACAGAAGTGCCTACACCTCACAGCAGCCAGAAGAATGATTGCCTGGTGTGCTGCTTTGAGGGAGCTTTCTCAGGTCTGAAGCAGCAGGGCCAGGAGAGTGTGGTGGCTGTGGAGCCAGGTGGCTGTCACCTCTTGTGTCTGAATGGCTTCTGGGTGCAGCTGCTTGCACTAGGGTTGTGGTGGAGATCTAAACCTCAGTAACCAGAGAGCAGCAGCATGTGCAGGCAGGGACCTGTCTAGCAACAGGGCCAGGGGGAATGGTTTGAAGCAGGGTCAGACTGGAGCTAAGGAAGTTCCTCAGCAGGAGGGAGCTGAGCCTCTGGCACAGGCTGCCCAGGGAGGCTGTGGCTGCCTCCTGCCTGGGGATGTTCAAGGCCAGGCTGGATGAGGCCTTGAGCAGCTGAGTCTGGCTGAGAGGTGTCCCTGGGCATGGTGGGGAGGTTGGAGCAGAGGAGCTCTGAGCTCCCTTCCAGCCTTCTGATAGACATTGTCTCTCTTGTACCTCCTCTGGAGCTCTGCACAGCTTCCTGAACAAGCTCCATGGCCATGAGTGGTGCAGAAACTTGACCCTAGCTGGCACTGGGTGTGCAAACTCTTGGCAGCTTATCAGTAAACATTCCAGGGCAAAGTTCTGCAGAACTTGTTGGCAGTGTGAGAGAGGAGGGAAAACCACTTGCTGAAGGGAAAACTGCCCTTGATTTAAGCACCAAGTGTACTTGTTACCACCCCAGCCCCTCAGTGCACCCCCCTCAGTGCAGTGCAGCAGGGCAGATGGGCTTGGGGAGCGTGGAGGGGCATCCTAGAGCTCTGGGTACTGGGCTTTGGGCAAGAGGGGGTTTGCATCCTCCTCCTTGGGCTGAGCCCTCAGGTGCTGCAGTGCTAGATATGATCTCAGAGCATTTGGAGCTGTGGAGCCAAGGAGGATCATCAATGGCCCAAAATACAAGGGAATGTGGCTTTGAGATAATTAAGAGCTCTTAGACTGTCTGGTCTGAAGGCTCCTGTGAAGTGCTGTAGCTCTTGGGCTGTCTGGGCTTCAGGCTCCTGTGCCTCTATTTTTCTGGGGCTCTTTTGTGGCTTTGGAGTCCTTCCTTTGTCTGGGGGTGTGGGGTTTTGTTGTTTTGGGGCTTCTTTGGAATGGCTGCACTTGCTTCAGTGCAGTCCTGGGCAGTCCTGGTCTCTGCCCCTCCACAAAGAAGTGCCCATGGAGGTCACTACCTTCTTGGGAGTGCTCACCTGCAATTCCCTTTCTCTGTGTGTCTGCTTGTGTGTTTTTTTGCAGCACTTTCCTGTACCTGAAGTTCCTGGTGGTCTGGGCCCTGGTGCTGCTGGCAGATTTTGTCCTGGAGTTCAGATTTGAGTACCTGTGGCCATTCTGGCTCTTCATCAGGAGTGTTTACGATTCCTTCCGCTACCAGGGCTTGGTAAGTACCACCCAGACCCCCTGGCCCTTGGGAGGGAAGGCCTGCAGGCTTCCAGGGCACATGCTGCCTTGGCTGGTGCTGATGGTCATGTCCCCAGGTGAGCCAGGCTCAAGGCTCTCCTCTCTGCCTGCCTTGTCTGTGGCATCAGCAAGTGGAACATCTAGCACTCAGCATTTGCACCAGAGCAAAGCCCTGTGTGAATTCCTGAGGGTAGTGAGGTTTGGATCCCTGCACCACAGGGTGTGCTGGGGAAGAAAACACAAGCCCTTGCCTGCTGAGAGATTGGCTTCTTGTCCAGAGACTAAATGACACTGCTGGTTGGTTGGGGGTGGCTGTTCCAGGTGGGGAATGCAGTGATGGCAATGCTGGATCAGAACAAAGCAGCAAGGAGTTAAATGTAGCTGTCTGGAGACTTGCTGCGAGAGCAAGCACCATAGGATGAGAGGGAAGGGACTGAAGCTTGAGGAGGGAAGATTCAAACTGAAAATCAGCAAGAAATTCTTTGCAGGGAGGCTGGGGAGAGCCTGGCACAGGCTGCCCAGGGGGGCTGTGGCTGCCTCCTCCCTGGAGGTGTTCAGGGCCAGGCTGGAGGAGGCCTGGAGCAGCCTGGGCTGGTGGGAGGGGTCCCTGCCCATGGCAGGGGCTTGGAACTGGAGGAGCTTGAAGGTCTCTGCCAATCCAACCCATCAGTTGCCTTTCTTTTCCCTTAGTTGCCTAGAACTCTCTGTGGCCAGACTGCTGCTTCTCTTTGCCCTGATCACCACAGGATGGGTTGGGTTGGAAGGGACCTTAAAGATGCTTTCATTCCACCCTCCCTGCCATGGGCCATGCACAGCACTGCTGCTCCTGTGCTGCAGTCATGGTGTCACCACTCATTGGCTGCTAGCATTTCTTGGGACAAACTGACCCCCTCCTTCTGTTCTCCCCCTCCCCATTCTTCTTTCAGGCCTTTTCAGTGTTTTTTGTGTGTGTAGCATTCACATCCAATATCATCTGCCTGCTCTTCATCCCAATCCAATGGCTGTTTTTTGCTGCCAGCACCTATGTGTGGGTACAGTATGTCTGGCACACAGGTAGGTTCCCTCTTTTATTCACAGCTTCAGAATCTCTCTCTCTCTCTCTCCAGATGCATGGATACAGATACCTCAGAGCCCTAAGTAACAGGCAGGAAGCCTCTTCTGCTTGTAGTAATGGCTTCATTCAGTTCTCTTCTGCTCAGAAGAAGTTATTTTGCCTTTGTCAGTAATGCTGACTTGCACTTTGCTGGGGTCCTTCCTGGAGTAATCATTAAGAGGCTGAGCAGTGGAACTGAAGAGCTGTAAAGAACAGTTCCAGAAGAGTAAGGGAACAGTTACTTTCCTGCCTTCAAATGCCACAAGAACAACCAACCCAACCATTTCCCTGATTTCCAAACACTGCTGCAGCAGTTCAGCCAATACAGAAGCAGTTCAGCCAAAGCAGAGCAACCCAGGCAGCAGTGAGATTGTTACATCCATCCTGCTGCTCAATTAGTGTGCTGTTAATTGGGGATTTTATTGTCAGTCCAATTGGTATTAGTCAAAGCTCTGTCAGCTGGATTCAGCTGCTGAGCAGAAAAGGCTCTGGGAGGACCTCAGGGCTGCCTCAGAGCAGGGATCCTGCAGGAAGGCTGCAGAGAGACTTTTCCTGAGCCAGGCCAAGGGAATGGTCTGAAGCTGAGGCAGAGCAGGGTCAGAGTGGAGCTGAGGAAGAAGTTCTTCAGCAGGAGGGAGCTGAGGCTCTGGCCCAGGCTGCCCAGGGAGGCTGTGGCTGCCTCCTGCCTGGGGGTGCTCAGGGCCTGGAGCAGCTGAGTCTGGCTGAGAGGGGTCCCTGGGCATGGAGGGGAGGTTGGGGCAGAGGAGCTCTGAGCTCCCTTCCAACCTGAGCCCTGCTGGGATCCAATCAGGAATCTTTAGGGATAAAACTTCCTTCTGTGTTGGGTGGTTGGGGTTGGGTGGCTTGGGGGTTTGTGTTGTCAGGGAGCTTTTCACTCCACAAGCCCTTGAGGCTTGGGGCTTTTTGTACTCTTTCTTGGTAGCAGTGCAGCAGGTCCCAGGAGTTTGCAGGCTGGCTTGGCTCCTTCCTCAGCCTGCTGCTGCACACAGTCATCCCTCTGACAACTTAGTCACTTACACTAATGACAACGTGGGAGCTAATGGAAGCTGCTGGGAGCCAGTTGCTGCCCAATTTACAGCACAGGGAAAATCTGGAGTTATTTTTAGGGCTGTATTAATATGGGAAGGTGTTAGCTGGAGCCCTGCTCAGGGCTGGTGTTCAGAAGCCCTGCAGGAAAAGCCTGGTGGGCCAGGTCTGGCTGGAGCTGTTCAGCTTGTGGAGTACTGTGATTTACTACAGCCTCTGGGATTCTTCTTCTGCAGTGCTCATCTTAGGGAATAGGAACTTGCTCTGGTTTTGGTGTGGAAGGTAGGATCATTTTAGGTGGGCTTCTGCCTGGCTGAGCTGCTGAGTTCCTGTAAGCTCTGCATAGCCTGGTCCAGTTGAGGATGTCCCTGCTGACTCGAGGGAGGGTTGGATGAGCTGACCTTTGGAGGCCCCTTCCAGCCCAGCCCATTCTGTGGTTCTAAGCTGACAGCTTCTACTGCTCCAGCTCTGGTGTCCCCAGCAGAAGAAGGCTACAGAGCTGTTGGGGTGAGTCCAGAGCCACAGAGGTGATCCAAGCAGCACCTCTGCTATGAGCACAGGCTGGGGGAGCCAGGGCTGTGCAACCTGGAGAAGAGAAGACTCCAGGGAGACCTTTGAGCTGCCTTCCAGTGGCTGAAGGGATCCTGCAGGAAGGCTGCAGAGAGACTTTTCCTGAGGGTGTCTGGAGCCAGGCCCAGGGGGAAGGGTTTGGAACTGAGGCAGAGCAGGGTCAGAGTGGGGCTGAGGAAGAAGTTCTGCAGCAGGAGATGTTGATGTCAGGCTGCTCTCCAGGACCTGGTGTGTTTTTGAGGCCCATGGCCTGTGACTGGAGTTGGTTTGTGCAGGTGTCCAGTGTGCAAGCAGCAGTGCAGTTTGCCATGGGCCAAGAGGTTTAAGAGAGTTTTGCTTGGCTACTGATTTCCCTTCTCACCAGCAGTGTCCTGATGGAGAGCTCTGAGCTGCAGGCTCTTGTCATTGCTCTACATGGAGGCAGCACTACAGTGCTTCCCCCCTCCTGTCTCCTCAGCTTCTCAGCTCACTGAGATCTACCTAACTTGGAGTGAAGAAGTCCAGGCTGAACTACTTCTGAGTCCAAGATCCTCAGCTGAAACATTACCTCACCCTCTGCAGCTCCTTCCATGTGTGCTCCTTCCCTGCTCTCTGCCAGGCTCTGGCACTGGCTGGGCTTCTCTTGGTTTTCACTGATGCCTTAGGAAAGGAGCAGAACACAGTAAGGAGCTTCACAGGTTGCACTGGGCTGGGAGGGACCCTCAAAGGTCACCTTCTCCAACCCCCCTGCCATCAGCAGGGACATCTCCAGCTAGATCAGGCTGCCCAGGGTTACAGCAAGTCTGATCTTGAAGCTGATGTGGGACAGGGCACAGCACAGACTGTGTCAAGGACTCTCCCACCCCCTTCCACTGCAGGTGTGGCAGCAGAGCATGAAGCTCAGCCACCACTGAGTGACTGAGGATCAGTCACTGCTGAGCAGCCAGGGGCTGGAATGAGATCTGTTGGGACCAAGTGCAAAACAGGTGGAGTCCTGTTCCTGTTTGCCCCATCCACAGGTGGAGAGACAAGTCTAGAGCATTCCTCCCCACAGCCATTTAGAACCAGAGCTGGAAGGGAGCTCAAGGCTCAGCCAGCCCCAAGCCCCTGCCATGGCCAGGGACACCTCACACCACAGCAGGTTGCTCACAGCCACCTCCAGCCTGGCTGCAAACACCTCCAGGCAGGAGGCTTCCACCACCTCCCTGGGCAGCCTGTGCCAGGCTCTCACCACCCTCCTGGGGAACAACTTCTTCCTCACAGCCAATCTGCATCTCCCCACTTCTAGTTTTGCTCCATCCCCCCCAGTCCTATCCCTACCTCAAGAGTCCCTCCCCAGCTCTCTTGGAGCCCCCTGCAGACCTGGAAGGCCACAATGAGGTCTCCTGGGAGCCTTCTCCTCTCCAGCCTGCACAACCCCAACTCCCTCAGGCTGTGCTCACAGCAGAGCAGCTCCAGCCCTCTGCTCCTCCTTGTGGCTCTTCTCTGGACACCTTCCAGCACCTCCAGAGCCTTCCTGGAACAGAGGCTCCAGAGCTGGCCCCAGAGCTTCAGGTGGCGTCTGCGCAGAAGGGGAGAATCCCCTCCCTGGCCCTGCTGGCTGTTTCCTCTCAGTTGGCTTCAGAGATGAAAGCTTAGAGTGGGTTTAAAACAAAAGCCTCCTCAACAGCTGCTGGTGGAGAGAGCCTCTGCAGCCTCCCTCCAGCTCTGCCTGAAAGTTCCCTCTTGGAATGGTTTCAAAATAGCTGTGGAAGTATTTCCTGCTTGTGCCTGTTCCTGAAGTGTTTGTTTCTCTCTTCTCCCACCAGAGAGGGGGGTGTGCTTACCAACAGTATCACTCTGGATACTTTTTGTTTATATTGAAGCAGCCATTAGGTTTAAAGATCTCAAAAACTTCCACGTGGACCTCTGTCGTCCCTTTGCAGCACACTGGTAAGTGCCTCCTGCTTCCCTTGGGGCTTGCCTTTGCCTTTGGGCTTTACCTCTCCTCATCAGCCTTTTGTTCCCCCACCACCACCAGGGAAGGAAATAACTACCCAAGGTTTGCTTGGTCAGCTCTCCCCTTGCACATTTGCCACCCAGGAGCCTGTGAGGATTGTAGAATGTAGAGGATGAGAATCAGCCTAAAGAGGAGGAGATCCCAGGAGGACCTCAGAGCTGCTGCCAGGACCTGAAAGGGATCCTGCAGGAAGGCTGCAGAGGGACTTCTCAGGAGGGTGTCTGAGCCAGGCCCAGGGGGAAGGGTTTGGAGCTGAGGCAGAGCAGGGTCAGAGTGGAGCTGAGGAAGAAGTTCTGCAGCAGGAGGGTGGTGAGGCTCTGGCCCAGGCTGCCCAGGGAGGCTGTGGCTGCCTCCTGCCTGGGGGTGCTCAATGCCTTGAGCAGCTGAGACTACTTGAGAGGTGTCCCTGCCCAGGTCAGAGCAGATGATCCCTGAGGCCCCTTCCAGCCTGAGCCATTCTGTGATTCCCTGATCTTTTGTGGGCATCAAACAGCCTTTGGAAGTGCCTCACTTAGGAGGCTGACCTTGAAGCTCCAAAGGAAAAACATCTGATCACTCAACTTAGCTCTTCCACTTCCCTCCCTGACAGATAAGAGGTAAAGAATTGAGCTCCCAGCCAGCCCCTGCAGCTCCATTTGCTGACAGAACTGTCAGAGAGCTTTGACATTGATTTGGTTGTGCCTATCAGCTGCAGCAGGAAGGATTTCAGTGTTCTGATTACCTTGTGCCACCTGCACCAGCACAGGCCACAGCCAAAGCCTCCCAGGGTACCTGACCAGGGTGTTCCACACCCTGCACAAAACAAACAGGTCTTGGACCAAGATTTTGGACAAAGCACAATGGCATTGCCTTTTAAACACTGAGGTTTGGAAGGAGGGCAGAACTGGGATGGAAGGGACTCTTAACCATGAGGCTCTCCTCCTCCTCTGCTCATTCAACAGCACTCTGCAACTGGCTTTCTAAGGAAGCTGCCAGAGTGCAGGAGCCATTTGCCTCTGCCAGTGGCTGCAGCCCTGGGGAGAGGCAGCTGCAGCCCCACTTCTAGAACTGATGACAAGCTGAACCATTTCCACCCAATTCAGCAGCAGAAGGAGCTGTCTTCCCAGCTCCTGAAGTGCTTTTGTAGCATTTCATTAGTGCTTAAGGGATTTATTGCCCAGCCTAGACAATAGAAATGACATGTCTCCTTTCTGGGAGGCTGTAGCCCAGGGAGCTGCACCAGATCACTCCAGGAGCAAAAAAACCAACCAGGGCACAATTTAAATGGATCAGAAGAGCTCTGAGCTCCCTGCCAGCCTGAGCCAATCTGCTCCAACCTCTGCCATGCCCAGGGACACCTCTCAGCTGGACTCAGCTGCTCAAGGCCTTGAACACCCCCAGGCAGGAGGCAGCCACAGCCACAGATTTTCCTCTCTTTGACTGTTCCCTCCTTCAAAAGCTGGGTAGCTCCTAGCCTGAGCAGGGAGCTCATCCTGCCCTGTGCTCAGCACTGCTCAGGCCACACCTTGAGTCCTGTGTCCAGTTCTGGGCTCCTCAGTTTGGGAAAGAGGTTGAGCTGCTGGAAGGTGTCCAGAGAAGGGCAACAGAGCTGGGGAGGGGTCTGGAGCACAGCCCTGGGAGGAGAGGCTGCAGGAGAAGAGGAGGCTCAGGGGAGACCTTACTGCTCTCTACACCTGCCTGAAGGGAGGCTGTAGCCAGGAGGGGGTTGGGCTCTTCTCCCAGGCACCCAGCACTAGAACAAGAGGACACAGTCTCAAGCTGTGCCAGGGGAGGTTCAGGCAGGGTGTTAGAAAGAAATTCTTCTCAGAAAGAGAGATTGGCCACTGGGATGTGCTGCCCAGGGAGGTGGTGGAGTCCCCAGCCCTGGAGGTGTTCAAACACAGCCTGGCTGAGGCCCTTGGTGCCATGGTTGGGTTGATCAGGTGGTGCTGGGTGCTGGGTTGGACTCCATGATCTCCAAGGCCTTTTCCACCCTGGTTAATTCTCTTCTCTTCTCTTTGTCTCCAAGCTGCCTTTGCTGTGTGCATTGTCCTAATCCTTTTAATCTGTGCTCCAGTTAATTGCTGTCTGTGAGGAGCTGCCATTCCCTCTTGATCCAGAGGAGCCTGCAGCGTTGAGCTGCAGCTTTGGTGCAGCACAGCAGCAAGGGGGAGAGCTGTCTGTGATCCAGTTGTGCTCACAGCTCTTGGGTTTTTCCTGCAGCTCCTTCACCTGCTGCTGTGGTGGCAGTGGGAGCAGTAATGCTGCCTCTCTCTGTGTCTGTTCTAGTATTGGTTACCCTGTTGTGACTCTGGGCTTTGGCTTCAAGAGCTACGTCAGCTACAAAATGCGCCTCAGGAAGCAGAAGGAAGTGCAGAAAGAGAATGAATTCTACATGCAGCTCCTCCAGCAAGCCCTGCCCCCAGAGCAGCAGATGCTACAGAGGCAAGAGAGGGAGGCAGAGGAAGGCAAGTTACACTTCTGAATCTCTGTGCTGCTATTTTGAAACCATCCTGCTAAGGAAGAGCTTCTTCAGAATCATCCAAGGGGTTGGGTTGGAAGGGACCTCCAAAGGTCCCAGCCCCTGCAGGCAGCAGGGACACCTTCCACTAGAGCCCTGGGGAGCCTGCCCTTGAGTATCTCCAGGGATGAGGCCTCAGCTCCCTCCCTGGGCAACCTGCTGCAGTGTTCCAGCAGCCTCCTGGGGCAGAACTTGTTCCTCACATCCAATCTCAACCTGCTCTGCTCTCATTGCAAACCATTGCCCCTGGGCCTGGCCCTGCAGGCCTCTGGGAGCAGTCCCTCTGCAGCCTGCTTGTGGCCTGCTTCAGGGACTGGGAGGCTGCCCTGGAGCCTTCCCTGCTCCTACCTGCAGTCCATGTTGGTTTGTTTCAGTGAGCTTAGAGGAGTGGGAAATGAAGTTCTTTTGGTAGTGGTTACCAGGGCAGAAGGAAAGTTGTCCTGTGGCCTGACTTCTGGAGCAGCTCTGCTGTGAAGCAAAACTGAGAGCCCTGGGGCTGTTCAGTCTGGAGAAGGGAAGGCTGAGAGGGGATCTGATCAATGGCTATCAATATTTGAGGGGTGATGGTCAGGGTGTAGGTGCCAGGATCATGTGGGTGGTGCCCAGTGGCAGGACAAGGACCAGCAGGAACAGGATGGAGCCCAGGAGGTTCCACCTCAACAGGAGGAGAAGCTTTGGTGTGAGGGTGCTGGAGGCCTGGAGCAGGCTGCCCAGAGAGGCTGTGGAGTCTCCTCTGGGGAGCCCCCAGCCCCCCCTGGCTGTGACTTCATGGTTTGGGGTTGGCTGAATGAACTAAGGGCTTTGGGGTTTGTTTCTCTTGGTACTGCAGCAGCCAAAGGATTAGCTGAGATGGATTCCTCGATGCTTTTGCAACACAATGGAGGCATTCCAGCCAACAAGAAGCTCTCTGCAACCTTGCCAGAGCTGGAATACAGGGAAAAAGGGAAAGAGAAGGAGAAGGATGCCAAGAAGCACAACCTCGGGATAAACAACAACATCCTGCAGCCTGTGGACTCTAAGATCCAGGAGATCGAGTACATGGAGAACCACATCAACAGCAAGAGGCTGAACAATGAGCTGGTAGGGAGCACGGAAAACCTCTTGCGGGAGGACTCTTGCACCGCCTCCAAGAACTACAAAAACGCCAGCGGGGCCAACTCCTCCCCGCGCAGCCACGGCGCCGCCAACGGCAGCCTGCCCTCCGCCCCCGCCAAGAACGAGCGGAAGCAGAAGTGTGCCGGCAAGAGCCCCGGCACGCACAAGGACTTCCTGGAGAACTGTATTCCCAACAACCAGCTGAGCAAACCCGATGCCCTGCTGAGGTGAGTGGCAGCTGGGCCCCGGGCCCCGCCGCGGCCCTCGCCTGCCTTGGCAGGGCACAACCTGGGCTGCTGTCAGGAAGGCAAAGCTCTCTGGTGGTAAGGTGACCCAGGCCTGGGTTCCTGGGGGCTGCTCCTCATTCTTCTCTCTGGTTTTCTACACAGCCTTCAGCAAACTGCCTCCCCCCTGCTCCCTGCCTCCCCCCTGCTCCCTGCCTCCCCCCTGCTCCCTGCCTCCCCCCTGCTCCCTGCCTCCCCCCTGCTCCCTGCCTCCCCCCTGCTCCCTGCCTCCCCCCTGCTCCCTGCCTCCCCCCTGCTCCCTGCCTCCCCCCTGCTCCCTGCCTCCCCCCTGCTCCCTGCCTCCCCCCTGCTCCCTGCCTCCCCCCTGCTCCCTGCCTCCCCCCTGCTCCCTGCCTCCCCCCTGCTCCCTGCCTCCCCCCTGCTCCCTGCCTCCCCCCTGCTCCCTGCCTCCCCCCTGCTCCCTGCCTCCCCCCTGCTCCCTGCCTCCCCCCTGCTCCCTGCCTCCCCCCTGCTCCCTGCCTCCCCCCTGCTCCCTGCCTCCCCCCTGCTCCCTGCCTCCCCCCTGCTCCCTGCCTCCCCCCTGCTCCCTGCCTCCCCCCTGCTCCCTGCCTCCCCCCTGCTCCCTGCCTCCCCCCTGCTCCCTGCCTCCCCCCTGCTCCCTGCCTCCCCCCTGCTCCCTGCCTCCCCCCTGCTCCCTGCCTCCCCCCTGCTCCCTGCCTCCCCCCTGCTCCCTGCCTCCCCCCTGCTCCCTGCCTCCCCCCTGCTCCCTGCCTCCCCCCTGCTCCCTGCCTCCCCCCTGCTCCCTGCCTCCCCCCTGCTCCCTGCCTCCCCCCTGCTCCCTGCCTCCCCCCTGCTCCCTGCCTCCCCCCTGCTCCCTGCCTCCCCCCTGCTCCCTGCCTCCCCCCTGCTCCCTGCCTCCCCCCTGCTCCCTGCCTCCCCCCTGCTCCCTGCCTCCCCCCTGCTCCCTGCCTCCCCCCTGCCTGCCCTCACGGGGCTGTTGTGAGGCACAACAAACAGCTCTGACGATCACTGAGCAGAGTTGGACTCCCTGTTAGAGCTCAGTGGCTGTGCTCTTGGTAAACCTTCCGTGGAGCAACCTTCACCTCTCCAGGGAGCTGAGTGGGGTTTGATGGTGCCTGAAGAGTTCTTTGTCTGGGGTTGTTGCCCCTGAAATGTTTGGTGTGTTGGTTGTTGATGCCAAGTGTCAGGCGGTGCTGTGCCGTGCGGCGGTGCTGTGCCACCAGAAGCAGCTCTGGTAAGGAAGAGGCAGTGTGTACCTGGTCAGGGGGGATAGGGAGGGCAGTGGTTGGAGACTGGAGCTGGGGAGATCTGGGTTGGCCATCAGGAGGAGGCTCTGTGCAGTGAGAGTGGCAGAACAGCAGAGCAGGTCGCCCAGGGGTGTGGTTGAGGCCCTGTCCCTGGAGACATTCAAGATCAGGCCTGAGGTGGGCAGCCTGCTCTCCCTGGAGCTGTGCAGGGGGTTGGACAGGATGACCTTTCAGGGTCCCTTCCAACCCAATGCAACCTGTGAGATCCATCTAGAGCAACATTTGCCTCCCAGCCCTGGCTTGTGTCTCTCTCTTCCCTTCCCTCGTGTGCTGAACACTCTTGAGCCAACAAATCCTTGTTGGCCAACTCAGCTGGCAGATGAGGTTTGAATCCCTGCAGGTAGCTTTGGATAATTGGGTTTTAAACTCTGCTCTGTCTCTGAGGGTTTGTGCTGTGGGAATACAATTACTGGAGTGGAAATATTATCCTCTCCTCTGGTAAGCACTCTGCCAGTGCTTGGTGTATCTCTGCCAATTAAACATCCAGACTAATTAATAGCTAAAGTCTGTAGAGAAGTTGTGTGAAGCAAAAAGGGAGGAGAGAGCACTGAGTCAGTCTGAGCTGGGAAGCCCATTCAGCTGGGACCAGTGGGGTGCAGCTGGCTCTGTCCTCAGCAAAGCTGCTCCTAAGCACACCCAGGACTGCTGCAGTTGGATGTTGCCACGTTGAGGAGGGCTTCTCTCTGCTCTCCATGCCTTATTTGCTCCCTAAAGAAGGGAGCAGAGGAGTTCAGCGTTGCTGCAGTTCCAAATCTCATCCCCAAGTGTGGAGACAAGAGAGGGGAAGCACTTGACAGCAGAACTTGGCAGGCTGAGAGTTTTGTCCCCTGCAGCTGTGACAAGGAGTGAGCTCTGAACCTGCTGTGCTTGGAGGCTGAAGTTACACAGCCACATTTTTCTCTGCTGTCATATTAGGGTCACTGGAATTGTCCAGAGTGGGTTTCTGCTGCTGTGAGGGCAGGCTGAGGGAGCTGGGGTTGTTCAGCCTGGAAAAGGCTCCAGGGAAACCTTAGAGCAGCCTCACAGTGCCTGAAGGGATCCTGCAGGAAGGCTGCAGAGGGACTTCTCAGGAGGGTGTCTGAGCCAGGCCCGGGGGAAGGGTTTGGAGCTGAGACAGAGCAGGGTCAGACTGGAGCTGAGGAAGAAGTTCTGCAGCAGGAGGGAGCTGAGCCTCTGGCACAGGCTGCCCAGGGAGGCTGTGGCTGCCTCCTGCCTGGGGGTGCCCAGGGCCAGGCTGGATGAGGCCCTGAGCAGCTGAGTCTGGCTGAGAGGTGTCCCTGGGCATGGAGGGGAGGTTGGAGCAGATGAGCTCTGAGCTCCCTTCCAACCTGAGCCCTTCTGTGATCCTAACCCAGAGGTGAGTGTGAAACAACCCAGGCTGTGTCCTTGCAGAGTTCTGTCTCCTGTGATTCCCTGGCTGGGGACAGAGTGTTCTCTGCCTTTGTGCAGTGTCACCTCACTGCTCTGGAAGTGACTGCAGCCCCTTGAGCCTGGTGCTTGCCAGGCTGGGGGTGTGATGTGGCTGTGGGGCAGCTGCTTGGTGTACACTGACTTCCCCCTGTGCAGGCAAGCCAGCAGCACAGCAACCTCCAAGCTCCTGTGTGCTGCTGCTGCTCTCAGTGTCTTGCAGAGGTAGATGCCTGAAATCATTCCTGAGACCTCATTTCCCTTCAGATGCAGTCTGCAGCTCCTGCCCCCCCTGGCAGGCTGGGCTGGGCTGGAATGCCCTGGAGTGGAGACATTCCTCTTGCTTGTGTTTTTGAGCTGGTCTCTTGCCCTGGCCCTGCAGTGCAAGGCACTTTCTGCAGCACCCCTTCCCCTTCCAGCAGTGTTCCTCAGCCCATGGTGACACTTCAGCCATCCCTGCTGGCCCCTGGGAGTGGCTGTGTGGGGCCCTGCCCTGCTGCCCAGCTTGCAGATCTGCTCAGCTCCCAGAGCAAGATGCTTTTTATAACTCCTTGGCCAGCAGACTCCCAGCAGGATGGCAAAGCCAAGCTGCTTTCCTTTTGTGTCCACAGATGATTTCCCTGAGCTGAGTAACCAGGATGAAATGCAAAGTATGCCTTGTGACTGCTGCCTGGGACCTGGGAGGAGCAGGGCTGAGGCAAGACAAGGCTGAGGGGTCTGGAGAGCAGGAGCCTGACATGCTTGGGGGTTTTCCCTCTTCAGTACTTGCTGTGACAGTTCTGCTGCAAGGCTCCTGCCAGTGGGGTTTCTGTTTTCTGTATGTACAGCCTTGCTCTTGGAACAGGAAGCTTTGGGGGTTGGTCTGGCTGCTAAGCAGTTAGTGGTTAGTGCATGTGTGTTTGGTTGTCTGGGGAGGAAGATGCTGATCCCTGTCTCTGGTCACTGAAATAGCATCTTGAGAGCTAAAGCAGAAGGATTCAGGAGGCTCCATCCCTGCTGAGAGCTGGGGCTGTTCAGCCTGGGGAAGAGAAGGCTCCAGGGAGACCCCAGAGCAGGTTTCCAGTACCTGAAGGGGCTCCAGGAGAGCTGGGGAGGGACTTTGGACAAGGGCTGGGAGTGACAGGATGAGAGGGAATGGGTTTGAGCTGGAATAGGAGAGATTGAGACTGGGGATTAGGAAGAAGTTCCTGGTGGTGAGGGTGGAGAGCCTGGCACAGGCTGCCCAGGGAGGCTGTGGCTGTGCCCTCCCTGGAGGTGCTCAAGGCCAGGCTGGAGGAGGCCTTGGGCAGCCTGTGCTGGTGGGAGGTGTCCCTGCCCATGGCAGGGGGCTGGAGCTGGATGAGCTTTAAGGTCCCTTCCAACCCCCCCCTCTGTCAGGGTCAGAGTCTCATGCAGTGTGGTGGGAAGGGAAGGGAAGTGCAGAGCAGAGAAGCAAAAGCATTGGGAATGTAAATGGGAACCTGGGAGAAGATCCTGGGTGACCTGCTCTGTGTGGCCCTGCTCTGGCAGGGGTTGGCCTTGGATGATCTCTTCAGCTCCCTTCCAAGCCCTCCTGTCCTGGCATTCTGTGACCCTTCCTGCAGAGCCTTTTCAAGGCACTGTCAGCACAGTGTGTGGGCTGCTCAGAGACAGAAGCCCCTCTGAAATGCCAGCAGGCAGGAGCAGTTCTGTGTAGCACAAGGAAGAAGCAGCTTGACTTTTGTCTCTCTGTGGATTGCTGCCTTTTGGGTGATGAAAAACGTTCTGAGGAGCTTCTGGGAGCAGCACCTTGGTGCTGCAGGAGCTCCCTGAGGCAGGCTCACTGCTGGGGCTGCTGCTGCCAACAGATGGGGCTGGACCAGAGCACAGGGGGAAAGAGAGCTCTTAGCAAAGCCTCTGAGTCCTTTCTGGGCCTCTTAGAACGTTGGGGGTTTGTGTGCATGGTGTTCAATTCGTGTGCAGCTGCCAGGGGATGGTGGATTTGCATCAGCTGAGCAAACCAAGCACCCAGGCTGTGCTCTTCCCCCAGTTATCAATGTGAGGAGGATTAAGCTGAATTGAGTTGTCTTTAAGATGCTCCATCAATCTTCCCCCGAGCATTTGGCAGAGCACTCTGCCTTGGAGGTGATTACTGATTAATTCTCTTCATCAGGGAGATCAGGAATGATCTGTGGCAGTGCTGGGAGAAGAAATGGGGGGGCTGGGGGGGTGGAATCTGCATTTATCCTGATGCCAAACAGAAAGCAATTGGCCTTGGCTGGCTAAACAAACAGCACAACAGAATCCTCTGCAGCTCAGGCCTCATCCTGAGGATGGTTGTGTGTCACACTGACTTGGGGAGGGAGAGAGAAGCATTTTCTAGAACCCAAGTTTTCTTGCCCCCTGCTTTGTAAGTAACACTTCCACTAAGCTTGGCAATGAGAGACTTAGAGAAAATGAAATGGGAGACAGAAAAATAATAAGAAGGAAGAAAAGGGGAGAAAAAACCCCAAAGTGCTGTGTTACTGGGTCACTTGTCACTGCAGCAGCAGGGCAGGGGGGGAGCAGGGGGGGAAGCCACACACCAGGCTCTGCTCCTAGCAGTGAAGCTCTCTCCCTTCTCAGATGAAAGCACCTCAAGACCAACCAACATCACCTGGGTGCTGGCTTGTCTTGAGGTGCTTTCATTTGAGGAAGGGGGCAACAGGGAGGGAGGGGTTTAACCTCCTCTGGAACTGATGGATGGCCAGGGGAGGTTTAGACTGGAGGGTAGGAGGAGGTTCTACACAGAGAGAGTGACTGGCCATTGGAATGGGCTGCCCAGGGAGGTGGTGGAGTCACCATCACTAGAGGTGTTCAGGAGGAGACTTGATGGGGTGCTTGGTGCCATGGGTTAGTTGTTTAGGTGGTGTTGGATTAGTTGATAGGTTGGATGTGATGATCTTGAAGGTCTCTTCCAACCTGGTTTATTCTATTCTATTCTATTCTGTCTATTCTATTCTATTCTCTCTGGCTGGATACAGAGAAGAGCTCTGCCTTGCTTCTCCCCAGCAGGAGATTTGTAGGCTGAACAGGACTGGGTGATGGAAGATGGATAAGAACCTGGTTCTAAAGGCTGTGGTGACATGAGGGGCAGTGGGCTCAAACTAGAGAGGAGCAGATCTAGACTGGATGTGAGGAACAGGCTCTGCACCATGAGGGTGCTGGAGTTATGGAGGCTCCGAGCCTGGGAGTGCTGAAAGGCAGCTTGGCTGGGGCCTGGAGCAAGCTGGGCTGGTGGGAGGTGTCCCTGCCCATGGCAGGGGCTTGGAGCTGGGTGAGCTTTAAGGTCCTTTCCAAGCCAACCCATGCTCTGAGTCTGTGAAAGCCCCAGTCAATAACTGGGAGAGCAGAGGGCTCATGTGATGTGGCAGTGCTCGGCAGGCCTGGCTGCTTATTCACTCTCTTGTGATCTGCTTTGATTCCATCCCCCTGCCATGTGGGATAGTTCATTATTATTATCATTCAAAAACTCTTTCTTTTGAAAATCTGAGGGGATGATAAAAAAAGAGAGAGGGAGATCAGGTGAGCTGGGGCTGCCTCAGCAACTTGGGTTTTATTAACCCATTTGGGCTGACGAGTGTGTTAAACGAGCAGGGCTTGCACAGAGCCTTCCCAGCCCTTCCTGCAGCTACAGTGAAGTGTACAGCAGATGGTCCCTGTTCAGGAGCAATTACAGCTAAATTTACTGACTCCTGAGCTGGGGATGGCTTGGCAGCTGCTCTTTGTTCAGCATGCACAAGCTGTGCCTCCAGAAAGGGAAGCATCCTCAGGTGAGGATTCGGCAGCCTGCCCCACAGCTCCGCTCCTGCCCCTGCAGTCATCTGCTGAGAAGAGCAAACTTTCCTCCTCTGTTGGCCTGCCCTTGGCCCTGACTTCTCAGACTGAGGCATTTCACTTCTGCTTGGAGAATTCATATGGGTTGGGTTGGAAGGGACCTTCAAGCTCATCCAGCTCCAAACCCCTGCCATGGGCAGGGACCCCTCCCACCAGCCCAGCTTGCCCAAGGCCTCATCCAGCCTGGCCTTGAACACCTCCAGGGAGGAGGCAGCCACAGCCTCCCTGGGCAGCCTGTTCCCATCCCTGACCACTCTTGCCTCAGAGAAACTTTTCCTCATCTCCAACCTGAGCCTCCCCCAGCACAATTCCAGGCATTTCCTCTCCTTCTACCACCTGAGACTAGGGAGAAGAGACCAACCCCACCTGGCTCCAGCCTCCTCTCAGGGAGCTGTAGAGAGCAATGAGGTCTCCCTCAGCTGCTCCTCACCAGCCCTGTTCTCCAGACCCTTCCCCAGTTTCACTGCCCTTCTCTGGACCCACTCCAGCACCTCAATGTCTTGGGAGTGAGGGGCCCAGAGGTGCCCCCGCAGCCCTGGAGGCCCATCCTCACCGGTGCCGTACCGAGGGGCGCTCACAGCCGCTGCCACCTTTGCTCTGCCCATTGGTGGGTTGTTTTAATTTGACATGCACGAAACTTGAGATCAGTGGGAAGGGAAGGTTGAAACTGTCTCTCCAATTGTCTGTCTCAGGTTGGAACAAGACATCAAAAAGCTAAAGGCTGACCTGCAGGCCAGCAGGCAGATCGAGCAGGAGCTGCGCAGCCAGATCAGCTCTCTGAGCAGCACAGAGCGGGGGATCCGATCCGAGATGGGCCAGCTCCGGCAGGAGAACGAGCTGCTGCAGAACAAGTAGGTGTCCCCCACGCTGCCAGCTCGGCCTGGGGGGCTGGCATCTGGGGAAGGAGGAAGGGTTTGGTTAGGTTCCTCCAACACCTGAGTCTGCAAATGCAGCCAGGCTCGCTGGGGACCCTCGGGAGGGATTCGATGTCAGTAAGCGAAGCCCTGGGTTAAATCCCCTGCCTGCTGCCTTCCAGATTACACAACGCTGTACAGATGAAACAGAAAGACAAACAAATGATCAGCCAGCTGGAGAAGAAGCTAAAGGCAGAGCAGGAGGCACGAGCCTTTGTAGAAAAACAATTAATGGAAGAGAAGAAAAGAAAGAAGCTGGAAGAGGCGAGCGCCGCCCGGGCTGTCGCCTTGGCTGCCGCCAGCAGGTACTCACTCCAGCACAGCGCCGAAATGGCCTTTGGAGGGGCCTGGGGGGAAAGCATTTGTCACTCCCTTCCACTTAAATGAGTAGTCTGCGTCTGATTGCTTTGTTCTGAAAGAGCTTTGTTTGTGTGAGGAGGTTTGTTTGGGGGGAGGCAGTGGGAGGTCTGGAAGGTCTCCTTCCAGGAGGCTGAGCCGTGGTGCTGGGGTAGGATCCATGGGCAGGGTGTAAAGGCTGAATGTGCTCTCTGGTCCTGTGGGGGTCAGTCTGCTTTGGGAAGAGGAGTGTTCCCTTTCCCCGGGGGACTGAGAATCAAGGATTCATGGAGTCATGTTGACCAAAGGACTGTCCTGACCTCGCTACTTGAGTGCTTTCCGCTCCAGCCAGCGATGGCTCAGCTCTGTGGTGCCCCAGCGGCTGCAGAGATGGGAAGCTTCTCGAGGTGAAAGCCTGGCACAGCTGTGCATGGCTCCAACCTGCAGTGCCTAAAGAGGAGGAGTTCTGCTTTCCTGTCCTCCACACTTCATAAATACTCCAAATTTGCTCATGTTTGAGGCAGAGCAGTAACCTCCTGCAGCTTTTTGCTTTGTGTGACCTCCTCTCTTTACCTCTTCAATATTTAGATGAGTGTTGGTGTTCTAAAGAGTTGAAGGAAGAGTGAGGCTGGCCTTCCTCATCTTCTCCTCTTTGAATGCCTTTTGGGCTTGGGTTTTTGTTCCCCCTTCCTGCAGAGGAGAATGTACTGAAACTTTACGGACTCGCATCCGAGAGCTGGAGACAGAGTGCAAGAAGCTGACAATTGACATCAAGCTGAAAGAAGATCAGATCAGAGAGCTAGAAATGAAAGTTCAGGTAATGAGCAAGCAGCCAGGGCTTCAGAGCAGCAGCACAAAGGGTGCTTTCAGCCCGCTGAGATTGGTGCATCTACATAAGAGGCAATCAACACCTTGGAGAAGGATGCTCTTGGGGTGCCTGTCTTGCATGTCTTGCATCAGGCTGTGTGAGGAGGTGGCTGTGAAGGTTATCAGCCCCAGCTTCCCACCATCCACTTGTTTAAAGCACCACATGGCTGCTTTAGCTGGCCCTTGGAGGTGCTGAGCAGGCTTCCTGGGTGGGGAGGGGTCTTGGTATGGGTGGCAGAGGGCTGAGCAGCAGAGCAAATGCCACTTGTTCCCCACCCACACTGTAATTATGTTGTACAATATGGCTTTAATCACTTGTATGATGGCCATGTATAATTACTGGAGGTAATATCACTCTGCCCTTAATTAACCATCATTTTAATTTTACAGCATTAATACCAGGCCCAGTGGTGTGCTGTGGGGAGGAGAGAGAGTTCTTGGTGCATCTCCTGTGTAAAGTCAGGGAGAATAACATTTGTCTAATTGCTCCTGCAGGAGCTGAGGAAGTACAAGGAAAACGAGAAGGATACAGAGGTGTTAATGTCAGCACTTTCAGCCATGCAGGATAAAACACAGCACTTAGAGAACAGCCTGAGTGCAGAGACCAGAATCAAGCTGGATCTGTTCTCTGCATTAGGAGATGCAAAACGGCAGCTTGAGATTGCCCAAGGTAAGATGGGAGCCTGGGACTCCACCCACAGCGCTGCTGGCACCAGGAGCTCACCCCAGGGAGAGTCTCCTAGCCTTGGGTTTAGGGGTGGGCTCCAGCCCCTGCTCTGCATGTCAGCTTCCTGTGGGCTTGTTCTGTGCTGCTGACAGCTTTGTGAGCCTCAGCAATCCAGCTGAGCAGCCAGCCTGATCTCCTCAGGCTGCTGAACTGAAGCCAATAAATGTCAGGAGGGATGTTTGGCTTCATTTGTGATGACTGGCTCCAGTTTGATAAAAGAGCTTGAGGAGGGCAGGTTTAGACGGGAGCATAGGAAGAAATTCTTGCCAGGGAGGGTGGGGAGACACTGGAACAGGTTGCCCAGGGAGGCTGTGGATGTCCCCTCCCTGGAGGTGTTCAGGGCCAGGCTGGGTGCAGCCTTGAGCAAGCTGGGCTGGTGGGAGGTTGGAAGTGGATGATCTTTAAGGTCCCTTCCATGGATCTCTGAGGCACCTTAAAGCTGGAGAACTTATTTTTAAAAGCTAGAAGATAATATTTGAACCCCAGGGGGGCTGAGGCTGGAAGGGAGCTCAGATTCCTCTGCTCCAACCTCCCCACCATGCCCAGGGACACCTCTCGGCCAGACTCAGCTGCTCAAGGCCTCATCCAGCCTGGCCTTGAACACCCCCAGGGAGGAGGCAGCCACTGGCCTTGACTCCTAATAATATTTTGATACTCCTGAGGTAAACCCAACCTGGATGGGTGCTGAGGAAATAACCCAGCTTGGTTTAAACCTCCCCTTGGTGAGGTGCAGGTGGGGGCTGGTGCTGGGCTGGTGCCGCAGCCAGCAGAGGGAGCATGAAACCAGCACAAACCATGCCCGGAGTGTCCTTTGTTCAGCTGGGAAACCACCACCAGAATCCAATCACCTTCTGGTGTTTCATTTCCTGATCGATTCTAATTTCATGAGGCAACCTGCTCTAGTGGGAGGTGTCCCTGCCCAGGGCAGGGGGCTGGAACTGGAGGAGCTTTGAGGTCCCTTCCAACTCAACCCCTTCCGTGATTGTGTGAAACACAAAGCAGGAGTTCCATGAGTTGGGCTTGCACCAAGTTGTGTCAGAGCACTGAATGCCTTCTGGCTGCTGTGCTGGGAGGACAGAGCCAGGCTCTGCTCAGGGATGTCCAAGGGCAGGACAAGGGGCACTGGGGGCAAGCTGGAGCAGAGGAGGTGCCACAGGAACAGAAGGGAAAACTTTGTCCCTGTGAGGGTGACAGAACCTGGAGCAGGCTGCCCGGAGAGGCTGTGGAGGGATCCCAAAGCCACCTGGCAGTGTTCTGTGTGACCTGCCCTGGGTGATCCTGCTCTGGCAGGGGGCTTGGACTGGGTGAGCTCTGGAGGTCCCTTCCAACTCCTAACCTTCTGTGATTCTTTATTATCAACTACATCAATCCAGTCACAGTGCTGTGGGGAGCTCTGAATTAGTTGGTATTAAACCTCTTGGTTAGAGTTTCCTGCTTGTAACGAGAATCACTCTGGAGCCTGCCTCTGGAGCCAGAAACTAAGATCTGAAACCTGAACTCTAAACTGTGAGCTCTGCCTTTCTTTCCCAGCCAGGCTCTCCTGATGGTTGTTTCCTGCAGGAAGGATTGATGGGGGCTTAACGATTTTCATTTGTGTGGCACAGTAATGATTGATTTAATGAACAAAGGCCTCTGCCCTCCAGCAGCTGGGGCAGGCTGCCTGCCTGCTCCTGCTTCTCACTGCTCTTCATTTGCTGCTTTCAGGGCAAATCATTCAAAAAGATCAGGAAATCAAGGACCTCAAACAGAAGATTGCAGAAGTCATGGCAGTGATGCCCAGCATCACCTACACCGCAGCCACCAGCACTCTGAGTCCTGTTTCCCCACACTACTCTTCCAAATTCGTGGAGACCAGCCCCTCGGGACTTGACCCCAATGCCTCTGTGTACCAGCCCCTGAAGAAATGAGATGGGAAGGAAGGAGGGAAAGGAAGGAATGAATCAATCCCAACCTGGCTTTGGCGTTTTGGTCTCTGGCCTTTTCTTTTGCTTTTCTTGCCCTTCTTTTCATTGCTTTTTGTTTCCCTTTTATTTTCTTTTGCTTTCTTCTTTTTCCTTTTTTTTTTCTCATGTTTTGTGGGGGTTTCCCTTTTTTTCCCCTTCTTTTTTCCTTTTCTTCCTTCCTTTTTTTTAAACTTTTTTCCTTCCTTTTTTTCCTTTTTTTCCCCTTCCTTTTTTTTCCTTTTTCCTCCCTTCTTTTTTCCTTTTCCCCTTCCTTCTTTTTTTTTCCTTTTTCATTCTTTTTTTTTTTCTTCCTTTTTTCTTTTTTCCTTCTTTTTTTTCCTTTTTCCTTTTTCCTTCTTTTTTTCTTTTTCCTTTTTCCTTCTTTTTTCCTTTTTCCTTCTTTTTTTCCTTTTTCCTTCTTTTTTTCCTTTTTCCTTCTTTTTTTTCCTTTTCCTTCTTTTTTTTCCTTTTCCTTCTTTTTTTTCTTTTCCTTCTTTTTTTTCTTTTCCTTCTTTTTTTTCCTTTTCCTTCTTTTTTTCCTTTTCCTTCTTTTTTTCCTTTTCCTTCTTTTTTTCCTTTTCCTTCTTTTTTTCCTTTTCCTTCTTTTTTTCCTTTTCCTTCTTTTTTCCTTTTCCTTCTTTTTTTTCCTTTTCCTTCTTTTTTTCCTTTTCCTTCTTTTTTTCCTTTTCCTTCTTTTTTTCCTTTTCCTTTTTTTTCCTTTTCCTTCTTTTTTTTCCTTTTCCTTCTTTTTTTCCTTTTCCTTCTTTTTTTCCTTTTCCTTCTTTTTTTTTCTTTTCCTTCTTTTTTTTTCCTTTTCCTTCTTTTTTTTTCCTTTTCCTTCTTTTTTTTTCCTTTTCCTTCTTTTTTTTTCCTTTTTCCGTCTTTTTTTTCCTTCTTTTTTTTTCCCTTTTCTCCTTCCTTCTTTTTTTGTTTCCTTCCTTTTTTTTCCTTTTTTCCTTCCTTCCTTTTTATTTTTTTTTTTAATTTTCTTTTTCCTGGCCCAGTGATTTTTGTCCTGCTGAAGGCATCACCCAGGAGTTGTCTCTTGCAGCCCAGATGAAATTGTATTGTGTGAGACCTGTCTCTTTGTTGTCATCTCCAACCAGGATGGAAGCAACCTCTGGGATCAACCCAGAGCTGCCCCAGCAGAGGTTTTTCCCTTGTTTGGTTTATTTTTGGTTGGTTGGTTTTTTTTCCTGTAAATTTTTAGCTGAACTTCACAGAACTCTGCAATTTCTTTTCCTTGCCCAATGCATTCAAAACAATTCTTGGGGGGTTTGTTTTGTTGGGGTTTTTTTCCCCAAGTAGCCAATTTTTGCCCCTTTTTTTGGATGTATTCTTTGCATGGTTTCCTCTTGAAAAATAAAAGAGAGAGAAAGGGGAAAAAGCCCAACCTGAGCCTGCAGAGCTTTGCTGGGGTTCTGAGCCCTTTCTGCTGCTTTAGGGTTTTTTGTTTCATTCTCAAATTGAATTTGCAGCCTGAGGAGGGGTGGGGGGGGAACAACCCAACCCCCCAGACTCTTTAATTTCCCCACTGAAAGGGTGAAGCAAATCCAACAAAGCTGTGCTTCAATGTTTGGGTGGGTTTTTTATCCCTGGATGTTAACTCCAACTCTGTTGATGTTTGCAGAAGAGAATTTGGTTGACCCTTCAAAGGACCAAATGGAAATAAATTTCTAGGGGGTGTTAAGGGAAAAGACTAAAAAAACAAAGACAACCCAACAGCAGCAGAGGCAGAGGAGCTGCTGCTGTGCTGGTGGCTGTGGTGTGAAGCATTTGGTATTTCCCCTTGGTGGTTTTGTTTCCTTCTCTTTTCCCCCAGCCATTGAGAATTGCTTAGCTGTCTTGTTCACAGTGCCTTGGGAAAAGACATTTCAAGAGGAAACTTGATGGTTTAAACTGATTTTTTTTCCCCACCCACCCTCCACCCCCCTTCACTGTCATCTTAGCTTACTCTATCCAGCTCATTACAGAGCCTACTGCAAATTGGACCTGGGAATTTGGCTGTTCATTCTTTCAAAAGCAAGGTTCCAACCCTTCTGTTTCTTTGGAGAGGAGAACTCCCAAGCAGTGTTCTGTAACTTTGCCTTGATTGTTCTGCATCGTGGAAGGCAGAAGGTGACCACAGGAAGCAGAGTGAAGGAGGAGCTGTGCAATGTACTGTACACAAGAGACTGTAAAGCTGGCTTAATAAAAGCTGCAGTTCTGGGGTTTTTCTTATTGGACTTCATTCACCTGTGATTTGCAGCCAGCAGCACCTCCTGGGGGCACTGCAGCCTGGAGCTGGAGCTTACCTTCCCTGCCAGGACAGGCTGAGGGAGCTGGGGCAGAGAAAGCTCTGGGGGGACCTCAGAGCTGCCTGCCAGGACCTGAAGGGATCCTCCAGGAAGGCTGCAGAGAGACTTCTCAGGAGAGTGGCTGGACACAGGCCAAGGGGGAAGGGTTTGGAGCTGAGGCAGAGCAGGGTTAGGCTGGAGCTGAGGAAGAACTTCTTCAGTGGGAGGGTGGTGAGGCTCTGGCCCAGGCTGCCCAGGGAGGCTGTGGCTGCCTCCTGCCTGGGGCTGTTCAAGGCCAGGCTGGATGAGGCCTTGAGCAGCTGAGTCTGGCTGAGAGGTGTCCCTGGGCATGGAGGGGAGGTTGGAGCAGATGAGCTCTGAGCTCCCTTCCAACCCAAACCCTCCTCTGGTGCACACAGCAGCTATGGCAGTGTGCTTCTGTCTGCCAAGCCTGTGGGGCTCCTTGGGGTGCAGCAGGGCTCCACACCTGCAAAGAAACCAAACCATAGGTCATAGACTCATTGAATGCTTTGGGTTGGAAGGGATCTTCATCCAGCTCCAACCCCTCTGCCATGGGCAGGGACATCTCCACCATCCCAGGCTGCTCCAGGCCTCAGTCCTCCTTAGATGAACATCCAGCTCATGCCAGCCTGAGAGACTTCAGTGTGCAAATACTGAACTGTTTGGATGGGAGGGGGAGGAAGATGAGAAATGAAGTCAGCTCCCATTGGTGATTAGCCTGAAGAAGGAAACCACCAAGCACCCCTGCATGCCGAGAAAATGGGATCTGAAACTGCCTGTGGTGGTTCTTGGCCCTTTCCAAGGAGCCCCCTTGAGAGGTGGGGAGTGCCCGAGGGGAGCACTGCCACCCAGCTTCCTGGCAGTGAGAATTCGCTGGAAGGCAAAGAGCTTTGTGTCCTCTGCAGAGCAGCCACGAGAGGGCTCAGGAGGCCTGCAGAGAGCCTGGTCCTGCTCAGGGAGCAGAGCAGGGACATCGCTGTCGCCAACCTGCCGGAGAAGAACTCAGCCATCGGTGGTGCTTCATTGTCTTCTTATGTGAAAGGGCAGGGAATTCATCTGGGGGGCCCAGAAAGCCAGGGATTAGTGTGGTCATGAAACTGGAATCGATGCTCAAACAATCCAGGTGAGACCAGAGGGGGAGGACAGGAGGCTTTGCTTTATTCTCCATCTCCAGAAGCCTTCCTGCTCCAGAAAGCCAAGCAAGAAAGGTTCGTGGGAGGGGAGGCACTTCTGACAAGGGCTTGGAGTGACTGTGTGAGAGGGAAGGGATTGGAGCTTGAGGAGGGCAGATTGAGACTGGAGATGAGGAACAAAGTCTTTAAGGTGAGGAGAGCCTGGCACAGGCTGCCCGGGGAGGCTGTGGCTGCTTCCTCCCTGGAGGTGTTCAAGGCTGGATGAGGCCCTGAGCACCCTGGGCTGGTGGGAGGTGTCCCTGCCCATGGCAGGGGCTTGGAGCTGGCTGAGCTTGAAGGTCCCTTCCAACCCAAACCCTTCTATGATTGTATGGGTGCCTGCTGCAGGAAGAGCTCTGGTGCAGCCCAACTCTCCTGGGGCTTTGTAGTCGATCAGGAGGGGCAGAGGGCTGTGAGTTGCTGTTTGTGCAACTCCTTTGAGTTAAAGCCCAGCTAAAAGAACCCAAGTTGTGCTTGTTTAAGGAGTGAGGCTTGGCTGACAGCAACCCAGCATTATCCTTTCCCAGGCAGCAGCCTTGGCTTTTGTGCTGTGCTTTTGAAGCTCCTAATCTGCTCTGATTTGCTACCCAAAAAAAAAGGCAGCTGAGTTTTTGTATGTTGGGCTGGAAAAGGTCAGGGCCAGCTCTGCCTGGTGCCAAGAAGCCAGGCTCATTGGAACTTCAATACCACCTTCCTCCTGAGCATCCTGGAGGAAATCATTTTGCTCCTCTCTGCTTGCTTAGCCAGCTGTAAAATGGGATTTTTGTTTCTGGGCTTCTCAGGGAGCTATCCAGGCTTGCTCCGTGCTTCTTGCTGCTTTCCAAGGCGAGAGCATTAGCGAGATGCTGAGGATGGCAGAGGGGGAGGGAGGGGAGAGGACTTCACTGGGCCCAGACAGGAATGCAGCCTGCAGGTAGGAATCTCCCCTGGCAGGCAGGGTGCAAAACGTTTCGCTTCCTCCTCCCTTTTACCTCGCCCACAGCAGCCAAAGTTCGGCCCCAACAGCAGGGGACTGTAACCAGAGGCAGGTTTGTGACACAGGCTCCTGCTCCCTCCCTTCTTAATTTGTTTCTGATTTACCACAGCTGAAGAGAAAAGGAACTGCTGGAGGGCAGCAGGACCCCCGCTCGGGCACTGAGGAGGGAGAAGCTGGAGGGATTGAAACCAGGAGGCTTTTCACTCCTGTTCTGGCAGCAGGGAAGGAATTAAGCAGGCTGCTCCCCATGCTGTGCTCTCTGAATGGCTGCGACACTTAGGAAGTCAAAACGCTCCTCGAGCACTGCCACACAAAGGCAGAGAGTCGTTCAGTGGAGAGGGAGCGCGGTGAGGCTCCCTGCTCAATTATCCCACGGGCACCCAGAGCCACTCCAAGGGGATCATTCTCTGCTGCTTCCAGCAGAGCCCTGAGCGAGGGGAGGCTCTGCCCAGCCCTGCCGCTGCGGCTCGCTGCCAGAGGGAAGGGAGAGCAAAAGCCAGGAGGCAGCTTCTGACCCTACAGAAACTGACCTGGGGAGGTGGAACCAGAGGATTTTCTCAGCACCTCCTCGCTGGCTCCCTGCAGCATTGGATGTTTAGCAGTGGCCACACGGACCGGCACTGCTGGAGTCCCTTCTGCCCTCGGCTGCTGCTTTGCAGCTGCTTTGTGTTTCAGCTGGGCTGGCCCCGTGCCTGCCCAGCGCTCAGCAGAGGCTGATCCCAGGAGGCAAAAGCAGGAAGGGTAGGCAATGCCACTGGGCTCTTCCCAGCTCGTGTGGCTGCTCTGCTTGGCGCCAGGGAGCTTGGGAAGCAGCAGCTTTGTTGGATCTGTGGCAGCACTTCCAGAGGGACCTCGGAGCTGCCTGCCAGTACCTGAAGGGATCCTGCAGGAAGGCTGCAGAGGGACTTCCTGAGGGGGTCTGAGCCAGGCCAAGGGGAAATGGTTTGGAGCTGAGGCAGAGCAGGAGCTGCCTGGAGCTGAGGAAGAACTACTTCAGCAGGAGGGTGGTGAGGCTCTGGCCCAGGCTGCCCAGAGAGGCTGTGGCTGCCTCCTCCCTGGAGGTGGTCAAAGCCAGGCTGGATGAGGCCTGGAGCAGCTGAGTCTGGCTGAGAGGTGTCCCTGGGCAGGGAGGGGAGGTTGGAACAGAGGAGCTCTGAGCTCCCTTCCAGCCTGAGCCATGCTATGATTCATTGCCATCCCTGTCAACTAATCAGTGTTACACTTTGGGGTGCTTCATGCTTTGTTTCACCTTTAAACCTCCTGGGACTTCTCAGCACAACTGCAGAGTCCCACAAGGCAAAGCAGTCCCTGGGCTGAGATTCTCACTTGACAGGTAGAAGAAATTCCCTCCCAGCAGCTCTGCAGAGCTGCTCCACTCAGTGCCTGGCCCTCTGGAGCGAGGGAGCTGCTTCTCCAAAGGACTTCCCTGCCTAGCTGGACCTCCTCCTCCAGCTCCCTTGCTTTTTGCAGTCAGCAAGCAGCTGGTGGAGTTCTGAGCCTGTGGAAAGTCTGTCTTGCTTGGGCTTTGGATTGCATGGCTGCCAGCAGCACGGCTCCTCCAAGCCCAGGCTTTGCAAATTGCTTAGCCTTACGTTTGGCAGCCCAGTTAATTAATAAGTTGCATAATTACACTTGCAGGAGCGAGCTCCAGCACCTCTAGAAAGAGCAGTGGAAGCTGAGCCCCTTCTCCCTTCTCTTGCCTCGAAATGGTTCCAGCTTTGCCCTCCTCTAAATGGCAACAGAATTAATTTTCAGGGGGAATTGTTGCTTGAAGTGGAGTTCAGTGGATTAATAAAGGCTTTAATTATTAAAGCCTGCAAATGCTCCCTAATGATTGTTTGCTGCAAAGTTAATGTTGGATTGGAGAAGGTCATCTGCAAGCCTGAGCAGCAGCTCTGTCTCCCTTCATAGCAGGTGAAAGCACAATCACCTTCCCCTCGGGGCATGCACTGCTGCTCACCCCAAGCAAGGAGCCTGCAGGAGCTGCTGCTGTGCCAGGGGCAGCTGCATCCCAAAGGTCACCCTTTTTAATTAAGTGAAAGCAATTAGGGCTGAGGCTGCCCCTCCTGGAGCGGAGCCTGGGCACCTCCTTCTGGACCCCTACCTGCAAGTGAAGCTCAGGCTGAGGGTGCTGCTGTGGTTTGTGCTGCTGTGGTTTGTGCTGCAGTGTCCTGGGAGCTCAGGAGGCACAGGTGGAGGCTCTGCTCCTGCAGCTGTGTCTGTGCTGGAATATGGGAACCGTGTCCAGCCCTGGAGTCCTTAGCACAGCACAGACAGGGACCAGGGGGCTGGAAGCCCTCTGCTGTGAGGCCAGGCTGAGGGAGCTGGGGGGGTGCAGCCTGGAGAGGAGAAGGCTTTAGGGGAGACCTTATTGCCATGCACCAGGGCATAAAGAGTGGCTACCAAGAGAGGGGAGAGGCCCTTTGGCCAAGGAGTCCCAAGGAGAAGCCAAGGGGTGATGGGGACAAGGTCCTGCTGGGGAGATTCCTGTTGGGCTCCAGAGGAAAATGTTTCCCCAGGTCCAGTTGGGCATTGGAATCATCTCCCAAGGGAAGCAGTGAGTGCCCTGCACTGGGCAGTCTGCAGGCTCAGCTGGACAGGCTGCTGGGGCAGCTCCTTGCAACTCCCTTACCTGCAAAGGTTGGAGCAGGTGAGCCTTGGGGTCCCTTCCCCCTGGCACTCTGGGGCTCTGTGATTCATTCATGGAATGGGTTGGGTTGGAAGGGCCCTTAAAAATCATCCAGTTGTAATCCCCTGCCATGGGCAGGGACCCCTCCACCAGCCCAGGCTGCTCAAGGCCTCATCCAGCCTGGCCTTGAACACCTCCAGGGCAGGCACAGCCACAGCCTCCCTTGGCAGCCTGTGCCAGGCTCTCCCCAGCCTCCCTGGCAACAACCTGTGATGGTTGGCAGCACCAAGGGTGGGAAGAGATCTCTGTCCCTCCCATCCCTGCCACTCATTTTCTTCGTGGTTTTGGGCAAAGCCTTTAACCTGTCCGGGCTTTGAAGCTGGGCTCTGTTGGGTTTTTGTCCTGTTTAAGCCGAGGATGCTAACGAGCAGCCCTGAGCAAAGCCCTCCGGGGCCGGCTCGGAAGGGCGTCGTCCCAGCGCTGCCTGGCTGCGCAGCCCTGGGGGGAGCGGATGTTTAACTTAACAGCTCCGGACCAAACAAATCCCCCCGGGAGCCAGGCGGTGCGGGGGAGCTGCTGGGCTCTAGGCAGCGGCAAGGGCGCAAGCCCCCCCGGGCGCTCCCCGGCTCGCTGCTGCTGCGGCAGGGGCGGACGGAGCTCGGTGAGTTTTGCAGCGGGAAGGGAGGGAATGCGGAGCGGAGAATCTCTGCCAGGGAGTGCGGAAGGAGAGGTGCAGCCAACGGCTGTGTGGTGCAGCTCCACCTCGAGGGAGCGAGGGCCACGAGGTGAGGAGCTGCTTTGTAGCCAACAGGCAGGGGACAAAGCGGGGCCGGAAAGGGTGGCTGCTGCCATCGGCACATGAAAGCTGCTGCTTTATCTCCCCGGGCTGACAGGGGCCCTGGAAGTGCCTGCGAGGGAGGCTTTGTTCCCAGGGGGAAGGGGATGAGGGCTCCCGCGACACAGAGCACCAGGAGAGGCCACAGCAGCCCTGATAAAGGATCAGGAGAGGTCATCAGATGGGAGAGAACTGAAATCCTGCTGATCTTTTGGTGCAGGAAAGCTCTTGCACTGTCCATGGAACTGTTGCAGCTCTGGGGATGTCTTCATTCACCTCTTAGATGCTCACAGGCAGGCTCAAAGGAGCTGCTTCTGCCTCCTGGGGCTTTTGGCTCCTTGCTTGGCAGCTTGAAATGAAGCTGCTGGAAGGGATGGGGCAGGGGCCAAGCTGCACTGCTCCCAGCACAGGGAATCACAGAGGGAAGCCTGCCAAGAGGAGCCACAGCAGTGAGCAGACAGCCCCACGGGGGCTGGGACCTGAGGGCTCTCTGCCTGCAGCCAGGGCAGCCTTGGCTGGGCTCTCACTCCCAGGGGTGTGGGAATCTCTCCCTGGCAGCAGCACCTCTGGCACTCAACGACTCTGGGAGCCCAGGGGCTGGGGCAGTTCCTGCTGGTAGCTGTGGCTACACCACAGTGGGGTGAAGCAGCCTCTCTGTGCCCTGCCAGAGCCTACAATTAAGCCTCTCAAGCCTGTTTAAATGACACCAAGGCACAGCTCCAGCCAGAGGTCTCTCCCTTCCTCTACCCTCGTCTGCCCTTGCTGTTGATCACTTAATATCCCCTGTGGAGGGTTGCACTCAGCAGGAGAGAGGTCAGCAAGGGAGGGCAGAGCTCTTGGATGCAGATCTGCTGTGCCAGGCTCTTCAGGAAGTGTCTGACCCCTGTGGAGGGTTAGAGGGCCTGGGGAGGGCAGGGGTTCAGCAGAGGAGCAGGGCAGTGCCCAAGCTGTCTGTGGCAGAGCTGCCTGGAAGGAGGTGGCAGCCAAGTGGCATGAGAGGGACCCAGGAGTGACAGGATCAGACTCACAGCATGGCTTGAGATGGAAGGGACCTTAAAGAGCACCCAGGGACACCTCCCACTAGAGCAGGTTCCGGGCTCCATCCAACCTGGTCTTAAACACTCCCAGGGATGAGAAATCCACAGCTTCAGGATGCTGAGGGGCTGTGGAGTCTCCTTCTCTGGAGAGCTTCCAACCCCCCCTGGCCACTGTGCTTCTGGGCAAGCTGCTGTGGGAGCCCTGCTGGAGCAGGGCTTGGACTGGGTGAGCTGCAGAGGTCCCTTCCAGCCCCTACCATTCTATGATTCCTTGGGGCTACATCTCTGCAGCAGCACCTCCCAGATCTCTCCCAGCCACAGCTTGCAGCACCCTGGCAGTGCCTCTCCTGGCTGTGCCAGCTGAGAGCCTGCTGCTGCACATGTGGGACCTGGCAGGAGGGCAGCCTGCAGGCAGCACATCTGCAGGCTCTGCTCACAGCTTTGGCTTTGCTCCTGCTCTGGTGGGCGACCACCACAGCTTTGATCTGCTGCTCCCCACCCTGTGCCCTCCCACGCTCAGCTGAGCACTCCCCCAGAGCCTGCAGCAGGGAGGCAGTGTGAGAGCTGCCAACTTCTCCCTGCCTGAAGGATTTTCTTGGTGCAGTTCCCCAAATCCCTTCACTTTTGGCCGTGTCCAGACATGCCAGCAGGGCAGGGCAAGGCAGGGCAGTGTGTGCCTGGCAGTGCCTGGGGAGCAGAGCCCTGGGGTCCTTGGTGTGGCTGCTAGTGAGCTCTGCCTTCCTCCCTCCTGGTGGGAGCAACAGGACCAGGGCTTGAGAGGCTGGGAGCCCTCTGGCTCTTCAGCATGGAGCAGAGCAGCCCCAGAGGAGAGCTGAGCAGGGCTCAGCAAGAGCTGAAGGGTGAGGGGCAAGAGGCTGGGGCCAGGCTCTGCTCAGTGGTGCCCAGGGCTGGGGCAAGTGGCACAAACTGGAACCTAGGAGGTTCCATCCGAGCAGGAGGAGAAACTTCTTTGTTGTGAGGCTGCTGGAGGCCTGGAGCAGGCTGCCCAGAGAGGTTGTGGAGTCTCCAGCTTCCAACCCCCCCTGGGCACTGTGCTCCTGGGCAGGCTGCTGTGGGAGCAGGGGGAGCTGGAGTGGGTGAGCTCCAACCCCTCCCATGCTGTGGTTCTCTGGCTGCCCTCTCAGTGCCCAGCAAACGTGCTCCCAGCAGCTGGGCTGGCAGAGGGCTGCTGCTGCTGTCCCTGTGCCACTGCTTTGTCCCAGCAGCCAGAAAAGTTCTTTCTTCTGCTCCTTTGGTGTAAATATTCCCCTCAAGGCAGGAGCATCCCGGGGGGGGCTGTGCTGTGCCCTCTGATCGTGGCCCACGTGGATGGAAGTGGTGTATTAATTATTATGAAACAGCTCTGAGAAACAAATGCAGGTTGCCATGGAAGCAGCAGCAGTGACAGTGTCACCTCCTTTTTAAGAAGCTTTCAGTGTTCCAAACACAATTTCCCTTCCCTTTCCAAAGAGACAGTGGCAAAATGTCCCAGTGGAGGGGAGAGGAGGCTGTGCCCCCAGGCTGGGCAAAACTTGACTGCCCTGAGAGGTCAGGTTCGTGCCTAAGCCACGGAGAAAGGGCACAGGGAGGCTGCAGGGGGAGAAGGTAACCCAGGAGGCACAGGGAAGCACAGGCTGGAGATCACCTGCAGTGCTGGCTCCAGGTCTGGGTGCTGCAGCAGAGGTGCTGGGATGGGCCCAGAGGAGGGCAGTGAAGCTGCTGAAGGGTCTGGAGGGTTCCAGTGTGTGAAGAGGGCTCCAGGAGAGCTGGAGAGGGACTCTGTGCATAGGCTTGGAGTGGCAGGAGGAGAGGTGATGGCTTCAGACTGGCAGAAGCTGGATTGAGATGAGACATTAGGAAGAAATTCTTCCCAGGAGGGTGGTGAGGCTCTGGGCCAGGCTGCCCAGAGCAGCTGAGCAGCTTCCAAGCCTGGAAGTGTTGAAAGCCAGCTTGGAAGAGGCCTTGAGCAGCCTGGGCTGGCAGGAGGTGTCCCTGCCCATGGCAGGGTGGGTTGGAACTGGATGAGCTTTAAGGTCCCTTCCAGCCCAGCCCATTCTGTGATGATTCAGTGAAGATGATGATGATGATCTAGTGATGATTCTATGATGACCTTTATGGAGACCCCAGCTGCTACCACTGAGGGCAGCAAGTTCCACCCAGGGAGGCTGGGAGTGTGGCTCCCAGACAGCTCCAGCTTGCATGGAGGAGGTTGTGTCCTGCTGTCCTTCACCCAGACCTGGAGAGGACCTAACCCAACATCCATGACTGGCCTTGAGATCTCTCTTGGACTAAAAAAGGAACCTTGCAAGCCCCTGCTTGGGAAGTTCAGCCACAAAGAGAGTTGCTGAGAGCATGCAATTGAAGCACTCGAGTGCCACAGCCCAGCTCAGCCTGGCACTGCTCTCCTCTGCTGCTGAGATTTGATTCTGTGGCCAAAGAAACAAAAAGAATCAAACCACAAACCCTGGCAGCGTTTTGCAGTGACCTTGGATGACCACAGGGCAGAAGGAAGGCTGCAATATTCCAGCTGTTAAGTGCCTGGGGGTTTGGATTCTTTGGATCCTGGGGGATGAGAAGCTCAGTGCTCCCTCAGGCTCATTTTGATTCCCTCTGTGTCTCCTGCTCACTGCTAAATCATCAGCACCAAGAATAGAGTTTGTGGTTATTAAAAGCATCACTCAGTCCACTTAGCCACTGGAGCTGCTGCTGCTAACCCCAATCTGTCTGCTCCACACTCCTGCTCTGGTGGCTCTGCAGCTCTGCCAGCCTGTCAGGGCTGCTGGTTCAGAGAGCCTGGCTGGCAGGTGGTGCTGGGCAGTGCCAGGGAGGATGCACAGAGACTTGGGCATTCTCTTCATGAAGGGGAGAAAGCCAAACAACTCAACCCCAAGGAACAGGAAGCTGAGTTCTGAGGGGTTTGGCCCTGCCCAGCCTCAGCGGCCGTCCCGGGACACGGCAGGCTGGATGCACTCCGCCTGCAGCGGGGTCTGGCCCGGGGGCAGGGCGGGTCCGAGGCGCTGGTGGCACAGGAGATGCTCAGCGGGTGAGGGTCAGGGCTTGGCAGGTCCCTGCCCGGCAGGCACTGCCCTGAGGCAGCAGAGCCTGCAGCTGGGACCGTGCCGGTGTGAATCTGCTTCCAGAGGTGCCAGCAGAGCTCTGGTACCTGAACCAGCCGGGGGGGGCTGGAGGAGTCACCTGAAACCTGCCTGGCTCCAGCCGCCCGGACCAGCCCCCGAGCTCTGCCTTTCCTCTCCCTTCCGCTCAGCTTCCCAGCTCAGGCTCCCTCCACGCTCCGCTTCTGCTTCCCAGCCTGCCCTCGATGCGCTTCGGCATCTCTCTGGGTGAGAGGCGCAGCTGCTGCCACCTTCCCCTGTCGAGATCCCTCTGCCTGCTGCCCTTCTGCCTCGCTGCTCAGCAGCAGCAGCTCAGCAATTAGCGGCACCTCCTAATTGAGTCGTCATTAGGGGCTCGACTCAGCGCTGAGCGAACCGGCAGGGCTGCCGCCGCCGCCTTGGGGCTTTTGTCACCTTTTGAATGTCTTCCTCTTCATCCCTTTAGCATTTATTAGTCGTGGTCACATCGAAGGAGCGGAAGGGGAGCCTTTGGAGGCAGGCTCTGTGTCTCCATCCTCCTCCTGCAGCCTGCTGGCAGCGCTGCCGGCGGCTGGGAGCCCCTGGCAAGGGCTGCTGCTGTTTGCTTCCTACCCAGCACTGCCTGGCAGCCTCTCTCTTCCTTCGAGCTTTGTGCTAAATCTCCAGCCTGGCTCAGGGGCTGCTTCCAGAGGAGCTTCAGCTGGCAGCAGATGGGCAGGGGGTTTGTCCTGCCCAGCCAGGTAGAAGCAGCTGCTGAAGCCACAGCTGCTGAGTGCTGGTAAGCAGCTGAAGTGGCTGCTAAAAGGAGCTCCCTGCTGGTGCCCCTGGCGAGAGCTGCCTCCATCCTCCTCCTCTGCTCACACAATCATAGAAGGCCCTGGGCTGCAAGGGACCTTTGGAGTTCATCTTGCCCAGCCCCCCTTGCAGTCAGCAGAGACATCTGCAACCAGATCAGGTTGCTCAGAGCCCCATCAAACCTGACCTGTCTGCAGGGATGGGGGCTCCACCACCTCCCTGGGCAGCCTGTGCCAGTCCCTGACCACCCTGGCAGCAAAGAAATTTTTCCTCCTGTCCAACCTAATCCTCCAGGATCCACAACCTGGTGAGACTCAGGCACCTGGAGGCCCAGCACAGCTGCTTTGCAGGCCAGCAAAGCTGGGCTCTTCCCCAAGGATTAGGCTGACTTCCTGACCAGTTTAATGCTGACTGAGGGCAGATCTGTGGAAAGCAGCTGGGGAAGCAGAAACAGCCAAGGGCTAGAGCAGGAGATATGTGATCCAGGAGGTGCTCTCTGTGCTGGTGGCTGGCAGGCCAGGACAAGTCCCTTCAGTGCTCCTCTCTACACCAGTGGGGGTTGAATGCTCTGGAGAGCCTGTGAGGAGCAGGATGTGCTCAGCTGGCTGCCCAGCTCTGCTCTCTAACTGCAAGCAGCACATCTGGGGGCTGAAGGGTGGCCAGAGACCAACCCAAGGTTGGTGGCCAAGGAGAGGAGAGCCCCAGGGCACAGCTCCCGCCCCATTCTCTCACCCAGCCACAGAGCTGAGGACTGGGCACCAGCACCCTGCTGGATGTATCTGCTGCCTTCCACTGCATCCCACTCTGGGTGTGATGGATGGAAACCTCTCGTTGCTATGGGACTGACATCTCCAGGCCTCACCTTGGCTTTCACCTCTTGCTGTTGTTTTCCAGGTAGCTGCTCTTTGTTCTTTCCTTTTCATGCTCAGAGGTGCTGGAAGAGCTGGGGCTGGGGAGGGGGAGCTGGAGCTGGCAATGGGGACTAAAGGAGTGCTGGAAACACACAGGCAGCTTCTGCCCCTGGTGCAGCAGCAATGAGCTGCTTTGCTGGAGCAGGAACCAGGCACTGGGGCTGAGGCTGCCCAGGAGGGGCCTGCAGTGCTGGGCAGTGGGGGACAGGACTGGTCAGTGAGACTAAAGACTGAGGCCTGGGAGGGTCAAGCTCAGCAGCTTCCAGCATTGCTATTAAAAGCTCAGAACCCACCCCCGGGTCAGCTCCTCCCCCCGGCCCAAAGCTTAACAATCAATCCCCACAGGCTGATTCCTCCTCTGCTCTCTGGGCTGTTGAACTTCTGCTCTCCCTATCTGCAGCCACAAAACTCCGGAGCCCGCCTGGCCTTTGGGGGAAGGAAGGATTTGTAACCTGATAACCTGACCCTGGGGGCTGCCTGCAAGGCTTGGGAAGAGGCAGCTCCCTCCGAAAGCCACAGAGCAAAGCCGGGACGGAAAACGTGAGCCCTGCTGCCCGGCTGAGCTCAGCACGAAGCGTTTGTGTCCTTTTATAACCCCAGCGACAGCCACGGCCCTGCCTGTCCCTCTCCTCGGGAAGGATGGAGGATGTTTTGCTAGGGAAGAAATTCCCTGCTGGAGCTCTGCTCGGGCCGGCCGGGGGAGTCCTCCCCGAGGGCGATGTGAGAGCTCCGGCAGAGATGTCCCAGCTCCAGAGCAGGGATCCCAGCACACAAAACAACAGTCTGGAGCGGAGGGTAAGGAGATTAGAAGGATTAAACAAGATGGAGAGAGATGTTTGCTATAATTATTAGCTTCCAGATCTGCCCAAGCAGAGCAGCCAGGCACTGCCCATCTGCCGCCCCACAGCGGCACAGCCTCCACGGCTTTGTCCCTGCCCGCACCGCGGAGCTGAGCTCCCGCCGGGAAGGCAGCGCCGGCGGCGGCAGAATGCGACCCTGGGGAGGCAGCGCCGGAGAGGCTGAAGCTGGCTGGGGAAAGAGCCCCGCGAGAAGAAAAACCCCAAAGCCCCTCGGAGGGAGGGAAAGGGCAGCTGGGAGGCAGGGCTGGGAGAGCAGAGAGCAGAGCCAGGGCTGCCGGCAGGAGGCAAGAGGCAGCTCCGAGGCTTCCCGGGGAAAGGATGAAGGAAAAACAACTTTTAAAAGGTGCCATAATTAAAGCAGCCTTCAGACTGAGCTGGGTGGGGACAGGGCAGGAGCAGGCCGGGGCTTTTCCTGCACTTCAGAGGAGCTCCCTCCGTGCCCCTGCTGTAAATTCCCTCCTCCAGGTGTGACACAGAGATGCTGCCCAGGGCTGGCAGCCCAGCGAAGGATGGGAGGTGAGGAGCTTGGAGACTCTGCCAGGAGCCTGCTCCAGGGGATGGGAAAAGGATGAAACCTTTCTTGAAGGCTGCTGGAGGCCTGGAGCAGGCTGCCCAGAGAGGTTGTGGAGTCTCCTTCTCTGGAGAGCTTCCAACCCCCCCTGGCCACTGTGCCCCTGGGCAAGCTGCTGTGGGAGCCCTGCTGGAGCAGGGGCTTGGGCTGGATGCTCCCCAGAGGTCTCTTCCAACTGGGGGTCCTGTGACCCAGTGCAGTCTTGGAGGGTTGTATGGTGGGAGGGGACCCTAAACCATTCCTGAGCCCCAAACCTCATTGCTGTGCTTCAGCTCATCAGCTTCAACTCCTTCTAAACACACAGACACAGCCCCAGGGGAGCAGGGGATTGTTCCTCTCCATAGGGCAGGTGGCCACATCCTCAGGGTCCTGGTGGTTGATGCCAAGAGGCACAATGCCAACAGCAACAGTTGGCCTTGGGGGGAGCAGAGCCTGGGCAGCCTGAAACCCCAGCCCTGCAAACAGCCTTCCTCCTGAGGGCTGCATCCCCAGGGGACAGGGTCTGGGGGGAAAGGACCTGCAGGGACCACTGCCAGCCATCGAGGAGCTGGAGCTGGGAAGGCTGCCCAGGATGTCTGCCCCTGTAGACACTACCTGCTGGGACAGGATCCCTTCCCAGTCTCTGAGGGCACACTGAGCTCCTGCAGCTCTGCCCAGGAGCCAGGGCTGGGCTGTGCCACCCAGAGGAAGCAGTGGGTGATGTGCTGAGCCCAGAGCAAACCACAGGCACACACTGGGGCCAAGCACAGCTTCCAATTGCCCTGGGTGACAGCAATGCTGATGTGGATTTTCCATCCCTCCTCCCTCCCACTCCACTCAGCTGCCCAGCTCAGCTCCCTCACTGCTCACAGCAGCCTTTCTTCCCTCCAGAGGAGGGGGATGTGCCCTGGTGCCAGGCTGTGCAAGGCACCTCCTGCCTCCCCCAGCTGCAGAGCAGGACAGAGGCTGCTTCTCGTGTGGGCTCCTGCCTCCCCCACAGGGCAGGGCCTGAGAGCTCCTTTGGTGTCAGGTTGTGGAGGACAGGCAGAGAGAGCAGCCAGGCTGTGGGTCTCCCCTGCAGGAGGCCCAAAAGTGAGCAGAGCTGCAGAGAAGAGCTTGGTGGGACCCAAGAGTCTGCAGAGCTGAGCTAATGAACATAGGAAGTTTGGTAAGAGGCAGTAAGTCTTAGGCTTTAAGGTTTAAGCCAGCCTCTAATTAGGAGGGTTTAGGAGATTTCCTACACCATCCTCTGCAGCATCTGGCACTGAGCATCCCTGGAAGCAAGATGCTGCTGGAGCAGCTCTGGCAGTCCCATCCCTGCAGCTCTGCTTTCCCTGCTGAGTGCTCAGCTCAGCCCTGGCCCAGCAGCAGCTCTTGGGGCAGGTGGATGAGGCTGACAGGAGTTGATTGCAATTAAGTTGCTGCTATCATTGCCCAGGGCCTGTTCCCCATCAGCAGGAGCAGTTCAGGATGTGCAGCCAGCAGCCTGATTTTATTGGTGATCCAGGCATGGAGATGTGGGAAGAGCTCCAGAGCAGAAGAGGTGACAGCCCCCAGAGAATCCTGCACTGGGGGGGCTGCAAGGGAGGGGAGAGCAGCAGGGGGCTGTGCACAAGGGTGAGGAGCACTCAGGGATCACAGAGCCCCAGCAGGGTGGGAGTTGGAAGGGACCTCTGGAGATCACCCAAACCAACCTCCCCTCCCCTGAGAGAGAACTGAACCCAGGATTTGGGGTGCAGCCTCCCCAGTGCTGAGCCCAGGGGGACAATCCCTGCCCTGCTCCTGCTGATCCTGATCCAGGCCAGGGTCCTGGTGACCTTCTTAGGCACCTGGGCACACCAGCAGCTGACCAACCCCCCCAGGGTGTTTCTGTGCTGGGCAGTTTCCAGCCGCCCTGCCCCAAGCCTGGAGCACTCATGGGGTGCAAGAGCAGGACCCAGGACTTGGCCTTGGCCCCCCACCCCCCACCCTTTGCCAGCTCCTTGCTTAATCAGGGGCAGCTCACAACATTATGGCCAACAAATGCCAAGGAGCAGACATTTGTAGCTGCTGCTGTTATTTCTCCTTAATGAAATGTCAGGGGAAGGGAAAACAGCAGCAAATGTCAGCAGTTGGTCTTTTATCTCCTGGATGGTCAGACAGAGGCCTCCAACCCCTCCCTGCTTGGGTCTGACAGAGGGGAGGGAGCTCAGATTTCGTTGGTGATCACCTTTTAAGCAGCCCCAGACAGGATCATTGGCTATAAATGCACCTTGCTATAAATCTGAAGGGAGCAGAGTGAAGGAGCAAAGCCTCAGGAGCAGCACCCTCCCTGGAGGGGCACAGCACCCTCCCTGGAGTGGCACAGCACCCTCCCTGGAGGGGCACAGCACCCTCCCTGGAGGGGCACAGCTTGGCTCTGCTGACTTGCCCCTGCACTGGGGAGGGCACATCTGGACTCCTGGGCTCAGTTTTAGGGCCCTCACTTCAAGAAGGACATTGAGGAGCTGGAGCAGGTCTGGCAACAGAGCTGGGGAAGGGTCTGGAGAACAGGGCTGTGAGGAGAGGCTGAGGGAGCTGGGGTTGCTTAGATGAGAGGAGAAGAGGCTGAGGGAAAACCTTTTGGCTCTCTACAACTCCCTAAAAGGAGGTAGGAAGGAGCTGGGGGTTGGTCTCTTCTCCTTTGTCTCAGGTGATAGAAGGAGAGGAATTAGCCTCAGGGGAGGTTTAAGTTGGGCATGAGGAACAATTTCTCTACTGCAAGAGAGGTCAGGGACTGGCAGAGGCTGCCCAGGCAGGTGGTGGAGTCCCTATCCCAGGGGGTGTTCAGAAAACCTGTGGCCATGGCACCTGGGGACAGGGTTTAGTGGCCATGGTGCTGTTGGGTGGACAGTTGGACTCAGTGGCCTCTTAGAGGCCTTTTTCATCCTTCATGGTTCTGATTCTCCCTGATTCTCCAAACCCAAGCAGGCAGCACACAATCATCCACCCCCACCGTGCCTCTGCCACTGAACTCCCATCCGGGGCTGCAGGAGCCTGGAAGGATGGCTCCCGGGGATGGCTCCCGGGGATGGCTCCAGGGGATGGCTCCCGGGGATGGCTCCCCCAGCTGTGGAGCCAGCCTGGGTAGGGGAGGTGATGCTGGATGTTGGAAGCAGTGGAGAGGAGCAGCCCCCACTGCTGCAGTGCTGGAGATGTAAGCTTGAGTGCTCTGCTCTCAGCGAGGCTGCAGAGCTGCAAATAGCCTCGGGAGAGCCCATGTGGAAGGAGCTGGTGGCTCGTCAGGACAGACAGTAATTAGCAGCTGCTGCTGCCACTGTCCCGGCTGAGGCTGGCACTTGGGGAAGGGACGTTCTGCTCAACCTTTCCACCAGCCTGTGCCATCCCCCTGCCCCGCAGGCTGTGCTCGGTGCCCCCTGCGGGCTGGCTCCCGGCTGCAGCCGCGGCAGGGGGCTGTTAAAAACGGAGCTGCCAAAGGCTTTCCAATCACACAAATGGCCCTGTGGCTAATGGGCTTTGGGAGGCATTATGCTGCAAAGCCTAAATGTGGGCTTTAACCTCCTCATTATTATCCCTTTAATTTCAGAAAGCTTTTGAGGGCCTTAATCTTCCAGACAACTCTGCTGGGGCCGAGCTAAAACCATGCTGGCGGCCACGGGGGCAAGGAGGGACAGCAGAGCTTCACCACAGGTGGCACTGAGATACCAGGTCACACTTTCTGCTCCCAGGGTGGGGGCAGATGCGGTTTTGGTGTCTCTTGAGTGTGCTCCCCCCAGCCCTCTCAGCCTGACCTCACAGCAGAGGGCTTCCACCCTCCCAGCATTGCTCTGGCCCTGCTCCAAGAGCTCCCTGTCTGTGCTGAGGGCTCCAGAGCTGCCCCCAGCGCTGCCCGGGGGGGGTCTCAGCAGAGGGGCACAATCCCCTCCCTGTCCCTGCTGCCCACACTGCTGGGGATCAGCCCAGGACAGGTTGTGACAGGTTGTATGAGAGTGTATGGTGCTGGCTCAGGTCCAGCACCCCCAAGTCCTTCTCTGCAGGGCTGTCTCCATCCACCCAGGCTGGAGGACCTGTGCTGGTACTGGGGGTTGCCCCAACCCATGTGCAGGACCTTGCAGAACCTCACAAGGTTCTCGCAGAACCTCCTGGTCAGCAAAGACCTTAAGACCATGGAGTCCAGCCATAAGCTAGCACCTCCCTGTGCACCACTCTGAGACCTCAGCTCCTCGTCCAAAAGCCTTTTAAACCCCCCCAGGGACAGTGGCTCCACCACCTCCCCGGGCAGCCTGTGCCAGTGCCTGGAGACCCTGAAGGTCACGACGTTTTTCCCAGCATCCAACCTGGACCTTCCCCCTAGGAGCTCACCGGATGAGGGAATGTTGGAATTGTTTCGGCTGGAAAAGGCCTCCGAGACCCTGGCCCCAGCCCCTGGCCCCAGCCCCCCAGCCGCTCCAGCTCCCTCCGGACGGATCCAGCCCTCGGGGGGTGCCCCCCGCAGCTCGCTTGGGGCCACCCCCAGCCCGGGGCCACCCCCAGCCCGGGGCCACCCCCAGCCCGGGGCCGTGCCTGGCTGCCAGAGCCCGGCCGGGGTGGGAGGGCGTGGCAGGTAGGCGTGGCCATACAGGGGAGGGGGCGTACCCATCCGTGACGTCACGACACAGATTTGCATACCGGACGCGCCCCCGGACGCGGTCAGCGCTGGCGCCGCAGGAAAGTTTTGCGGCGGGGCCGGGAGCGGGGCCGGGAGCGGGGCCGGGGCCGGGAGCTGGAGCCGGGCGCTGGAGCGGGGCCGGGAGCGGGATGGACGCGCTGAAGTCGGCGGGTCGCGCCCTGCTGCGGAGCCCCAGCGTCCACAAACCCTCCTGGGCCGGCGGCAGACACAAGAGTGAGACACACACCCCCTCCCCCCCCGCTCGTCCCCCCCTTCCCTGCCCCGTTTGCCCCCACCCCTCCTCCTGCAGCGCTTCTTCCTCCTCTCCCCTTACCCCCTTGTTCCCCCTTGTTCCGTGTTCCCCCTACTTCCTTCCCAACTTTTTCCCGCTTCCCACCCCCCTGCGCTCCCCTGTCCCGCATGCCCCTCTCCCTTCCAGGCCGTATCCCGCTTCTCACCCCCTGCACCGCCTCGTCCCACGCTCTCCGTTAGTCCTTCCGGCTTTATCCCGCTCCGCATCGCCTTGTGCTGCACCCCGCTCCTTCCTTCCCAACTTTATTCCACTTCTCACCCCCCTGCACCCCCTTGTCCCGCACCCCCTCTTTCCGTCCCGGCTTCTCCCCCGCTTGCTTCACCTACCCTCCCGCTTCTCCCTTCCAAACTTTGTCCCACTTTCCCCCCCCAGACCCCCTTGTCCCACTTCCCCCTCTCCTTCCCGGCTTTATCCCGCTGCTCACCCCCCCGCACCCACTTCTCTCCCACTTTCAGCTCCCCTTTCCTTCCTTCTGCACTCCTTTTCTCCCTGTCCTCTCCCCCCTCCCAGGTTTTCCACTCTCTACTCCTTTTCTGCTTTTCTCCTCTCGTGCCCCTTTTTTCACCACCCCCCTCCTTGCCCCCCACTTTACTCCCTCCCCCCCGTACTCCTTCCTCCCCCTGCAGCAGCGGGGCAGGGTGGCTGGGTTGTCGCTGTCCCTCGGTGGGGGGCTGGGGGGCTCCCACCCTGCCCCAGTTCGGGGTAAGCTGGAGCCCAGTGACTGTTTTCTGCCGTGCCCCTGCCGGCTCCGACACAGGATCGATGCCCCTCTGGCAGGTGGCCAATTGGTCCCTGCCAGGCATCCTCCTGCCGTGATCATGGCAGGGGGGACCAACCTCACTGACCCCTGCCCTGGACTTCCCCCACTCCCTGGCACAGGAGGGGGGGTGCCTTGCCCTGTCTGCCCCCCCTGTCACCCACAGGTGAGGTCAGAGTTGATCCTCCTGATCTGAGGGGATTGACCCAGCCTGGTCACACCTTGGCTGGGATTAAAGTGGGCAGCCGGCTGGGGGGCACCTGGGGGAGCTGGGGGGCAGATGTGGGGTGCTGCCCTGTGGGATATGTCTGAGACAGGTCTCTCAAGCCCTTGGACTCACCCAGAGCCTGCCCTGGGGGGGCTTGCATCCTGCCCCCCTGCCCTCTGCTGGGTGGGGGCATCGCTGCCACCCCTCGGGGCAGACAGCCTGGGGGCAGGGGTTTGGGTAGCTGTGAGGTGGTGGTGAGAGGTGCATGAGGGACAGCTGTCTGTCTGTCTGTCTCTGCTCCTTCCTCTCTGGAAGCACTTTAAACCACCCCTGCCTCCATCCCAGGCCAGAGTGGGCTGTGGGTGCCCAGTGCCCACTGCAGCTGGCACCATCCCGGGCAGTGCAGGGTGCTCAGAGGGTTCCTGTCCTCGCTGAGCCCCTGAGCTGCCCTGCACAGGACCCAAGGCAGGGAGTGTGAGCAGGCAGCTGCCCACCCATTGGGTGCAGACCACCCTGGGGTGGTCACCTGGCTCCAGCTGCCCAGGGTGGGAGGACAGCCCCAGGGGTTTGGCTGTGCCTGGCTGGATGTGAGGTAACTGCAGCATGCTGCCTGGCCTTGCTTTGTGCTTTCCCTCTCTGGGTCTGGGGTCTGAGTGCCAGGCTGGGTGCCCCTGCCCTCCTGCAGGCCTTGGGCTGTCTCCCCTCCTGGCTGCTGCTGCCCAGCTGCTGTCACTGTGACTGCAGCCAGTGCCAGGGTGGCTCCGTGCTTGGCACCCACACCCAGCTCTGGGAGTGGTGCTGGGGCTTGTGGCTTATCTCCCATCTTGCCTTGGCTGGAGGCTGAGTCACTGAGGCTTACCTCCCTCTGGCCCCAGCCCCCAACCCCCCCAGCCCACCCCAGCTGCAGGCTGCTCACAGGGAGCTCAAGTTTGGCCTGGCTGCCTGGAGGTCAGAGGAGGCTGAACTCGAGGCAGAGAAGCCTGCAGGGCAGTGTTGTGTCTGTGACACATGGAAGCTCCTCTGGGAGCCCCCCTGCTCCCCAGGGCTGTGGTTGGTGCCTGCTGCTCGAAGCAAGACCCTCCTCAGCCCCTCCTCACACCCAGGGGCTGCAGGTCTCAGGTTGTCTCTGGTCTGGCACTCAGCTCCTGTGGTGCAATTTCAGCCTCCACAAACCCTCCTGACCTTGAGGTTGGTCCTCAAACTTCTCTTTGTAGTCAGGATCATCCTTCCCACCCAGCCAGCACGGGAGGGAGGGGGCTGGTGGTCTCCCTGGTGGTCCCCAGGGCGGAGGGGAGGGTGAGGGCCACAGGCTGGGTTCCCCGGGGTGTGGGGGCCTGAATTAGCAAACTGCAGCACATCACCCAGAGCCCTGTGGCTGTGCCTGGGCTTAGCTAGCAGCAAATCCCTGCTTAGCCTCTGCAGCCAGGGGATGGTTAGTGCTGGGCAAGGTCATTGCCAAGCGTGGGCCAGCTCCGAGCCCTCCCCCGTGCCGATGCTCAGGGTCCCCTTGGCTGGGGAGTGACTTGGGGCGCTCAGACTCAAAGCTGGGGAGCTGATGGGGCCCAGAGGGTCGCTGTTGGAGCTCAGAGGGTCGCTGCTGGGGCTCAGGGGGTCACTGCCCTGTGCTGTGGCTCAGGTGAAAAATGTGAGGGTTTGGCTTTGCTGCCTGGAGGGGCTGCAGGGGCTGCTGGTGGTGGCCCCCAAGGCAGCACCTTGTGGTTGCTGTGTAGCTGGAGCACGCTGCCACCTCCTCCTCCAGCCAGGTCTCTGCCCCCTGCCCTTCTCGCAGCACCTTGCAGCCCGGCAGCGCTGTGAGCCCCCAGCCCCAGGGCACAGGGGTCCGGGCAGCAGCTCAGCCTCGGGGCTCAGGGGGGTGTGCCGGTGTGGCTGGGCACCCAAGAGCCTCTCCATTGTCCCTCTAGAGCTCCCAGAGAACTGGACTGACACCCGTGAGACGCTGCTGGAGGGCATGCTCTTCAGCCTCAAGTACATGGGCATGACCCTGGTGGAGCAGCCCAAGGGCGAGGAGCTCTCCGCGGCGGCCGTCAAGAGGATCGTGGCCACCGTGAGTGTCCCCGGGGCCGGGCCCCAGCTCCTGCCGCTCACAGCCTGGCCTGGGGAGGGTGTCAAAGGCCACAGGTCTGCAGGCAGGCTCCAGCCCTTCCCAGGGCCCTGAGAGTGGAGCTGGAAAGGCAGAGAGCAGCCCTGGGCAGCCCTCGGGGCCAGCCCCAGCCTGCGGCAGGCTGTGGGAAGCTGCTGTTGAGTCTCTGAGCTCTGGCTCCCCTTGATAAGCTTGGGTGACCTTGGTGCAGAAGGAGCTTCTGACCTGGTGCCATCAGCCCTCCCCAGGGCTGCCTGGCCTCTTGCAAGGCAGGGACAACGTCTGGAGGGCAGCCAGCACCTGGCCAAGAGCTGCAAGCTCTGGGCTCTCCTCCTGGGCCTTGGGGGGCTGAGAGGAGGAAGGAGCAGGAGAGCTTGCTCTGGTGCCCAGCCCGTCCAGCCACCCTTTGCTGGCACCTCTGGGGCAAGAGGGAGCACCAAGCCTCCTGGGGCCCCTGCTCACCAGGCTCCAAGGGCAAGGGAGGCTTCTCTGAGCCCCTCCAGAGCTGAGGCAGAGACCCAGCTGTGGAGTTCTCTGCCTTAAAAGCCTGTGGGGTGCTGAACTGTGCTGGGCTCCTTCCCTGGCATCTGCTGAGCTCCTTCCCTGGCATCTGCTGAGCTGGGCAGGAGGGAAACAGGAGCTGCTGGCAGAGCCCTTCAGGAGCTGCTGGCTGAGAGTGGAGCCTTTAAATGAAAGCCCCAGGGCTGAGGCCATGAGCTGGACATGGCCCAGGGGAGGTCCCCAGGGAGCAGGGCTGAGGAGCCAGGGCTGCAGCTGTGGGCTGGGCTTCTGGAGGGCAGCTGGGCAGTGAGCTGAGTGCAGCCCAAAGGCTGAGAGCACAAAACCAGTGAGCAAGGGAGAGTGACCCTTCCAAGCTTGGTTGGTTTGTGAGCTGCTGTCCTGACCTTGCCATGGGGAACACTTTGCCTCTCCAGCAAGGCTTGGCGAGGGGGCTTGAAGCCAGCTGCTCAGGAGCCCACACCCTGCAGGACCACCTTGTTCCCTTGCTCCTGCTGCTGTGCCCTCTGCTCCAGAGCTGGCCTAGAAGGTAAAGCTCTCCAGGCTGGACCCAGAGTGCTTGCAGGGCTCAGCCAGAGCAGCTGCAGCTCCCTGCAGAGAATGGCCAGAGGGGAACCCTGCTGGGGCTGCTGGGCTGGAGATAGCTCTGCAGGCTGTGGGGTGCCTGATGCAGGCCCTTGCCTCCTTCATGCCAGCAAAAATCCCTGCCTCAGGGAAGGGAAAGCTGCAACAGGTGCCTGCCTCACCCCCCTGGTGAGTTCAGTCTGTGGTGCTTGCAAGTGCTGGTAGCAGGCCACTGGGGTAGCTGCCTGGAGCCCCAGCCCTGCTCAGCCTACCCTTGGATGCCCTGGTAACAGCCTGACACTTCCCCTTCCCTCTCTCCCTCCCAAAGGCTAAAGCAAGTGGGAAAAAGCTGCAGAAAGTGACCCTGAAGGTCTCCCCCAGAGGCATTGTGCTGAACGACAGCAGAACCAAGGAGCTCATCGAGAACGTCTCCATATACAGGTGGGCCACAGCTGGGCCCCAGAGGTGGGCCACAGCTGGGCCCCAGAGGTGTGCCACAGCTGGGCCCCAGAGGTGTGCCACAGCTGGGCCCCAGGGCTGGGCCACAGCTGGGCCCCAGAGGTGTGCCACAGCTGGGCCCCAGAGGTGTGCCACAGCTGGGCCCCAGAGGTGTGCCACAGCTGGGCCCCAGGGCTGGGCCACAGCTGCCCCCTGGCTGCTCCTCTTCTTTCTGCCCTGGCTGCCCCTGAGGCAGGTGAGGACAGGTTATCCCATATCTGCCTGGAGGCAGGTGCAGGCCTGAGAGCTCAGCTTGAATCTGGCCCTTTCCAGCTCCTCCATGCTCTGCTTCCATCCTTCACCTGCTGCTCTGTCCCCATGGCCAAATGGGAGGTGTGGAGCTCTGGCTTGGGTCACTCTCTCCAACCAGGCCACTAAGCTCTTCAGCCTGAGCAGTTAGATAGAGTGGAATTCAGCAGGTTGGAAAAGACCCCCCCTGCTTCCATTTCTTGTCCTGCTTTGAGCCTCAAGTTCAAATCCTAGGCTGAGGACCAGCTCTTCTGTCTGCCTCCAAGGAAGGCTTTCCAAGGCAGAGCCCTTGGCAGGCAGTGCCAGGCTGGCACCCTGCAGCCTTCACCTCCTCTCACCTGCCACACTTCCCTCTGCCTGTGATGCACAGGCTGCAGCTGCTGCTTTGGGCTTCTCTCAGCCTCAGGCCAGTGGCATCAACTCCTCTGCTGTGGGGAGGAGCTGCCCTGAGGCCTGGCAGAGCTCCTGTGCCCCCTGTGCCGCCGTGGGGCTGGCACCGTGGGGCTGGCACCGGCTGGCAGTCCGAGGAGGGCTCTGCTGAGCTCCCCTGGCCTGCAGTGCCCAGGACAGGACATCTCCCTGTGCCTTGCAGGATATCCTACTGCACAGCAGACAAGAACCACGACAAGGTCTTTGCCTACATTGCCCAGAACCAGCTGAACGAGGCCCTGGAGTGCCACGCCTTCCTCTGTGCCAAGCGCAAGATGGTCAGTGGGGGCGGGGGCAGGGGCAGGGGCAGCTCCCTGCCGAGGGGGCAGCTCAATGCTGAGGGGGCAGCTCCCTGCTGAGGGGGCAGCTCAATGCTGAGGGGGCAGCTCCCTGCTGAGAGGGCAGCTCCCTGCTGAGGGGGCAGCTCAATGCTGAGGGGGCAGCTCAATGCTGAGGGGGCAGCTCCCTGCCGAGGGGGCAGCTCCCTGCTGAGGGGGCAGCTCCCTGCTGAGGGGGCAGCTCCCTGCTGAGAGGGCAGCTCCCTGCTGAGGGGGCAGCTCAATGCTGAGGGGGCAGCTCAATGCTGAGGGGGCAGCTCCCTGCTGAGGGGGCAGCTCCCTGCTGAGGGGGCAGCTCCCTGCTGAGGGGGCAGCTCAATGCTGAGGGGGCAGCTCCCTGCTGAGGGGGCAGCTCCCTGCTGAGGGGGCAGCTCCCTGCTGAGGGGGCAGCTCCCTGCTGAGAGGGCAGCTCCCTGCTGAGGGGGCAGCTCAATGCTGAGGGGGCAGCTCCCTGCTGAGGGGGCAGCTCAATGCTGAGGGGGCAGCTCAATGCTGAGGGGGCAGCTCCCTGCTGAGGGGGCAGCTCAATGCTGAGGGGGCAGCTCCCTGCTGAGAGGGCAGCTCAATGCTGAGAGGGCAGCTCCCTGCTGAGGGGGCAGCTCAATGCTGAGGGGGCAGCTCCCTGCTGAGGGGGCAGCTCCCTGCTGAGGGGGCAGCTCAATGCTGAGGGGGCAGCTCCCTGCTGAGGGGGCAGCTCCCTGCTGAGGGGGCAGCTCAATGCTGAGGGGGCAGCTCCCTGCTGAGGGGGCAGCTCCCTGCTGAGGGGGCAGCTCCCTGCTGAGAGGGCAGCTCCCTGCTGAGGGGGCAGCTCAATGCTGAGGGGGCAGCTCCCTGCTGAGGGGGCAGCTCCCTGCTGAGAGGGCAGCTCAATGCTGAGGGGGCAGCTCAATGCTGAGGGGGCAGCTCAATGCTGAGGGGGCAGCTCAATGCTCAGAGGGCAGCTCCCTGCTGAGGGGGCAGCTCCCTGCTGAGGGGGCAGCTCAATGCTGAGGGGGCAGCTCAATGCTGAGGGGGCAGCTCCCTGCTGAGGGGGCAGCTCCCTGCTGAGGGGGCAGCTCCCTGCTGAGGGGGCAGCTCCCTGCTGAGAGGGCAGCTCAATGCTGAGGGGGCAGCTCAATGCTGAGGGGGCAGCTCAATGCTGAGGGGGCAGCTCAATGCTGAGGGGGCAGCTCCCTGCTGAGAGGGCAGCTCCCTGCTGAGAGGGCAGCTCAATGCCGAGGGGGCAGCTCAATGCTGAGGGGGCAGCTCCCTGCTGAGGGGGCAGCTCCCTGCTGAGAGGGCAGCTCCCTGCTGAGGGGGCAGCTCAATGCTGAGGGGGCAGCTCCCTGCTGAGGGGGCAGCTCCCTGCTGAGAGGGCAGCTCCCTGCTGAGGGGGCAGCTCAATGCTGAGGGGGCAGCTCAATGCTGAGGGGGCAGCTCCCTGCTGAGGGGGCAGCTCCCTGCTGAGAGGGCAGCTCCCTGCTGAGGGGGCAGCTCAATGCTGAGGGGGCAGCTCCCTGCTGAGGGGGCAGCTCCCTGCTGAGGGGGCAGCTCAATGCTGAGGGGGCAGCTGCCTGCCGAGGGGGCAGCTCAATGCTCAGAGGGCAGCTCCCTGCTCAGGGGGCAGCTCAATGCCGAGGGGGCAGCTCAATGCTGAGGGGGCAGCTCAATGCTGAGAGGGCAGCTCCCTGCTGAGGGGGCAGCTCCCTGCTCAGAGGGCAGCTCTGCCCCCAGGCAGAGTGAGGGGGGACCCTGTGAGGGGGACCCTGTGAGGGGGGACCCTGTGAGTGGAACCCTGTGAGGGGCTGTGGGGAAGCTGCCCCCAGGCCTCAGAGCTGCTGCTGGTTCTGGTGGGTGATGCTCTGCCCTGGGTGCAGCACACTGGAGCCCAGAGCCACATCCCCCTGAGCCTGGGGAAGGGTCTGGAGAGCAGATCCTGTGAGGAGCAGCTGAGGGAGCTGGGGTGCTTTAGTCTGCAGAAGGGGAGGCTGAGGGGAGACCTGGTGGCTCCTTACAGCTCCCTGGGAGGAGGCTGGGGCCAGCTGGGAGCTGGGCTGGGACAAGGGGAAGTGGCCTGGAGCTGTGCCTGGTGAGGCTGGGGCTGGAGATTAGGAAGAGTTCCTTTGCTGCAGGAGTGGCCAGGCTCTGGCACTGGCTGCCAGCATGGCTCTGAGCTGGGCACTGGCTGCCAGCATGGCTCTGAGCTGGGCACTGGCTGCCAGCATGGCTCTGAGCTGGGCACTGGCTGCCTCCAGGGCTCTGAGCTGGGCACTGGCTGCCAGCATGGCTCTGAGCTGGGCACTGGCTGCCAGCATGGCTCTGAGCTGGGCACTGGCTGCCTCCAGGGCTCTGAGCTGGGCACTGGCTGCCAGCATGGCTCTGAGCTGGGCACTGGCTGCCAGCATGGCTCTGAGCTGGGCACTGGCTGCCTCCAGGGCTCTGAGCTGGGCACTGGCTGCCAGCATGGCTCTGAGCTGGGCACTGGCTGCCTCCAGGGCTCTGAGCTGGGCACTGGCTGCCAGCATGGCTCTGAGCTGGGCACTGGCTGCTTCCAGGGCTCTGGAGCTGGGCACTGGCTGCCTCCAGGGCTCTGAGCTGGGCACAGGCTGCCTCCAGGGCTCTGAGCTGGGCACAGGCTGCCTCCAGGGCTCTGAGCTGGGCACAGGCTGCCTCCAGGGCTCTGAGCTGGGCACTGGCTGCCTCCAGGACTCTCTGGAGCTGGGCACTGGCTGCTTCCATGGCTCTGGAGCTGGGCACTGGCTGCCTCCAGGGCTCTGCAGAGCACAACCTCCAGGAGGTTTGAATGCCCATCTGGAGCCATCCCTTAAGCTGCTGCCTCCCTGCTCTCTCTGCAGGCACAGGCAGTGACCCTCACTGTGGCCCAGGCCTTCAAAGTTGCCTTTGAGCTGTGGCAGGCAGCCAAGGAAGGTGAGATGTTGGCTTCTTCCCTCTTCAGTCCCAACTCCAAGGGATAATTTGGGTTCCTTTCCCCCTCACCCCCAAATTCCAGGCTGCTGTGGGGGTTGCTCCAACCTCTGGGGTGATTGAAGCTTCTGCCAGGGCTCCCTCCACAGCCTTGGGGCACATCCTGGCTGCTCTCCCTGCTGGCAGGTGGGGTGGGAGGGCCCTTGGTGCTTGCCTGGGGGCACCCCAGAGCTCTGCTGCCCTTGGGCTTTGTGCCCTCCCCTTCCCTCCCATGCAGAATGCAGGCAGGGCCTGGGCTGCAGTGGGCAGAGGGGACCTGGTGGCCTGTCCTGGGCCCCTCCCTGGAAGCCCCTGGGGAGTGCTGTGCAGGCAGTGACCACATCTCCTCTTGCAGAGAAGGAGAAGAGGGAGAGGTCCCTCCTGGAGGGAGAAGGGAGGAGCAGCCCCAGCCCAGAAGCCCCTGCCCCCCCTGCTGCATGTAAGTCACCACAGAGAGCTTTGCCTCAGGCTTGGGGCTGGGAGAGTCCTGGAGGGCTGTGGGGAGGGGGCAGGCTGCTGGGGGAGGCAGCAAGGAGCACACTCTGATGTCCCCCCAGCAGAGCCCCTGGGGCAGGCTGCTGCCTGCTGAGTCCCTCCCATCCTGTCCCTGCAGCCCTCCTGCACAGCTGCTGCCCCCCAGGTCTCTCTGCAGACTGGCCTCAGTGTCCCAGCAGCTCAGTGTGGGCCCTCCCCAGCCCTGCTCTGTGCTTTGGGCTCTGCCTTGAACCCAGAGCACTTCCCACCCCCTGGGGGGGGGGCCCAGCCAGGAGCCCTCTGCCCCCAGCTCCCTGAGGAGGGAGAGATGCCTGCAAGTGCAGGAGGTCAATCCTGGCCCCCCTGGCTCAGTGCCTGGCTGGGGCCCCTCTGCTGCCTCTGCCCCCCAGGATGTGCAGCCAGGGAGCAGTGGGGCAGGAGGCTAAGCCCTCCCCGTGCTGGCCATGCAGCTGAGAGGGTTTGGCACAGAGGAGAGCAGGGCTGGGCAGGGCTGGGCTGGGCTGGCACCCAGGCTGGCACCCAGGCTGGCACCCAGGCTGGCACAGCTCAGTCCCCCCTGGGAGGGCCCAGGCTGCACAAAGGGTGGCACAGCAGGCCCAGGGCTGCCAGGGAGGGGGAGTGGGCTCCAGCACCTGCCTGGGGCAGGCTCCACACCTGGGGCTGCTGTGCCCTGCACCCACCCTTGCTCAGGGCCATGAGGAGCACCTGAGGCAGCCCAGCCTGTGGTGCTCAGCAGCTCCCAGGCTGCTCTGCCCCCGGGGCAGGATTTGCCCTGGGCCCTGCTCAGTGATGATGAATCTCTGCCAGATGCTCATCCATGCCTGGGGCTCCAGCCCTGAGCTTGTGTCCCAGGCTGCCTTCCCACCCTGGGGCTGGGATGTGCCTGGGGGCCTGGGATGGGGCTGGGGGGGGTTGGGGATGTGCCGGGGGGGGGCTGGGATGTGCCTGGGGCTGGGATGGGGCTGGGGGGGGCTGGGATGTGCCTGGGGGGCTGGGATGGAGCTGGGGGGGGGTTGGGGATGTGCCTGAGGCTGGGATGTGCCTGGGGCTGATCCTGCCTGGAAGGTGGTAGCCAGGAGCCTGGAGGGCTGAGCTGCTCCTCCCCTGCATCCCTCTGGAGAGGCTCTCAGGTGCCTGGTGTGAGCACCAGGAGGGGCCCAGGCCCTGCTGGCACAGGCACAGCTCCTCCAGCCTGGAATCTGAGGCCAGCCTGAAGGAACTTGGTGCAGCCCTTAGGTTCCCCTCTGGAGGTGAAGCCTTTAGGGTTGCCTGGAGCTCCATTTCCAGCCCCATCCTCCCTGCACTCTGTTCCCAGCAGCAGCCACAGGGAACCTGCTGGATTTGGAGGATGCTGCCAGGTCTGTGCCCTGCAGCACAGAGCCCCCAGCCCTGGACAAGAGCCTCTTTGGGCCCAGCTCCTCTGTGAACAACAACCTGGTGTGGGTGAGTGTGTGCCCAGGGCACTGCCAGCTGCTGGGCTGAGGGGCTGGTGCCACCAGCACTCCTGTGCTCCAGCTCCCACCACAGGGGACTGGAGCTTTGGGTAGAACCTCCCTGGGGAGCCAGCAGGGTTGCCAGAAGGAGGTTTGGTTGCTGGAGCAGGAGCAAAGGTGGGGCAGGGTCTGCAGGGCAGGGCTGGGGGGCAGCAGGTGCCCTTGGATGGCTTCTCTGAAGCCTCCTCCCTTCTTTGGCCACCCTGGGCCAGGGCCTGGCTGTGCATCCAGCAGGGAGCCTCCTCCCAGGCCTTGGCTGCTGCCCCAGGCCCAGGGCCTCAGCCCTGCCACCTTGTCCTGCCTGGGAGCTCAGAGCCTGCTGGCCTTGCAGCCCTGGGGGATCCTGGCCCTTGCCTGGAGCTTGTTTCTCAGAGCCTGCTGGGTCTGAGCCTGAGGCTGCTCAGGGTAAATCTGAAGATCAGCTCTAAGTCAGAGCAAATCCCAGAGGCTCATCCCTGCCTCCCTGCAGGGTCCTCAGCCTTCCCATGGTGCACTAAGCCTCAGTGCAGCCCAGGAGGCTGGGAGCAGCCAGGGCTGCCCATGGCAGAGCCCTCACCCAGAGCTCATCTTCTGCACAGGGAACCTTTTGCTCCCCAGGCAGCTCAGAGGCTTGGCCTGGGGACCCTGCAGGGCAGATCAGAGGAGCCAAGCAGTGCAGGCTCCCCTGCAGAGCTGCTCCCTGGCTTCCTCATCCAGAAGGGACCCCAGGGGTGCCTGGAGCACCTTGCCAGGCTCTGGCCAGCTCCCTGCTCTTAGCAGCCCCCCCTGAGAGCTGGAAGGGCCAAGGGCCAGCTGGGGGCAGCTGCTAGGTTAGACCCAGCCCAGGGCACAGCCACAGAGTCACAGAACTCTCAGGGCTGGAAGGGAGCTCAAGGCTCAGGCAGCCCCAGCCCCCTGCCATGGGCAGGGACACCTCACACCACAGCAGGCTGCTCACAGCCACCTCCAGCCTGGCCTTGCACACCTGCTTGGAGCTGGTGGGGAAGGTCCAGGCCTCTGTGCTGCAAGGGGAGCACAGCAGCCCTGCCCTGAGCCCCAGGGGCTGCTCTGAGCAAGCCTGGGCCACCCCCCTCAGAGCATCAACCCAGCACCAGCATGGCCACAAAACCAAGTCCTGGAGTGCCCTGGGGCAGGACTGAGAGGAGCCCTGGGGGGCTGGGAGGGGGCAGGGGCCCAGGGGAGGCAGGTGGCTGGGGCTGGGGGCAGGGGCCCAGGGGAGGCAGGTGGCTGGGGCTGGGGGCAGGGCCCCAGGGGATTGCTGCTCTTGGCTCTCAGCAGCCAGCAGGGAGGTCTCTGTGCTGAGCCTGGGGCTGATCTCTCAGCTCACCTCTGTGCCCTCTCTTAGCAACTGCTTCTCTCTCTCCTTCTCTCCTTCACCAAGGAAATGGATGATGGCCTGGATGAGGCATTCTCAAGGTAATTCCAGTATCTCCCTTTGCAAGGCCCTGCCCCTGGGGAGCAGCCCAGGAGCCCTGCCTGGGGGCTGGCTTGCAGTAGTGCTCTGATCTGCTCTGGCCTGGGCAGCTGCCCCAGCAGTGCCTCAGCTCTGCAGTGGAAGGGAGGCTTGGAGGCTGCCTGAGAAGCCAAATGTTTTGACAGCCTTCTGAGGCTGGGGGGAGGCTCTGGGTGAGAGGCAGTTGCATTCCCCCAGCAGTTCTCTGTCCCCTCCCACTTGCCCAGGCACCCTGAGGCTCTGCCTTGGCAGCCCTCTGCCCCATGCTGGCTGCAGTGCTGCTGCTCCCAACTGCTGGGGCTGGGGGGAAGGGGAATTCACTCTGTGAGGTCTGGACTGACCCTGGGAGTTTGTTCCCCTCTGCCCCCAAACCAAGAGCAGCTGCTGGGGGCAGCCTCCCTGCCCCACCAGGCCCTGGCACAGCCTGGCTGCAGCAGGGTGCCTCTGGGGCAGCACTTTTGGGCCCTTGCAGCTGAGCACCCTCAGGCTGTGTGGCTGCAGGTGGCTTTGGTTCCCTCTCTGAGCCAGAGCAGGAGCTGCCTGCAGGCCCATGCCAGGCCACCCAGCAGTGGTAGGCAGATCTGTCTGCCCCCAGGCTGCAGGTGCCTGTGGGGTGGGGAGGGTGATGCATTTGGGAGGGTCCCATCACAGCATGGAGCCACCCCAGGGAGGCTGCAGGCTGGGCAGAGAGCTGCCTTGGGTGCAGGTACTGCAGAGCTGCCAAGCTTCCTTCTGCTCCTCTCCTCCAGCTGGGAGGTGCTGAAAGGAGCCAGGCAGCAGCAGGGCTGAGCACAAACTGCACTCAGCCCTAAGGAGAGAGACCTTGGTGTCTTGTGTGGCCCCCAGGAGTGACTTGGAGCTTCCCCTCCCAGGGCAGCCCTGCCCCAGGTTGTGCTCCCTGAGAGCAGCTGCTGGAGCTGCTGCCTTGCTGTGGCTCTCTTTGTCTCCCCTCTGTTCCTTGCCCTCTTTGCCCACAGCAGAGGCTGTTGGTTGCAGCCTTTGTTTTGCACTGCTGGATGCTGAGCTCTCCTCACCCTTGGCCTCCTGGTGACTCAGTGTTTGGGCTGCTCCTGCAGTGAGCAGGATGCTTCCCACAGCCTCCTGCCCCAGCAGCAGCCCTGGGGAGTTTGCTTCCTCATCAAACCCCTGAGGCTCCCCCAGCACCCTGCCTCCCCTGGGTGAGAGCCCAGCTCTGGCCCCTGGGAGCCCTGCTGCTGCAGTGTGGCACCAGGGGTGTTTAGCCCCACAGCAAGGCAGCTGGGGCTGCTTGGGCTGTGGGCAGCCCCTGGGCTGGGCTGGGCTGAAGACCTCCTGTGGGCTGGGAAACATCATCTGGGTCCTGCTGGGCCTTGACCCAGAGGCTGGGCTGGGGAATGTGCTGGGCAGCAGGCACAAGCTGCTTGCTCCAGGTCCAGCCACAGCAGCATGGGAAGTGATTCAGTGCAGGCAGGGCTGCTCCTGTGGCCAGCAAGGGAGCAGATCTCAGCTAATGATACCCCCAGGGGCATCCCTGAGGAGAGAGCAGCAGCCCTGCACCAGGCCAGGAGTAGGTGAGGTGCCCAGGCTGTGCCTTCCCTGGGTGCCTGGAAGGGAAGTGCTGGCTGGGATAAAGCAGCAGCAGGGCTGCAACACTCCCAGAGCTGCAACACTCCCAGAGCTGCAAAGCTGCAGTGCCAGCTCTGCCCCCCCTGGGTGCTCTGCCAGCTCTGCCCCCCCTGGGTGCTGTGCTAGCTCTGCCCCCCCGGGTGCTTCCCCTCCTGGGGAGGCTGCTGGGACGTGGGGCTGCGGCAGCAGAGATGCAGCCAGGCCCTCAGCTGTCCTCTGACCCCTGTTCTTCCCTTCCCCTCTCAGGCTGGCTCAGTCAAGGACAAACCCTCATGTCCTTGACACAGGACTGACAGCTCAGGACATCCAGAGTGCAGAAACTCTCTCTCCTGTCGACTGGAACAAGCTGGAGGGCGGCGCAGGGGAGCAGGAGGAGCTCTTCCTGTTCTGAGCTCAACCCAGGAGCTGACAACAGAATCACCTCTGAAAAGAGAGAGAAACCTCTGGGCTGGCTCCTGCTGTCCTGGGTGCTGCACTCAAGGGACTCTCCTGAGGGCTCTGCACCAAGGCAGAGGATGTTGCAGCATCGTCTAGACCAAAGCTTTAGCGACCCAAAGCAGCCTCTCTTCGCCCCCTGCTCTCACCTGCCCCACGAGCTGCTCTCCAGCAGTATTTATTCACAGTTTACATTTAGCACTGGCAGGTGTGTAGGGCACCTACAGTATTATGTGGCAGCAGACCACAGAAGAGCCTTCAAGCAGTGCCTGTCCCCCTCTGGACACAAACTATGCAACACCAAAGCCTCTCCGAGCGCTGCCCAGACAAAGGGCTGCAGGCGGCAGAGCACAACTGCTCCTAATCCCTGTCGCCCCTGCAACGAGAGCTCACCTGCCTGGGCAGGGGGAGGAGGTCTGCAGCAGCTGCTCCCAGTGCTGGGCTCGGGAGGCAGCAGAGCTCTTGCCTTTGTTGGGAGTGTCTGGGGCACTCTCACAGCTGTCAGTCAGCCCTGCGGGTCCTGGCTGCCTGCTCCGCCTTGGGCATTGACCCCTTGGAACCCAAAGACTTCTGTGACAAAGTTTTGCACTTGAACTGACAGCCAAGGTCCTCATCCCCCAAGGGCAGCAGTGCCTGGAGCTTCTCTCCAGAAGCTCTTGACCCCCCCAGCTCCCAGCCCTGCCACGCTGCAGGTCTGGTTCTGCAGTGACCTCCCTGCTGGGGCCTGCTCTGCACTGCTGCCTGCAGAGAGCCAACCCCCAGGGAGCAGCACTGTGCTTGGCTGCAGCCCTGGGGGAGCTGCAGGCTGGGAGAAGCCTCTGGAGCACCATGGATCTGTGTTCCCAGCCCTGCTAAGTGGATTTGGCTGTGCATGCCTTTTGCCTGCCTCCAAACCATTTGCTCCTTGCTCACTCAATAGGCTCAGAATGGGCTTGGATTAGGGCAGGGCCAATGCCTGCTGTTCAGGCAGCGAGGGCTGGCCCCTTCCAGCCACACTCCCCTCCTCTCCCCCTCCACCCAGGACAGCCACCTCCCTGGGGAGGCTTGGGGAGCTGCCTTCAGCTGCTCCAGGAATCCCAAAGAAGTAAAGGGAGGTAATAAAGCTTAGGCTGATTAAGAGATCCTGAAGTTTAATGATCCTAAGCAGTCCACACTGACAGTGTGCAGTGGCTGAGGCCTTCTGTGGAGTGAACTAAGCTGGTTTATGGATTGGTAACTTGCTTTTCAAACACTAATGCCTTCCCCAGATAGCTCTTGATAACTCCCTTAAAACTGCTGGCAGGGGAGGGAAAATAAACCCTCCCCTCCCCCCAGCCCAAGGAAGGGGAAAAACCTCTCTGGCAGCTGGAAGAATTGATCAGGGAGCAGCTGAGTGACTCTGACCGAGATTGGACTTCATTTGGGGTTACTTTTCCTGGTGCTGAGGTGTGGAGGGCTGGGGAAGCTGACTCCCTGTGCCCTGCAGAGCTGTGGCTAAAGCAGGGTTAGGTCCTTTGCAAACAGCCCAGGGCTGGCTCCAGCAGCCTCAGGACTGAAGAGACTGAGGAGGGGGAAGGGATTGAAGCTTGAGGAGGGCAGATGGAGACTGGAGATGAGGAAGGAGTTCTCTCCAGTGAGGGGGGGAGATGCTGGCACAGGCTGCCCAGGGAGGCTGTGGATGCTCCCTCCCAGGAGGTGTTCAGGCTGGATGAGGCCTTGGGCAGCCTGGGCTGGTGGGAGGTGTCCCTGCCCATGGCAGGGGCTTGGAGCTGGCTGAGCTTTGAGGTCCCTCCCACCCCAACCCATTCTCTGAACCTTCATTCAAGGTTTGTTGGTGCTACAGGGGCAGAGGGCAGAGGCCTGAACCTGTCCATGGCCGATGCCAAAGCTGCTCAGAAGTGGTTGTAGCAAGCACCTGGGCCTGGCCCAGGGGAGTGGGAACCTTCCTAGGACAGAACTTGGCTTAGGAAGGGTCCCTGAGGATTCCTCTGAGCTTTCTCCTTCGCCAGGAGCAGGATCTGCCCTGCACAGTGCTCTGCCTGTCTGTGGAGAGTTGTTCTGGTTTTACAAAGCAGCCCTGGTGCTGTAAGGCTCTGTGCTGAGGGAAATAAAAGTTCTCCTCTGGTTTTTGGAGTTGTCTGTCCTGGGTGGCTTCCTTTCCCCCCCTGTGGTCCTTTCCAGGTGGAGAAGCTTTCATCTTCCTAGCTGGTTGAATTCTCCCACCCCAGGAACTATCAGAGGCCTGGAGCAGGCTGCCCAGAGAGGTTGTGGAGCCTCCTCTGGAGACTTTCCAGCCCCCCCTGGATCTGTTCCTGTGTGGCCCTGCCTTAGCTGACCCTGCTCTGGCAGGGGGCTTGGGCTCCATCTCTGGAGGTCCCTTCCACCCCTTCGCCACTCTGTGATCAGAAGCAGCCCCAGGAGAAAGCTGTTTCCAAGGCCATCCAGGAGGGAAGAAGCTGCAGTTAAGACACCAACCCCTGGCTGAGAAAGTGCCCTGGGACTGGATGTGGCCATGGAGGATGCACAGAGGAATGTGCAACCTCCACCTTCCCTCCTCTGCCAGGCCAGGAGGTGAGCACTGCCTGTGCCCCCCCTGCAGCTAGGATGAGGCAAGGGAGGTTCTGTGCCCCCCCTGCAGCTGGGATGAGGCAAGGGAGGTTCTGTGCCCCCCCTGCAGCTGGGATGAGGCAAGGGAGGTTCTGTGCCCCCCCTGCAGCTAGGATGAGGCAAGGGAGGTTCTGTGCCCCCCCTGCAGCTAGGATGAGGCAAGGGAGGTTCTGTGCCCCCCCCCTGCAGCTAGGATGAGGCAAGGGAGGTTCTGTGCCCCCCCTGCAGCTAGGATGAGGCAAGGGAGGTTCTGTGCCCCCCCTGCAGCTAGGATGAGGCAAGGGAGGTTCTGTGTCCCCCCTCTGCAGCTAGGATGAGGCAAGGGAGGTTCTGTGTCCCCCCTGCAGCTGGGATGAGGCAAGGGAGGTTCTGTGCCCCCCACTGCAGCTAGGATGAGGCAAGGGAGGTTCTGTGCCCCCCCTGCAGCTGGGATGAGGCAAGGGAGGTTCTGTGCCCCCCCTGCAGCTGGGATGAGGCAAGGGAGGTTCTGTGCCCCCCCTGCAGCTAGGATGAGGCAAGGGAGGTTCTGTGCCCCCCTGCAGCTAGGATGAGGCAAGGGAGGTTCTGTGCCCCCCCCCTGCAGGTAAGATGAGGCAGAGGGGGTTGGCTGCTTTGGGCTCATCTCATGGTGCTGGCAACATCAAAAAAAACCCAAACCAAACTAAATCTCTTAATTGATGGAGCTTTGGAGTCGCTGTGCAAAGTGTTTCCTCTCCCTTGGGGGGAGTTTAATTTGTACAGCTGCCTGTTCAAAGGCAAACAGCCTGGAGAGCCCAGCACAGCTCCTCCTGCTCAGCCTCCCCCCTGCCTCTCCTGCCTGGGCTGCTGCAGCTCCTGGCTGCTCATGCTGCTGACACTCATCTGGGAAGCACTTGGAGAAATCCAGCTGGGGATGCTGACAAATGGATTTCACCTGCCTGCACCCTGCTCCCATCAGGGTGCAGCAGGGGCCGGGGCTGCAGGCAGAGGCTTGGCAGAGATGCTTCTTGCCCCACAGTGTTAACCAAGCAACCCAACCCAACCCCAACCCAACCCCAACCCAATTCCATCAAAGAGCTTCTTTTATTCTTCCTTTCTTTATTTCTTCCCTTCCCCCCTCCCTTTCTTTTCTCTTTCAATTGCTTGTTCCAGGGTGAGGAGATGTCCCAGATTATGAGCAGTGAAGTACCAGCAGCCTGTGCCCTCATGCATAACTGATGGCAGCGCTGAGGAACAAATTGATCTCTCCCTTTGGCTGTGACCTTTGTTTAAGTGCCAGTTAAGGAACTTTCAGCATCCATTTCCTTCACCTGGCACAGCTGGGTGGGAGGGAGGAGGTCAGCAGGGGGAGATGTGGCTGTGCCATCGAAGGGCAGCTGCCAGCTCGGGGCTGCTGCAGCAGATGGAGGCTCTGCCCCAGCGCTGTGCTTCTCCAGGGGGATGTGGAAGGAGTTCTCTGCCCGGGGAGGGCTGTGGAGGGACTTCCCTGCCTGTGTTGCTCCTCTGAGCAGCCACAGGGGTGGTGGTTGGAAGCCCCCCACCAGCAGCCTGGCTGGCACCCGGAGAGGAGCTCGGCGTGGGTCGGTGCGGGAGGGCTGCCTTGCAAACACATCTCTGCCCCTGAACCTCTTCCAGGGCCGGCAGCGCTTGGCCCCGGAGCAGCCTGCTCCAGCTGGAGGTGTCCCTGCTGGCTGCAGGGGGGGTGCTGGGCAAGGCGACCCTCAAGGGTCCCTTCCAACCCGCTGCAGTCTGTGCTGCGCGGTTCCGCTTCTCACTCCCGGCAGAGCCGAAGGGATCCTCTGCCGAGCCCGGGCAGGGGATGGGGACTCCGCTCCCGGAGCCGCCGGGGCTGGCAGGCAGCCTGGCACCTGGGCACGGAGCGCCCCGGGGCTCTCCATCACACCCAGCACCCGGCTGGCACCGCTCACCTCTGCCAGCGCCAACCATCTCCCGGGGCAGCAACCTGCCGGCGAGCTGCTGGCCAGGGCTGCCAGCGGAGCTGTCTGCAGCTCCCCGCGGCGCCGTGCCGGGGGCTCCGTGCCGGGGATGCCGTGCCGGGGGTGCCGTGCCCGGGGGAGCCGTGCCCGGGGGCGCCGTGCCCGGGGGCGCCGTGCCGGGGGCGCCCTGCCGGGGGGGCCGTGCCGGGGGGGGCCGTGCCGGGGGGCGCCGTGCCGGGGGTGCCGTGCCGGGGGTGCCGTGCCGGGGGTGCCGTGCCCGGGGGCGCCGTGCCGGGGGTGCCGTGCCGGGGGGGTGCCGTGCCGGGGTGTGCCGTGCCCGGGGGCGCCGTGCCGGGGGTGCCGTGCCCGGGGGTGCCGTGCCGGGGGCTCCGTGCCGGGGGCGCCGTGCCGGGGGCGCCGTGCCGGGGGGCGCCGTGCCGGGGGTGCCGTGCCGGGGGGTGCCGGGGGCGCCGTGCCGGGGGTGCCGTGCCGGGGGTGCCGGGGGCGCCGTGCCGGGGGTGCCGTGCCGGGGGGGGCCGTGCCGGGGGGGCCGTGCCGGGGGCGCCGTGCCGGGGGCTCCGTGCCGGGGGCGCCGTGCCGGGGGGGGCCGTGCCGGGGGTGCCGTGGAAGCCGTCGGGCATCGCAGGGGCTGGGTGGTGCCAGCGCACCCAGCCTGGGAACGCCAAGGGGAAGCGGTGCCGGCTGCGCGGGCAGGCAGGGGCTGTGCCACCTTCCAGCCGGCCTCCTGCTTTTGCTTCCAGGAGCAGCTTCCAGGCGCGGGGAGCCTCGGGGCTGCGGGGTCCCTGCGGGGGTCCCTCCCTGCCAGAGAGAAGCTCCGGGGGGGGCAGGTTGTGAAACTTCAGCCCCGCCAAGTTTTGGCTCTGAAGCCCCTGCTGGCTCCTGTGGTTTATCATCCCCCAGCTGCCACTCGCAGCTTGGAGAAGGGAAGTGAGAGGTGGGGGAGGGAGCATCTGCATTTGAAACGCTTGGGTTTAAAGCCCACAGAGCCAGGCCAAGGCTGCGGTGCTGGCTGAAGCAAGGCTCAGGATCCACGTTCCTGCTCCCAGCTGACACAGAAGAGGCTTCCACTCCAGGCTGTGGTCCAGGAAGGTAATTCTGCTGCCTCCTCCTCCCTGCCACACACCTTGGGAAGCATGACAAGAGAAAAATCAGTATTTAGATACCAACCTCACCACCTCCACCACCTTCCTTGGCTTTCAATTCCCAGCCCAGGCTCCTCCTTTGCCCCAACCTTTGGCCACACAGTTTCTGTTCCAGCCAAGGCAACCAAGCCCTCATCCCTCTGGGCAGGTGGGATGATGCCCAGGGGGATTCCTCTTCACCTCCTGCCCAAGCAACCACTCTGCAAACTCTCCTCTAGATCATTCATTTTGCCCCCAAGGTGGTTCCCCCCTCCCCAGCAGACAGCCTCCACCTGAGCTCTCCTTCCCCTTTCTCTCTGCAGCTTCTGCCTCAGCTCTGCCTAGCCCCACTGGATGGCAACACCACCCCAGGCAATGTTCTTTGCTCAGCAGCCTGGGTGAGGACACCTTGAGCCCCAGGTCACCCTGCAGGTGAGGTCTCCCCAGAGCAGAGGGGGCAGGATCCCCTCTCTCCACCTCTGGCAATGGGCACTGGCAGCCCAGAAGGCCAATGGCAGCCAAATGGCTGCCATTGGCCTTCTGGGCTGGCAGTGCCCATTGCTGGCTCCTGGCCACCTCCTAAGCTTCACTTAAATACACAGAGAAAGTCTCCATGGCAACAGGGACACCTAAATTATTACAGGCTGATCACTTCTCCCCTGGACTCACATCACCTCCCCTTTCAAAGCCAGTCCCAGAGGGGTCCAAATGAGCAGCTGGGCACAGGGCACTGCCTCCATCAGCGTGCTGCCTCCAGCCCAAGAGCTGCCAGCACTCTGCATGAGGCAGGGAGGGAGGGGGAAAAGGGAAGGAGGAAGGAAAAAAGGGAGGAAGAGAAGAAAAAAGGGAGAGGGAGGAGAGGAGAGGAGAGGAGAGGAGAGGAGAGGAGAAGGGAGAGGAGAGGAGAAGGGAGAGGAGAGGAGAAGGGAGAGGAGAGGAGAAGGGAGAGGAGAGGAGAAGGGAGAGGAGAGGAGAAGGGAGAGGAGAGGAGAAGGGAGAGGAGAGGAGAAGGGAGAGGAGAGGAGAAGGGAGAGGAGAGGAGAAGGGAGAGGAGAGGAGAAGGGAGAGGAGAGGAGAAGGGAGAGGAGAGGAGAAGAAGATATGAGAGGAGGAAAGAAGGGAGGGAGAGAGGGAGGAAGAGAAGAAAGAAGGAAAGAAGGGAGGGAGTCAGGGAGGAAAGAAGGAAGGGAGGGAGGAAGGGAGGGAAGGGTTCAGGCTTGCTCTTGCAATCCTTGCTTCAAGGGGAGGCTTTCTCAGCCGAGTTGGAGCCTCCTGCTTATCCTGTCTGAAACTGGGGATGGAAATTTCTGTATTGCTGCAGGGGAAGGTGGGGAGGGAAAGGAGAAGGGGAAGGGAAGAGTGCTGAGCCTGCAGCAGCAGGAATGTGGCAGCAGGGGAGGTGAGCAACTGCCACCTGCCCCAGGTGTGGCTGTGTTAGCAGGGGGCTGGGACTGGGTGGTCTCCAGAGGGCCCTACCAAGTGAAGGGTCTGGAGAACAAAGTTTATGAGGGGTGTCTGAGGGGGGGCTGGGGCTGTTCAGTGTGGAGGAGAGAAGGCTGAGAGGAGACCTCATTGCTCTCTACAGCAGAAAGGAGGCTGAGTGAGGAGGGGGTTGGTCTCTTCTCCCTAGCATCAAGTGAGAAAAGGAGAGGAAAAGGCCTGGAGTTGCACCAGAGGAGCTTTAGGTTGCACATCAGGAACAATTTCTTTCTTACAGGAGTGGCCAGGGACTGGCAGAGGCTGCCCAGGGAGGTGGTGGAGTCCCCATCCCTGGAGGGGTTCAGGAACCCTGTGGAGAGGGCACTGAGGGCCATGGCTTAGAGGCCATGGTGGTGTCAGGTTGGAGGCTGGAGTGGATGATCCCAGAGATGTTTTCCAACCAAACCAATTCCATCATCCTATGGCCCTTTAAAAAGTGAGGAGGCTCCAGGGAGGGAGCTTGGAGGTCTTGGCTGGCAGGGGGGTGGCACCAGGCACAGGCTGTGCCAGGCAGCAGGTGTCTCATCTGTCAGCAGCTTTCAGATCAGCTTGGGTTCACATGTGGGTTAAAAATAGCCAGAGTGAGAGAGGGGAGGTGGTTAAAGAGGACTGAGAGTGATGCAAAGCACAAATCTGTTGGACCTGCAGATCCAGCTCACATTTGGAAATCACCCCCTGGACGCCTCCTGTGAAATCACCTTTTAATGAAGAGCCTGCAACAGCAGCCTGTAATTTGGGGGCTGATGCATGAGCCAGGAGCCAGCCCAGCTCACCCTCACACAGCTTTATTAGAGCCCTGGCTCCTGCAAGCTTTGCTCTGTGCTGAGCACACCAAGGCCACACACAGACGCTGGGCACTGCCTCTGAGGGCAAGCAGCAAGTCCAGGCTGCTGCTCCCTGGGTCCACCTCCCTCCAGCTGCAAGCCACCAGGTCTAGCAGGAAGGTTTCCCTGCTCAGGTGGAGCTCTTTGACTCACAGCTCCCTGCAGCCAGCTCCTCACCTCCTGGAGTAATTAAACACATCCCAGAAGCCTCAGCCCCACGGGGAGGGAGGTGGAGCTGCGGTGCTCTCCCTGGGGATTGCTTCTTACACTCAGTCAGAGAATGGTTTGGGGTGGAAGGGACCCTCAGGATCATCCAGTTCCAACCTCCCTGCCATGGGCAGGGACACCTCCACCAGCCCAGGCTGCTCAAGGTCTCATTCAACCTGGCTTTGAACACCTCCAGGGAGGGGGAAATCCACAGCCTGCCTGGGCAGCCTGTGCCAGGCTCTCCCCACCCTCACTGCCAAGAGTTTCTCCCTAACCTCCAGTCTCAATCTGCCCTCCTCAAGCTGCAACCCATCCCCACCCCCCTCCTGTCCTACCAGCACAAGCCCTTGTGAGAAACCTCTCCCCAGCTCTCCTGCAGCCCCTTCAGCTACTGGAAGGCTGCTCTAAGGTCTCCCTGGAGCCTTCTCTTCTTCAGGCTGAACAGCCCCAGCTCCCTCAGCCCCATAGCAGAGGCTCTGCAGCCCTTTGATCACCTTTGTGGCCTCCTCTGGACCCTCTCCAGCAGCTCCATGTCCCTCTTACACTGGGGGCACCAGGACTGGACAGAGCACTCCAGGTGAGGTCTCACCAGGGCAGACTGGAGGGGCAGAATCTCCTCCCTGGCCCTGCTGCTCACACCTCTGCTGATCCTCCACAGGTATGTTTGAGGCTGTGAAGCAGCCATAAGCTCGGGGGGGGCTGGGCAGTGGGTCAGAGCTGAGCAGCAGGATGGGGCTGGGGCAAGACCTTTGCTTTTCAGGGTGACAAGAGGGTGGACCTCGTTTTCTCGTGCTGGTTAAAGCCCTGTGCCCCGAGGGTGGCTGCTCTGTGAGCCCAGCCCCGGGGGAAGCCTCTCGGTGTCTCTGCTGCTTTGTGAACCTGATTCAGGTCTGTGGAATGTGATGGGAGCAGGGGGAAGCTTCTGGGGAAGTTATTTCAGGGCTGCAGACAGGTCCAGGCATCCAGGAGTCGTTTTACAGCTGTGACAGGAGAAATTCGGCTGAGGCAGTGCCTGTGTTCCATCAGTGCTTCCCTGCCCTTGCTGCTCTGTGCCTTTCCAGCTCTGCTTTTTCTGTCCTCAAAATGAGAGCATGGTCTCCTGAGGACAGGGTAGGACAGAGGCAGCACAGGCTGGAGCAGATCTTTGCAGCTCCAAGTGCTCCCTCAGCTCGTTAAGCAGCTTGCACAAGGAGGTGCAGAACTGCTGAGCTCCAAATTCCACCTCTTGATTTCCTACCTGCCACAGCAGCAGCAGCAGAGAGAGGCAGCTGCAAACCACTTTAAAGGCATTGAGTCCTCAGAGCAAAACCCAGGAGGGGAGGCTTGGGTTTCATCTGGTTGACCTAAGACCTGTGGGGAGCTCTGGATGCCACTGCCTGGTGCCTGTGACTGGCACAGGAGTGTGACATCAGCTGCAGGCTGGCCCAGAGCACCACAGAGCTGCTGAGGGCACCCACCCTGTGTTTTGCAACCAGCTGTGCTTTATGGGATGCTTGTGGAGTGGTTGCTCTCTGTGTGGCAGCAAATGAGAGTCTGTGATGTGACTGCCCTGATGTGAACAGACTCCTCCTCGACCCTGGAGGTCTTCTGTGCGTCCTCATGCCACCTCTGCACCCTGGCTGGCAGCAGGATCCCACTTGTCATCTCCTCTCTGGCTCATCACCAGCACATCAGCTCTGATGGCTGCAAGCTGATCTCCCCATCTGACTTGGAGGGAGTACAGGAGTGGTCCTGCCCTTGGAGCCTCAGCACTCCTCCCCTCACACTGCTCCTGCCAGCCCTGGGTCGGCAGCAGTGGCCCTGGCAGGGTTAGGTGATGCTTGGACTTGATGATCTTGGAGGTCTTTCTCACCACAGTGATTCTGTGAGTGACTAATTTGCTCTCAAACCCTCAGCATGAACCTGGAGTGATGGAGCTGGGAGGTGAGACTCAGCCTGGAGAATCCTCACCTGCTGCCTGCCTCTGGCTGTGGCTGCAAAGTTGGAAGCAGGGAGTGATGAAAGCTCCTTCAAATGCTGGCTGTCCTGAGGAGCTTGAGCTGCTCTGGGACCTGCTAAGGGCACTGCAGGGAGGTGCTGAAGTGGTGACACAGTGCAGGGGCTGGGAAGGGTTTCTGCTGTGTGGTAAGGATCAGTGCCCTGCCTTGTGAGGCCAGAGGAAAGCATCAGCAACAGAGACTCATGGCTTGAGGGTGGCACTTCTAACATCTGTGCTGACCTCCAAACTTCCACCTGAGTCCCCCCCCAGGCCTCTTGGACATCACCCACAGTCCTCAAAGCTGTAGAAATGAATCAGTGAAAAAAAGAATGAATCATTTAAGAGTAAATCATTAGAAGAAAGGAGAGAATTTCCTGTACCCAGAGACCTTGGCAGCCCTGGCACATTCCTCAGTGCCCTCTCCTCAAAACTCAGATCCACCAAGTGCAAAAGGTCTCTCCAGAGAGCAAGAAGGTGGACAAGCAGCTGGAGAGGAGAGCTCCTTCCATGGCAAGAGGCCTTCTGCCATCAACCCTCTGATCCTCTGCCCCTGGGCTTCCCCTCTTGTCTCCGAGGCAGCTCTCAGCCCTGGCTTTTTGAGGGCTGAAGTTCCTCCTCTCCTACCTCTCAGAGGTTCTGCCACTGAGGCTGGGCTGGGAGGATCTCCCAGGCTGAAATGGAAAAAGCCCTGAGCAAGCTGGGGGCAGAAAAGCTTTGGAAGGAGGCCATGGACCGAGCATTAAAGGCTGAGTGGAATTTGCCTTTGGCAAGTGCACTCTGGCCTCCCTGTCCTGCAGGCTGCTTCTAGGGCTGCCTCTGAGATGCTCCTGGCTGCTGCTGCTCCATCCTGCAGATGAGGGGTCCCAGTGGATGGCTCCATGGCTCCTGCTGCTCCCCTCTGCTCCACAGAGCCCAGGGGCTGCCCTGGAGGCCAGCATGCACTCAGTGACCTGTCTCAGGCTGGAAAATCCACCTCACAAAGGGAGGCAGACTCAAAGCAAAGCCCTTCCATAGACCAGCCCAGGTCTGGACATGGCTTTTGCCCTGCCAGCCAGCTAGAGAATGAGCAAAGGCCACCTGGAAGTGCATGGCCTCAGCACTGGCTGTGCTGACCACCTCCCCATCCAGGCTGTGGGCTCCTGCTCCAAGGGGAGCTCAGCTTGTCCTGAGTGCCTCTGGCTTCAGAGTCACCAAACTCCAGTTTCTTGCCTGGCTCTTCAGGAGCTAATGCAGGAACCCTCACTGGTTCCACAGTGGCTGATGCCTGGAGAGGGAAAAGGCTAACCCCCAAACCTGCAAAGCAACCCACAGCAAAGCACTGCAGCAGCTTCCACTCCTCTCTGCAGGGAACAGAAGCAGGCTGAGGTGCTGGAACACCTGCCCCACTCACCTCACCCTTTCCCTTCTCTGGGTTTTGCTACTTCCTTTATTTTCTTTTTCTTCTATTTTCTCCTTTTGACCTCCCTGAGAGAGGTTTAAATTCTGCTCTACCTCCCAAGTCCCTGGTGTGGGATTTTCCCCAGCTGGGCACCAGGATCCACTCAAAACACACCAGGGAGGCTTTTATCCCAATCAATAACCTGGCAGCTTCAGATCACTACAGAGAGAGAGAGAGAGATTGAGGCTGGCAAGGTTTGAGCAGTGCCAACAAAATGCTCTGGGACCTGTGTATGAATCTCAATCTAATTGCCCACAGGGCATCTGTTGCCCTCTTTTACCCTCTGGGGTCAGTTACTCCAGAGCTGACAAATGATTTTGAACAGAGCTGTAGTGGTCAGCTGGGGCTGGCCCCCAGCCAGAGCTGGGAGCTGGAGTCCTCATTGCAGCACAGGCTTGCAATGGTTTTTAACTCTGCTTTTCCCCCTGCTCCTGGAAGTATTTACATGATCCCAGTCAAATGCTCCAAGGTGTCTTTATTTCTCTTGGCCTGCCTCATAATGGCCTAGTTCAAAAGCATTAAAGTGTGAGGGAAATGAGCTGGGCACCAGGGGAAGCAGGAAAATGCTTCTGCAAGGTGGATCTCTCTGCCTCAGGAAGGTGCCTGCCCTGGGCTGCTTACAAGCTTCTCATTCAGTCTGTGCAGGGAAGGGTCTCTGCAGCAGGGGCAGGGGCAGGGGCCTCCCCTCCAGCACTTTAGCAGCACAGGAAAAAGGAGGGAGAGGAGTTGAAAGGTTTTGAGCCAATGAATCTGCCAAGGATTTCCTAAACAGTGCCAGGCAGGGTCCAGTCGGGAGGCAGGGTCCAGTCGGGAGGCAGGGTCCAGTCGGGAGGCAGGATCCAGTCGGGAGGCAGGGTCCAGTCAGGAGGCAGGATCCAGTCTGGAGGCAGCAGTGCTGGCCAGGAGCTTCTCCTGCCTCCAGAGGACCTCCACAGCTCCTGGACTTACCACTTGCCCTTGAGTCTAACCTCCCCAGCTAATAATCTGACCCAAAGGTGTCCTTAGGCTCATCCTGTAGCTATCTGGAGGAGTTTCATCTCCCTGAACCGGTGAGCTCCCACCTTGGACTCCTGGGCACCAAACAATAAATGGCCTCTGTGCAGGTTCCCACAGGCTTTATGCAAACTTGGTTTTCCTCCTCTTTCTCCCCTGTATCAACCCCAAGGGTCTGCTAACCACAGGATGCAGACCACTGCCCTGTAAATTCTTGGAGCACTTCTCTCCCAGCCCAGCCCAGCCCCCCAGCAGAGTCCCTCCAGCACTTTAGCAGCACAGGAAGAAGAATGGGGAAGGGTTGAAGGGTTTTGATCCAAGGAGTTTGTCAAGGATTTCCTGATCAATGCCAGGCAGGATCCAATCTGCAGGCAGCAGTGCTGGCCAGGAGCTTCTCCTGTCTCCAGAGGACCTCCACAGCTCATGGACTTATCACTTGTCATTAAGTCTAACAACCTCAGCTCTGAGTTCAGAACCAGCTGCTCCCTGCACTGTGCAACTGCAATCCACTTGCCAACAGCAGATAACCGAGTTCCTAATCAGCCAGGCTTACTTGGGAGCCTCCTGTCCTCTGCTTGTGTCTCTAACACCTTTAAACAATCAATAGCAGACAGATTTTTGCCTGTCCTGGCTCATTACAGGGCCATCAGGGAGTGCTTTGCTCATTCTCTCTGCGTGTAGTGGAGGAGCCCTGGAAGGTGTAGGGCTGCTGTTTGCATCCTGCAGCAGCTGGGTTAAATGTATGGCTTGCTGCTGCTTCCCTGATCCCAGCCAGAGAAAAGGAGGGTGGCTGCAGTGAGCCTGGCAGCCTGCTCACATCTCAGCCTTTGAACAGCCACCAGACCTTGCTGCTTGTGCCTGAGGAAGAGCAGCATCGGGGCTGCATGGGGAGAAGGAAGGCAGCTCCTAAGCTTTGTCCTCCCTCAGGTGTTTCAGGCTGGATCAGGCATGAGGAAGAGCTCAGGGTGGGAACAGCCAGCAGCCATCCCACACAGCCTGAGCCTGCTGGTCCCAGCAGGGCACTCAGCAGAGCCCAGGAGATCAGGCTTCAGGAAGCTGAGCGAGGAAATTAGGCTCCACGGCAGGGTAAAGATCCTCTAAGTGCAAGCTGGAAGGTGGCTTCCTTGTGCTGTCAGCTGCCTGCTTGTTCTCTCAGAGGGAGAGGATTTCCTCCTCGCTGGAGCTGGCAACTTCACCAGGTTCTGTTGTCACTATCTACACTTTGTAGTAGCTATCAACAAAGTTGAGGTGTCTGCTTTACATGCTGAAGCTGCCCTGCTTTGAGGATGCCTTTCCATGTCCCATCCCTTCCCACTTCACTGCAACAAGCCTGGGGCCTCGGGGTGGCTTTCTTCTCTCTTCCCCCCCCACCTCCCCCCCTTTTGCAGACGATCTGTGGTGACTCTGAAACCATCTGCTGCTAATGCAGAGCCTTTCCCCCAGCTGCCTGCTCCAGCCTTTCATCGCTGCCGTTGCCTACAACATCACAGGTCTGAGTGGCTCTGAGAACCTGGCCAAGAGCTGGGAGTGCTGCTCCAGCTCTGGGCCACTCCTGCAGCCAGAGTGGAGCATTTGCTACAGCGGAAGGTGGGGGCTGGGGGGGCTGGGAGGGGGGAAATAGAATCACCCTCACTTTAAAAGATAGGTTGGAGGCTTGAACATAATTATCTTGCCAAACTCTCTTGCCTTGAGCATTAGCTATCACTCTGTACTTTTCTTCCTCCCAGGAAGGTAGAGATTAAATTCTGGTGGGTTTTTCTTCTTGTGTCCATTAAACAGAAGCAGCAGAAGCAGGGGGGGAGGGGGGAAGTAATTTTGTCAAAATTCTTTCTTCCAGTCCTGCTAAACCCAAGAACCACAACGCAGCAGGACTCTCATCCCCACACTAACCACACCCTGCCTCCTAACTCCTTCAGCTCTGAGGAGACCTCCTTGTGGCCTTCCAGTTTCTGAAGGGGGCTACAAGAAAGCTGGGGAAGGACTTTTCAGGGTGTCAGGGAGTGATAGGTCTGGGGGGGATGGAGCAGAACTAGAAGTGGAGAGATTGAGGCAGGATGTAAGGTGTTGGGTGATAGAAGCCTGCAGAGTGATGGTCTCTTGCTCTGGTGCTTGTCCTTGGGGCATCACTGGGAAGTGCATGAGTCAGGGCAGCAGTAAAAACCCTCCCAGCTGCCTTGATGCTCTCAACCAGCAGCTGGCTTGCAGGTTTCTCTCCCTTCTCCTGAGCTGCCCTGAGAAAGAATCACAAAGCAGCAAGAGCAAATGATCCTTTGCAAGCAGCTCCTCTGGGCTCCAAGGAGGCTGTGGAGCATCTGCTGTGCTCAGCGAGGCCCCTGTGTGACCTGCCAAAAAGGAGCAGCCAAATCTATTCCACTCTCCCTCATGGTGCAGCTACAGGGCAGGGAAGGGAGAGCAGCTGTGCAGAGCCTTCCTCTGTGTGAGATCTCCCTCTTGCTCAGGCTGAGCTGGTCCTGCCTGCAAACCTCAGGAGGTGGTTGGGAAGACACATTTCAAAACACAATAATCAAGATGTAGATTTGCCTCTGAGGGTGCCTGCATTCAAGGTCCACTGAGCAGCCACCAGCAGCTCCAGGCAAAAGGGCTTCCTTTTGAGTTGCACTTGTGATCAGATGAGAACCTGCAGCAGCTGTGGAGGTAAGAGGGAGGTGAAGCAGGATGGTGACCAGCCTTGGGCATAGCTGGGGCAACAGCAGCTCCTGCATCCTGCTCCTAGAGATGCTCTGCTGCCTGTGTTGCATCACTTTAGAGCACTTTTCATAGGAAGAGGCCAGCAGAAGAGATTCTCAGCTGAACAGTTCAGAATGTGTGGCCCTGCAACGTGCTCCTGCCAGACCCAGCAATCAGATCAGGTATTTCTCTCCCGTGGTGTCAGCTGTTTACGAAGGAGGAGCACACTGAGCACAGGAAGAAGCAAACAGCAGATGATTTCTCTCCTTGCAGCTCCAGCTCCTTTCCAGCCTACAAAATGTTCTCTTTTAGCTCTTCCAAGTTTAGTCACATCAGTACTTCAGTGGCTGCAGTTTACCCTTTCCTGCCAGCCTCCTTTCTGCCACAGCTCCTCTGTCTCATGCTCACAGCACCCAAAACCCATCCCTGGTGACCTCCAGCTCTGCTTATCAGTGGTTTCAGATGGCTTTGGGTGGTGCCTCTTTTGTTCTTTAGTTGTTAATTCTGCAGAGGATTTGGGGATATTTGGGGGGGGGGGAGGGGGAAGGTAGCAACATTTATGAGCTGCAACACTTTGGTTCACCCTTTTGACCTCTACTATAGTGTCCCCTCACAGGGGGACTGCCAGATTTGGTTACTGGTACATTGAAGGTTAAGGTTTGTGATGAGGATTTGAGGATTTAAGTATTTGGGATTCAGTTGTGCTTCACCGCTCATAAATAACAGAAAGGACGGTTGTATGCGTGCAAAAACGTGGCTCCCAATCCATCTCCAGCCCCTTTCTGAAGCCTCTGCTTCCCTCCTCGTGTCGGGTACGAAGTCGCTCCCGGGGGGGCTTTAATCCTCCGGATCTTAGGGAGCAGCCTATGTGGGCTGCGCAGAAAAACCTGCTCCTGAGCAAAGATAAAGCGAGGGACAAGCGATGCCACCCCGGCTGCGCACCTGCTCAGCCCTCCCGGAGCTCTCCCTGCGTCCCCAGCCCCTATTTAAAGTAGCTGTGCCCCCTCCGCCAATCACAGCGGGGATGGGGCCCTCCGCGCAGCCAATGGAAGGCCGGCAGGAGGAAAGGGGCGGACCGCGGCGCTCCCCCGGCTCGAGCCGGGCAGCTGTGGTAAACAAGCGGGCGGGCCTCCGGGTTTTACTGGCGCTGAGACGAGCCAATAGGCGGCGGGAGGCTCCGCCAGACACCCAATAGCAAGCGAGGGTGGGGCGCAGCCCCGGGGGCGAGAGTCACGGCAGGCGGGGCCCAGCACGCTGATTGGTTGATGGTGACCCCGCCTCCTTCCCGAGTGACCGTTGGCAGGAGAAGGGGCGCGGCGAGGGGCGCGGCTGGCGGTGCTGTCGCAGTGAGCGGCGCTGGAGGGAGGCGAGCGGCGCGGGCGGGCTGCGTGTGCGGGCACCGGGCAGCGCAGCCCGGCGGGTCCCCCTCGGCGGGGAGGGAGGGAAAAAGGCGGAGCGGGGAGGAGGAGGAGGAGGTGGGGTGGGGTGGGGTGGGAAAAGCTGAGGCCTCTACGTAGCTTGATACAGTTAGGTACTTCCCTGCTGGATGCTTGGATGGGCAGGAGAGAGGAGCTGCTCCCTGGAGAGCCCGGCGGGCAGCCAGCCAGCCTCGTCCTCCTAATTTAACGAGCACTTGTGAGCGCTGACAGCAGCGAGAGGTGCTCGCCCGTGAGATGTGCGGGCAGGACTGAGAAGACTTTGCTCACTGTAGGACGCAGAGTGGCTTGGATTTGTCAGAGGGGTGAGTAACCAGCGCTGGGGGTAGGAAAGCGTCTGCCCAGCGGCTGTGACGGCGTCTGGGGGACAGCGCCGGTCCTGCAGGGGAGCAGGGATGGTTTGGGGATTGGAGGTAGATCCTTGAAACGGCTCCTGCTTGATGAGAGTCGTCCTGCCTCCTTTCGCGGTGTGAAAGTTTGGCTCTGTTTCATCCAGCTCTCCTAAGGAGAGGGATGGCTGAAAGGGGGGTTCAATAACTTAACGGCGAGGCAGAGGATTTGGGGAGGAAAGGGAAATTTGCTGGCATCTATTGAGCAAAAGTAAAATCCGTAGATTATTTTTCGTGACCTCTCATAAAACTTAGCCCTAGCCGAGCTTTCCGCATGGCTCGTTCGCAGCTCCATCGTCTCCCGCGCTCTGCAGGCGAAGGCGGCTCCCGGCGGCCTGATGAGGCGCGGAGCAGCCTCCTCCCTGTCTGTCTGCTCCCGGTCCCTCTGCCCCTCCCGGGGTTTTCCTCCCTCCTTGTCAGGGCTTGGATCCTAATCTCGGCCGCGGGTCTGCCCCGCCAGGAGAGCCCGGAGCCGTAGGGGATGGTGCGGAGCTGGGAGCTGCTCGCAGGCTTGAGTTGATGGCAAGTCCGGAGAGAGAGAAACGAACAAGTGTGGCTGGAGCCGGGGGGGCGGAACGGCTAGGGAGGCGTCAGAGCCTACGGGACAATGGCTCAGAAAGCCGGCGGCATCCGTCTGGGTGTTGAACGAACGCTCTCTTATCTCCCCTCGCCTCGCAGAGATGCTGCAGCATGAACCTACCGCCTAGAGAGACCGGATCGCACCTCCCCGGCACCGCTCCCTGAGCCAGCCCGACAGCAGCCGCCCGGCCGGCAGCCTGCCCGGCGAGGACTGACCCCGGCAGCAGCCCGGCCCTGCCCGCTCCGGCGGGATGCTCTCGCCGCCGCCTTCATGCCGGCTTTGGGGACTGTGAAGCGCCGCTCCGCGCCCTGCGAACCTCTCGGGCAAGGAGCCCGGGCAGCGGCGGGGCCCCGCGGCAGAGCCAGCTCCGGAGACATCCACGTGTCAGCCGCCGGCCGTGCCCGGTGAAGGCTCCCGCTCCTGCCGGTGGTGCCGGGGGGCGGCCCTGAGCCTTTCGCCGCAGAAGCCAGAAGCAACACCCCCCCCGACCACCACCACCCTCCCGTCTGCGGGGTGGCGGCGGAGCCCGCCCGGCGGCCGCGATCCGGTACCCCATGGTGCTGCTGCGGAAGCTGCCGGGCATGCCGGGCTGGCCGGCGGCGCTGGGGCTGCGGCTGCCGCAGAAGTTCCTGTTCCTGCTCTTCCTCTCGGGCCTGCTCACGCTGTGCTTCGGGGCCCTCTTCCTTCTGCCCGATTCCTCCCGCTTCAAGCGCCTTTTCCTGCCCCGCCGGGCCACCGCCTCTGCCACCTCCTCCTCCTCTTCTTCCTCCGCCTCCTCATCCTCCGCCGCCTCCTCCTCCTCCTCCACCCGCGACACCGACCTGCCCCGCAGCCCCCCGGCCGCCGCCGAGCCCCGGCACGCCAGTCCCGCCGCCCCCCGCCGCCTGCGGGAGAAGCTCCGCACCGCCGCCCGCATGGCCGCTCCGCCGGCCGACACCGCGCCGGGCTCCCGGCAGCAGGTGCCGGGGGGTGAGCGGCGAGCCCAGCCCGCCACCGGGGAGAGCCCAGCCCGGGAGACGAAAGCTCCGTTCCGCTTCGACTATGAACGGTTCCGCCGGAGCCTCCGCCACCCGGTGCGGGGCCGGCGGGCTGGCGAGGACCCCGAGACCCGAGCCCGCAGGATGAAGATTAAAGAGGTGAGGAGACCGGATACCACTATCGCCTCCTCTCGCAGCAGTGTCTCCATCTCAGTCAGCCTTATGGCCATGTCCCTCCTCAGTCAGTCCTCATCCTCGCATAGCTGTGTCACCCCTCATCCCCCCTCAGTCAACCCTCACCTCCTCTCATGGCCACAGCCATCCTCGGTCAGCCTTCAGCCTGCCTTCACAGCCCTGCCACCCTTCATCCTCCCTCAGTCAGCCCTCACCTCCCCTCGGGTCCATGCTCCCCCCTCTGCCAGCCCTTGCTGTCTCTCTCCTCATTGCCCCTACTCTCCTCACCACCACCACCCCCCACCTCCCCAGCCTTCCCCTCGTTTCCCATACATGCTCCTCACACCTCCCTTTCTTTCCCAGTGGCAGGAGTCAGGGGGTGTCCCTTTTCCTGGGGGGTGTCCCTTTTCCTGGGGGGTGTCCTGCAGCAGAGCCTGGTGCCCATGAGGTGCCAGTGGGGCGCACGTGGCCGTCGGTGTCTGCACACACACCTCCCACCAGGGAGGAAATGTCAGGGCAGCCTGCTAGGGTGTGACTAGAAATGATAAAGAGCTGGAATTAGGCAGAGGGGAAATTTCATCTGGGTTATTAGGAGAAGAAACCAACAACTTGCTTGGCAGGAGGTGTCTGTGGTTGTGCAAGAGCCTCCCTCCCCGTGGTATCAGCACAAGCCTGGCTGCTTTACACAGAAGCTGGTAGATGATGAAACTTGTGCCTGGTCCATGGGGATGGAGGGCTGGGATGTGCCCTTGCACTAGCTGGGGATGAGGAGGGGGCATGAGGCTGGCTGGCCCTGGGAGTTGTGTTGTTGCTTTTACTCCAAGTGGAGCTGGCTGAGGACTTGTTACCTACCAACAGCGACCTGAAGGCAGCCCTCACATGGCCCCCACCAAGCCTGGGTGACCTCCCTGAGCCTGGGTAGCCTCACAGGTGGGGGTTAGAGGGGTGTGAAGCAGAGGGGGGGAGATTTGGCCTGGTGCCTGGAGGCTGTGCATGGAAGCCTGGCAGGCTCAGACGTTGCAGAGCAGTCTGTGACCTAGTTAGCCAAGAGCTATGGATTGTGTGTAGCACTCGATTGTGTGTGTCAGATCTTTTGCTATGATGGATAAGCAACCTGGAGTGAATTTTGGTCCAGTAAGCACTGCCAGTGAGTGAAATGCTCTGATTTAATTAAGCAGAGTATAAATGTCCTGGTTTGGTTTTCCTTTCTTCTTCCTCCCTACTTTGCTCACAGAGGAGCAGGCCTGCAGCGAGATGCTGCCCTGGGTTGAGCAGAGAAAGAAATCCAGAGCAGCCCACTGAGGGCTTCCATCCCCTCTAAACCCGTGTTGCTAAAACAGCTTTTGAAAGCTCCCCTCCCAGGCTCTCCCTCAGCCATTCAGACAAAGGCTGCACCACTGCTGAAGCTCCAACTTGACCCAGGCACCAGACACGACCCACCCGGGGGTGCTGGGTGTCTGTGTGATCCCAGCTCCTTTCCTTCTACATCTCAGCTGCAGAAGATTCCAGCACCCATCCCTCTGGTGAGGTACAGAGCCCCACGTCCCTGGATGGCCCCAGATCCCCAGGGAATCACAGCACTGTTAGTGTTGGAAGGGACCTCCAGGATCATCCAGTTCCAAGCCCCCTGCCATGGCAGGGACACCTCGCACTACAGCAGGTTGCCCAGAGCCACCTCCAGCCTGGCCTTAAAACCCTCCAGGGATGAGGCTTCTAACCCAGCTTTCCACTCCCTCCTCCCACAGGCCGTGTGGAAGGCTGGTGGAGCCCAGGCCTTTGTTTGTGGTTCATTATTGTTTTAAATATAGGATTATTGCAAGCTGTATGGATCCAGCCCCCAGCTGCTTCCCACAGCCACAGTCGGTGCCAGGGAGCGGAGCTGGGATTTTCAAGGCTGAGAATCCATAAATACTGGGTTTATGCTGACAGCTAATTACTCTTCAAACAGAGCCCTTACTCCTTAAAAGTGCCTGCACTCTTATTTATTCAGAGAGAGGGGGAGAGAGGAACAAACATGTTGCTGAGATAGGAGGCTGAGCGTGCACAACGACCAACCCAAGGGCTGGTGGTGCAGCTCTGTGGAGGAGATAAGGTGTGTCCCTTTCTCTGCAGATCAAAAAGACACGAAGAAAACAACTCAGAAGAGGTTAGGAGACAAATGTTGCAGGGGGAAAAAAAAATAAACAGATGGGTGGGGGGGAAAAATAAACCAAACCCAAACAAGCAAACCAAAACCAAGCCAGCAGCAAGGAGGAAGTAAAGTCCTGATGTGAGAGACGCCGGCTGAGGCAGGCAGGGAGTTTGTTGGCTGGTTTGAGGTGGTGTGGGCACAGCAGCAAGTAGCTTTTCTGTCCTCCTTCCAGAGCTGGAAGCTCTCTGAGTTGCTGAAACGTGCTCCAAACTCTGCTGGTGCTCAGAGGTTTGGGGGGTTTGTTGCTTTTGGGCTTTTCTTTCCCCTTCCCAAGGCTGTTCTCACAGGTGGGCAGCTGTGTGATGGGGAGGGGGGATGTGGAGGGGAGATACTGATTTGGGGTTTATTAGTGTTGCCACCCCCCTAACCCCCCCATCTGTCTGCCAGAGCCTAGGTGAAAGCCAAGAGAAGGAACTGGTGCATGATCAAAGGTTAGGGCTGATGCCCAGCACAGAGACTTGGAACTGAAATCTTTTCTCATAGGACCCTTGAATCCAAGCAGGAGTCCAAGCTGATGTCTGCCCTTTCCCACCCAGGCCCTAAGCTGCTTGCTGCTGCAGCCAAAGAGCAGGGTGGTGTCCTTGGCTGTTATGTGTGGAAAGTTTCAGCTAATGTGGTCCTGCCTGACTTTTTATGCTTAAAATTTAGCCTCACCCAGAGCATGAAACCCACCCTGGGGGTGTCTTCTCCTTCCCTGCTGCCTGGGGAAGCTCCCACCCGCGCTGGGGGCACCAGGGCTGCTTGCAGATGGAGGAGCCTGGCTGGGGGTGTCTCAGCTTCCCTCCCTCCTGTGCTGTGTTCCTAGCAGGGCAGGGTGGCAGAGAGGTGGATTAGCAAATTGAAAAGGTGCCTGGAAGTCTGTTAAAAGAAGCAGGCTCTGCAAGGAGCTGAGCTGAGGTGTGCCTGCACGTATGCTGCTTTGCACAGGTGGGCAGCTCAGCAGGGTGGCAAACTTCTTCAGCTGGCTCAATTTACCTTTCTGAAGCCAAGTCAAGGAGCTGTTTTCCCCTGAGAAGGGGGGGAAAAAACAGAGAGAGCACCTGGACTGCACAGCCTGCTCTGCACAGCCTGCTCACTGCTAAAGGTCGGTGGTCACCTGGAGAATTGCCTGGGCTGTGCTGCTGCGGGCAGCTGAGCGCTCTGGGCACTCTGACCTTTTGAAGACAACTGCAATAAACCCCCAGGAACAACCTCCCTGCGCTGCAGGTTGGGGAACTTGAGAGGGCCTGGGATTATTAATCTCTTAAACTGCCCCCTGGGAGCTGTGGTAGCTCTGTAACTGATCGGTCGTGCCTGGCTTCAGGGAACAGCTGATTTTTAACGTGTGCCAAATGCTGATCACTGAGGTTCAGCAGGAAAAAAGGAAGGGGAGAAGTGATTGCAGTCAGAAAGTTGGCTGCAGAAGCGCCACAGTGGGGTGCTGGATTTATTTTGCTCTCAACAATCTCCAGATCAAATTGGCTCAGTGCAAAGTCAAAATGATTTCCCCCTCCGCCTGGCTCAGATCTGGGGGAATCAGCCCCCGTGGCTGCTGCCTCTTGCATCATAACTAGCAGTAAAGATCTTGCTGTTGGAGCTGAGCTGACAGTTCTGCTGATGATGGATGAAGCAAAACAGACTGCTGCCTGCTCTGCTGCTGCTGTGCTGGGTCTCAGAGGTAGGGAAGTGGTGGGGGAGAGAGAGAGAAGAGCATTTCTCTCAGAAGTGTGTTTGTACCAACCCTACCAATGCCACCTGGTGCCTCAGGACAGCCACTGTGACCAGCTGGACCAGGTGGTGTCCATTAGAGGAGTTAGAGCTTACTCCCAGACCTGAGAGGTGAGGAAATGTGAGCAGTGAAAGAGCTTTTGTGGTTTTTCTTGGCCTCTCTGGGTACAAAAGGCAACTTTCCTTGCCTGAGGTCGGAGAATGCCTGAAGCTGGAACCTGGCAGGGTCTTTTGTGCCATCCAAAGGAGGGAATGTGTCCAGTTCAGGCAGCCCCCGGCTGGGTTTCAGCCGTGCTGGGTTCCCCTGGGTTAGCAATCCTGAAGCCAGTTTGCTGTGCAGTGCAGTTCTCTTCATCCTGCCTTTTCTTCCTGCCTCCACCTTCATTTGCTCTCTGCTGGCCTCTTTCAACGCAGCTCTCAAGAGGTGTTTGCCTTTGAAAATCAGACCCCTGGGGAACGAAGGCCATCAGAGTCCTGTACCCAGGCAGGCTGCATCACTCTGCAGCCTTGCAGGCACCTTTTGAGGCAGATCAGGCTGTTAAACACAAACAGCTCGACAGTTTGTCACCAAAAGATAGCTGGCAAGGACCAGGGACTGTTATCAGCAGCTCAGCTTTTGTGCAGTGACTTGGTGCTGGTCGCTGAGTTCCCTTTGTGTGGTTTTGATAGCCCTGACCCCCGAGCCCCTCTGCAATGAGAGAGGTGTTGGGGGGGGCAGAGAGGCGCTTGGGGCAGGGTTGTTGGGGGGCAGAGAGGTGCTTGGGGCAGGGTTGTTGGGGGGCAGAGGGGTGCTTGGGGCAGGGTTGTTGGGGGGCAGAGGGGTGCTTGGGGCAGGGTTGTTGGGGGGCAGAGGGGTGCTTGGGGCAGGGTTGTTGGGGGGCAGAGGGGTGCTTGGGGCAGGGTTGTTGGGGAGCAGAGAGGTGTTTGGGGCCACAGAGGTGTTTGGGGCAGGGTTGTTGGGGAGCAGAGGGCTGTCTGGGGGGCAGGGAGCTGCTGGGGGCAGAGCCGTCGGGGCAGAGCCGGCGAACTGCTGCCTGTTCTCCCTCCTGAATTCGTGCCGCAGCCCTGACCCCTGCTGGGAGCAGAGCCTGGGCTGAGGCTGTCTCCTCTCGCACGCCTTTGTGGACACCAGGGGCTGTGCTCAGGGGATTTTACCTGGGTGCCGAAGTGAAATCGGCAGGGGGAGAGCAGGGCTCCCCCCAGCTCTCCGTCGGAGTTCCCATCGCTACAGTGCCTCGACCACGCTGTCGGCCGGCCCTGAGCCAGCTCAGTTCTGAAGCCAGCAGTGTAAAGGTTTCCAGCGCCTCCCTTTCTCTCCACTGTGCAGCTTTCTCTCCTTCCATGTGGAGAAAAGGCCTTTTTTTGTTTGGTTTATTTTTCCCCTCCCTGTAGCCTGGGTCTGGGCAGTGGCTGCCAGCGGATGCTGTAATCCGCCGGTGGCTTCGGTACGTGAGCAGCACCACGCCGCAGTCCGGGGCGGGAGGGCACCTCCCCTGGGCACATCTTCCTCCCTGACACCCCTGGAAAACATCTAATCCTCCCTGCAGGTGGAAACCCAGGGCCTTCCAACAGGCTCCATTTGGATGCTGGGGTGCAGAAGGTGGTTTGTAGGCAGGTGGCCTGGGACGGTCAGCTGGGAGCAGGCTGCTGTGGTGTGAGCAGAGCAGGGCTCTCTCTCTGGGGCAGAAATACCTTTGCTATGAGAGAACTTCTCTGCACTGGGAAGCATTGGCTGCCTCCAGGCCTGCTGGAATTTTCCTTCCCTCTGTGTTCCTCCTCCTGCCCTGTATTTACTGAACCTGTGGCAAAGGGAAGCTCTGCTCTGCAGATCAGGGATGGGGCAGGCTGTGTGGCTTTTTGCTTCCTTAGCCTCTGCTGGATTCCAGCAGACAGAACTCTGAGCCTCTTCCAGCTGCAGGGTGTGCAGTTAGTTGACCAAAACCATCTTTGTGTTCTGTTGGCATGGTGCAGGAGTGTGGAAGATCCTTCACATGCTGGCATCTGGGCTGTGCTGCTGCTTGTCTTGGAGGTGCCAGCAGTCCCTTGGTGCCCTCTGATGTTTCTGGAGCTGGGGGTGCTTTGGAATCTGGGAGGACATTTGTTCCTGTCAACAGCCTCTAGCCCTGCCAACACTTGTTCCACACCAGCTACCTTTGGTGAGAGCTTATAAACTGCAGCTTAAAGACCAGGCACAACTCACACACAACAGCAGAGCTGGTGGGGTGTGGACCCCCCCCCAGGCAGGTAATGACTGAGTGCAAAGGCTGCACGTGGGGAAATGAGCTTGCAGGACACACACAGGGACCTCCACCTTGCTGGATGCCTTCAGTAAATGCACAGAAGCTCTTTAAAAGCTCTCAGACAGGAGGAGGAGAAGTGGTTTAGTAGCTGCAGCTGGTCAGCAGCATCCTGCTGTGACCACACTGCTGGAGAAGAGGAGGCTGAGGGGAGACCTTCTGGCTCTCTGCAGCTCCCTGAGAGGAGGTTGCAGTGAAGTGGGGGTTGGGCTATTCTGCCTAGTCTCAGGTGATGGATGGAGAGGAAATGTTCTGAAGTTGTGCCAGGGGAGGGTTAGGTTGGACGTGAGGAACAACTCCTTCGCTGCAAGAGTGGTCAGGGACTGGCACAGGCTGCCCAGGGAGGTGGTGGAGTTCCCATCCCTGGAGGTGCTCAAGGAGTGTGTGGCTGTGGCAGTGTGGGACGTGGTGGTGCTGGGCTGATGCTTGGACTGGGTGACCTTGGAGGCCTTTTCCAACCAAAACAGCTCCATGATTCCATGGTTTAGTTCTGAGTCCAAAACTGAGCTGGAGCTGTCAGAGGGAGAGAGCAGGGAAGAGCTTTCCCTTCACTGGTGGGAAGAGGAACTCTGTGCTCAGAGCATCTGAAGGCAGCAAATTCACATCCCCCCAGACAAATTCTTTGCCCTGCTGCTGTGAGTGGCTCTGGCATGAGTGGTGAGCACTCTCCCACGAGCACTGGGGCTGCTGCCTGCCTCTGTGGTGCTTCAGCTCATCAGATGACACAGTGCTTTGGAAGGGCTCCAGAGGAGCTGTCATGGGCAGTGGTGTCCATCAGCCGTGCATAATGTGAGTGCTTTGTGCATGAGGGACCCAGACCACAGTAGGAGAGCACAGTGGCAGTGCTGAAGGACTGGAGGGTAGGCAGCCTCCCTTTGTGGGACAGGGATGCTGCTGGTTTGGGCTCTTGCTAAAGGGGGCAGAGCACCTACAGGGACCTGCTGGAGAGAGTTGAACAGAGGCTACAAGGATGGTGAAGGCACTTCAGCATCTGTCCTATGAATAAAGACTGAGAGCCCTGGGGCTGTTCAGTCTGGAGAAGGGAAGGCTGAGAGGGATCTGATCAATGGCTACAAATCCCTGAGGGGTGGGTGTCCAGGTGGCAGGCTCTTTGCAGTGGTGCCCAGTGACAGGACAAGGAGCAGGGGGGACAGGCAGGGATCACAAGAAGCTTCACCTCACCACGAGGAGAAACTTTGCTGTGGGGGTGCTGGAGGCCTGGAGCAGGCTGCCCAGAGAGGCTGTGGAGTCTCCTTCCCTGGAGGCTTTCCAAACCCACCTGGATGTGTGCCTGGGTGAGCTGCCCTGGGGGACCCTGCTCTGGCAGGGGGGTTGGGGTGGATCTCTGGAGGTCCTTTCTCACCTCTACCATTCAATTAGAACAGGACCCTTGGTCCTGGGCTGTGCTCCCAGCAGCAGACTCAGCATGTTGCTGTTTGGAACCAGTAGCTCCTGTGTAAGGCAGGCAGAGTTTTGAGGCCCTTAACCAAGAAGCTAATCTTTGGCAGAAGTGTTTCCTCTTGGGCTCTGCAGGGTTGCCTGGCAGGATCCTGCTGGAGCAGAAGTAAAGGCAAGAGGCTGAGCTGAAGTGACTTCAGTGCATCCCTTTTCCATCTCCTTATCTTGACAGCCAGGATGCAGCGTCCCTGGTGCCTGTATCTGCTGTGTACTGCAATCAAAGGAGAGGCCTCAGCCGTGTTTGGGGAGGGGAAAATGTGCTCCTTCAGCCTCCCTCCTTCCCTTGGCAGCCAGACAGTGCAGCCTGGCTTTCTAGGAGCAGCTGTCCTGTGTCCCCAACCCCTGTGCATCCTCACATCCTCCTCGTGCAGTCTGTGGCTTTCCTCAGCCTCGTGTCTGTGTCCCCCAGCCCTGCCTGCTGGGATCTGCTCTTCTCTGTTCCCCCAGGGCTGCATGGGTCAGAGGCAGTGCTCCAGCTCTGGGTGCTGGGTGCCCAGAGCTCAGCAGGCTGGGGCTGAGTGGGGCAGGTGCCTGTGCTGCTCCCCTGCCTTCAGTCAGGGTCTCCCCACCATTCTGCCGCCAGTTTGCACTGAACTTCAGTTCCTTTGTGACCTTTCCCCCCCTGTCAAACTCGATTGAAGTTTTCCAGCTGAGGAGTTGGCAGGGAGGGGACCGTGGAGCAGAACACAGTTCTCAGGCTTATCTGAGCTAATTGTTCTGATGGTTGTGATTGAGGGAGAGCCAGCAACTCGTTAGCTCTCCTCTGGCCTCCAACACTTCTATTGCGTGGCCACAGAGCTGTTGTCATCCTTCTCTCCCTCTTAGTTTGTCAGTCAGGAGAGTGATAGCCTCGGAGTGAGGCTGCAAAGAGCTTTCCACATCCTGCAGCCTCTCGTCGCGGCAGCAGCAGCTGCAGAGGATGATGATGGAGAGTGAAGCTGTATATTCAGTGCATCCCTGAGAGCTGGTCCTTGCTTCAGAGGAAGTGAGTGACAGAACTGCTCCTGTGAATGGAGCAGGGATGGCTCTGCGGAGTGCCTGTGGTAGAGCCGGAGCCGTGTCGGGAAGGTCTGAGCTGGCGGTGCTGGGAGCAGGGCTCCTGCTCTGATTGTGTTAAGACGATTTCCCTGGGCGGGGAGGAGAGTGCAGAGCTCTGTGCTTCACAGAGTAACAAAAGATAATGATCGTGTAATCACCGAAACCCTCCTGCTGCCTGGGGTTAGCCAGCCCAGCTCTGCAAAGTAAATACTTCCAGTGCAAATGGGATTTGCTTGCTGCCTCTCCTGAGCCTCCACTGCTGTCTGGAGTGCTCGAGGAGTGCCCTGGATCCAGGCTGGTGGGTCAGCAGGGTGCTGGAGGAGCCCTAGCAAACCCTGGGCTGGTTCCTGGTGCTGTTTTGGCTTTGAAGGCAGCACTGATGGAGAGCATTTGGGGTGTGACTTCTTCTAGTGATGGAGCAGAACTAGAAGTGGGGAGATTCAGATGGGCTGTGAGGAAGAAGTTCTTCCCCAGGAGGGTGGTGAGAGCCTGGCACAGGCTGCCCAGGGAGGTGGTGGAAGCCTCATCCCTGGAGGTTTGTAAGGCCAGCCTGGATGTGGCTGTGAGCAACCTGATTGACTGTGAAGTGTCCCTGCCCGTGGCAGGGGGGTTGGAACTGGCTGAGCCTTGAGCTCCCTTCCAGCCCTGACAATTCTGTGATTGATTCTTGCAAGGCAGCTGCTTGGCTGCCGTGGGATCAAGCAGGGGGCAGTTGTCTTCTGCTGCTTTCATTTCTGGCTTTCAAAGAAAGGCAATTTTGAGTTGAATCTTAGGGTGAAATTGGCTGAGTGGGACGAGGAGGAAGCTTGGTGCTTAGGTCTTGGAAGGAAAGCTGGCCAGAGCAGTCCTGTGGGAGCCACTTCTCCCCTGCTGGCCTTGGAGTCTGTGACCTGGGAGGTGCATCCTGTCCCTGCTGCTGATGAACCTTTGTGGTTCTTCACTTCTTACCCAGATTCCCTAATTGTCTATTTCCTGCTTTGTTCTTTCAGCAGTTCATTCATCACTGCTGTGTGACAGCTGTCTGGTGTGGTGCTGGGATGGTGCCAAGGCCACGGTGCCAAGGCCGTGGTCCCTCTCCTGCTGGCAGGTCAGGCAGAAGGAGAGCAAGTCCGCTTCATCCTGCCAGCTGAGCTCTAACGCAGGTCTAACAGCCACCCCAGCAACTTCATTTCTATCGAAGGTGCAGTGTTTCCAACCTGATTTACTGTTGACTGAGGGACTCTTGGAAGAGTTTGTCAGCCTCTGGCTAACAAATTTGCTGCTGCAGCCCTGGAGCTCCCTCCTGCTGACACTGTTGTAAGGTGACGCCGCCGACGGGAGGCTCTCGGAAGGCTGGGAACCAGTTCCTTGTCTCTCTTATTAGCTATTACCTTTGATAAATTATTGTTCTAATCTCTGCTGACTGCTTAATGCTTGAGAATTGCTCAGTGCCTCTCTTCAGAAGCCCCAGTCACAAGGAACTCTGGAAAGGGGAGAGAAGGGAGAGCGCAGCACCGCTCCGATCTGTCCCTCCAAGCAAGGACTACAAAGACAGATGGGGAGCAGGTGAAGCAGCAAGAAATCATTAAACTAAACTCATCCTCCCAGATCTCTCCTGTTAAGCCATCCAAGTGTGAGATAAAGCACGAGGTGTGCTGGCAGCTCTTGATTTCCCTCTTTTGCTCCTGCTCCAGCATTTGGGCTGAGGCAGTTTGCAGGCAGCTGCTGCTCCTGCTCCCTGCCTCGGTTCTCGCCGTGCGGAACAGGAGCGGCGCAGGGCAGCTCCTGGCCTATATTTGCTTTCTTTTTCCCCTTTCCTTCCTTCATTTCTTCAGTCATCCCATCTGCTCATCACTGCTTTTTGGGCCCTAGAGCCATCCACATGTCAAAAGCAGTTCACACTTTGCCAGAGCTGGGAGGGAAGAGGCAGCTGAGAGATGTCTGGTCCTGAAAGAGCAAACTGCAGCAGCTGAGGGAACCCAGGGCCGCGCTGAGGTTCCCTTCCAGTGTGAAAGGTCACCTCTGGGTGTGGGGCCCGTCCAGAGCTGTGCTTTCCACACTTGAAAGCCTAACAGAGACCTGCTCAATCTGTTCAGCTTGTCATCAGCCAGGATTTTTACCTCCAGCCATGGTGTGAATCTGTTCTGTGCCTCCAGCCGGCTCCCGGTGCTGCCATGGCAGCTCTGAGTCACTCCTGCTCCAAAGCATCTTCCTGGGTCCCAGGCTGAGAAATCTCTTCCTCCCAAAAGCAAATGTGGCTGGTTCTGAGGGTGGCCTTTTTGATCTGCAAATGCTCTGGAAGTGCTGTTTTGTTTCCCCCTCTTGGCTGAACTGGAGCTCCTCAGCTGCCTACCTTGGGCTGCTGGCTGCAGAGCCTCAGGCAGGACCTCAGCCTGCATCAGGATTTCCCCAGTCCTGCTCCGTGGCTGTTCCTTGGGGTGGGGAAGGCTTTACTTAGGGCAGCCCTGGGGCAGAGTTGCAGGCAGAGGCTCTGCTCTCTGTTCAGCCTTTCACTTCCATGCCCTCAGAGGATTCCTGCCATGTCCCTCACCCAAGGCTCAGGACTACAACAGCTCTGCATCTTCCCTCTTGCTCCTTTCTATGGTCCATCTGTTTGACAGCTCTGTCCCACAGGCTGGCAAGCAGGCAGAGCCTAAGAGGTTCTAGAGACAGCTTTGGGTTGTTGTTTTTTCCTTTTCTTTTTATTGTTTTCCTTCAAAAAGAAAAGAAAAATGCCCTCCCCCCCCCCCCCCCCCCCCCCCCCCCGTTTTGTCTTGGTTTGGTTTTTCTTGCAGCCTGCCCATTTTTGGTTAGCTATCACTACAGCTGCTTTGAGAGCTCCCCCCTGGGCTCTGCCTCTCCAGAAATGAGAATCCTGCCCAGATGGTATCTTTAGGGGGAGGGAAAATGATTTACCTTGTCAGGATGCAGGGCTGGGGGGGAAAAACAGCCAACCCAACCCATCCTGCTTGGTGTCTGTGCTTCCAACCACCTCCTGGGGTGGGGGTACCATGGGGAGGGGCTGAGGGGCTCTGGCCTGGCTGTCGACCTGCTGCTTGTGCGCAGCATCGGAGAGGAGTTGTCAGGCTTGGAAGAGCCCTCGAGGCTCCTCCACTTCCAAGCCCCCTGCCAAGCAGGCAGGTTAGCAGGTGTGGCTCTTGCCCTGCTGGAGCTCCTGTTGGGGTCTGTTGGCTTGGGCCTGGGGTCTCTCCTGGCCAGCTGCAGTCGCTGCAGGCTGGGCTCTCCGTGCCGCTGGGTTGCTTGGTAACGTCTGCCTCGTGCTGGAGCTCTCTGTTCCCCCCCCACCCCCAGTTCCAGGCTTTTTAAACCCATCAAGGAGAAGCCTGCAGATATTCATGGCTGCCTAAATGGAACCTTTCAATCAGCTGCAGTTAGCACACTGAATCTTTAATTTTCTCCCCCTTTTTGGCTGTTCTTTCCCTGCTAGGTAAAAACCCTTCCCAAGCACAGCCTGCCCGGGGAGCAGCCTGGGAAGCTGCTCTGCTGTAGTGTTGGGCTTCTCAAAGCAGCTATGGGCTTGTTTCTGACCTCCTGCCATGGTGTTGGGAGGGGTATTTACATCTTCCTGCCAGCAGCAGCAACAGAGGAGAAAGGGAGACCCTGGAGCAGCCTTCCTGCGTTCGAAGGAGGCTGCAGGAGAGCTGGAGAGGGACTGCTGGCAAAGGTGTGGAGTGACAGGAGGGGAGGTGATGGCTTTCAACTGACAGAAGCTGGACTGAGATGAGACATTAGGAAGAAATTCTTCTCCCTGAGGGTGGTGAGGCTCTGGAACAGGCTGTTAGGTACTAGGTTGGACTTGATGATCTCTGAGGTCTTTTCCAACCTGGTTGATTCTGTAATTCTAAGCTGCTCAGAGCAGCTGCAGAGGCTCCAAGCTTGGAAGTGTTAAAAGCCAGGCTGGATGAGACCTTGAGCAGCCTGAGCTAGTGGCCAGTCCTGGGCTGCAGCAACAGAAATGTGAGCAGCAGGCTGAGGGAAGTGGTTCTGCCCCTGTGCTCTGCTGTTGTGGGACCCAAGCTGGAGCACTGTGTCCAGTTCTGGTGCCCCCAGCATAAGAAGGACATAGGACTGCTGGAGAGGGTCCAGGGGAGGCCACCAAGATGATCAGGGGCTGGAGAGCCTCCCCTGTGGGGACAGGCTGAGAGCTGGGGCTGCTCAGCATGGAGAAGGGAAGGCTCCAGGGAGACCTTGGAGCAGCCTTCCAGTGCCTGAAAGGGCTCCAGGAGAGCCTGGGAGGGACTTTGGACATAGGGTGGGAGGGCCAGGACGAGGGGGAATGGATTGTAGCTGGAAAAGGGGAGATTGAGACTGGAGATGAGGGAGAAATTCTTTGGGGTGAGGGTGGGGAGGCTCTGTCTGCAAATACCTGAGGGGTGGGTGCCAGGGTGAAGGTGCCAGGGAGTGGTGCCCAGCGACAGGACAAGGACCTGCAGGTACAAGCTGGGGCCCAGGAGGTTCCACCTCAACAGGAGGAGAAGCTTTGCTGTGAGGCTGCTGGAGCCCTGGAGCAGGCTGCCCAGAGAGGTTGTGGAGTCTCCTTCCCTAGAGACTTCCCAACCCCACCTGGATGTGCCCTGCCCTGGGTGACCCTGCTCTGGCCAGGGGGGGTTGGACTCAACCCCAGGAGCTCCCTTCCAGCCTCCACCATCCCGTGTGAAGCAGAGCAGGGAGTGGAGCCTTTGCAGTGCTAACCACTGACTTACTCATTAATGAATGAATTGTTTGTAACCTTCAAACCAGGCATTCCTGAGCTGCTTGGTGCTTCAGTGTTTGAAGGGTAGTGGAAGGAGGGAGGCTGAAGAGGCACAGAGTGGTTCTCTGGAAGCTGATGGCTTTGTGTAATGCTCCTTGGAAGTTCTGCAAGGGGGGAGGTTGTGGTTGGTATATTTAGATTCCATCTTTGAAGCATTTACTAATTATCCCAGCCTGGATGGATAAAACTAATCAAATAGCTGCTTGGGAGTGCTCTGCACTTTGAAACCTTCCTTGGTAACAAAAGGAGGGCAAAAGAGAGCAGGGGGGGGATGGCTTTTCCCTCTTTCTTTCTTTATTTCATTTTTTTTGGTTTTTTTTTCCCCATGGCTCTGCTTTTTGCAGGGAAATGAAGGCAGGGATCTGCAGTGCTGATCTGTGGTTACTGCAGGGATTGAAGTGCCTCAGAGTTGGGCATCTCTTCGTGGAGTGTCTCTCTGACAAGGAGAAGCTGAGAGCCTGGAGAGGAGCAGCCCCAGAGGGGAGCTGAGCAGTGCTCAGCCAGAGCTGAAGGGTGAGGGGCAAGAGGCTGGGGCCAGGCTCTGCTCAGTGGTGCTCAGCAAGGGGCACAAAGTGGAGCCCAGGAGGTTCCACCTGAGCAGGAGGAGAAACTTCTTTGGTGTGAGGATGCAGAGCCCTGGAGCAGGCTGCCCAGAGAGGTTTGGAGTCTCCTTCTCTGGAGAGCTTCCAACCCCCCCTGGCCACTGTGCTCCTGGGCAAGCTGCTGTGGGAGCCCTGCTGGAGCAGGGCTTGGACTGGGTGAGCTCCAGAGGTCCCTTCCAGCTGTGGCTCTCTGATGGCTTTACCTCTGCAGACAGCACTGATCCTGTCACAGCAGCCCCTCAGAAGTCTGTCCCCATCTCTCTTCTCAACCTCCTGGAGTACTGAAAGGTGACAATAAGCTCTCCCCAGAGGCTGAGCAGCCTCCACTCTCTCAGCCTGTCCTTGCAGGAGAGCTGCTCCTCAGTCCCTGCAGTTACTTGTAGTTGATTTCAATGTGTAATCATCCAGCTGGGGGGGAGCTGAACCTCAGGAAAGGGAAGGAAAGGAAAAAGAAAGAGTGAGGTAAAGCTGCTGGGAAGGGAAGAGCAGTCTGACAAGTTTGGTTATGAGTTTGGAAGGCTGTGCCATAAATCAGCTGAGAGCCAGGGTGAGTGAGTAGGATTTCAGGGGCAAGGAGAGAATTGTCTGCTAGGTGGCAGATAGAGTGGTGAGGGGGGAAAGAGGGGAGAAGCTGAAATGATGGATCCATTGCCATCACTTTTGTGGTGCTGGGGCTGTTCCTCAGCCCTCAGGTGGCAGGGTGGGTTGGTCATGCTGATGCATTGGGATCTGTCATGAGGACAAGGGCATAAAATATCCACTCCCCACCTTGGCCTCAGCAGGCAGACTGCTGCTCAGTGACATCAAACATTCTGCTGCCTTCTGCCCATCTGCAAGTGCAAAGTGATGGAAATGGGCCTCAACCCAAAGCAGTAGCTGGGGTTGTGCAGCCTGGAGGAGAAGAGGCTCCAGGGAGACCTAATTGCAGCCTTCCAGTACCTGAAGGGGGCTACAGGAAGGATGGAGAGAGGCTTGTCTGCAAGGGCCTGCAGGGACAGGACCAGAGGCAATGGCTTTGAGCTGGAGGAGAGCAGCTTGAGATTGGATGTGAGGAACAAGTTCAGCATCAGGAGGCTGCTGGAACACTGCAACAGGTTGCCCAGGGAGGGGGCTGAGGTCTCTTCCCTGGAGGTATTCCAGGTGAGGCTGGGCAGGGCTGGGCTGTGAGCAAGCTGCTCTGTGGAGGATGTCCCTGCTGAGTGCAGGGGGTTGGACTGGATGCCCTCTGGAGCTCCCTTCTGGCCCAGACCATTCCCTGCTTCTCATCTGCACATCCCCCTCCTGCTTCAGCCCAGCCCTTTGGTCCCCCTGGCAGGGAGAGCTGCTGAGAGCTCCAGCTCAAGTCCTCCCAAGTGCTGTGTAAATGTGGAGTCCCTGCTTTTAGAAACTTGATGAATGCCTTTTAGTGGCTTGGAAGTGGAGCTGCTAAATTTGGGTTGGGAAAGGCAGCTGCAGAGAGCCAGGCTGGGCAGGAGGGTGCAGGGCACGAGGGTGCAGGGCAGGAGGGTGCAGGGCAGGAGGATGCAGGGCAGGAGGGTGCAGGGCAGGAGGGTGCAGGGCAGGAGGGTGCAGGGCAGGAGGGTGCAGGGCAGGAGGGTGCAGGGCAGGAGGATGCAGGGCAGGAGGGTGCAGATGATTCTTGGCTTTTTAAACTATTTCCCCCCCCCCTCCAGTTGCTGCTTTTGTGGAGCCATCAATTAGAGAGAGGAGAGCTTGAGCTGGGAAGGTGAAAGTGTGTTTGTGGGGGGGGAGCACCACGTTGTGCATCTTGCCTCTTGCCAGACAGAGAGGGCTCTTGGAAAGCAGTGAGGGGAGAATTGTGCTCACATAAAGGCAAAGTGACAACCCTTCAGAGGCAGCAAATCCAATCTCATCCATCCTCTGCCTGATTGCCTGCTCAGGGCAGAGCAGAGGAGCAGAGCTTTAAGACACTGCAGCCAGCAGAGCTCAGCCCAGGAAATCATTTTGTGGTGGAGCTCCTTGCAAGGCTGTGACAAATGCAGCTCAAGTGGCTGAGCAGGCAAGTAAAGGCTGAACATCTCTGGTACCCTGGGGGGCATCCAGAGCGGTGTGGGCAGCAGGGCCAGGGAGGTTCTCCTCCCCCTCTGCTCTGCCCTGCTGAGGCCACTCCTGGAATATTGCATCCAGCCCTGGGCTCCCCAGGTCAGGAGGGACAGGGATCTGCTGGGGAGAGTCCAGGGGAGGGCTGTGAGGATGCTGAAGGGACTGCAGCACTGCCTGGGGAGGAGAGGCTGAGAGCCCTGGGGGTGGTTAGTATGGAGAGGAGTAGACTGAGAGGGGATCTGATCAATGCCTGTCAATGGCTGAGGGCTGGGGGTCAGGAAGGAAGGGACAGGGACAGGCTCTGCTCAGCTGCACCCTGGATAGGCCAAGGGGCAATGGATGGAAAGTGCAGCAGAGGAGGTTGCAGCTCACCATGAGGAGGAACTTCTGCCCTGGGAGGCTCCCAGAGCCCTGGAGCAGGCTGCCCAGAGAGGTTGTGGAGTCTCCTGCTCTGGACTTGCCCTGTGGGATGGAAGTGGCTGCTGGAGGTGGCAGCCCCCCAGAGCCCCCTGTGCCAGCCTGGCCAGGGAGGGGTTAAAAAACAGTCGAGGGCAGGAAATAACTTTGAAATTTCCTACTCAGCTGAGGAGGAGGCTGGTTGGGAATGACAGCTTGAGGAGGTTTGTGCAACAAAACAGAGTCGTTGCCACATCCTCTCCCTGTCCAGGCTCTCCTGTGTGCCAGCAGGGTGGGAGCCCTCCCTCAGCTCTGCTCTGAAGCTGAGCAGATTGCTTTGCTGTTTGCTTCTGAGGGCATCAGCCCTGACACCCAGGGTGGGGAAGCTGTCTGGATGGAAACTCCATCCTGCCTGCAGTGAGCCTCAGGGTCAGGCTCTGAGGCACAAAAACATTCCCTCAGGAACGGCAGAGAGAGTCCAGAGCTCCTCCAGGGTTTGCCCTGAGAGGTTGAGAAGGATGAGAGCTTCCCCTTGAGAACAATCCTGCTGGAGGAGAAGCTCTGGGGGGACCTCAGAGCTGCCTGCCAGGACCTGAAGGCATCCTGCAGGAAGGCTGCAGAGACTTCTCCTGAGGGTGGCTGAGCCAGAGCAAGGGGGAAGGGTTTGGAGCTGAGGCAGAGCAGGGTCAGACTGGAGCTGAGGGAGAACTTCAGCAGGAGGGAGCTGAGGCTCTGGCACAGGCTGCCCAGGGAGGCTGTGGCTGCCTCCTGCCTGGGGGTGTTCAAGGCCAGGCTGGATGAGCCCTTGAGCAGCTGAGTTCAGCTGAGAGGTGTCCCTGGGCATGGAGGGGAGCTTGGAGCAGAGGAGCTCTGAGCTCCCTCCCAGCCTGAGCCATGCTGTGGAACCCAGAGCTCTGGAGAGAGCAAACTGACCCCCCCCAGGCTGTAGGACTGAGGCATCTCTGAGTGCACTTGGGGAGGGCTTCTGTTGGGTTCTCCTCCTCCCTCTGGTCATTCCTGGAGCAGAGTGCTCCAGTGACTAATTCATCCCACCCTGAGCTTTTAAAACCCCAGGCTGACTCAGTCTGTTTGTCCAACTCCCCTTCCCCCAGTGGTGCTGGAGGCTGCTTGGGATCAGTCAGCTCAGCAGATGTTGATCCTGGTCCCTACCAGCAGCTCTCTGAAACTTGACTTGGGGAAGCTTGGGGCCGGGGGGAGCTGCTGGGAGGCTTCTTGATGTGTGTTGTGCTCGTTAAGGAGGATCCTGCCCGAGGCTGGCAGTGCTGGGCTTGAGAAACACACAGCTGGAGGGGAGGACAAAGTAACTCAGATGAGGAGAGGAATCCCAGACCCTGCAGATCCTGCTCCTGGAGCAGAGCTGGGAATGCTGTGGCAGAGGCACTCTGTGCTTTGGTTTGAACTGTTGTTTTCTCTCCCATGTCTTGGATGAGTGAAGGCTCTTCTCTTAGCTGAGGGGCAGAGGTGGATATCCTCCCTTCTCTGGAGCTGCCTTCTTGCCCCTTTCTTATCTTTCCCTTCCTTTTTCTCTCTGTGGTCCCAGGGACTGAATCAAAGCTGTGCAGGTCGCTGTGATGCTCAGAGCCAAGCTGTGTGCATCAGAAAAGGCAGCTTTATGTAAGGCACTCCTCAGAAGCTGACAAGTCCTAGTCCCTCCTAGCTGAAGAGGCTGCTCCTAGCTTGGATTTTTGGGGTTGTTTCTTTCTCTTCCCCTGCTGGCTGGAGCTGCAGGGGCAGGAGGGCAGCAAAAGCTCTGTGTGTGTGTGTTGGAGCCTGCACAAACGCTGCCTTGCAGCCCTCAGGGGGAGGTTCATGTGCTGAGCCCGGGCAGGACAGGTCAAATGTCCCAAAAGGAATTGTTTGAGTTGGAAAGGGTTGCTCAGACATCACCCAGCCCATCTGCAGCACTCCCTGGAGAGAGCACTTGGAGGGGGGGTGGACAGGAAGAGAGCAAAGTGCCATGGATCTGCCTTCAGATCAGCAGGGAAAGGTGAGAGGGCCCCCAAGGGTCATCTGCCCCAAGCTTTCCAGGGGCTGGGGGAGCTGCAGGGAGCTGCCCCAGCAGCCTGTCCAGCTGAGCCTTCAGCTGCCCACTGCAGGGCACTCCACTGCTGCCCCTGGGAGATGATTCCAATGGCCAACTCTTCCCATGGGGAAAGGTTTTCTGCTGGGGTCCAGCTGGAATCTCCCCAGCAGGAGCTTGTCCCCATCACCCCTTGGCTTCTCCATGGGGCTCCTTGTCCAAAGGGAGTCTCCAGCCCCTGGCAGCCATCCTCTCTGTCCTGGTGCATGGCAATAAGGTCTCCCCTAAGCCTTCTCCTCTCCAGGCTGCACAAGCCCAGCTCCCTCAGCCTTTCCTCAGCCCTCCCCTTCATGAATGTTTTCTGTTCACTGATAGGAAGCAAGTCCTCAAGCAGAGCCCAGCTCCTTCCTGTGCTCACCACATTGTGTAGCTCCCTGGTGCTGCTTTGCCAGCGCTCTGTGTGTGCCTGCTGCAAGGTGGGCAGATGGTAGGTGGGTTTGCAGTTGGATTCAGCTTCATTATCACCACCACACAGAAATCTGCAAACTCAGAGGGAGCATCTCTCTGCTCAGGGATGTGGCAGCCTTGGCCTTGCATTTCCAGCCTGGTTTGGTTGCTGATGCTCTGTGAAAAAGGTCAGAAACTGAGGGCTGGGGACAGCTCCCCTGAAACTCTCCCTTGGTTTGCACAGCCCAGGGGCAAAGTGGACTCTCAGTGGTGCTGGATCCTGTGGTGCCAGCCCCAGGCTGTGCACCAGGAGTGCTGAGTCTGGGACCTCAGCAGCCCCACTCCTGACTGCGGTGTGCACCACGGTGCCGTCACCAGCGGCCCGGCGGTGGCTGGGTGAAGGGGAAGCTTCCCTCCCTTCCCACAGGGCCAGGCTCAAAGCTTGGGGAGCTGGGTGAAGCACTTTGCATTGTTTTTCTTTCCCCAGATGATGAAGTTTGCTTGGGATAACTACAGGCAGTATGCCCTGGGCAAGAACGAGCTGCGGCCCCTGACCAGGAACGGCCACATCGGCAACATGTTCGGTGAGTCCCCAGCCGGCCGGGCTGCCGCCTCCCTGGCGCTTTGCAAGGTCCCTGGCAGCTCCTTGCCCTGCCCTGCACTCAGCTGGCTCTGATCTCTCCCCAGCTTTTTGATTCTCTGGGGTTTTTTCCCCCTTTCCATCTTTTTTGCTCTTTTCTCTTTGTGTTTTTCCGGAGCACAGCTCCCTGGGGGTCCCCTGCCCGTGGCTCAGCCCTGGGCATCGTTCAGTGCCCCCCCAGCCTGCACCACCTCTTCTGTGGGCAGGTCCAGCACAGCTGTGTCTGAGAGCAGAGCTAAACCCGACCTCTGTGTTGATTAAAACATGAAGCCAGCCCAGAGCTGAGAGCGCTGCTGTCTGCCTGAGGTTGTAGGCACTGGGACCTGACCAAACTGAGCATTTCCTCTCTCTGCTTGCTCCACTCTTGAGCAAGATGTTGGAGTCCATGAAATATTGAGTGAGGGAATCAATATTAAAGGCTCTTTAGGCACCATGTGCTTCCCAGCTTGTAGCATTTTACTCCTTAGCAGATTGCCTGGGCTCTGTCAGCCACTTCCCCCCCCAGTGCTGGGCCCCTGCTCCTCCTCGTGGGAGCTGTGTTGGCTTTGGGGGACAGAGATTCCCTCTCTCCTTGTCTGCAGCCAAAGCACTTCCCTGCTCTGCTCACTCTGCCCTAGCTTGACCTTGCCTGCACAGCTTGGGCCCTGGGGAGGACACCAGCAGGATCTGCTTGAGCAGCCCTCTCCCTCCTGTCCCTGGGGGTTATTTGCTGTCTGGAGGTCTCCTGCCTTCTTTCCACAGCAGTCTGTTTGGCAGCTGTTATCTGCTGGAGTTCCTCAGCCACATTAGGGTGGAACAGAGTTCTCCAGTGGGCAGAGGGTCTGTGAGCTTCATTCCCTCAGGGCAAAGGGACTGGACTGGTCCAGGTTAAAGCAGCACTCCTGTGTCTCTGGGTGTCCCAGTCCTGCTCTACATCAGGTTCATGACATGGCTCCAGATGTGGAGACTGAGTACAGCCTCCTGCTCAGGCCTCAATAGCTTTGGGGAGTGGTGAGGTGTGTGTGAAACTCCAAGCTTGAAGATGGAAGCAGCATCCCATGGTCTGCTAGGATGCCCAGGACAGCAGCAGCCCTCCTTGGCCCCTGGGCTGCAGGTGGCTGTGATGGAGGTGGCAGAGGAAGGGTTTGGCTTTTGGCTTAGCCACAGCTCAGGGAGAAACATTGGAGTTCTGCTTGTGGTGCCACCACCGAGTCCTTTCATTGCCCTGGAGGGGACATTTGTCTCTTTAGTCCCTGCAGGAGCCCCAGCAGAGTGACCTCACACCTGGCTGTGCAGCACTAAGTTGCTGCAGTGGTTGCTGGGGGGTCTGGAGGGGGTCTGGAGCTCTGCAAGCTGGCCCTGTGCTGGCCCAGGCTGTGTAGGACTCAGCACTGCCCTTGCCCAGTCTCACTTTGCCAGGAGCAGTGATTTGGGTTTGCTCCTCCTTGCCCTTCCCCTTCCAACACCCCAAGCCCCAGCAGCTTTCCTGCTGCAGGAGCTTCAGCTCTTTGTAGCTCTTCCTCCTGGGAAGTTTGTCAGAATCCCTCACCAGGGCATGGCTGCAAACAGACCAAAACATGGAAGGCTTTTGGAGGCATTGCTGCTGCAGCAACTGGCAGCACTCAGGCTTGTTGGTAGCAGGCCTGGGAGCACTCTCAGGGAAGCTGCTTGGGAGCACAAGGATTTGCAGGCAGCTGCAGGAAAGGAGCTGTGTGGAACATTTCAGCCTCTTAATAGCTTTTGCCTCCTTTTAACTGTGGCTGCTACAGAACAGAAGCATCAGGCAGCCTTTGACTGCAGCTCTCTGTGCACCTCTTGTCTTCAGAGAGTGAGAAATTAGGACAGGGCACTGCTTGCCTTCTCCACTGCTGCCCATTCTCCCTCCTGCCACGTCCTGCAGCATTTGATTCCGTACTGGAGGTGCCAAGGAGGCAAACTGGGAGCTCTCCAGGCTGGAGGTCTCAACATGAGCCTGAGACTTCTCTGCAGCTGCTTCCACGTGGAGGAGGCTCTTTGGGGCTAGTTTCAAGCCTGCTCCTGTGCATGAGAAGCAATCAGGTTCTTGAAGGCTGACACATCTTGTGGAGGTGATGCTCACTTGTAGCCCAGGCCTCAGCTCAGCAGCCTGGGGGGAGCAGGGGAGCTGCTCTCTCTCAAATATTCTCTCTAATCACAGTAGAAAAACACAAAACAAACCTTCACCTTCTGCTCCTGCAGAGAATTCTGCTGCTCTTAGCCCTGGGCAAGCAGCCCTGCCCAAAGGCAGCCCTGCCAGCAGGAAGATCACAGGCAGAGAGGCTCTGCTGTCTTCACCCAAGTTAATCTCCTTTCTCCTTCCTCTGCCTTGGAAGCTGGCAGCTCACAGCTGGGAGAGTGTCTGCACAGTCCCCATGCTCCTGTGTGCCCACCAGCCAGGTAGCTGCAGGGCTGCCACAGGCACTGGAGGCAGCAGGCTCACTCACTCTGATCTGCTGGATTGATGCCCTCCAGATCCTGCTCTTAGGCCACCACTGTGCTTGAGCCTCTCCCCTGCTCCTGGCCTTGGCTTCTTGGTACAGAGCTCTTCTGATTTCAGGGCATTTGTACTCACTGCCATGTGGAAGCCCTTTCCTGGAAGCCCTTTCCTGGAAGCCCTTTCCTGGAAGCCCTTTCCTGGAAGCCCCTGAGCTGTGGCTCTCTCTCTGTGGTGCTTGTGCTGAGCTGTGCTGTGTTCATAGATCCATGGCATGGGGTGGGCTGGAAGGGACCTTAAAGCTCATCCAGTTCCAGCCCCCTGCCATGGGCAGGGACACCTCTACCAGCCCAGGCTGCTCCAGGCCTTGAACACCTCCAGGCAGGGGCATCCACAGCCTCCCTGGGCACCTGTGCCAGGGGCTCCCCACCTTCACTCTTTAGAGTTCCTTCTTCATCTCCAGTCTCAACCTGCCCTCCTCAAGCTTCAATCCTTTCCCTCTTGTCCAAGCCCTTGTCCAATGTCCCTCCCCAGCTTTCTTGCAGGCTCTTTTCCTCCAGTGAGGCAAACATGGTTTAGCCTTCCATCCACTCCAGCTGTGTGATGAATTCCCTGGCAGTGATGCCATGGGAGTGGGGCAAAAGCACAGCACTGGGGTGGCAGCTTGACCTCTGCTAGGGGAAAACCTGCACCACAGGGCTGCACAGCTCAGCACAGCTCTGTGTGCTCAGAAGGATCTGCAAAGCTTCTGCACTCAGGGAAGACCTCAGAGCTGCTGCCCACTGTTGGGTCAGGGTCAGACCTGCAGAGCTGCTGCCCACTGTTGGGTTAGGGTCAGACCTGCAGAGCTGCTGCCCACTGTTGGGTCAGGGTCAGACCTGCAGAGCTGCTGCCCACTGTTGGGTTAGGGTCAGACCTGCAGAGCTGCTGCCCACTGTTGGGTCAGGGTCAGACCTGCAGAGCTGCTGCCCACTGTTGGGTCAGGGTCAGACCTGCAGAGCTGCTGCCCACTGTTGGGTTAGGGTCAGACCTGCAGAGCTGCTGCTCACTGTTGGGTTGGGGTCAGACCTGCAGAGCTGCTGCCCACTGTTGGGTCAGGGTCAGACCTGCAGAGCTGCTGCCCACTGTTGGGTCAGGGTCAGACCTGCAGAGCTGCTGCTCACTGTTGGGTTAGGGTCAGACCTGCAGAGCTGCTGCCCACTGTTAGAATCAGCCCCAACACATGTTTAGGAGAGCTGGTGAAGGAGAATGTCCCTGCTGGGCTGGTGGCTGAGGCTGAAGGGTAGGGACCCCCAGGTCTGTATCCTGTCCCCAGTGCTGCTCTGGTTCTGTTAACCCTTCCCAGCCCAGCACCTCAGCACTGCTGCCTTGGGTGCTGTGAGGGTTGAGTGAATTGTGTGCAGAGCATCTCAGGCTCCTTGGAGAGAGGCTGCTGGAGAGGGCAGCAGCACTCTGGAGCACAGGCACTGGAGATGCACCTGTCAGGGGCTACCCAGCCTGAGAGAGCTGAGCTCTCATTCTGCCTGCTCCCTGCCTCTGTCACAGCCTCTTATTTTCCTGACAAAATGTTTCTTTACATCCTGTGAGCTGCACAGAGCTCCTGCAGCCCTGGCAGGGTGAGCTGGCAGCTCCTCCTGCTCCTGCAGCAGCCCAATTGTCACTTAGGGTTTGATTGCACAGCCTTTTAACAGTGATAAGGGAAGAAGCCTGATTCTCAGATAGCTCTTGAAGTGTGCAGCGCTGGCAGCAGCTGAGGAATCCTTCTCTGACTTCTAACCTCAGCCAATTTGCTCTGAAATCAGTGGCAGCAAGGAAATGAGGAGCCTTGCTGTGCTGCTAGACATTAATCTCTTGCCACCTAACTGCATCCTGGTGTATTAATTTCAGCAGCAGAAGAGCAAGGCCTTAACTAACTTCCCACCTCTCTCTTATTTATTTCTTTGCCCTTCCCTTCCCTGTCCTCTCTTGAAATCAGAGCTCAGCTTCTGAGCCCTGTCCCAGCCATGGCTTCCCTCAGCCTCTGCTGAGTGTGTGCAGCCTGGGGAGGCTCTGGGGCTTTCCCTGCTGTGAATCCATCTGACAAGTGTCACAGCCAGGACACAGCCAGAGCTGGCACCAGAGCTGGCACCAGAGCTGGCACCAGAGCTGGCACCAGAGCTGGCTGGCAACCACCTGGCAGCAGCTGGCTTGGAAAGATGGAAGGTGCTGAGGCTTCACCCTCCTTGTGCAGGGCTCTCCAGCTTGCTCCACCTTGGACTGCTTGGTGACAGAGGACACAGGGCTGGGGAGCAGGTCTTGGAGGGTCAGGGGCTGGGCTTGGGCTGGGCTTGGGCTGGGCTTGTGTTCTCAGCTTAGTCTTGGCCTGGGCTGGCCTGAAAGGCTTTCTTTGAAGGCAGGAGGTCCTTGGACTTGGCTCCCCTGGAAATGAAGCTGCTTTGGCTCTCCCAGGATTAACTAAGGGTTTGAAGACAGTGGTGACCACATGGATGTATTCTTGGTGGCCTCTAGAAAGCACTGAGTTGGTTGTCCTGAGATTCAGAAACCTTCAGGGGTTTTTCTCCCTGGCAAATGCAGAGCAGTCACAGAGCCTTAGAATGGCTCAGGTTGGAAGGGACCTCAGAGATCTTTCCCCCTGCCATGGGCAGGGACAGCTCTCAACTGGATTTGGTTGTCCAAGGCTTCATCCAACCTGCCCTTGAACACCCCCAGGCAAAAGGCAGCCACAGCCTCCCTGGGCAGCCTGTGCCAGAGCCTCACCACCCTCCTACTGAGGTTCTTCCTCATCTCCAGTCTAACCCTGCTCTGCCTCAGCTTCAAACCCTTCTGCTTTGGCCTGTCTCAGCCACCCTCCTGAGAAGTCCCTCTGCAGCCTTCCTGGGGGCTCCCTTCAGGCACTGGAAGGCAGCTCTGAGGTCCCCTTCAAGAGAGTCTTAAGACTTCTCTTCTCTGGGCTCCCAGGGTGAGCTGCCCAAGCTCTGACCTGGGTGGAGATTCAGGTCACATCTCTCCACTGGACTGGCAGCACCAAGCTGCTTTTCCCAGCAGCCAGAGTGGGCAGGGGGGTTGGAGCTGGATGATCCTTAAGGTCCCTTCCAACCCAACCTTCTGTGATTACTCTCCAAGCAGCTGCTTCCTGCACCAGGGGCTTAGCTGGAAGAGCAGGAAGCAGGCAGGGGAAGTGCCCAGCTGGGTGAGGAGCCAGGGGAGCTGATGGGTGAGGAGCTGATGGGTGAGGAGCCAGGGGAGCTGATGGGTGAGGAGCTGATGGGTGAGGAGCTGATGGGTGAGGAGCTGATGGGTGAGGAGCTGATGGGTGAGGAGCCAGGGGAGCTGATGGGTGAGGAGCCAGAGGAGCTGATGGGTGAGGAGCTGATGGGTGAGGAGCCAGGGGAGCTGATGGGTGAGGAGCCAGAGGAGCTGATGGGTGAGGAGCTGATGGGTGAGGAGCCAGGGGAGCTGATGGGTGAGGAGCTGATGGGTGAGGAGCTGATGGGTGAGGAGCCAGGGGAGCTGATGGGTGAGGAGCTGATGGGTGAGTGCTGAGCAGGGGGGAGGCCACTGGATGAAAACCCCAACTGAGCAACATCCCAACTGCCAGAAGGGAAGTGGTGACCCCCAGTTGTGCACCCACTTGGTGCAGCTTTCCTGCTCCCCTGCCCCAGCCTCTTTCCCTCTGACCTCCAAAGGCCAAACCCCTTGGAGTGCCCTCTGGTGTGATTAAAACAAGAGCCACAGCTCTGAGTTCCTCTGCTGAGCTATTCCTGCTGCCTGCTGCACATGGCAGGAGATGCTTGGCTGCAGGAGCTCTCTAACAGAGAAAACCTGCTGCACATGGAGCTGTGGCTTTCCCCCTGTGGCTGCTGGGCAGCAGCACTGGGTTGGTTTGGGGCTGTTTGGGGTTTTTCTGGGTGGTGTTTCCAGGCAGGGCCTGGGCAGCTGATTTTGGTGGATGTTGCTGGAAGCTGGAGCAGCACAACTGATTTCCTGGCAGCAGGAAGCAGTGAATCAGGAGATCCTCCAAATACCAAGCTCCTTGGAGATTGGTTTGTGTGATTCATGGTGGAGCTGACATTTATCCTTCTTCTGCCTGTTTGCTTTGCTGCTTTCTTGGTTTTTTGGTGGGGTTTTTTTCTCCCCCACCTGCCACAGATCTCTCCTCCCAGACACCAAGGTTGTCATCAATACTTCAGGAGCTCTGTTCCCACTCTGCTCTCACCTTGGGTCATGCTGAGAGTGGTGGCTTGCTTTGAACCTGCTGTGTCAAGCATTAGCTCAAACATCAGGGCTCCACTGAACCCTAAGCCTCCCACAGAGAGATTTAAGCTTATTACAGAGGCTCAGCTGATGGGCAGGAACTTGTCAGCTCAAAATACTCATGTAAGAAGTTTAAACAGGAGGGGGGGGGGGGGGGAAAATAAGGATCCATTGAGTCATAGAATGCTGGGATCCAGGCTTCCAGAAGTGCTGAGGCTTCATGAGGAGGAAATTCTGCCCCATGAGGGTGGTGAGGCACTGGAACAGGCTGCCCAGAGAAGCTGTGGAGGCTCCAAGCCTGGAAGGCAGCTTGGGTAGGGCCAGGTTGGATGAAGCCTTGAGCAGCCTGGGCTAGTGTCAGCTTGGTGTAACAGCACAGAGCTGGATGCCAGCCTTGCAGCTCCTGGCCTCTCAGATGCCTCTGCTTTGCTCAGGACATCTTCCAGAAGTGCTGAGGCTTCAGTAGGAGGAAATTCTGCCCCATGAGCTTGGGGAGGCACTGGAACAGGCTGCCCAGAGAAGCTGTGGAGGCTCCAAGCCTGGAAGTGTTGAAAGCCAGCTTGGATGTGGCCTTGAGTAACTTGGTCTGGTGGCCTCAGATTGCAGCAGGAAAGGACATGAGAAGAAACTTCTTCACTGAAGGGGCTCTCAAAGCCTGGCACAGGCTGCCAGGGAGGTGGCTGAATCCCCACCCCTGGAGGTGTCCCAAAGGTGTGGTGCTGAGGGTCATGGTTTAGCCCCAGCCTTGGCTCCATGATCCTAAAGACCTTTTCCAACCCAATGGTTCTGTGACTTCACTGAGGCCTTCTCCAGGCAGCTGGAAGCCTCTTTCAGGCATTCAAATCCACACCTTTTGCCTAGGCTGGAAGGTTCCTTCTCTCTTGGCAGGCTGCATCCTGGTTGCTGTGGGAACAGCATTCTTCATTTCCTGACTCCTGTGCACACCCAGAGCTGTCGCTGGGATGTGCTCTGTCGCTGGGGTGGCTCTGGGGCTTGGCAGGGAGCAGAGCCAGCAGGAAGCATTTTGCTGGAGCACTTCCCTCCCTCACAACCACTTTGGGGCATCTCTGAGGGGCATCTTCAGGAGGCTTTTCTCATTCATCCTGGGGAGCAGTCACAGAACTGAGGAAGAAAAGGCACAGAGAGAGGTCACTGAGCTCTTCCCTTCTGAAGCCAGCCCTCAGCTCGCCCCATGCTGGAAGCCAGGGCAGGAGTTCTGCTTCAGTGCTTTATGGTGTTAAAGCTTGTGCTGGTGTCTGCCCTGGCTCTCCTGTGCAAAGTTGAGCTGTGACTTCTTGGCCTCTCCCCTGTGGATGTGGAGAGTGATTTACCACCTTGCTCTTTGCAGCATCTCTCTGTGTCTTTGCAGAGCCTTGCCAAGTTCCCTTCAGCCTCCTCCCCTCAGGGCTGAGCCAGCCCCAGCCCTTTCCAGCTTTAATTGCAGGTCACATCCTGCAGCCCTCTCCTCAGTGCTGTTGCTCCCCCCTGGAGCCTCCAGATGTGCCAAGTGTTTCTCACAGCTGACTCTGAGCCCTGGCTGAGGCTTTGGCTGTGCAGAGCAGAGGCCTTGGATGTGTCTCAGACTATTCACCCATCCTGGGCTGGGGTTTGCTGCCTTCTGCAGCCCCCCAGGGTTGGTGCTTTGGGGGCTGAGGCTGTGCTGTGCCCTGGGCTGGGTGCTGCTGTCTGCAGGCTGCTCTCTAACCATTCATTCCTTCTGCTTCATGCTTGGTTGTGCTTCCCTGGGGCTGAACTCCCTGCTGTGTCCTTGCTGAATTGCATCCTGCTTATTTCACACTCTTCTCCCAATTTGCTGAGATTATTTTGATATCTAACCCTGTCAAGCAGCATACTGGAGAGCATTTGGAGTCTTTCAGCCAGGGTCTTGTGGGGGTGACTTGAAATGGTAGAGGAGAGAAAAGGGAGAGCATGGACAGATGGTGCCAAGTGCTGGAGTCACCAAGGCTTGATGTGTTCCCCTGGGGATGGACCCTGTGCAGCCTCCCTGCCCCCCCCCCGTGCAGCCTCCCTGCCCCCCCCCCGTGCAGCCTCCCTGCCCCCCCCTGTGCAGCCTCCCTGCCCCCCCCTGTGCAGCCTCCCTGCCCCCCCCTGTGCAGCCTCCCTGCTCCCCCCCCCCGTGCAGCCTCCCTGCCCCCTTTGCATTCACAAATGAGATGGTTTCAGATTCTTTGGTGTCTGTCAGGGGGCTCAGCTCAGCTCCTGAGCAGTAATCTGAGTGCTCAGCAGCATCACTGGGGCAAGGTGGGGCTTGATCTCTTCTCCCCCAGTGCCAGGGTGAGAAGAAATAGCCTCAAGTTGCCCCAGAGGAGGCTCAGGTTGGACATTGGAAGATTCTTCACTCAAAGGGTTCTCCAAGGCTGGCCCAGGCTGCCCAGGGAGGAGGCTGAGTCCCCAGTGCCAAGAGGTGAAGATGTGGTGCCAAGGGCCACAGTCTGGCACCAGGCTTGGCAGGGCTAGAGGATGGCTGCACTCCAGGATCTTAAAGGGCTTTGCCAACCAAGATGATTCTCTGATTCTCTCTGGACTGAGAGCAGGCAGCCAGGCCCAGCCCCTCCCCCTCTGCTCCATCCCCAGCAGCACCAATCCTGCTGGCTCCATTGCCAGGCAAAGAGCAGTCTCAGCCCTGGGCCCCCCCGGGCTGTGCTGTCGCAGCTGGCCTCGTGTTAAGGCCCAGATCATGCTGGGAGCTCTCTCTGGGAGGTGATGTTTGCTTGTCTGGACTCCAGATGAAAGCAGGGCAGGGCTGAGCAGCTGCAGAGCCCAGCCTGGGCTGCCCTGCAGAGCCCTGCGGAGCAGGCAGGCGCCGGCTGGGGCTGGGAGCTCAGCGCTCCCCTGGGCTGCCACATCTGCCACAGCCACACTCTGGGGCAGTGTGTTTGGCAGGCAGAAGGGCACCTTGCTCCTGCTGGCTGCACCAGAGCATCTCTCTGAGTGCTGAGGTGAATTAGCAGCCTCTGCTCATTAGCTGCTCCCTGTGTCTCGGGGAGTCGGGGGGAAGGCTCGCAGGCAGGATGTGTGAGAGAGCTTTAATAGGCCTGTTGGGACCCCTCACATTAAATGCTGCACATCCTGCAGGAGCCATCTGAAGCACCAATAAATAGTCTGTAATCAGATTACCCTGAACCAGCCTGAAATTAATTTCCAACAGGCAGAAGAGGAGGCCCCAGCAGCGTTCTGCCCCTCCAGCCCTGCCGCTGCTGTCTCCTGCTTAACCTCCTGGAAGTGCTCCTCCCAGGCCTGGTCCTTGCCTGTCGAATTCCCTCTCTTTGCCAGAAGTAATTACCTCTGCCTGGCTGACATCTGAGCCCTGTTGCCCAAACAAAAGAGAAAAACCTCTTTCCCAAAGGAGCATTTGGATGATGATTGCTTTCCATTCTCCACAGCCCACAGAAGTCTGCCTGCAACAGACTCTGGCCTGGGAAAGGGATTGGATACAGGTGGAGAGTGGATTGGCTGCATCCCTCCTGTGCTCCTGAGGCTCAGTCAAACCACTTCCTCCTCCTCCTCCTCCTCCTCTCTGTCACTTGCTAATGGAATCAGTTTGGTGTGAGCTCCAGGAGGTTTTGAGCCCTGCAGTGATGGGACAGTGCCTGTGGCTGGAGGAGAGCTGAAGGCTGAAAGATGCTTTGGAGAACCTGGGGGAAAGAGAGAGGATTAAGCTGGGAAGCTGCTGCCAAGCATTAAATGCTTAAGGATCAGTTGGCACTAGGTGCTTATCAAACATCTTCCTCTGAAGGCAGCAGCTGGCTGAAGGGCTCTTGGAGTGACAAGCAATTCATTTCCATGCTGAACACCTTCCTTCTTCCCCTTCCCAGTGCATAATAAGGATCTTGCTTGCCTGGTTCCTACCAGCCTGAGCTCCTCCAGACACAGTCTGCTGTGCCACAGCCCTAAGTGAGCAGCAGCTCTCTCTCTCTCTCTTGCTCTCCCCCATCACTTGTTCAGGGGGGAGCTGCCCCTGCTGGCTCAGTGTGAATGATAGACTTTAATTCTTCAGGGGAAATGGATATTTGAGAAACATGAGTGGTTCCTAATCCCCCAAAAGCTATTTCTCCCCCCAGCTGGAACACCTTCTCTATTAAATTTGATCACAGCAGCCTAAAAGCCAGCACTTGAAGATGCTTCTCTGTGATGCCAGCCTCACCCAGGAGCCGTGCAGCACACATGCTGACGCCCCTGGTGAGGTGCAGGGGGAGCTGGGATCCATCACCACTTCTCCTGAGCTCACCAGACCGCTGCTGCTGCTGGCAGCAGGAGGCAGATTGAGCTGTCTCAGGGCAGGTGTGTGTCTGGGGCACCCCCTCAGGGCAGGCTTCAGGACTCCCTGCCTCTAGGTGGGTGATGCTGCTCAGCAGAAGGCTCTTTCAAGGTGGTGTTCCCTCCCCTGAGGTCCCCTGGGCTCTGCTGCTTCCTGGCCACCTGCTGCAGGCTTCGTTGCTCTCCTGTTCCCAAGCACCTCGCCAGGGAGGGAGCAGCACTTTGGCCTTGCCCCAGCTGGGCCCAGCATGCCTTTATCACCTCACTGTGGACAGGAGGTAGGCTGTGAGCTGATGGAGGTGTGGAGCTTGCAGAGTGGCAGCCCCCTTGTCCCTGTCCCGGGTGCTGCCCTGCACCCCGTGAGGCTCAGGGGCTGCTGGTGTGCCAAGGGTTGCTCCCAGAACTGCAAGAAGAGTAACATCTCTGGGACCAGCTGAGGGAGAGCTGCAGAGACCAGCAGCCAGCTGGTAGCCTCCAAAGCAGGGTCAGCACTCTGCCAGCTACCAGAGCTAAGTCCATCAGGAATCAGGAGGTGGAAGAGCTCAGGCGTGGCACAGCCAGAGCCGGGGTGCTTCGTGTCTTGGGGTGGTGCTGCCTGCCTTGGGCTTGGCAGAGTCCCCTCCTTGTCTGCTGCAGGCAAGGGCAAGCAGCAGGGAGAGGCAGAATCTGAAGCTAAGCAGCAGTAGTGTGGTCAGGGAGCCATGGCAGTGCCCAGTGTCCTGCCCCTGGAGCTCTGTCAGTGGCAGCTGAGGTTGGCAGAGCTGCCCACAGCCACTGCCCAGGGCTGCTGGAGGCCAAGGGCTCTGCAAGCTCAGTTCTGCTCCTCTGCTCTGTACAGCAGGGGAGCACACAGGGGGTGCAGAGCATTTGGGGGCTGACTTCTCCCAGTGATAGGTCTGGGGGGGATGGAGCAGAGCTTAGGTAGCAGGTTGGACCTGATGAGCTCTGAGGTCTTTTCCAGCCTGGTTGATGCTATGAAAAGTGGAAGTGAGGAGATTCAGCTTGGCTGTGAGGCAGAAGTTGTTCCCCAGGAGGGTGGTGAGAGCCTGGCACAGGCTGCCCAGGGAGGTGGTGGAAGCCTCATCCCTGGAGGTGTTTGCAGCCAGGCTGGAGGTGGCTGTGAGCAACCTGCTGTGGTGTGAGGTGTCCCTGCCCATGGCAGGGGGCTGGCCTGGCTGAGCCTTGAGCTCCCTTCCAGCCCTGCCAGCTCTGTGGTTCTCTGAGTCTTGACCACTGTCTGGAGAGGAGAGTGAGGAAGATTTATATGAAGAAAGTAGGAAAATCACCTTGGCTGTGGAGTGCTTTGTGATGAGGTCCCTGGAGTGTAGGTGCAGAGGTTTATTTGGAAGGCAAAGAAAAATGAGGTTGCTCAGAAGCTGATGGCCTTCATTTCCCCCAGCCTGCAGGAGGATGTGCTGAGAAAACCAGAAACAGATCCTGGCTAATTCTTGGACTACTTTCTGTGTGTGTGTGTCCCCTTTATCTCTCTCTGCTGCTACCTTCTTGCTCAGATGCAATTTATTTGGCTTACCTTAAATAAAGGGAATGAAGTTACTCAGGGAGTACAGCTCTCAGGTTCCCAGCCCTAGAAACCCCTCAATAAATGAGGCACAGAGGCAAAGGCTTTCACTCAGCTCTGGCAGTGGTGGCTCTGCAGGCTTCAGCTGCAGGACCTTCCACAGGCAGCTTGAAGGCCCAGGCTGTAATGAGGCAATTGTGAAGGCTTAATTGGGCAGTGCTCTTCCTGCAGAGGTCTGTGGCCTTTCCCCACTCTCATTTGGGTTTTCTGTTTAATCTGTGTCAGCTGAACAAAGGGAAGCAGCCCTGGTGCAGAGCTCTCTGGCAGCTGCCCTGGTCCCTGCCTTAGGTGAGCAGATTGTCTGGGGAGCATCCTCTGGAGCTGGAGTTCATCTTCCAGCACCGAGACCTAGGGGGAGGCTTCCATCCTAGGGGGCAGCTCTGAAGGGAGCAGTTCCAGGGTGTCCTTGTGTGGCTGGGGCTGCCCTTGCAGAGGGGAGGTGAATGCCTGGGGCAAGGTGTGGGGAGGACCAGAGGCAGAGGGCAGATGCTGGTGGCCAGTGGGGATGGTGAGGTAGCAGCTGCCAAGGAGCAGCCCAGGGCACAAGGAGCTGCTTGCTGGGGGCAGCCTGTGCCTTGCTCTTGCCTTGCTGTAGCTGGTGCTGAGCAGAAGCAGCCAAAGCTCTGCCCCTGTGCTCAGCACTTCCCTCAGGGTGGGTTTGGAGCTGCAGCACTTCAGCTTCACTTAAACTTGTTAAGCTTGGAGGGAGATGCCTCCTGCTTCTCCCCTTGCTGGCAGAAGAAGGTGAAGCCCAGAGCAGGCAGGGAGCTCTGGCCTGGACCCCAGACACTCCCTCAGGGCTTGCAGCCCCTTGCTGTGCCTGACCCAGAGCCCTGGGTTGGAAGAGCTCTCTGAGCTCATCCAGTCCAACCTCCAACCCAGCACCACCTTGGCCACCAAACCCTGCCCCAAGTGCCATGGCCACAGGTTTCTTGAGCACCTCCAGGGCTGGGGACTCCACCACCTCCCTGGGCAGCCTCTGCCAGGTCCTGACCAGGCTGGCAGCAAAGAAATCCTCATCTCCAACCTGACCTTCCCCTGGCACAAACTGAGGCCAAATCTTCACTGCAGAGCAGATTTTCTGAGGAGCTGGAGCTGTGCAGTGGTTTTCAGCTTGCCTGGCTGCCAAGAGAGGCTTCAGCTGTGTTAGGAAGTCTCCAGGTCCATTGCCCCCCTGAATTTTCCACCGTGTGCCACCCCCAGAAGCTGCCTGCTGAGGTGGTGCCAGGCAGCCCCCAGGCTGCTCACACAACCCTCTGGGTAAGTGCCCAAAGTTCACTCTGGGGTCTCTGAGGCACTTGTCAGTGAGAAAAGGAAGTGTAAAGAACAAGAGAAGCAGCACCTTGGAGATGGTCTCCTTTCAGCCTCCTGCTTTAAACAAGGCTCTGATGTTAATCAAAGGCAGCTGCAGCTTTTGAAGCCCTCAGCAGCAGCAGTGAGGAGCTCACTCTTCACTTCTCCTTTTGCCCTGACACCCCCAGAGGTGAAGGTAAATAACCAGGGCCAAACTTTGGAGCCTTCTGTGCCCCAGCAGTTAAGCAAGCTGCTCACCTTCCTCTCCTCATCTGGGCTCCAAGCAAGCTCTCAGCACTAGTTTCTTGTTTTGATAAGGCTGCTTTGACAGCAGAGCAGTGGGGCCCAGGGCCCTGCACTCCTGATCTGGGTCTACATTGCACTGATCTGAATTCCTCCCCCTCCTTGCCCCTGCCTTTGGGTGGGAAACTTGGTTGTTAAAGTCAGCAGAGAAGCTCCTGGAAGCTCTCTGCTGGGTGGCATTGAAGCAGCTCTGCTGTGTGCAAGGTGAAGGCTGAGAGCTGCCTGCTGGCCTGGGCTGCTCAGCTGCAGCACTGCCCTGTGCAGGGCTGCTGCCAGAGGGCTCTGCTGCCAGAGGGCTCTGCTGCCAGAGGGCTCTGCTGCCAAGGGAGGGTCTGGTTTCTGTGCTCTGGGTTTGTTTGTGCCAAGTGCAGGAGCAGGGCCCCCTGGGCTTTGGTCTCTGTGACACCAGAGATGATTTTCCTTGAGCTCCTGGCTTGCTCTGCTGCTTTGGGCACTGCTTGCTGCTTTCTTGGTGAGGTTTGGGTTTGGGCTTCCACCCAGCTCTGGGACAGGCAGTTCCTAAGAGCAGCAGCCAGGGGTTGTGGCTCTCTGGGCACAGGGAATGTGGCACAAAGGAGGATTTCATCTGAGCTAAACCCTGACCTCAGGGAGGTGGATTTGGAGACCTGGGGGAGGTGCTTCCAGCTCCTGCTGCCTGGGAGCCCTTGCACCATTTCCAGTGCTGCAGAGCAGTGGTTTGGGCACTGCATCCACAGAACCATAGGGTGGTAGAGGCTGGAAGGGACCTCCAGAGCTCACCCAGTCCAACCCCCTGCCAGAGCAGGAGCAGCCAGGGCAGGGCACACAGGGACTCAGCCAGGGGGGGTTGGAAGCTCTCCAGAGCAGGAGACTCCACAGCCTCTCTGGGCAGCCTGCTCCAGGCCTCAGCAGCCTCACACCAAACAACTTTCTCCTCCTGTGAGGTGGAACCTCCTGGTCCTTGTTGGTCCTTGTTGGTCCTTGTGCCATCACTGAGCACCCCCCAGCAGAGCCTGGCACCTTGCCCCCCTCCCCTCAGATGCTTACAGGCATTCATTAAATCCCTCTCAGCCTCCTCCTCCCCAGGCTGATCAGCCCCAGGGCTCTCAGCCCTTCTTCAGAGCAGAGATGCAGCAGAGCTGAGGCAGGGAGCTGGGCTCCTTGCCTGTGGTGTGTGTGCTGGTTTGGCTTGGCAGCTCCCACACCTGGCAGCCCTCAGAGCTGGGTGGCTCCCCAGGCACAGAGAGGCTCTGGGCAGAGCTGCTGGGCAGAGGCATTTCTGCTTCCTGAGCAGGGCTGTTGCAGACCTCACTCTCAGCCACTCAGCTGCTGGAGCATCACTTTTGCAGCACTTCTAAAGCCTCTCAAGGGGCAGACTTGCAGCTGGGAGCCCTTCAAGTCTCCTCTCTGGCCTGTGAGGCTCCAAGGTGGCTATTTTGGGAAGAGAGGAGCCAGGGAAGGCAACTGACTGCTGCTGGCCCTCTGCTGCAGCTGCTCCGCTGCAAAGCCAAACCCTTGCTAAGCTCTGCAGGCTGAAGTCTCCTGGGGTTAGGCCTCTTGGTGGCAGAAGCAGGTGCAGGGCTGTGTGCTAAGGTTGCTAACACAAAGGCAAGAGCAGGTAGGTCCTGGAAGTGTTGAGAGCCAGGCTGGATGGAGCCTGGAGCAAGCTGGGCCGGTGGGAGGGTCCCTGCCCAGGGCAGGGGCTTGGGACTGGGTGAGCTTTAAAGTCCCTTCCAACCCAAAGCAGTCTGGGCTGCCCAGCCTGTAAATATCCCACCCCAGGAAGGAATTGATTGATTGATTTGGCTAAAACTCCTTCCCAGAGCCTGAACAACTTCCTACAAACCCAAACCAACCCCAAACCCAAACAACCAAACCCAAGCAAACCCAACCCCAAACCCAAGCAACCAAACCCAAACCAACCCCAAACCCAAACAACCAAACCCAAGCAAACCCAACCCCAAACCCAAGCAACCAAACCCAAACCAACCCCAAACCCAAACAACCAAACCCAAGCAAACCCAACCCCAAACCCAAGCAACCAAACCCAACCCCAAACCCAAGCAACCAAACCCAACCCCAAACCCAAGCAACCAAACCCAACCCCAAACCCAAGCAACCAAACCCAACCCCAAACCCAAGCAACCAACCCCAACCCCAAACAAAAGCAACCCAACAGATAAATAACTAAATACCAACCAAGGATAAACCCCAACAGCAAGAAGACAAACCCCACCCCCACCCCCCCAGACACAGCCCAAGCAAACACAAAGCCTCTCCCCAGACCAAGCCAACCCCCAACAGCAAAACAAACTCCCAGAGGAAGCTGAAGCTGGGGTTGGGCTGAGGGCCACTCTCTGCTCCCCCCCTAGGGATGCCCCTGCTCAGGGCAGGGAGCAGGGCTGGCTGGATGGGGAGGGATGGAGCTGGAAGGGGCAGCAGGAAGGGTGAGGGCTGTGGGGGCTGCTGTGGGCAGCATGCCAGGCTGGTGGAGATGCTGGAGAGTGGCTCTGGGATGCAGGCTCTGCCTTCTCTTTGGGTCTGCTGCTGTGCATCCTGCTTCACACAGCCCCTTTGAGGCAGGGGAAGGGGAAGGAGCTCTGCCTTGTTAGCAGTGAGTCACCCTCTTGCCTTGCTGCTGCCTCCTCTCCTGGGTGAGTCGCTCACACCTTGCCAGAGCAGCTGGCAGAGCCCCCCAGAGCAGGCTGACCTGAGCAGGTGGCACAGGAGGGCATCCAGGTGGGTTTTGAAGGCCTCCAGAGATGGAGACTCCACCACCTCTCTGGGCAGCCTGCTGCAGGGCTCTGCACCCTCACAGTGAGGAAGTTCCTCCTGATGTGCAGGTGGAATTCCTCATGTCCAGGCTGCTCAGGGGCCCTGGGGCTGTGCTTTGTGAGCTCTTGGAACCACAGCAGTGCCAGGGCAGGAAGGGGCCTCAAGGATCACCCAGTTCCAACCAGGGCAGGGACACCTCACATGGGAGCAGGCTGCTCTTGCTGCAGGGGACTTCAAGGAGCTCCTGAGGTGGCAGGCAGCAGGGCTGGGTCAGGGAGGAGAGGATGAGTCTCTCTCTTCAGCTTATCTGCCCCAGAGCAGGAGGAGCTGCTGCAGAGATCTTCATTCCCAGAGAGCCTCTCGGAGACTGCTGCCAAGGTCTTCTTCCCCCACTCTGGCATCCAGGCCCATTCCCACTGGGACCTTGGGGGTCCTGGTGTGTGTCCAAGGCCCTCTCCTCCCCGTGGGGTGCTCCATCAGCCCCTGTGCCTGGGCTGCTGCTCATTACTGTGACCCTTGTGGGTGGCTGCCGTGGCAGAGCTGCTGGAGGCTGGCTCCTGGGGGTGGGTGGCCCAGGCACAGAGCAGCCTTGTTGCCCACGTGGATGTCTCCATTCTTCTAGTGCACAAAAGAGCAAACCCTCTTCTGCCTTGGGACAGGGTGGCACAGGCACAGGCCCTCCTCCAGCTCAAGAAGAGCTGAACCTTTGTGCTGCTGCTGCGAGCTGCTGCTGCTGTGCCCTCAGAGAGGAGAGTCCAGGCAGAGGCTCTGCTGCTGGCTGCCACAGCAGCTGCCATGAAGTGCCTCAGTGCCAGCAGTGCCCCTGGACAGCAGCTCTGTCCCAGTGGAGAGCTCTTCTTTCCCACTCAGAGTGGTGAGGATCTGCTGAGGATGCCAGAGCTGTGTCCCTTCTGCCCAGCAGGGAAGTGACTTTGCCTCTCCTGGGGGAGGTTTATCTCTGCTCCAAGCTGATTCTGCAGCAGGATCAGGGGCAGGGCTTTGCATGGCACACAGAGCCTTAGGAGAGAGGCAGCACCTCAGAGCTGGAAGGGCTCTGCTGCCACTTCTGGGTACTCAGAGGAGGGTTTTGTTTGAGGGTTGCTCAGTGCCTGCCTCAGAGCCCCCTCAGAGAGCACAAGGAGCCTGAAACCCATGATTGAGAGAGGGGAGTGTCAGCAAGAGTCAGAAGAGACAGAGCAGGGTTTGATTCCTTCTCTTTTGAAGCTGCTTCCCCTTTGATGATCTTCCTCTCAGTACAAGGTGTGGATCTGGAGGGCTGATGCTTGCAGCCTGCCAGCAAGCAGCAGCTCTGCAGGGGCTGCCTGGATCTCCTCACAGCCCTGCTGGGGCCTGGGGAGCAGCAGCCTGGGGCAGCTGACAGCAGCCCTGCACTCATGGAATGGCTTCAGTTGGAAGGGAGCTGAAAGCTCCTCCAGTGCCAGCCCCCTGCCATGGGCAGGGTCACCTCCCCCCAGCCCAGGCTGCTCAGGGCCTCATCCAGGAATCCTTGCAGGAATGAGGCATCCACAGCTCCTCTGAGCAGCCTCTCCAGGGCCTCACTGCCCTCCTAGCAAAGAGCTTCTGATGCCCAACCTCAGTCTCCCCTGCTCCAGGTCCAGTTTGTCCTAGCACCAGAAGTCCCTCTGCAGCTCCCCTGCAGCCCCCTCCAGGCACTGCAAGGCCACCAGAAGGTCTCCTGGGGCCTGCTCTTGCCCATGCTGGGCAGACCCCAGTCCCTCAGCCTGTCCCCATGGGAGAGGTGCTGCAGGCTGAGGGATTGGGCTCTGTTCAGCCTGCTGAAGGCTCTCAGAGCCACTGGGTCTGGCTGCCAGGATCTGATGAAGCAGAGTGTGGGCAGGGAGGGATGGGGATGCTCCTGTAGCACATCACAGAGTGATAGGGGTCAGGAGGGACCTCTGGAGGTGTAGTCAGGGTCAGGATCTTTCCTAGAGGTCCTCTTTGTCCTGGCAAGTAACAGATCCACAGCAGCAAAGTCCTGGAGCCTGCTTTGCTCTCTGCAGGGCGGTGAGGGAGGAGGAGGATCCTTTCCCCCTGCTCCTCCTGAGCTGGGTGAGGCTGCCAGGGCAGCTCCTGGTGCTGAGGCAGACTTTGCTAGCTGCAGAAGGGGCAGGAGGCAGCTCTGTGCTCTACAACTGCTTCAGAGGCAGCACGGAAGAGAGGGGAGAGGGGCGAGCCCCTGGTACCCAGCACACAGCCTGGGGCTGCAGGGGCAGGGCAATGGTTAACCCAAACGTTTAAAGTGACAGAGAGAAGGCAGCAGGCAGCCCAGGTTTGCCCTCTGCTGACAGCAGGTGCAGGGGAGGGAAGCTCAGCAAGCAGGAGCTGTGCTGCAGCAGAGCCCCCAGCCTGCCCCTGAGCCCCCTGCCAGCCCCAGCCCTGCTCCTCCTGCTAGTGGGGACTCAGCTCCCTCTTTGTCTCCTGCTCAGGGTGAGCACATCCCAGCTCCCCTCATTGTCTCTGCAGATTAGGAAAGGCTTTGTGGATTACTTCATCAAATGAAAGTGAGCTCATTAGCACTCCCCTGGCATGGCCCAGGCCCAGGCCCAGCCCTGGGCACCAGCACCCTGCCTGCTGCTGCCCTGCAAGGCTGTCCAGGGACAGGCCAAGGGAGAGTGGCCAGGAGCTGAGGGAGAGCAGGAGCTGGGGCTCTGGCACAGGCTGCCCAGGGGGGCTGGGGGTGCTCAGGGCCAGGCTGGATGAGGCCAAGAGCAGCTGAGGCTAGTTCACAGAATGGTTTGGGTTGGAAGGGAGCTCCAAAGCTCATCCAGTCCAACCCCCTGCACTCAGCAGGGACATCCTCCACTGGGTCAGGCTGCCCAGAGCCCTGTGGAGCCTCACCTCGGATGTCTCCAGGCATGGGACCTCAACCTGGGCAACCTGCTGAGAGGTTGTCCCTGCCCATGGCAGGGAGGTTGGAGCTGAGGGTCTCTGAAGTCCCTTCCACCCCACACCCCTGCAGGATCCCATGCTCCCCAAAGCTTTCAGCCATGGCCTTGCTGCTCTGAGCTGCTCTCTGGCTCTCCTTGCTCAGAGCTCACCTCCTCATGAGGGTTGATGAAGGCAGCTCTGGCTGCAGTGATGCTTTCCATGGCCACTTCAGGGACACAAAGCCACACACACATCAGCTCAGCTGCTCTGGAGAGCCTCCCAGCCGATCTTGTGGCTGCTTGACTTCCATCTCTTGCACTCCTGGAGATAGCTCCACTGAAGTGAGCATCTCCCCAGCCTGCAGGAGCAGCTGGATTTCCAGAGGCTGCCTCTGCTGCCTTCTTCCCTTCCCTTCCCTTTGCCAGGCCCTGCTTCTGATGCAGACAGCATCCCCCAGCCAGCAGTGTGCAGCTGAGCAGTGGAGGCCTGCCTGGGTTTTTCATTAGGGCAGTGATGTGCTGCCTGCCTGCCTGGGAGGTGGCAGAGCTGCAATCTTCTGGCATCACCAACATGAGGCAGGAAGCCTCCACGGGAGGCTGAGGGCAGGGATGAGCCCTGCAGGAGGGGATGGATCTGAGCACAGGAGGGTAGGGGGTGGAAGGGACCCCCAAAGGTCACCAAGTCCAACCCCACTTCCCCTCCAGGGCAGGGTTGTGCTGTGCATCACACACAGTCCCTTGGCTTGGGAAGGACCAAAGCCTGGAGGGTCCTGAGCCAGGCCTCACCTCTGCCTCCCCCCTCTGCTGTAGCTCCCCCACAGTGCACCCAGCTGGGTTTGGCTCTCTTGGGCAGAACCAGCACTGAAGGTCTCAGTGAAGGGCCAGGGCCCTCTGAGCATGCAAGAGAAGCCTGGGAGGGCTGAGGGAATTGGGAGTCCTCGTTCAAAGGCTGCTGGTGAGCAGAGGGAAGCTGCCAGGGAGAGCCCTGGGCGGGAGCAGGGGGTGAGCTGCGGTGGCTGGAGGGGAGAGGGAGGTGGCAGGGACAGAGCTGCCACAAGCAGAAGCAAAACCTGAGCCCCATCCAAGCATCCCTGCTGCCAGAGACTGCAGGAGGGCTGGCTGGCAGGGGGTGGGTGGTAGGGCTGGCTGCAGCTGAGCAGTGGGCAGGGGGAGGGCTGCACATGCAGCTTGCTGGTGGCAGCTCCGTGCCCGTGTCCCACATCAGAGGGGGCTGGCTGGTGAGGGCTCCCAGCTGGGGTGCTCCACGTGAGGCTCTCTGCTTGCTGAGCTGCTCAGAGCCTTTGTCATGGCAGCACAAAGGAGGCTGAGTCACAAGGTGCTTCTCACAGTTTGCTTTCCCATGCCAGGGATTAATTTGGGGAACCCTCAGAGAAGCTCAGCCCCAGGGCTGGGAGCAGCTCTGGTTTCTTTTCACCTGGAGTGCTCCAAGGCTCCCTGGGTGGTGCTCCTGGCACAGCACTCCAGCTCAGGCTGTCTCCAGGCAAGTTCTGCTCCCATCTGCAGCCCTGGGTGCAGGGCACAGCTGGCATCTGCCTCCTCTGCAGGTGCCCCCTGGCCATCTGCTGGGAGGGGGCCTGTCCCTCAGGTCACCCACTCTGCCCAGGGGGTCAGGGAGGTCTCCCTGCTGCCAGCTGAGGCTCTGCCCTGTAGCTGTGCTGGCAGGGGGCAGCCGTGGGGCATTGGCATGGTGCAGGAGTGCTTGGTGCCCCAGACTGCAAACACTGCCAGGGCAGAGTGAGCTGAGTGCTGCCTTGGGTGCTCTTGCACACCAGCAGTGACTCCCCTCCCTGGGGAGAGGCTCCTGCTTGTGACAGGGCTAGAACCAGACTGAGTTTAGGTTCAGAGCTGAGTCAAGATCAGGGCTGGCACTGCCTGGGACCACTTTGGCTGAGCCAAGGCTGGGAGGCAAGGCCAAGGCTGGGAGGCAAGGCCAAGGCTGGGAGGCAAGGCCAAGGCTTGCAGTCCTGGCTGGTGGCTTCAGGTGTGGGCCTGGAGCTGTTCCTTGGGGGCTTCCTTCCAGGAGAGGCAGACCTGCCACACTTCAGCCTCTCCAGGGCAGCCCTGCTGGTCCTGTTGGAAGATCTCAGCCTGGACCATGGCCAGTTGGGATCCCACCCAAAGAGCCCCAGAGCTGAGACTGGAAGCTGCTGCCTGTCCCAGCTCCTGCAGAGCGACTCAGAGCCCAGCCAGAGCGCAGGGCTGGGGCTTCAGCACCTCCTCCTCTCTGCCGTGCAGGAGGCCTTCGAGGAGCCACGGTGGTGGATGCCTTGGACACTCTGTACATCATGGAACTGGAGGAGGAATTCCAAGAAGCAAAGAAGTGGGTGGAGGAGAGCTTCGACTTGAACGTGGTGAGTCAGCTGCTGGGAGTGCCCTGGCATGCCCAGCTGTGCCCCCAGACTGTGCCCAGTGCTGCTCACCATCCCTCAGGGAGGGGAACAGTGGAGCCTGGGGGGCTGGGGGGAGAGAAGAAACCACCCAGCTCTGCTTTTCTGCGGGGTCACATCCTCAGCTGGTGACCAAGGGGCAGCCTGGCTGCTTCCCTCCCCTTCAGGCTGCCCCTGCAGGGCACTGTGAGACCTTAGCCCCCAGGCTGTGGGCGGGGGCAGGGGCCTGGGGTGGCTGCCTGCAGCTGCAGCCCTGCAGCAGAGCCTTTGTGTGTTGCAGAACGGCGAAGCCTCCCTCTTCGAGGTGAACATTCGCTACGTCGGGGGACTGCTGGCTGCCTACTACCTGACTGGAGAGGAGGTTGGTTGGAGCCTGTGGCTCACAGTCACCCAGAAGGAGCTGAGAGGGTTTCCCACCACCTTTTCCCTCAGCAGCAGGCTGAGCCTAGCAGTTCTGGCTGCTGAGATGCCAACAGTGTTCCTTTCCTCCCCTGCACCTCCCCTGCACAGCTCCTGTGCAGAGGGCATCTCTCCTGTGGGCACTTCTAGCAGCCTTGGGCTGGCCACAGTGCTCCCTGCTGGAATGCCACCGGCAGTGATCTTTGCTCCTTTGTGTCCCAAACACACCAAGATTCCTCCAGCATCCCTCCAGATCCTGCCTCTCACTGTGGGGGGCAGCTGGTTCGTGGTGAGCACTGCAGGCTCCACCTGGACACTCCCTGCAGCAGCAGCTGCCCACAGACAGTGCCCTGGGGTACAGGCAAAGCAGGTGGCAGACTGCCAGGGCAGGGGACCTGTATCCTCCCAAGTTGTGACAAAGCTCCAGAGACTGTCCCCTTGCCCTGGGGCTGTGTGCTGCGTGTCCCAGTTCTGCCCCAGCGTGGTCAGGCAGCCATTCCCCGAGGGTGCTGCCAGCCCCCAGGCTGAAGCAGGAGACTTTTGCTTCCACTTCTGTCTCTCCAGCCTGGCCTCTGCCAGGGCTTAATGCCCTAATCTGTTGGATAATGTGGCAGGGCTGGAATTTTACAGCTGGCTGCAGAGAGATGAAGAGATTATTCCCTTGCCCTGGAAGTCTTAGGCAAGCAGAAACTGATTGAAGGGGGAGGTTAGTGAGTGGAGGAGCTGGAAGAGTGGCTCTTGAATGAGAGCTCAGCTCTGCTGCTATGCCCTGAGTGTGCCTGGGTGCTGTCCTCTGGGAAGTGTCTCATCCCTGCAGGGTGACAGCACTGAGCCATGCAGGCACAGGAGCTGCTCTCTCACTTTTAAATGACTTCCAGGAGTGGCTTCTGCTGTGAATTCCCTCCAGGGAAAGCTCTCAAAGACTCAGTGCCCAGACTCAGGGCCTGTCTCAGTCACAGCTTCCACAGGCTTCAGATCAGCAGAGCAAAAAAGGAACCCCAGTAAGCCCTGGAGCTGCAGCAGTGACCTCTTGCAGCGCAGTCGGCAGCGGTGCTCAGCAGCCAGGGCAGTGCCTGCCACAGGCCCAGGCAAACAGCAGGTCCCTGCCTCTCCCTTTCCCTCCCCAACCAAACCTCTCTCTCCTGTGAGTGCACCAAAGGTCTGCAGGCCCACAGGAGAGCTCAGGTTTCCCCAGTGCTGTGTTTTTAGAGCAATAGATCCCTGCTTGCTGGGCCCTGGTGTGCCAGGCTGGGCTGGGAGAGGGGGGCTAGAGGTAAAAGGCTTCTGCTTGATCTCCTAAGTCACTTACAGGCTTCCCTTCACCAGGACTAATCTCTGGAGCAAAGCTTAGTGCTTGTATCAGTTTGTCCCAGAATGATTGTGCAGGGTGGCTCTGTGCTGCAAGCCTGCAGAAGCTGTGGTTTGATTTGGAAGCCCCAAAGCTGAGGCATCCCAAGTGGAAAAGGAGCAGCGGAGCCACGGAGCCCCAGATCCCCCTGCAAGGAGCTGTCAGCAAGAGCTTGGTCCCTGGGCCTGGCAACAGGAGGTGACACAAACTGTTGAGACTCTCCCAGGGCTTCACCCTAGCAGGAGCTCTTTGGATTTTCACTCAGTTGTTTCCCCTCCTGTGCCCTCTGCCACCCTGGGCGAAGGGAAGAATCTGTCCCCAGAGGGTCACCGTGGGAGCAGTTCAGACCTGCTGAGGGCATTCTGAGCTCTGCAGCTGTGGCTGCTGTCCTGCAGGCTGAGGGGCTGGGGGGCACTTGGCACTGGTGTGGGGGTTCAGAGGACATTCATCAGGAGCTTGGGTTCAGGTCTGTGAGGCGGTGGCCCAGGGGCAGCAGCACACCCGAGGCAGCAGGGCTGAGGTTTGCTAAGGGTGAGCTTGAAACCCTGGGTCTGAAAGGAGCCAGCGAGCCCCAGAGTCACAGGCAGTGCAGCAAATATTTATCTCCTCTTCTTCTTTTAACAGGTGTTCAAGAGTAAAGCTCTGGAGCTGGGAGAGAAACTTCTGCCAGCTTTTAACACCCCCACTGGCATCCCACGCGGCGTCATAAACCTGGGCAGGCAAGAGACGAGGCCTTAGCAGCTTCTTTCTGTTACTGAGGGTTTGTAAACCAGAGCAGGAGCCAGGCAGCAGCAGCAGCAGCTCCTCACAGGTGCCCCCTTCTAGTGCAGCTTCTCCCAGGTCATTCCTTTTGCCAGCTCAGAGCCAGGAGGTGCCCTGGCAGAGCGCAGGTGCCTCGAGTCAGCCCCAGCTCTGCCTCCTCACCGTGGGGCCAGCTGCGAGCTTCTTCCTCTACCTCTTGGCAGGGCTCCCTGCTGCAAACCCATTTCCCTGCCTCTCACTTGCTTGGGAAGGTTGTTTGTAGTCTGCAGAGAGCCTGTGGTGCTCTCTGGATTTTTGCAGTGTGCCCAGCTAGGTGCTTGTGAGCTTGGCCAGGCTGCTCGGTAGGAGGAACTGGGGAAGGAGCTGGAAGGGCCTGGCTGAGAGCTTTGCTGCCAGGAAGGGAGCTGTGTGCTCCTGGTGGTCTCCCTGCTGGCAGTGCTCAGCCAGGTGTGAATCCTGCCCTCAGAGCCACGTTTGATGTCAGGGAGGTGGTTTGCTGCTGCTGGAAGGGAGCTGAGTTAAGCACCTCGCCGAAGGGCTCTCGGCAAGCAGAGGCAGACCTGGAGCTGGGCTGCCAGCCCCTGCTGCCTGCTGGCAGAGTGCTCCCTGCTGGGGTCCCTCCAAAAGAATCCCCCAGGGGAAGAGGCTGCACCAGAGGGAGCAGCAAAGGTGGCTTAACAAAAGCCTCTCATCCTCAGAGCAGCAGCCATGGAAATCACTGTTCCTCCCTTCCCAACCCTGCTCCTGGCTCCTGGCTCCTGGCTGGGTGAGGTGCAAGGCTTGGCCCCCACTGATCCTTTGCTCAGGTGGTGAGACCCGGAGGCAGCAGCAGGGCTTTCATTGTCTCTCTCCAGAAGGAGACATTCTGCTTCCTGTGCAGCTGATAAAGGCTGAGCACAGCTCTAACCTTTCACAGAAATGCCAAAGCCTTCCCCTGCCCTTTGTGAAGACAATCAGAGCTGCTCTGCCTGCCCAGGCATTCCCCACATGGCTTGCTGATGACCATGACTAAGAGCAAAGGAAATCAAAACAGCACCGAGCCCACAGTCCAGAGCCCCTGTTGCTGCCTTGAGCTCTCCCTTCAGGGCCATCAGACTGCTGTGAGGGCTCAGAGCCTTGAGCAGCAAGGATGAAGAGAGCAAAATCTGTGGTCTGCCCACTGCAGGAATGTGATGAAGAGGCAGAGGGGAAGGGGAAGGGGAAGGGAGTTGCTCAGTGTGAGACAGAGAGGAGCAGGGGCAGGCTGAAAGCACACTGACCCAGATGGCAGGGTCAGGGCAAAGCTCAGAGGGCTTTGCAAGGAGTTCTCTGCTTTGCAAGGATGTGCTAATTCCACAGAGCCCTCAGCAAACCCAGAGGAGGAGATCTGGCAGCAGCTGCAGGCTTCTGCTGGTAGAGGCTTGGGGGTGTGGGTCAAGAATGGCACTCAGCAGGGTGAATGAAACACCCAGGAGCTGGCATCGAGGCAGAGCTGCAGGCCCCAGCACAAAGGCACCCACCCCACCCCCCAGCTCCTCCCACAGCCTGCTGGCTTCAGCTCTTCCTCTCACCTCATCCCACCTCTTCCTCTTCTGTGCCCCCTCTGCTGCTCTGCTTCCCCAGGGCCTTTTGGTTGCACAGCACTGGATCCTACCCCACACAGCCTCCACTGCCATCCTGCTGCCTGCCAGCTCCAGCAGCACACTGACTTCTCAGCCTGCTGCTCAGTGCTCTCTGCCTGCACCTTCCACTGCCACCTCTCTCCTCATGCCTCCTCTCCCAGGCTCCTGGGCCCTGCTTTCCTTCACACCTCCCTTAAACCCCCTGCACCCCCAGGTTTTCCCTTGGGTCTCCATCAGGGCAGGAGGTGCTGCAGCCTTGTTCAGTGCCCTGGGTCTCCATCAGGGCAGGAGGTGCTGCAGCCATGCTCAGTGCCCTGGGTCTCCATCAGGGCAGGAGGTGCTGCAGCCATGCTCAGTGCCCTGGGTCTCCATCAGGGCAGGAGGTGCTGCAGCCTTGCTCAGTGCCCTGGGTCTCCATCAGAGGAGGAGGTGCTGCAGCCTTGCTCAGTGCCCTGGGTCTCCATCAGAGGAGGAGTGCTGCAGCCTTGCTCAGTGCCCTGGGTCTCCATCAGGGGAGGAGATGCTGCAGCCATGCTCAGTGCCCTGGGTCTCCATCAGGGGAGGAGGTGCTGCAGCCATGCTCAGTGCCCTGGGTCTCCATCAGGGGAGGAGGTGCTGCAGCCATGCTCAGTGCCCTGGGTCTCCATCAGGGCAGGAGGTGCTGCAGCCTTGCTCAGTGCCCTGGGTCTCCATCAGAGGAGGAGGTGCTGCAGCCTTGCTCAGTGCCCTGGGTCTCCATCAGAGGAGGAGTGCTGCAGCCTTGCTCAGTGCCCTGGGTCTCCATCAGGGGAGGAGATGCTGCAGCCACTTTCAGTCCCTGCTTGCACTGGGCAGTGTTGAAGGAAGCTTCACTTACCTGGGGGACAGAGATGGCTCTGGGCACTTCCCTTTGCCCTGAAGCCCAAGGTGCTTTGCCCAGCAGTGTCCCCTGAGGTGTTCCAGGCCGTGGCAGCTGTGCAGCCCCAGCCTGTGCAGCCTGTGATGCTGACAAAGTTTCCCTGCAGGGGGTCATTGCAGGCTGCTCTTTAACCCAGGGACACGTTGCAGACATCCTCTGTTTCCTCCACACCTCCTCTGCTTGAGTTCCCTGTGGTTTGTAAGCCAGGGCTTGGGTTGCCAGCAGCCTTGGACCTTGCAGGCAGTGCCTGGCTGCGTGCTTGGGGCAGGAGGTCCCCTGGGGAGGGTTGTGTCAGCTGCCCTGAGCCCAGCCTGGCTGCTGTCACCACAAGCTCAGCTCCATTTGGCTGCCTGCAGGCACCCCTGAGGCGAGGGAGGAGCTCAGCAGTTGGTGTCTGGGAGATGCTGTTGTCAGAGGGTCCCCTCAGGGCAGTGAAAAAAGGCAAAGTGATGGAGTCCTGATGGACCTGAGAACCCCCTGGGATCGTTCTGCAGAGCCAGCCCAGGGCCAGCTGCTGCCAGCCTTGGCAGCTCTGCCCAGTGCCAGGTTAGTGCCACACCGACCTGCCCCTTCCTGCCGGCTCAGGGGGATCCCTGCCCTGGAGAGCCGATGTTATCGGGGTCCCCAGTTGAGCTGCACTCAGGGTTTCAAGTGGGAAGCTGCAGGGGCAGCGTCCTGGCAGTGCCTGAGCCGCTGGGAGCAGCCTGGGGACGTGGCTGAGCTGAGAGCTCTGTCTGCAGGCAGAACAAACAGCTCCGGAGCTCAGAGGCTTCGCTGGGGAGCAGCACAGGGAGGAGAAACTTCTTTCCTCTTCTCTCCCTTCCCCCCGCGGCAAGCTCTTCAGCTTCAGCCTCCTGTAAGCAGCAGAAGCCTTCTGCTGCTGCCAGCCCAGCTGCCAGGCGCCATCTAGCGCTGTGCCCCCGCTGCCAGCCTGCTGCCTCTGCACCCGCACCCCAGCAGCGCTGCCAGCCTGCTCCCTCTGCACCCGCACCCCAGCAGCGCTGCCAGCCTGCTCCCTCTGCACCCGCACCCCAGCAGCGCTGCCAGCCTGCTCCCTGCAGCGCTGCCAGCCTGCTGCCTCTGCACCCGCACCCCAGCAGCGCTGCCAGCCTGCTGCCTCTGCACCCGCACCCCAGCAGCGCTGCCAGCCTGCTCCCTGCAGCGCTGCCAGCCTGCTGCCTCTGCACCCGCACCCCAGCAGCGCTGCCAGCCTGCTCCCTGCAGCGCTGCCAGCCTGCTGCCTCTGCACCCGCACCCCAGCAGCGCTGCCAGCCTGCTGCCTCTGCACCCGCACCCCAGCAGCGCTGCCAGCCTGCTCCCTGCAGCGCTGCCAGCCTGCTGCCTCTGCACCCGCACCCCAGCAGCGCTGCCAGCCTGCTCCCTGCAGCGCTGCCAGCCTGCTCCCTCTGCACCCACACCCCAGCAGCGCTGCCAGCCTGCTCCCTCTGCACCTGCACCCTGCAGCGCTGCCAGCCTGCTCCCTCTGCACCCGCACCCCAGCAGCGCTGCCAGCCTGCTCCCTGCAGCGCTGCCAGCCTGCTGCCTCTGCACCCGCACCCCAGCAGCGCTGCCAGCCTGCTCCCTCTGCACCTGCACCCCAGCAGCGCTGCCAGCCTGCTGCCTCTGCACCCGCACCCCAGCAGCGCTGCCAGCCTGCTCCCTCTGCACCTGCACCCTGCAGCGCTGCCAGCCTGCTCCCTCTGCACCCGCACCCCAGCAGCGCTGCCAGCCTGCTCCCTGCAGCGCTGCCAGCCTGCTCCCTCTGCACCCACACCCCAGCAGCGCTGCCAGCCTGCTCCCTCTGCACCTGCTCCCTGCAGCGCTGCCAGCCTGCTCCCTGCAGCGCTGCCAGCCTGCTCCCTCTGCACCCGCACCCCAGCAGTGCTGCCAGCCTGCTCCCTCTGCACCTGCACCCCAGCAGCGCTGCCAGCCTGCTGCCTCTGCACCCACACCCCAGCAGCGCTGCCAGCCTGCTCCCTGCAGCGCTGCCAGCCTGCTCCCTCTGCACCTGCACCCTGCAGCGCTGCCAGCCTACTCCCTGCAGCGCTGCCAGCCTGCTCCCTCTGCACCCGCACCCCAGCAGCGCTGCCAGCCTGCTCCCTCTGCACCCGCACCCCAGCAGCACTGCCAGCCTGCTCCCTCTGCACCCGCTCCCTGCAGCGCTGCCAGCCTGCTCCCTCTGCACCTGCACCCTGCAGCGCTGCCAGCCTGCTCCCTGCAGCGCTGCCAGCCTGCTGCCTCTGCACCCGCACCCCAGCAGCGCTGCCAGCCTGCTGCCTCTGCACCCGCACCCCTGCAGCGCTGCCAGCCTGCTGCCTCTGCACCCGCACCCCAGCAGCGCTGCCAGCCTGCTCCCTCTGCACCCGCACCCCAGCAGCGCTGCCAGCCTGCTGCCTCTGCACCTGCACCCCAGCAGCGCTGCCAGCCTGCTCCCTCTGCACCTGCACCCCAGCAGCGCTGCCAGCCTGCTGCCTCTGCACCTGCACCCCAGCAGCGCTGCCAGCCTGCTCCCTCTGCACCTGCACCCCAGCAGCGCTGCCAGCCTGCTCCCTCTGCACCTGCACCCCAGCAGCGCTGCCAGCCTGCTGCCTCTGCACCCGCACCCCAGCAGCGCTGCCAGCCTGCTGCCTCTGCACCTGCACCCCAGCAGCGCTGCCAGCCCGCAGCCTCCCCGCTGCTGGGCTTTGGCCTGGCAACCTTTGCCACTCTGACACCACACAGGAGGAGGGGGCAGGGTCCTGGCTTGCTGGAGTGGGATACCAGAGAGGAGGAGGCTGAGGGAGATGGGAGCCGGGGGGGGTTGGGCTCTTCTGCCCTGGAATAAGTGATGGGGTGAGAGGGAGATGGCCTCAGCTTGCCCCAGGGGAGGTTCAGGTTGGACATTAGGAAGTAATCCCTCACTGGAAGGGTTCTCCAAGCCTGGCCCAGGCTGCCCAGGGAGGAGGCTGAGTCCCCATCCCTGGAGGTGTCTCGAAGGGGCAGAGCTGTGGTGCTGAGGGCCAGGGCTTAAGTGTTTGGTTAACAGCAAGTGGCTGAATGTCAAAGCAAAGCCAAGGCTGAGGCTGTCAGTGCCTGGGAGAGCCTCTGTCCTCCCATGCCCTGTGGCCAGTTTGTCTCCTGGCAGTGCAGGGTTAACTTTCAGGCTGGATGATCTCTAAAGCCTCTTCCAACCCAAGCAATTCTGTGGCCCTGTGGCTGCTCTCCCACGGAAGCTGCCCTTCCCCAGCCTGTGTGCCCCATCCCAGACATCCCTTGGCAAAGAACTGCCCCTGGGAGAGTCCTCACCACCTCTCTGATGCCCTTTGCATGGCCCCTGGTGTGCACTGCTGGGGGAGCTGAGGCTCTGGCTGTGGTTTGCTGGCACTGAAGGTTGCCTTTTCTCTCCCTGCAGCGGCATGAGCTGGAGCTGGGGCTGGGCATCGGCTGGAAGCAGCATTTTGGCAGAGTTTGGCACCTTGCACTTGGAGTTCCTGCACCTCTCAGAGCTCTCTGGCAACCCAGTGTTTGCAGACAAGGCAAGTCCTGCTCCCCCCTGCTGCTGGGCTCGGTGCTGGAGCACAGCAGCCACCAGGGGCTGCCTGCCGCAGGCTCAGCCTGCCCCCCGGCACAGCTCACCGCAGCAGGAACCTTCAGAGGGGGGCAGGGAGTCGGGAACCAGAACCTGGCAGAGGTCAGGAGGCCTCAGAGCATCCTGGGCAGCAGCTGCCCTTGGAGATCCTTCCACACCAGTGGGCCCTGGTGGCTGCAAGGTGAGGAGGAGCTTCTGCTCCTTCCCCTGCCTCTCCATCACCTGCAGCCACCAGGGAGGAGCTTCTGCTCCTTCCCCTGCCTCTCCATCACCTGCAGCCACCAGGGAGGCTGAGATGTTCGTCCCTGTGTCTCAGCCCTGTATCAAAGAGTTGAGTCAGACAAGGACAAGGGCCCAGGGTGAAAGCATCAGGCTGGGTGCAGGCTGCAGAGCTAATTGTTTAATGCTGAGATCCTAATAGCAGAGCCTTGTTCTTGCAGACCTTTTTTTTCCCCCCTCTGAGCAGGTATTAAATGTTCTGCTCCAGCCAGCAAGGTTTCTGCTGAGGTCTTCCTCGTGCAGGCAGGGCCCTGACAGCTGACAGATTGGATTCCTTTTGTAGGACTTGTAGCTGAAGAAAAAACTCTGTTAATATTAGCCATTACCCTGAGCTTTTGGCTTGGGCTTTCTTCCCTTTCCACAAGTGCTCTTGCAGTGCCTGTGAGAGCAACTTAATGAATCTATGCTGCTAGGTACCAGCAAGCCATTAGCTTCTGCTGCACAGCCCTCCAGAACCAGCTTGGAGGGAGACAAATTGTTCCAGTGAGAGTCCAAACTGCTCCCCTGAGCCCAGAGGGAAGGGGGCCTGGGCCAGGGCCCTCCACAGTGGGGTGAAAGCAGACAGTGGGGCTGGGGCTGGCAGTGAAAAGCTCCAAGTGGTGCTCTCCCAGGGTCATCCCAGTGCAAGCCTGGCAGGTGTGAAATAAAGACAAGAATCTGAAGGAGAGATGAGAAGGAGAAGGGAGCAGCCAGGAGGGCAAAATGGAGACTAGGATGGAGAGTGTGGAAGCAAAAGGGGGGGAGAGGAGGGAGCAGGAGAGAAAAACAGAGGGTGAAGGAAATGTAGGGAGCCAGGAAACTCTGCAGGGAAGACAAAGGAAGCCTGGTGATGGGAAGTGGAGGAGACAAGCTGGAGATTCCTGAGGGTAGTGATAGTGACAAATAGCTGAGAGGAAGAGGGGAGCTGAGAGGAGACCAGCAGAGGGAACGTGGTGTGGAGGGGAAATGTGTGCAGAGGAAGTGGAGGGCAGGCAGGGGGGCAGCTGAGCACTGAGGACAAAGGGGCAGGAGGATGCTCTGTGAAGAAGGAGAGCTGCACCCAGGGTGCAGGCTCAGGCTGGGGCATTCTGCATCCAGAGGAGGCCAGGAAAACAAGTAGGGGTCTGGAGCACCTCTGCTGGGACAGGCTGAGCAAGCTGGGGCTGTGCAGCCTGGGGAGGAGAAGGCTCCAGGGAGCTCTTAGAGCAGCCTCCCAGTCCCTGCAGGGGCTCCAAGCAGGCTGCAGAGGGACTGCTCCCAGAGGCCTGCAGGGCCAGGCCCAGGGGCACTGGTTTGGGATGAGAGCAGAGCAGACTGAGATTGGATGTGAGGAACAAGTTCTGCCCCAGGAGGCTGCTGGAGCACTGCAGCAGGCTGCCCAGGGAGGGGGCTGAGTCCCATCCCTAGAGATACTCAAAGTCAGGCTCAAGAAGGCTGTGAGCAAGCTGCTGTGGTGGAGATGCAGGGGGGGTGGACAGGATGACCTTGGGAGCTCCCTTCCAGCCCAGCCCATGCTGTGACTCTGGGCCAGGCTCTGTCAGCACAACCTTGTTTTCCTCTTTGCCTCCTAAGCCCATGGAGGGCTAAGGGCAGAACCTTTCTAACTGTCCTCTCCTGAGCTGACTGTGCCCCACCAAAACCTGCCTCACATCCATCCTAGCACCCTCTGAGGGGCAAGGTGGAGGCTGCTGTGGACCCAGGCAGCCCAGCCCGTGGGAAGCCTCTCAGAGGAGCAGCTCAGCTCATGGACTTCCAGCCTGGGACTTGGGCAATGTTCGGAAGGCTGAAGTCCATCTGTGGCTTTTGCTCCAAGATGTCACTGATGTGCTGAACCCCAGGAGATATGATGCAGCCTGAGAACTTCCTTGGAAGCCCCAGCTGGAGCCTGGAGCCAGCTTTGGGGAGCACAAACTGTCCCACTCTGTAAAAGCTTTGGAGTGTGAAGCTGCTCTGGAGGGCAGGATCCAATCTTCAGGCTGCATCCCACTGAACTTCCTCCCTTCTGGGGAAGGCCTCCTGGACAGGCTGGGGCAGAAAGCAAGGCAGGGATTAGAGAGTGAGTGTGGCTGCTCTGGCTTGCTGGAGGAGCTGCCTGTTGTTGCCATTCCAGCCCCCAGCTCATCCTGGAGAGTGACCACACAGTGAACTGAAGGCCTGGGTGAGTCACTCAGCCCTCTGCCACTCCTTGCCCTCTGGACCATGGCAAAAGCAATCCCCCTCCTCCCTCTTCCCTTTCCATCCAGGATCCCAGCCCTCAGAGGCTGCTGTGCCTGCTCAGCCAGCACTGCTGAGCCCCAGGGACAGAGCAGAGCCCTGGGCTCCTGCAGCTGAGTAACTTACTGCTTGTGTCTCCTCTCCCCTAGGTGATGAACATCCGGAAGGTCCTGAACAGGGTCGAGAAGCCTCAGGGCCTCTACCCCAACTTCCTCAGCCCTGTGACAGGGAACTGGGTGCAGCGTAAGTACCCCTGGGCTGAGGGGGGCCCTGGGCTGAGGGGGGCCCTGGGCTGAGGGTGCTCCTGGGCTGAGGGTGCCCCTGGGCTGAGGGGGTCCCTGTGCTGAGGGTGCTCCTGTGCTGAGGGTGCCCCTGGGCTGAGGGTGCCCCTGGGCTGAGGATGCCCCTGGGCTGAGGGTGCCCCTGGGCTGAGGGTGCTCCTGTGCTGAAGGTACCACTGTGCTCAGAGCCCTGCTTGGAGCATTCCCCTCTCACCATCAGTCTTTGGGAAGCAGCAGCAGCAGCAGCTGCCAGAGCAGCCAGCCAGGGCCCTGTCTTGTCAGGCAGTTATCCATGTGATTAGATAATGCAGCCTGCTTTGTGAGATGCAATACAGTAATTGTAGACTTCTTCCCTCAGCCTCCTTCCCCAGCTGAGTGTCTCAGCTGCAGAGAGCAGCAGAGCCTCCCTGGCAGAGGGGAGGATAATGGCACATGGTTCATCACACAGAGATTAGAAAGCAGCACATCTCTCTTCAGACCTCATCCTGCAGTCATCACATAGCCCAGAGACCTGCCTGGGAGCTGGGCAGGGAGCCTCTGGGCAGGGGCCTGTGAGGTTTCCTTCCAGTGTGCTGCAGCCAGTAAGGAAGGGCCTGGAGAGGCAGAGGGCTTGCAGAGCTCCTGGTGCCCCGAGGAGCCAGGGCTGTGCTCTGTGTGCAGCCATGGCCCTGCTACCATGGCAGGGCTGCAGCAGCTTGTGCCAGAAGGGTGAGCCAGGCATGTTCTGAGCCCAGCACTGAGGACATGAGGCAGTGTCGTGGTTTGACCCCAGCTGGCAGTAAGCTCCACACTTGTTCACTTCTTCCCCCACAGTGGGATGGAGGAGAGAAGCAGAAGGGTAAAAGTGAGGAGACTCCTGGGCTGAGATAAATCAGAGCTTTGAGGGCTTAGCTCTCCTTAACTTGCTGCTCTGTTAGGGATTTGCTTGTTCTGGCAAGGCAGAGCTGCTGGATTTGGTGTTTCTCTCTCAAAGGAAGAAGCCTTTCCTTGCAGAAGCTGCTTTGAACCTGTCAGTGGATTACATTTGTAGTGTCTGAGCAGTTTGCTCTGAGGTGCTGCATTACCTCATGCCCCCTTGGCTCACTGCTCCATTTGCTCATCCAGACCTTTCCAACTCCTGCATCCACAGCTCTGACTGTAGCTGGCAGGCAGCTGCATGGCTGCTGTCGTCTGGGCCTGTCAGAGAGCTCTGGCTGTGAGCACTCCCTGCCCTTCAGCTGCCATTTCAGCCCCTCTCATGCTGCTCCACAGGCCTTGGCTCGAGAGGTGTCCCAGCAGAGCACCTCAGGGGGTTGCAGTTGCCCCAACAGTGCCACGAGGGAGGGCAAAAGGTTTCTGTGCTTGTCCCATGAGTTGCTCTTCCAAGTTCCTCAGCCCCTCTGTGAGCAGCTCAGCTTCCCCTCTGCAGAGCTGCTGTGATGTGTTCCACTTGCAAAACTCACCTCCCACCCCCTCCCACGGCCCTGGGGTGCTGCAGCCACACTGCACCTTGGGCCAGCCCCAGGCATGGGTTGTGCCTGGTCACTGCTGCTGAGGGGAGGAGAAGTGGCTGTGTGATGCCCTAAGTGATGGCTGCAGCATCCCTGGGAGAGGGGAGGGCTGTGCCCTTCATTCAGGTGGTTAAGGCACCCAGCTGGGTGCTCAGATTTGCCTCTTCTGCCACTAATTGAATTCTATTTATGTCTGCAAGTTCTACTTCATCATGCTGACCTGCTCCCACCCCTGCTGACAGGCAGAGGAGCCTGTTGCTGCTTCTTGGAGCTCATTAAAAGTAGCCTCTGATGAATTGTTGTGGGCTGGGCTGGTTTGTGGCAGAGGGTTGGAGATAACCTCTCCCCCAGGCTTCCACCTCAGGGGGCAGCTCCTGGCGCAGGCTGTGTGCTGCTCATGAGGTGACCTTCTGCTCTGAGTCCCTGCTCCAGGGAGGGAACCAAGTGACCAACCTCTCCTGCATCTCCAGTTCAGGATGAGAGACAGCTTGGGACCAAAGCAGGGAGGCAGCTGCAGCCTGCAGCCCCAGGGCTGTTCCCTGTGGGTGCTGCCAGGCTCTGGTTTTCCCTCCTGCTCATGAAAGCTCTTAGCAGGAAGCTGATTTGGGTTTGGGTTTGGTTTTTACCCTTGGAATTGCTGTGGTTTGCTTGAAAGCTGCACCTCTGACCTGGCTGAAGCAGCAGATCTGCTCAGTGGAGAGGCAGTGCTGTGCCCCTCCTGAGTGCAGCTGCTACCTGCAGGCAATGAGAGTGCAGTCCCCCGCTGCAGGGAGAGCTTTGTTTGTGCACAGTGCCTGGGAGGCAAAGGCTGGCAGAGCTGATGCCATCTGGAAAGCAATTAGGTAGCAGAGCTGCTGCTTTGGTGAGTTGTGAATGACACACTCAGGATCACAGAGCTGCTCTGTGGAGGCAGGCTGTGCAGCCACTGCTGGCAAATAGTCTCTGCCCTTGCCCTGTGTTTTGTTTATCCCCCCTCACCCCTCCCCAGGTCCCTGTGCCTAATCTCCTTGTTTTGCTATGGATTATTCCATGGATCGTTGGACAGGGCTGGATCAGGGCTGGGTGCTCCTCAGGGCAGGGACACGCAGGGCTCTTGATCTCCTCTCTTGGCAGGATTTAGGCTAAGCCTCAGGACTGGATGGATGTGAAAGGGGAAATAAAAATGTGAGCAGCCAGCTCTGGGGCCCTGCTGCTGCCTCTGCTTCCATGCAAGGAGGCTGAGTGCAGGGAGGCTGTGTGCAGCCAGGCTATGGGCAGGGAGGCTGAGTGCAGGGAGGCTGTGTGCAGCCAGGCTATGGGCAGGGAGGCTGAGTGCAGGGAGGCTGTGTGCAGGGAGGCTGAGTGCAGGGAGGCTGAGTGCAGGGAGGCTGTGTGCAGGGAGGCTGAGTGCAGGGAGGCTGAGTGCAGGGAGGCTGTGTGCAGGGAGGCTGAGTGCAGGGAGGCTGAGTGCAGGGAGGCTGTGTGCAGGGAGGCTGAGTGCAGGGAGGCTGTGTGCAGCCAGGCTGTGTGCAGGGAGGCTGTGTGCAGCCAGGCTGTGTGCAGGGAGGCTGTGTGCAGCCAGGCTGTGTGCAGGGAGGCTGTGTGCAGCCAGGCTGTGTGCAGGGAGGCTGTGTGCAGCCAGGCTGTGTGCAGGGAGATTGTGTGCAGCCAGGCTGAGTGCAGGGAGGCTGTGTGCAGCCAGGCTGTGTGCAGGGAGGCTTTGTGAGGATGTGTGCATTCAGGCTGTGTGAGGCTGTGTGCATCCAGGCTGTGTGCAGGGAGGCTGTGTGAGGCTGTGTGCAGGGAGGCTGTGTGAGGCTGTGTGCATTCAGGCTGTGTGCAGGGAGGCTGCATGCAGGGAGGCTGTGTGCAGGGAGGCTGTGTGCAGCAGCCAGGCTGTGTGAGGCTGTGTGCAGGGAGGCTGTGTGCAGGGAGGCTGTGTGCAGCAGCCAGGCTGTGTGAGGCTGCATGCAGGGAGGCTGTGTGCAGGGAGGCTGTGTGCAGCAGCCAGGCTGTGTGAGGCTGCATGCAGGGAGGCTGAGTGCAGGCACAGGGCTGGGGCAGCTGCCAGGGAGGCTCCAGGCCCCAGAGGGCAGTTTGTCTTGCTCTGCTGCAGCAGGGGGGGGACTTGGCTGCTGGAAAGAACAAAAATGCTGCTTCTTTATCCCCCCCCACCCTGTGGTATAGCTTGGAGCTATGAATGCATCCAGCAGCTCCCCCCAGGCAGGAGCCTGCAGCTGTCATGCCCATTCCACAGTGCAATCCTTCAGCATCCTCCTCTGCAGGAAGGTCACAGCACTGTGCTCTGAGCAGGCAGCCCTGGGAACCCGAGTGCTGCAGAGGAAAACATTCAGTGTGCAGCCTTGTGTCTGACTTTATCATTTTAATACACCAACAACCCCAGCCTCCCCCGGGGGACATGAGCCAGGAATACAAATAACAGGATGGGAAGGTCCCTGCAGCAGCTCTGTGTGATGCAGGCTGTGTCCTCCCTTTTCCTGAGGCAGGGAGGCAGCACCCAGGGGGGCAGGGAGCCTCTGGAGCCTGCCCTGGCTTTGGGAGCGGTGCTGATGGCTTCACCAACAGGAAGCACCTTCCAGGTGCAGGATAAAGCAGGGCTGCAAAATAAGAGCTCTGAACAGTTTGGGGCAGGGCCACTGATGCTTGGAGCATTTTAGTCCTGATTACACTTTCCACCTCTCTTCCCTTCTGAAAAGGAACTGCTGCAGGCTCTCCCCAGGACGCTGGGAGGAGGCAGGGGAGCAGAAGGGCCTGGACTGGGCCGTGGCTGTTTGCCCTTTGTAAAGCAGCTGCTGAGTGCAGAGCATGAACCTGAAGCTGTTCTCTTTCTGGCCTCCCCACTGCAGATCATGTCTCCATTGGGGGGCTTGGGGACAGCTTCTACGAGTATCTGATCAAGTCCTGGCTGATGTCGGACAGGAAGGACTCGGAAGCCAAGAGGATGTACGACGAGGCGCTGGAGGCAAGCAGCAGGCTGGGCTGGGGGGGAGGGGGCTGGGGGGGGTTTCTGGGGGGGTTTCTGGGGGGGTTTCTGGGGGGGTGCACATTGTTCAGCAGAATATTTCAGGGAAAAGGGTCTTAGATTGAGAGGTTCATAGAATGGGTTGGGTTGGAAGGGACCTTAAAGCTCAGCCAGTTCCAACCCCCCCTGCTGTGGGCAGGGACACCTCCACCAGCCCAGGCTGCTCAGGGCCTCATCCAGCCTGGCCCTGAACACCTCCAGGGAGGGCACAGCCACAGCCTCCCTGGGCAGCCTGTGCCAGGCTCTCCCCACCCTCACTCTCAAGAATTTCTTCCTAATCTCCAGCCTCAATCTCCTCTCCTCAAGCTTCAGACCATTGCCTCTCACTCCCAGCCCTTGTCACAAGTCCCTCCCCAGCTCTCCTGCAGCCTCTTCAGGTACTGGAAAGCTGCTCTAAGGTTTCCCTGGAGCCTTCTCCAGGCTGAACAGCCCCAGCTCTCCCAGCCTGTGCCCACAGGGGAGGTTCTCCAGCCCTCTGATCATCTTTGTGGTCACTTCTGGAGCCTCTCCAGCAGCTCCAGGTCCTTCTTGTGCTGGGGGCACCAGAAGTGGAGGCAGTGCTGCAGGTGGGGGCTGAGCAGAGCGGTGCAGGGGGGCAGAATCCCCTCCCTGCTCCTGCTGACCTTTGAGTTTCCTTGATACTCACTCCTGCCCACTAAGTATCTTGCAGTGCCTGGTAGGTAACTTACTCTTGCTGCCCACTGAGCACCTTCACAGCCTGTTCCCATCCCTTCAGGCAATAGAGAAGCACTTGGTCAGGAAGTCTGCTGGAGGCCTGACCTACATTGCCGAATGGAGGGGTGGCATCCTGGACCACAAAATGGGGCACCTGGCTTGCTTCTCTGGGGGCATGATAGCACTGGGAGCTAAGCAGGCTGGAGAGGAGAGGAAGCAACACTACATGAAGCTGGCAGCAGAGATAACAAACACCTGCCACGAGTCCTACGCACGCTCAGGTACAGCTGGGGGCTGCAGGGGCGGGGAGGGGGCACCCACGGCCCCCAGCTGCGTGTGGCAGAGCTCTGCAGCAGGGGCTCTGTGCTGCAGCAGCATCTGCATCCCTCTGGGGGGCTTTCAGGCCTCTTTCCCTGGGCTGCCTGAAGAGAAAGCAGCATGGCTTAGGCAGGGGGCAGCTGGGGCAGGTGTGAGCTCCTGTGCACAGCTGGGGAGTGAACCCAGAGCTGGAGCCCTGCCCCAGCAGCAGGCTGGCCTGAGTCTGGCCCTTCCCAGCCCTTTGCAGGCCAGAAGGGAGGTTGTACAGAGACTAACTGCAAGGTGTCCCACTCCATGGAGCAGAGCAGCTGGTCCACAGCTGTGTGCTGTCAGCTGTAGCTACCCTCAGAAACCCTTCACCCTCACCTAGATGGCATCCAGACACAGCTCAGAGGAGTGGCAGTGGGCACAGCTGATGCAGTGTGTGGAGCTGCCCCTAGCTGGACACCAGCTGCACAGCTCAGAGTGGCAGTGGGCACAGCTGATGCAGTGTGTGGAGCTGTCCCTGGCTGGACACCAGCTGCACAGCTCAGAGTGGCAGTGGGCACAGTGATGCAGTGTGTGGAGCTGCCCCTAGCTGGACACCAGCTGCACAGCTCAGAGTGGCAGTGGGCACAGCTCATGCTGCAGTGTGTGGAGCTGTCCCTGGCTGGACACCAGCTGCACAGCTCAGAGTGGCAGTGGGCACAGCTCATGCTGCAGTGTGTGGAGCTGCCCCTGGCTGGACACCAGCTGCACAGCTCAGAGTGGCAGTGGGCACAGCTGATGCAGTGTGTGGAGCTGCCCCTAGCTGGACACCAGCTGCACAGCTCAGAGTGGCAGTGGGCACAGCTCATGCTGCAGTGTGTGGAGCTGTCCCTGGCTGGACACCAGCTGCACAGCTCAGAGTGGCAGTGGGCACAGCTCATGCTGCAGTGTGTGGAGCTGCCCCTGGCTGGACACCAGCTGCACAGCTCAGAGTGGCAGTGGGCACAGCTGATGCAGTGTGTGGAGCTGTCCCTAGCTGGACACCAGCTGCACAGCTCAGAGTGGCAGTGGGCACAGCTCATGCTGCAGTGTGTGGAGCTGCCCCTGGCTGGACACCAGCTGCACAGCTCAGAGTGGCAGTGGGCACAGCTCATGCTGCAGTGTGTGGAGCTGTCCCTAGCTGGACACCAGCTGCACAGATCAGAGGAGTGGCAGAGGGCACAGCTGATGCTGCAGTGTGTGGAGCTGTCCCTAGCTGGACACCAGCTGCACAGCTCAGAGTGGCAGTGGGCACAGCTGATGCTGCAGTGTGTGGAGCTGTCCCTGGCTGGACACCAGCTGCACAGCTCAGAGTGGCAGTGGGCACAGCTGATGCAGTGTGTGGAGCTGTCCCTGGCTGGACACCAGCTGCACAGCTCAGAGTGGCAGTGGGCACAGCTGATGCTGCAGTGTGTGGAGCTGTCCCTAGCTGGACACCAGCTGCACAGCTCAGAGTGGCAGTGGGCACAGCTCATGCAGTGTGTGGAGCTGTCCCTAGCTGGACACCAGCTGCACAGCTCAGAGTGGCAGTGGGCACAGCTCATGCAGTGTGTGGAGCTGTCCCTAGCTGGACACCAGCTGCACAGCTCAGAGTGGCAGTGGGCACAGCTCATGCTGCAGTGTGTGGAGCTGTCCCTGGCTGGACACCAGCTGTGAGGCTGATCCAATAGCCAGGTCTGAGTGATCTCACCTCAGACAGGAGCCTGAGTTAAATGCTGGCATGAAAGCAGCACAACAGCACCTGGAGAGCTCTGCTGTGTCCCCCAGCTGCTCACTGCCTGCCTGTGGCTTTGTCTAGACACCAAACTGGGCCCTGAAGCCTTTCGCTTCGACGCCGGCAGTGAAGCCATGGCAACCAGGCTCAGCGAGCGCTACTACATCCTGCGGCCCGAGGTGGTGGAGAGCTACATGTACCTGTGGAGGCTGACACACGACCCCAAGTACAGGCAGTGGGGCTGGGAGGTGGTCAAGGTAAGGCTGCTGGAGTCTTGGGAAACTCTTCCCCGTGGTCATTAACAGAGCAGGAATGATTTGTGTTCAGAGAGGCAGGAATGCAGCCTGGGGCAGCTGTGGTGTGGGCAGCAGGAGCAGGGCAGGGGCTGCCCCCCGGGCTGGGCACTGCTGAGGCCACACTGGGATCAGTTCTGGGCCCTCACTCCAAGAAGGACTTTGAGGGCTGGAGCAGGTCCAGAGAAGGGCAATGAAGCTGGGAAGGGTCTGGAGAGCAGGGCTGGGGAGGAGCAGCTGAGGGAGCTGGGGGTGTGCAGCCTGGAGGAGGCTGAGGGAGACCTCCTTGCTCTCTGCAGCTCCCTGAGAGGAGGCTGGAGCCAGCTGGGGGTTGGGCTCCCTACTATCAAGTGATAGAACAAGAGGAAGTGGCCTCAGATTGCACCAGGGGAGGTTTAGGTTGGGCATCAGAAGGAACTTCTTCCCTGAAAGGGTTCTCAAAGCCTGGGCCAGGCTGCCCAGGAGGTGGCTGCATCCCTGTCCCTGGAGGTGTTTCAGAGGGGCAGGGCTGTGCTGCTGAGGCTTCTCTTCCTTTTGCCAGGCCCTGGAAAAGCACTGCAGAGTAGAAGCTGGCTTCTCTGGCATCCGAGATGTTTACAGCACAACCCCAACCCATGACAACATGCAACAGAGCTTTTTCCTTGCAGAGACTTTGAAGTAAGTAGAGAGGCCTGGAGCAGCTCTGTGAGGAGCAAAGGCTGAGAGCCCTGGGGCTGAGAGCCTGCAGAGGAGCAGCCCCAGAGGGGAGCTGAGCAATGCTCAGTGAGAGCTAAAGGCAAGAGCTGGGGGGCAAGAGGCTGGGGGGCAAGAGGCTGGGGCCAGGCTCTGCTCAGTGGTGCCCAGGGAGAGGCCAAGGGGCACAAAGGGAACAGAAGGAGAAACTTCTTTGTTGTGAGGCTGCTGGGGGCCTGGAGCAGGCTGCCCAGAGAGGCTGTGGAGAGCTTCCAACCCCCCCTGGGCACTGTGCCCCTGGGCAGGCTGCTGTGGGAGCCCTGCTGCAGCAGGGGGCTGGGCTGGGTGAGCTGCAGAGATCTCCTCCAGCCTGCACCACGCTGGGATTCTGTGCTTGGAGTCCCAGCTGAGCTTCCTTTAATCTGCCTTTGCCCCCATCCTCTCCCCACCCCCTGGCTGCAGGTACCTCTATCTCCTGTTCTGTGAGGATGATGTGCTGTCCCTGGACGACTGGGTGTTCAACACAGAGGCTCACCCCCTGCCAGTCAACCACACAGACTGGAAGGGCAGCGTGCAGTAGGAGGCCTGCCTGGGGTCCTGCCACTCCTTCCCTTCCAAGGGATTCCTCTGCTTCCCAAAATGGTATTTTGGGGGCACCACTCCAATTCTGGACAGTATTCCATTGGGAAGAGGAAACCACCATGTAAGCACCTTCTTTTCCTCTGTGAGGAGCTCTACTAGCCTGGTCATGAGGGATGTTTCTTCTGGGCCATACTGTCCACAGTCCACAGACATTCCTTTATACAGAGAATTTCTATGAAGCCCACTGGTTGCTTTTGGTTTGCCTCCTCGTGGCCAAAGCACTGGGAGTTTGCCATAAAATAGACTTCCCAGACACCTCCCTTTGGTTTTCTGTTTGATTCTTGCCTTTCTTACACTCTTGGGTTTCTGATGCACAGCTCTCCATGTGCTGGGCTTGCCAGGGGGGCAGCAGTCCGGGCTGCTCAGGAAGGACAGGGCAGGAGGATGAGGAAGAGGAGTTGGCCTTTGTGTGAGGGAGCAGCTGGAGTGCACCCCCCACTGCCTGGGGATGGATGAGGAGCTGACAGAGCTCATGGGTTAGGATTAAATGAGGACAGGTAAAGGGACCAGGGAGGAGAAGAGGCCCAGGCCCTCTGCAGCCAGCTAGCAGCAGCCTCAGGTTTGAATTTGCAGGCCCTGGTCTTTGGGGGGGGGTTCAGCCACCTTGCTGCCTGCTGGAAGGACAACACAGCAGGGCATAAGGAATCCTGGAGGTTCCTTGGCTGGACTGATGGGAACAGCCTCCTCCAAGGGACTGAGGAGCCAACAGAGAGGTGCTCTGCTGCACCTCATGCTCACCAGCAAGCAGGAGCTTCTTGGGGATGTAACAGAGATCAAAGGCAGCTTTGCCTGCAGTGATGATGAGAGGGGCAGTTCAGGAGCCTCAGGACAAGAGTGAAAAGCAAGCTCTCAGACCTGGGCTCCAGGAGCACAAACTTTGGGCTCTCCAAGGATCTGCTTGGAAGAGTCCTGTGGGATAAGACCCTGGAGGGGAGAGCAGCCTGAGCACCCCAGGAGTCAATACTGGGCCCAGACCTGTTTGAGATCTCCACTGCTGATCTGGATGGTGGGGCAGGAGGTGCCCTGAGCAGGCTGGCTGGTGACCCAGCAAAGAAAGCAAATGGTCTGCTGGGCTGCATTAGGCCAAGAATCGCCAGCAGGCCAAGGGAGGCTGTCCTGTGCCTCTGCTCAGCACTGTGAGGCCACATCTGCAGTGCTGGGTCCAGTCCTGGGCTTCTCAGTACAGGAGAGACAGGGAACTGCTGGAGAGAGTCCACCAAGGGGCCATGGAGATCTTGAAGGGACTGAAACATCTCTGCTGGGAGGACAGACTGAGAGACCTAAGACTGGTCAGACTGGAGGAGACTCAGGGGGGATCTTGTTGATGTCCACAAACCCCTGGAGGGAGGTGGACAGAGCCAGGCTCTTGCTGGGATGATGCCCAGGGACAGGAGCAGAGGCTGGGCACAAAGTGGGGCACAGGAGAGGCCCTCTGAGCATCAGGAAACACTTTTTGACTCTGCAGGGGGCCAGGCACTGGCACAGGTTACCCAAGGAGGCTCTGGAGGCTCTGTCCATGTTGACACTCAAAAGCTGCCAGGACACAGCCCTGGGCAACTCTCCCTGGAGCTGGCCCAGATGGAGCCCAGAGGTCTCTCAGCCCTTCTGTGGTGTCCAAGTGGTAACTGAATCAAAAGCTCTCTGCAAAGTTCTTGAGCCTGCTGTGGTTTTAGATCCTCCTTCTGTGCTCTCAGCTCACACCTAGCAGACAGCAGCTCTCATCTCGCCTCCCTTGCTGGGGTTTGTGTTTTTCTACTTTGATTTGGAGCTAAATGTTATGAGTCACTTGTAATAATTTCACTGCTGTAATAGATCTGTGAAACAGAATAAAAGCCTTGGGAAATAAAAAGCATGTCTGGGCTGCCTCTCTTTCAGAGCCACCTGTCCAAGACCTGTTACATCATGCTTGGAATCACTAGGTGACAATGCTGATTGATTTCAAGACTGTTGCACAATAGCTGCTGATTTCCAGAGCCAGCCAGGCAGCGTCTGGGCAGCAGCTCCCTGCAGCTGCCTGCTCCCCAGCTGCTGTGCTTTCCACTCGATGGCTTGCTTTCTCCAGCAAGGAATAAACACTCCCCAGCCAAGCTCACTCTCCAGGACACCTTGGGTTTGGCATGAAGTACCTGAAAGAGAAGGGCAAATGGAAGCCAGGCTCTTCCCCAGCTCCAGCCACCGAGCTGGCAGCTGAGCCCCCCGGGGCTGCAGGCAGTGTGCAAGGACGTCCCCGCAGCACTGCTGCCCTGCTGCAGGCTCTGCTCTGGGCTCAGCAGCTCTGCCCCATTGCCCTGCCCCACACAGGCACTGCTCTGGGCTCAGCAGCTCTGCCCCATTGCCCTGCCCTGCTGCAGGCACTGCTCTGGGCTCAGCAGCTCTGCCCCATTGCCCTGCCCTGCTGCAGGCACTGCTCTGGGCTCAGCAGCTCTGGGCTCAGCAGCTCTGCCCCATTGCCCTGCCCTGCTGCAGGCACTGCTCTGGGCTCAGCAGCTCTGGGCTCAGCAGCTCTGCCCCATTGCCCTGCCCCGCTGCAGGCACTGCTCTGGGCTCAGCAGCTCTGCCCCATTGCCCTGCCCTGCTGCAGGCACTGCTCTGGGCTCAGCAGCTCTGCCCCATTGCCCTGCCCCGCTGCAGGCACTGCTCTGGGCTCAGCAGCTCTGCCCCATTGCCCTGCCCTCTGCTCACAGCCAAGCTGTGTGGCCCTCAGTGATGGGACAGTGGTGATCTGGGAGAGGACACAAACCCAGCAGGTTCCACCTCAACTTCTTTAGTGAGAGGCTGCTGGAAGCCTGGAGCAGGCTGCCCAGAGAGATCCTGGAGTCTCCTGCTCTGGAGATTTCAGGAGCTGTCTGGATGAGTGCCTGTGTGGGCTGCCCAGAGAGGTTGTGGAGTCTCCTCTGGAGACTCTGCAGCCCCACCTGGATGTGCTCCTGTGTGCCCTGCCCTGGGTGACCCTGTTGTGGCAGGGGGGTTGGACTGGCTGATCTCCAGGGGTCCCTCCCAGCCCCTGCCACGCTCTGGTCCTGTGCTGTTTGTTCATTCTCTGGAGGTTTGGTTCATGCAGCAGCCTGGGGAGATCAAACTGCTTTGGGGCAGGCTGTGAGAAGCAAAACTGTGTCTCTGAATTCCTGCCTTTGTAATTCCCTGGGAGCAAGAAGGTTGTCAGATGGGGACTTAGCATTATCCCAGGGATAAAGGCCCTGGCTGGTGAGCTCGGCCTGGAGGGATGGGTGTTGGTAAACAACCCTCTCGGGAGTGAGTTGTGTTAGCCCAGAGACTTGGAGCCTGGGAAGCTGCTTTAGCTCAGGGGATTTCTGTGATGGATTAAGGGAATTCTGTAAATACACACATCCTCCTCTTGGAGGAACTCAGAGCACTCTGCCTGCTGAAAGGTAAGCCCCCAAAATAAGTAGTGTGGCTCTGCCTTCCTTTAGACTGCATCCATGGTGCTGGGTAAGGCTCTGCCTCTGGTTTCTCCTCCCCACGAGAGAGCCAAAGCAGTTTCTGTGAAGGCTGCTGGGGGAGAGCTGCTGCTGCTCTCCTTGCACCCCAGTGGCTGCATCACCAGCAGGGAGGTTCTCAGCTGCCCAGCATGCCTGGCAATGTCAAGCTTACTGCTGAGTTTGGTTAGCAAGATGCTGGTGTGGAGCTCAGCACCACTCACACAGAAGCTTCTCGTGGCAAACAGCCCTGCTGGAAAACTCCCACTGCCAGAGCCCCCAGTGCTGCAAACGCTTCTGCCTGTGCTCACAGGACCCCCCAGCTGCATCCCTGCGGCCAGGGGATTCCTCACAGGCATCCAGCTCGGCAGGCACAGGCAGAGCAGGAGCAAGGATCCAAGGATTAGCTTTCCAGGGCCTGGCCCCGACCCACAGCTGGGATTGTTGTGGCCTACAGCAGCGCAGGTAACAGCAATGTTTGCCCCACTGGTGTCTGGATGTGCTCCTGCCCTCTCCTTGCTCCCCAGCACACCTCCTGGCTAGGTGCCCTTGCCCAGGCAGAGCCCTGGACCCGAGGAGCTGTGAGCTGTCATCTCAAGAGCCAGCAGTCCAGAGCCAGGAGCTGTTGGGTTTGCTCTGCTCAGAGCAGGATTCCTCCCCAGCAGATGCCCTGAACGATTTCCCCTTCTGCCTTTCCTTCTTTTTCCTATCATCCCTTCATCCCTTTGTCATCTTTATAGGGTGCTGGTGGCACTGGCAAGGGCTCAGAGGTACAACGAGCCCTTCTGCCTCTCCCCTGAGCGGCGTCACTGGCTGCTCCAGCCGCCCCGGCAGGGCTCCTTGCCCAGCTGGGAGGCTGCAGGCTTTGCCATCGCCTGTCGCCTCTTGCTCGTTTCCCAGACACCCAGGGACATTTATTCCGTTTCAAAGCCATCTTGTCCTCTTACATTCCGTGCTCTAAAGGTACTTGCCAGGTTATTTGAGGTGAGCAACAGCTCTCCACACCTCACTGCCCAGCCTAATGAGTCCGAGATGTTTTCAACGCACAGCTGCTTTAAAGTGCTTGGGCACTTAACTCGTTCACACCTCTCTCTCTCTGCTCCCAGACCTTAGTTAAGTGCTCTGCTAATTCCCATCTTCCCCTGGCCCAAGCACAGCTCCTCTGACGGCGGGGGAGGTGGAGAGCAAGAAGCAGCAGCAGAGTTTCTCACGTTTTCTTCTGCCGTGGAGCTGGCAGAGGGAACCTGCTCCTTCCTCCGTGCAGGCGCAGCCGCGGTGAGTGACAAACAACTCAGTGGCGGTTCTGTCCCTGGGCTCCCCAGGGCAGCCCACTGCTGTCCGAGCTCACCCTCACTGCAGGAGAAAAGCAGCCAAAAGGTTTGTCAAGCCCTGCAACAGGCTGCCCAGGGCAGCCTCCATCCCTGCAGGGCTCTCAGGGCTGTGGTGCTGAGGGAGGTGGTTTAGTGGTGGCCTGGCAGTGCTGGGTTAAGGGTTGATGATCCTAAAGGTGCTGTTAGAGAATCCTAGATCCATAGAATGGGTTAGGTTGGAAGGGGCCTTGAGGATCATCCAATTCCAAGCCCCTGCCATGCCCAGGGACACCTCTCAGCCAGACTCAGCTGCTCAAGGGCTCATCCAACCTGGCCTTGGATCACCTCCAGGCAGGAGGCAGCCACAGCCTCCCTGGGCAGCCTGTGCCAGAGGCTCAGCTCCCTCCTACTGCAGAACTTCCTCAGCTCCACTCTGACCCTGCTCTGCCTCAGCTTCAAACCATTCCCCCTTGTCCTACCTTCAGACCCCCTCATGAAAAGCCCCTCTGCAGCCTCCCTGCAGGATGCCTTCAGCTACCAGGAGGCAGCTCTGAGGTCCTCCCAGAGCCTTCTCTACTCCAGGCTGAGCCCTGGGGTTTGTTCAGCTCACTGATGTGGATGGGAATGGCTCAAAATCTGGGTGGGAACTGCTCACAACTCAGAATTCCCAACCCCTTCCTCCTTCTTTTGCTGCAGCTCACTCCTGCTCTCCTCTCCAACCAACCCCACTCCTTTTAAGCCTAGAACAACAACCACCACAAAAACCCCAAGGTGATTTAGGCTTGCTTAAGGGAACAGCAAAGGGCTGAAGATGCTAAAGCTCCCCTCAGAGAAGATCAAACGGTTTTGCTCTCTCAGCCCTGCAGCACCAAATGCTACTAAATCTTCCCCTGGCAATCAGGGCTGGGGGGGGTGTGGATTTTTTCAGCTGTATGTGAAAGGAGGAGCAGGAGGTTGATGGATGAGGCAAGGTTTCAAACGACTTACAGAGAGCTCTCTCTTGGCTGAGGAAGGATGTGGCACAGACAAAAAAAAAAGGTGGAAAAGTGAAGTGTTGGAAAGGTTCCTCGAAATGACTCAAAATGGTGAAGTGAAAGCAGGAGGTTGAGGCTTCTGTGGGCTCCCACGGCCCAGAGGGCAAGTGGGGTCCTGGGGGGCAGGAAGAGTGTGGCCAGCAGGGCAAGGAGGGTTTGCTTCTGCCTGTGCTCTGCCCTGGTGAGGCCAGGGAGCAGCTCTGGAGAGACAGAGAGCTGCTGGGGAGAGCCCAGGGCGGGCTGCGGAGCTGCTGGGGAGAGCCCAGGGCGGGCTGCGGAGCTGCTGGGGAGAGCCCAGGGCGGGCTGCGGAGCTGCTGGGGAGAGCCCAGGGCGGGCTGCAGAGCTGCTGGGGAGAGCCCAGGGCGGGCTGCGGAGCTGCTGGGGAGAGCCCAGGGCGGGCGGCGGAGCTGCTGGGGAGAGCCCAGGGCGGGCTGCGGAGCTGCTGGGGAGAGCCCAGGGCGGGCTGCGGAGCTGCTGGGGAGAGCCCAGGGCGGGCTGCGGAGCTGCTGGGGAGAGCCCAGGGCGGGCTGCGGAGCTGCTGGGGAGAGCCCAGGGCGGGCTGCGGAGCTGCTGGGGAGAGCCCAGGGCGGGCTGCAGAGCTGCTGGGGGGCCTGGAGCAGCTCTGAGCAGCAGAGGCTGAGAGCCCTGGGGCTGGGAGCCTGCAGCAGAGCAATGCTCAGTGAGAGCTGAAGGAGCTGGGGGGGGCAAGAGGCTGGGGCCAGGTCTGCTCAGGAGTGCCCAGGGACAGGGCAAGGGGCACAAAGTGGCAGCCAGGAGGCTGCAGCTGAGCAGGAGGAGAAAGTTCTCTGTTGTGAGGCTGCTGGAGCCTGAGCAGGCTGCCCAGAGAGGCAGTGCAGAGCTGCCAACCCCCTTGGCCCCTGTGCTCCCGGGCAAGCTGCCGGGGGAGCCCTGCTGGAGCCGGGCCTTGGGCTGGGGGAGCGCCAGGGGTCCCCTCCAGCCCCTCCGCGCTGGGACTCTATCAGGGGAGGCTGCAGGAGGGCAGCAGCCAAGCCCCGCACCGCCCGGCGGGGACGGCACAGTCCCGCAGCCCCCGCCCGGCCCCCGCCCGGCCCCCGGCCCCCTGCCCCGGCCCCGGCCCCTCCTCAGCAGGCTCTCCCCTCCCGCTCCCCTGCCCCCTTCCCCGGCCCCTCCTCAGGAGGCTCTCCCCGGCCCCCTTCCCCGGCCCCCCCCCAGCCGGCTCTCCCCGCCCGCCGGCCGCGGCCATGGCGGCTCCGTAGCGGCGGCGGCGGCGCCCGAGCGCAAGGCGATGGCGGAGCCCGCCGCGGCCCCCCCGCGCCTGGCCCTGGCCCTGGCCGCTCTGGCGGCCTTGGTCGCCGTGAAGTATTACCGGGACGCCGAGACGGCCCGGCAGCAGGTAACGGAGGCGGCGGGGGTCGAAAGAGGAGCACTGGGGGCAGGAGGCTGCGCGGAGGCTGCGCTGCCCCTGTGAGGGGAGCGGAAAATGGCGGCCGGGAAAGGGCGGGAAGCGGCTGGGGGCCGGGGGGGATGGCTGCCCGGGGGGGATGGCTGCCCGGGGGGAGGTGGGCATGAGTGCGGCTGAGGGGAGCGCCGGGCTGGCCATGGGCGGGCTGAGGGGGGCAGGACAGCGGCCAGCAGGGCAGAGGTGGCTGCTGAAGGGACCACCACAGGTCCGTGGTCGTCAGGGTTGAGGGAGCCGAGAGGCTGAGGAGGCTGCTGCCGGGCTGAGGGGAGCAGCACAGGACGGTGGCTACTGAGGCTGAGGTGCCAGGCTAAGGGCATTGATGGCCATCAGGATTGAGGTGGCCACAGGGGCTGAGGTGGCTGCTGCGGGGCTGAGGAGAGCACCAGCTGGCCCCTGCCAGGCTAAGAGACTCTCCAGGCGCCGATGCCCCTTGGGGTGAGGGTGGTCACAGAGGTTGGGGTGGCTGCTGCGGGGCTGAGGAGAGCACCAGCTGGCCCCTGCCAGGCTAAGAGACTCTCCAGGCGCCGATGCCCCTTGGGGTGAGGGTGGTCACAGAGGTTGGGGTGGCTGCTGCGGGGCTGAGGAGAGCACCAGCTGGCCCCTGCCAGGCTAAGACTCTCCAGGCGCCGATGCCCCTTGGGGTGAGGGTGGTCACAGAGGTTGGGGTGGCTGCTGCGGGGCTGAGGGGTTGATTTCTCCTCCACCTCAGCTTGTGCCTCGCCTGCTGCCATGGAAATGTTTCTTTGGCCAAGCAGCCCACAGGCAGGTGGGAGAAGAAGACTTTGTGCAAACCACAGCCCTCCTGCTCTGGCTGACAAAGCTCCATCTCCCTCCCCTGGCACAGGCAGGGAAGCTTCATTGCTTTCAAGCCCAGCTTAGAAAGGAAAAAGAAAAGAGCCCCCAGGCCCTGGAGAGCTTTCTCGCAGGTGCTGTCAGCAGAAGGCCAAGCCCTGACATCTCTCTCCCCTTCCAAACACCATTTCTGTCATCCCCTTCTCGGGGTGCAGCAGCCCTGCTGCCTGCTCTGGAGCAGTCTCTGTTCCCCTGCTGCTGGGGCCTTGCCTCCAGCAGGTCCTTGTGGTGCTGGTGTGGCTGAGGCTGTGTGGAGGAGCTCACAGGCTGCTGCTGCTGGGCCTGGAGCGTGGGGATGGCTGTGTCCAAGGGGAGCCATCTGTCCTCGGGGCTGTGCAGAGCTGCTGTGCTGTCCCAGGGCTGCCTGCAGCCTGCGGAGGAGGCTGACTGAACAGCTCTGGGGAGGGCAGCACGGGCAGGAGCAGGCAGCAGGTTGCCCCAGAGAGCAGCTGGACACTGGAATCATCTCCTAGGGGCAGCAGGGGGTTGCCCTGCGTCGGTCAGCTTGAAGAAGCAGGGTGCTGGGCCAGCTCCTTTCAACGCCACCATCACCTGGACAGGCTGGAGCTGGTCCTTGGGGTCCCTCTGCCCTGGTACTCTGGCATTCCTGAATCCCTTGTTTTTAAGCTCCTGCACACCCTTGGCTCAGCCATCTCCACATCCAGGCCTCTGGTTTGTATTCCAGGAGGGGTTTATTTCTGTCTCAGTCCTGGAACTGCCCTGGAAGGCTCTCAAGTGCTTTTGTTGCTGCAGCTGTTGGGAGCAGAGCCTTGCAGGCTGCATCAGTGCTGCTCCAGGCTGGCAGGCAACAGATGGCAGATAAAGTGGTTGAGGAGCTGAGGGGATGGGGATGGTGCTGCAGGCAAGGAGAACAGACAGGCTCCAGCAGCAGGATGCAGAGTGCTTAGCCTTGGCTCCAGGCTGTAAGGGGGGTGGCAGAAGAAGCCACCCCAAGTGCTGGGTCACAGGCTGCCTGGCAGGGCACTGCCTTGTCTGCCTTGCTCTGTGTCTCCTGCTCCCTCACATCAACGTGGAGCTCTCTTCTGCTGCCTGCAAGTTGTCCCTTTCCCTGCAGTGCTGAGTGGGACTAGGAGCACCTAGAGGCTTTCTGGGGCTGCTCCAGGGGAGGTGTTTTCCACTGGCTCATCCATGTGTGGGCTCTGCAGATGGAGGAGCACAACCTGCAGCACAGGAGTTTAAAATCCTTCGCCTGGAGGGTGGCAGAGCCCTGGGGCAGGCTGCCCAGGGAGGTTGTGGAGTCCTCTTCTCTGGAGGCAATCCAAACCCACCTAGCTGTGTTGCTGTGTGATTTACCCTAGGTGCATCTGCTGCAGCAGCAGGGTTGGACTGGATGATCTTCAGGGGTCCCTTCCAGCCTCCTGTTATTCTGTGGAGCTGGGGCAGAGGGTGGCTGGGCTCTTGCAGAAGCTCCAGGGCTGCCCAGAGCAGGGCCAAATGAGTAGGCAGCTGGGAGCCAGGGGCTGAAATGCTCCATCCAGCCCTGAGGGTGGAGGCTTGGAGAGGAATCTGAGCATGGGTGGGGGTGGAGCTGCTTTCTGCAGCTGCTTCCCACAGGCTCAGTCGATTTGCTTTGTGGTTTTGTGCTGGGGACAGTCAGGGATTTACCTGCCTCTGTGCCCTGGGCTTCAGGGAATGGCAGAAAGGACCTCCAGGTTCCCTGCATCTCCACAGGCTCAGGGAGCAGCTGCCTGGAAGGAGCAGTTGGAAGTTTTCTGACACAAGGCTTCTGGGGCCAGACTCTGAGCAAATGATTCAGCTGGAATTACTCAGGCAGCTGGAGCTGGGATGTGCTCAGCCAACAGTTCCTGGACACCCAGCCCCATTGTAAACAGCAGAGAGTGCTGCCAAGGGTTGTCCAGCCCTGGCTCTGCTGCTCTGTGGGTGTGCTGCAGGGCATGCAGAGCAGCCCCCAGCCTCAGAGGGGCTGCAGGGCCTTGCTGCAGGGGGGTGCAGTCTCACTCACCTCTTCCTCCCAAACCAGGAGCTGGCAATGAAGTCCCTGGGCAGTGAAGGGCTGTTCCTGTTCTCTTCTCTGGACACAGACAATGATCTCTACCTCAGCCCAGAAGAGTTCAAGCCCATAGCTGAGAAGCTGACAGGTGGGTTTCTGGCTGCCCCCCGGTGGGATGGATGCTGGGGGTCTTTGCAGGAGCACTGCAGCAGGCTGGGCAGGGAGGTGGTGTTTGGGGTCTTGGTTACATGAAGGGAGGCTGTGGAGCTTTGTGTGCTTTAGAAGAGGCTTAAGCCCTGGGCATGGCTTTCACAGAGGGTTTGGATGAGGTGGAGGATCCCATTGCTGGCCTAGCAGAGGACAGGAGTGACTTTGTGGAGAGCTTAAAGGGGATTTGGGATGGGTGAATGCAACAAATAGAGCTCAGCCCAGGCTGGGCCAAAGCTATTAGTGGCTGGCAGGGCTTCATTCATACCCTCACAGCCTCTCAGACAGCAACTGTGAGAGCTCATGCTTGGAGCCCAGCAGCCTGTGGCCAATGTCCCCTGGTGGTGCCAGCAGGCAGAGTGGGTTGGTAATGTAGAGGAGAGCTTAAAGTGCTGCCAAAACACAGCCAGGTTTTGCTTGGGCTGCATTAAATGGGCTAAAGCCTGTGGCCTGATCCCTGCTGGGTGAAATGAGACTCCTCAGCTGAGCTGGGCAGGCTGGGAGAGCTGTCCCCTCCAAGGAGGACTCCCCTTTAATTCATGCAGCCAGAGCTGCTCCCTGGGTGGGTCTGAGCTGGTAGGGACAGCTGGGAAGCTCCCAGGGCTCCTGGATTTGCCAGGATGAATGTGTAAGCACTTCCCAATGGCTTGAAAAGGGAAGGAGGGGAAAGTGCTGCTGCAATTCCTGTCCCTTTGCCTAGGGGTTGCTCCCATCCCCGAGGCTGAGGAGGAGGAGCTGCCTGATCCCAGCGGGGAGACCTTGTCTGTGGTGGCTAAATTCCAGCCCTTGGTCATGGAAACGATGACCAAGAGCAAGGATGGCTTCCTGGGGGTAAGTATCCTGCAGGGGGTGTGGGGCCAGAGATCCTGCTGGAGAGAAGTGCTGTGGGCTGGCAGCAGTGCTGGGGGGAGGGGGGGTGGTCTTGTTGAGCCCCTGGGATCTGCTTGGAGAGCAAAGTCCCTGCTCTGGGCAGCATTTCAGCATTTGCAGTGCACTCAGCAGTGCTGTGCCCCACTTAGCTCTCCCTTCCTGGGGAGCAAGGAGCAGGCTTTGGAGATGGCTCTCCTGGAGCCAGGCCTGAGGGCAGTGCTGCTGTGTGCTCTCTTCCCCCTCTCCCACCCCCTGCTCCCTCACTGTCAGCTGACAGAGCTGTTTGGTGGGGTAGGAAGAATTGAAACCATGATTTCCCCTCAGCCCCCTTGTCCAGAGCCTGCTCCAGCCCAGCTCTGCTGCAGCCCAGGCTGAGCTCTGGTGGTGTCTTCTCTTCACAGATTTCCCACGTTGCTCTCTCTGGGCTGAGGAATTGGACAGCCCCAGCAGTGCCTCTGAGTGTGTTGCTTGCCAGGCAGTTCAAAGCCTTCCTTCCTCCAAAGAACAAAGTGGCTCTGGGGGATCCCTGGTGGATAATTCCCAGTGAGCTGAACATCTTCACTGGCTACCTTCCCAACAACAGATTCTACCCTCCTCCTCCCAAGGGCAAAGAGGTGAGAGGTGAAGCTTCACTTCTGTGTGCCTGAGGGGCAGCTGTGGCCATGTTCTGCCTTGCTGAGCTGAAGGAGTCCCTGGAGGGGATGTGGCTGTTGCATTATTGTCTCCCTGAGCTCCCTGAGGGAGCCAAAAAGGCTGCAGTGCACAGCCAGGAGCACCACCTCCTCCTCTGGAGGGGAACCTGGGGGCAGGCAAAAGCTCTCTCAGGGCCACAGGAGGCTGAGTGGAGTAACCTCAGCTTGGCTTCACTGAACTGCTTGGGGTTTTGCAGAGGGTCACTCAGAGAGCCACATGTGGAGTGTTGCATCCAGTTGTGGGCTCCCCACTTCCAGAGAGACAGGGAGCTGCTGGAGAGAGTCCAGTGGAGGCTGCAAAGGTGCTGAGGGGCCTGGAGCAGCTCTGTGAGCTGAGGCAGGCTGAGAGCCCTGGAAGAGCAGCCCCAGGGGGGAGCTGAGCAGTGCTCAGCAAGAGCTGAAGGTTGGGGGGCAAGAGGCTGGGGCCAGGCTCTGCTCAGTGGTGCCCAGGGACAGGGCAAGGGGCAGAAACTGGAACCCAGGAGGTTCCAACTGAGCAGGAGAAAATTCCTTGGTGTGAGGGTGCTGGAGGCTGCCCAGGGGTTGTGGAGTCTCCTCCTCTGGAGACATCCAACCCCCCCGGGCACTGTGCCCCTGGGCAGGCTGCTGTGGGAGCCCTGCTGGAGCAGGGGCTTGGGCTGGGTGATCTGCAGAGATCCCTTCCAGCCTCCACCATGCTGGGGCTCTGTGGAAGCACTGCCATGGGTGGCAGAGCTGGCAGCCAGGGTGAGTGCTGTGCTGCCAGGGGCAGCTCTGTCTGCACACAGTCTGTTGCAGCAGCCTGGCTGTGGCCCTGCCCCGGGCTGCTGGGGCAGGTCTCAGCCAGCACACAGCTGCTGGGCCTTGGCAGCCTGCTGCCTGTATTGATCCCATAGCCACTCTCTCAGAGTCTGAAGCAGTGTTGGTGGAGGCAGCCTCCCAGATCAGCTTACTGTGCTCAGATGTTCACCCAGCTGGGCTGGTGGAAGCCTGCAGAGAGTGGGAGCAGCGCAGCAGGCCTGGGAGGTGACTGTTGTGGGAGGCAGCCTCTTGCTTCATCCCCTTGCTCTGGGACTAGGCAGGTCCTGAGCCAAGGCTGAAGCCTTCTGCCTTGCAGCTGTGGTGGGAGGGTGCTGTGGAGCTGCAGCTGCCCCGGGGGGGGCAGGGGTTGGCCCTGCTGCTCACTCTTCTTCCCCAGGTCCTGATCCACAAGCTCCTGAGCATGTTCCACCCGCGGCCCTTCGTCAAGACTCGCTTTGCTCCCCAGGGAGCTGTGGCCTGCATCCAAGCCATCAGCACCTTCTACTACACCATAGCCTTCAGGTGAGGCCCTGGGGGCACTTGGGTCTTAGTTCCATATTTCAGGGGAGTGGAGAAGGCCTCTGGGAGCCGTGGCAGAGGGGGTGGGGGTGGCATGGCGTGTGCGGTCGTGTTCCTGAGCAAGGTCAGATGGGCCCTGGCTGGAGGGAGGTGAAGCACTTGGAGGAAGAGGATGGCTCACAGCCAGCCCCTGCCTGTGTGTGGCACTTTGCTGGTGCCCAAAGACCCCTCATAATCCCAGTGTCCCTGAGGCCCTGCTGAGGCAGGGGCTGTTGCCCAGCTGCAGCAGAGCAGCCCTTCTCCATCACCCTTCCTTTGGAGCTGTCCCTGGCTGCAAGGGGAGAGGCTGCTTAGCAAGGAATGAGTCAGATGGTGGCCGGGGGGGAAGTGTTCTCTTGTTCTGCTGAGGGTGTTACACACAGCTTTTGTTTGCCTGACCCAGCTGGAGGGGAGGCTGAAGGGGTCTTGGCCTGTTCCAGTGTTCAGGAATTGCTGATGCAACTCATCCTGCTTGGCTGGACACCTGCTGCCCAGTTCCAACAGGCATGGCTGCTGGAGATGGGTCTGACCCCGGGGATCTGCTCCAGTCTTTTCCTCTCTTCATTGTGCTTTCTGAAAGGCTTTTGGAGCTGAACCCCTGTCCCAGTTTGCCTTTCTAATTTCTGGTGCCTGGAGATAACTTCTCCCTGCTGTCATCTGCAGTGCCTGAGCCATTCTCTCCTCCTGGCACTGCAGCTGATGGCTCCTTTCTCCTTTCAGGATCCATGCTGAGTTCCAGCTGAATGAGCCACCAGACTTCCCCTTCTGGTTCTCCCCAGGCCAGTTCACAGGGCACATTGTCCTCTCCAAGGACTCAGCCCACGTCCGGGAGTTCAGGCTCTTTGTCCCCAACAGCAGGTACAGCCCAGAGCCTCTGGGGTGCTGTGCAGGAGTGGGGCTGTGTGTGCAGGGAGGCTGCTGGCAGCTCTGCCCCTTGCTCTGGGTGGGCAGCTCCCACAGCCAGCTCTGGGCAGGCTGCTTCTGCTCTTTGCTTACCTGCTGTCCCCACACATCCTTCCCTGCCAGCAGTTGCCGTGGGCACCCTGTCCTCCCTTCTCTGGCTACAGCTGCTCCCCAGGCTGCTTCTGTTGCCCTTCTCAGGAGCAGCTGTGTTGATGGACAGCTCTGGGGAGCATCTGGCTCAGAAGAGGCAGGGAAGGTCAAAGGGCAGGGGGGGGGACAGGGGAGAAGCAGGGCAGAGGTTGCTGGGGGCATGGAGCATGGGCTGGGGATCGTTGTCCTTGCACAGCCTGGCCTGCCCCTGGCACCTGCTGCAGCCCCATGGCCAAGCCTCAGCTGTGCTGTGCCAGACCACTTCAGGGAGAGGGGCCTGCAAGGGAGACACAGAGGGATGGGAAACTGAAGCTGTCCTGATACTGCCACAAGCACTGCTCCCCTTGCCCTGTCCCAGCAGGCCCTGGCTGTGGCAGGGACTCCCACAGATGCCAGAGACCTGCTGCAGGCTGCAGAAGGCTGCTGGGCTGTGTGTGATGGAGGAGTTCCTGCTTTTCAGCCAAGGCCCTGGAAAATCTGAGTGAATTGAGCTCTGCAGAGCTGGCAGATGCACCCTCACTACTCACTGAAGATCCCAGACCCATTTCAGGGTCTGATTCACTCCCCAGCAGCTGTCACTTGGTAGCTGGAGGATGGGGAGAGACAGGCAGGGTGTGGAGAGCAGCCCCTGGCAAGCCCCAGTGCCTGGCTCTGGGCACTGGAGCTCAGCACAGCCTGGTGCTCTGTGTCTGCACAGCTGCTCACTAGCTCTTTCCTGCTCTCTGGCAAGCAGCTGGGAGCCTTGCAGAGGCAGAGAGCTTCAAATCTCTTTGCCCATGATGGCTGGAGTGAAAATTCTATTCTAACATTACCCTGGTGACTTAATCCCTGTGGCTCTGTCAGCACATTTGCTCCAGCGAGCAGACACTTCAGCCCTGCCAGCAGCTCCTTAGGAGAGCCTCTGGCTTCCAAAAAGCACTTCCCAAAGTCCAGCAGCATCAGGATGTGCAGGTTAAGTGCTGGGAAGGAAGTGGGGGAGGGCAAAGGAACCTCTCCCTTCCCTGCTCTGACAGGTCTCAGGTGTGGGGGCCTGTGTCACAGCATGGCAGGGGCTGGCAGGGACCTTGGAAGGTCTTCAACTCCAACCCCAGCGTCCGGAGCGCTGGGTGGGTTCCTGGGCCCTGCCCCGGGGTTGCTGGTCTTGTGCAGGGAACACTCTGATCCCTGAGGAGCCAGAGGCTCTGGGCCTCAGTGCTTGAGCCTGCAGTGGGTGTGGTGGTGGGTCTGGGGCTTGCCCTGCCCAGCTGTGGGCTGGGGTGGCTGTGAGCAGGGGGGGTTCTGCTTACAGGTCTCTGAACGTTGACATGGAGTGGCTGTACGGAGCGAGCGAGAGCAGCAACATGGAAGTGGACATCGGTTACCTGCCCCAGGTCTGTGCTCCCTGCCCGTGCTCTGTGTGCATGCAGCATCCCAGCAGGGAGGGACTGCAGCTGCTGTGGCCCTGGGCTGTGTCACCTCAGCTGGCCCTGCTCTTCAGAGCGTTCTCTGAAATGCTTCAGTGCAGCACAAGCTGCTGCTCTGTTCCGGCCCCTGCCGCAGCCTGGCTCCCTCTCGCCACTGCTTGTGCTGCTCTGGTTCTCCCCTCTCTGGGGGCTGAATCCTGAGCTCCTGGAGCCCTGTGACTCTTCCCATTTGTTGAGAAGATGAGGAGCTGAAGCCAGGCTGTGAGCCCAGGGGGTGTGCAAGCTACAGGGTGTCTGAGTTTAGCAACTCTGGGAGGTTATTCCTCTCTTCTGTGGTAATCCCAGCTCCTGGGGTAGGAAACACGAGTCGGGATTTTGACTGCCTGAACGGAACAGTCTCCCTGTCTCCTGAACTAGATTCACCTCTCCCTAATTGCTGAAAGTCAGCAAAAGAGACTTAGGAAATCATTTCCGACGTGGCCGAGCTGCGAGTCCCGGGGAGCTCCTGAGCAGCTGCTGCGCCCTCTGGTGGCTAACCGGGGGCAGTGCCAGGGCTCTGCCGGTGGCGCCAGCGAGCGCTTCCAGCTGGTCCAGCAGGTCCCAGCGGTTTTAAGAGTCTGGTGTCCCACAGCCAGAAACCTCCACTGGGAAGGTGGAAGCATGGAGGTCTCACGCATTCCCAGTGCAGCAAGCCCAGTCAGACAGCACCGAGGGAAATGGAGCTGCTTTCCTGCTGTCCCCCAGCAAAACCCATCTGCAGCTGCTGAAGGGCAGCTCCAGGAGGCCAGAGCTGAAGCTGTGTCTCAGTGTGCAAGAAATAGAGAGGAGTGGGATGCCTGCAGTGTCCAACTGAGCCTCTTCTCCTGCAGATGGAGCTGGAGTCAACAGGACCTTCCATCCCCTCTGTGATCCATGATGAAAATGGGAACGTGATTGACAGCAGGGACCCCTCGGGGGAGCCCATCCACTTTGTGTTCGAGGAGATAGCCTGGCAGCAGCAGATCCCCTGGGAGGAGGCAGCCCAGAAGCTGGAAGTGGCCATGTATCCATTCAAGAAGGTGAGGAGGGGGCTGGGCACATTCCTCTGGGGCAGGTCATCTGCACTGGCACAGGCCTGGAGCCCCAGCAGCACCCAGCAGCCTGGTCAGAGCAGTGCGAGGGGCTCCGGCTCGGCCTGCGGCTCCCAGGCGCTGCCTGCACGGCTCAGTGGGCTGCCAGTGTGCAGGTGAGGGAGTGCAGCACCTCTGAAAGGCCCTTTGGGTGACGCAGGCAGGAGCAAAGCCTGGGTGTCAGCAGTGCCATGCTTGTGCCACAGCTGCAGCCCCATCCTCCCCTCCTTCCTCTTAGCAGCAGCTGCCAAGGCGGCGCTGGAGCGGCGCAGGGATCGGTGCTGCTTGCAGAGCTTTCCTCTGGCCTTGCTCTGCAGCCTTCAGCTGCCTTTGGACCAAGCTTTCCTTATCAGCAGCAAACACACAGCCTGCCTTGTGCCTCTGCACCCTGCAGGGAGACACAGATTTATAGCACTGGGTGACCCAAACTCTCTAACACACCAGCAGCCCGTGGAGCAGATGGCTGCTGCCTGTCACTGCTTGCTTGGCTGAGGGGACATGTTTCAATAGCTGCCTCCTTGTGCCTGGGCTTACAAATGTCCCTTGGAGCTGCCAAGATGTTAATACAAGTTCCCTTCCTTGGAGTGGTTGGAGCAGCCTCTCTGCAGGCTTCCTCTCGGGCAGTTTGGAAGCCGTTTCAGTGAGGTTGGTAATAAATGTCCCCAGGCCAGATGTCCCAGGCTGGCTGAGGTGTGTTTGCAGCCAGATGCTCTCTGCAGTGTGTGAAGATAAGGCTCTGCAGGTGCTGCTGACAGCCCTCATGCTGGGAGGGGCTTGCTGCAATCTCACCAGGAGATGAAGTTGTCCTTGGGGATTGCACCACAGTTGTCTTTGCTCTAATCTGCAGGAGCTGCTGCACGTTAAGCTCTCTCTCTGTCACCTGTGGGATGTGGCAGGTCCTGCAGACCCTGCTCTGTGTGCCTCAAGCCATCTCTCTGTCCCCAGGTCTCCTACCTGCCCTTCACACAAGCTTTTGAGAGAGCAAAAGCAGAGAAGAAGCTGGTGCACTCCATCCTGCTGTGGGGTGCCCTGGACGACCAGTCCTGCTGAGGTGAGGACAGTCCCAGCGTGGCTGGAGGAGTGGTGAGCCTTGTGCTGGCTCCGAGAGGAGCTGGGGTCATGAGCCAGCAGTAAGTGTTGTGCTGCTTGCTCTGGCACTGAAGATGCTGAACAGAAAAGGGCAGAAAGTAAGGAATGACTGACCAGAGCTTGGAGCCTCAGCAGCAGGATCAGAGCTGGTGGAGACAAGCTCTGGGTAACTCAGGTGCCTTTGCTGAGGGAGAGGCATGGCTCTGGTTTTCCCTCTCCTCTCCCCTTCTCAGGCTGCTTGAGTAGAGGCAGCACCTGCAGGGTGAATCATAGCATGGCTTGGCTTGGCTTGGGTTGGGTTGGGTTGGGTTGGGTTGGAAGGGACCTTAAAGCTCATCCAGTTCTAACCCCACTGCCATGGGCAGGGACACCTCTCACCAGCCCAGGTTGCTCCAAGCCTCACCCACAGCCTGGCCCTAAACCCTTCCAGGGATGAGGTGTTCTTGGTGCTCTCTGCTCTTGAAAGCTCTCCAGCCCAGATGGGCTCTGCTCAGCACAAGCAACAGGAGGCATTCAGGGTGGGCCCCCAGGGCCTGATCCTTTCCCAGAGGCACCACAGCAGCCCCCAGGGCCTCCTCCTCCTTCTGTGGCCTTGGAACAGGCTGGGGCTGCTCTGGTGAGGCTTTGAGCACCCACAGGAAGCAGTAAGCTGTGGAAGCCTGCCAAGGAGGGTCAGGCTGGGGGGAGCAGAGCAGGGGCATGGTGGTGGGGGTGGCATCAAGCATGGCAGCAGTGGGTGAGGAAAGACAGCCAAGGCTCTGCCTCCTCCGGCAGGTTCGGGGCGAACTCTCCGGGAGACCGTCCTGGAAAGTTCGCCCATCCTGGCCCTGCTGAACCAGAGCTTTGTGAGCAGCTGGTCCCTGGTGAAGGAGCTGGAGGAGCTGCAGGTGAGTGCCACAGCCACACCTGGGGCTGGGGAGTGCAGAGGGGGCTCGGCAGGAGGCTGCCAGCAGGAGCAGGGAGCTCCCACCCGGGCCGGGGGGGGAGGTTCCAAGCTCTGTGTCCTTGCAGTTGCAGGAGCCAAGCAGAGAGCAATGGAGGCAGGCTGGGAGGATGGCACAGTGGCTCTCTCTGCTCTGTTGTGCCAGTGTTAAAAGCTCAACCTAATGCTTCAGTGTGAGAGAGCCCTGCCCAAGGCCATTTGTGCCATCAACAACCTGACTCCTGTAACCCAGGCAGCAGCCAAATGCTGTCTGAGCCCTGAGTCTGCCAGTTTGGGAGCTGCTCTCTGGGCCTGTGCTGGCAGCTGAGGTCATTCACAGGGCTGGAGGCTCTGGGAAGAGCTGGGATCAGGATGTTGGTGTGTCTGGGAAGTGCCATGGGATGGTTTTGTTGTTTGGGGAGGGAATGTAGAGGTGAAATGGGAGAGGGAGGCTGACTGGAAGGCAGAGGATGAGAATGTGAGCCAGTTCCTACCATGCTTTGTGGTCTGCCTCCTCCTGTGTTCAGTGTGCCTCCTGCTGGTCTGCTGGCTGCAGCAGGAGTGTTTCTTTGGGGTCCCTTTGCAGAGCAACAGGGAGAATGAGCTGTACAGCAAGCTGGCTGCCCTGCACCTGGAGAAGTACAACTTCCCTGTGGAGATGATGATCTGCCTGCCCAACGGCACCGTGGTGAGCTCAGCACCTGCAGTTGGCTCTGCCTCTCAGAGCCTGCTCTCTGCAGGGTCCTTCACAGACCCTGAAGCAAGTGTCTGCTCCCCCAGCCATGCCCTGGCTCCTCCAAGTCCCTCTTGGTGCTGTGCTCTCAGGGCTGCAGCAGCTCTGCAAAGAAATCAGACAGAGGTCTTTTGTTCAGAGACAGAACAGCAGCAGTGAGGGGGAGCAGTCAGACTTGCACCAAGTACCTGCCTGGGATTCCTCACTGTCCCTGCCTGGAGACCTTTGGGAAGCTTGCTTCATGCAGCCATTGTGCTCATGCTCAGGACAGTGCCTCCTTATCAGCACCTTCTGGCACCTTGATCTCCCCCCTGACTCCCCAGGTTTATCACAGCAGATCAGCCATTAGCACATCCCCAGGCTGCAGCTCTGCTCTGCTCCCCAGCCAGCCCCTGCCTTGCTTTGAAGGATGACAGCAGCTTGTGTGTGCCAGCAGCTGGGCACTCTGCAGCCCAGCATCCTGCCAGGGCTGAGCTACCAACATGTGCCCCACACTTGCCAGGGCTGAGCTACCAACATGTGCAGTGCCTCACTGCTGGCTCTTCAGTGGCTTCCCTCCAGAGGAGGCTGTGGGCTGCTGGGAGGCTTCAGCTCATCCTCTCATGTCCTCCTTGCCCACCTCCAGAGAGGTGTTTGGGCTCACAGCACCACCCCAGCTGCCAGGGCTGCCTTCTCCCTCCCTTCACAGCCAAGTTCTGCACCTGCCTGAGTTTTCCCAAATCACCTTCATCTTTCTCTTAACCCTGGAGAGAGGTCAGCAGTCCTGGGGGAAGAAACAGCCCCCAGAGGCTTGGGTGTCACACCTCTCTCTCTGGCTGTGCCCTGGGTGCATTGGAGATTCTCTCCCAGGCTGCTCCCTGCTGCTGGCTGGAGGCCAAGGCAGTGGCTGGGGACCTGGTCTGGCCTTTAATGTCTTCATCCTCTCTGCCAGGTTCACCACATCAATGCCAACTACTTCCTGGATATTACTTCCATGAAGCCTGAGGATGTTGAGAGTAACATCTTCAGTTTCTCCACCAACTTTGAGGACCCTTCAACTGCAACTTACCTCCAGTTCCTGAAGGAGGGACTGCAGAGAGCAAAACCATACCTGCAGAGCTAAAACCAGAGGCACCTGAGTGCCCCACAGAGATGGCCAAAGACTTCAGAGACTAAAGCAATTCTTCCTCCTCTTCCTGCCAGATGTTGAGATGCAGACAGTCCCAGGACTGGGGCCTGGCTCTGGGTGTTGGATGGAAGGCAAGTTCCAGGTGCTGCCAGTTTACACCACCTGCCCCTGCTGAGTTCAGGAGGGAAAAGGCTTCAGGCTGTGAACACTGGGGGGATATGCCAGGCTTTGCCTCCCACCCTGGTGCTTTGCCAGCTGCTGCTCAGCCCCTGTGGTGAACCTCCTGCAGCCATGCCAAGTGTCACCCAGGAGCCTCTGATCTGGGCTCCCTTGTGTGCTGGATCGTGGAGAACAGCAGCTGAACACTCAAGGACTGTGCCTGTGCCCCATGGGCTCTGGTGCAGGATCCAGCCCAGCTGGGAAGCTCCCTCCTGGTCTCTGGTGTCCTCCACAGCTGCCTCCAGGGCAGCTCTGGGCTGTGAGCTGCCTGCTGGCCTGGCTGCCAGCAGTGAGCACCGGTGGTGGCAGCCAGTGCTTAGTGGGACTGTGGCTGGGGAGGTGTAGCTGTGAGCCCAGGAGGCTGGAGCTCTGCAGAGGCCTCCCCCCAGCAGCCTGGGTGACAGAATGGCCTCACTTGCTCAGGGTCTCTGCATCTGAGGGAGGTGCTGAGGCTGAAACACAGTGCTCTGAGGAAGGGAGGCCAGGGTGCAGGTCAGAGATGCCAGCTGTGGATTCCCTCAGGCTGGGGAGGTTGGGGAACAGCCCTCAGCTCCACCAGTGTGCACTGCAGGCTGTGGGACATGGCAGTGAGCAGTGCCCCCATGCCACCAGCCCAGGGCTGCTTCCTCCTCTCTCCCAGGGTCTGCTCAGAGGTGGTGAAATGCTCAGAGCCAGCAGGGACAGAGCTTCCAGCTGGCACTGCTGAAGCTCCTCCTGGGAGCCAGGGGCCAGCACTGCCCTGAGAGCAGTGCCTGAGGCTGAGGGCTGAGCAGCTTCACTGAAGGGCTTCTGAGGAGATCTTACCAAGGAGGTAGTTGGGACAGAACAGCTCTGGCCCTCACCTAGAGCCACTCTGAGCAGTTGCTGCTCCTCTGCACCAGTGCCTGGCTACAGAGTCAGCATGGTTTGGGGAAAGAAAGGGTAAAGGAGGAGAGTTCTGAAGCTGTTTTCCTGTAGCCAGGTGAGGAGACAAAGCAGCTGCAGGGGGCTGCAGCCAGGGCTGCTGCTGCCTTTTCTGCTCCCTGAAGCACAATGTTCTTGGACCAAATCAAGTGGGGGAAAAGCCTTTGGAAGGATATTTTCCTTCCTGGGCTCCAGGAGCTGGGAAGAAGCCAGGGGTGGTGATTCCCCTGGCCCCACCCTCCCCCCAGCCCTCCTGTCTGCATCTGTGGCTGCAGCCTGAGCTTGGAGACAGCTCTGGGCTGAAGCAGCTTAGCTTCACTCATTTCCCTGGTGAGATGAAGTTCCCCTGGGACCTTTCTCAGTGTTGGCTTTATGACTATGCATTAGCTCTGCACTTGGCTCTCGCTCCAGGGGCCCTGCAGCAGTGCCAGGCTGGGACCTGGCCACACTTCCAGCTGCAGAAAGTGCCAAAGGCTCCAGGCAGCGTTCAAGACCAGCCTTGGCCCTGAGTGCAGCTCTGCTCTCGTGCCCTTGGGACACTGGGGCCTGAGCAGGAGTGCAGAGCAGCCTGAGTGCCTGCCTGCCCTGGCCCCTGGGGAGGCACAGATCTGCTCTCCTGGCTTTACAAAGCTTCCTAGGAGGGATTTTTGCTGCCCCTTCCCTGAGCCTCCCTGGGCCAGGGGCTTCAGACAGTCACTTGTGCTGGCCTGGAGAGTCCATCCCGTTTGTTTTCCTTCCCCCCTGTTCTGCAGCAGCGTGGGCAGAGGGCAGGGGCTGAGCAGGCAGGTGTCTGCCCAGAGGTTGTGCCCCGTGCTGTGCCCAGCTCAGGGCTTGCAGGGGGCAGCATCACTCCTTGGGGCCTGCAGGGGCAGGGACAGTGCCTGAGCTGCAGTCAGCCTCGGGGGGCCCTGGGAGCACCTTGGTCTTGCTCTGGTGAACTGCTGGGCCCTGGCAGCCCTGCCTGGAGCCACCCCCAGCGCTGCTGTGAGCTCGGGGTGCAGGCTGGCAGGGTCGGGGGGGCCTCACCCGTGTCCCATTCACTGCCCGGGGAGCTGTCGCTGCCCGCGGGCTGCAGCCAGGAGCCAGCCTGAGGCTTCCAGGGTCGGTGCCCAGCTCTGTGCCTCCCTCTGTGTGACCGCCAAGGTTTGACAGCTTCGCGACCCCTGGGGGGGAGGAGGTGCTGCTTTCCCCCTGGCTCTCCCGAGCTTTGTGACGCCCTGGTCCGAAAGCCGCGGGGCCAGGGCCGATGTTTGCCGGCGAGGGTCGGGGGGAGCAGCCCCGCGCGGCTCGGTGCCGGTTCCGCGGGCAGGGGGCCGGAGGGTCCCGGCTGTAGCTCACTCCTTAAAGCCATCCCACCCCCCGCGGCCTCCTGCTGTGCTTCTCTTCTCTGGGGCGGGGCTGGAACTACGGAATAGAACCACAGAGGGGTTGGGGCTAGAAGGGACCTTAAACAGCAGTCACGGCCTGCCCCCCGCCACGGGCAGGCTCACCCCCAGCCAAAGCCCCCTGCAGGCTGGCTCGGAACCCCTGCAGGCTGGCTCGGAACCGCTGCAGGCTGGCTCGGAACGCCTGCAGGCTCGGCAGCCCCGAGTGCCTCTGTGCCGGAGCCTCCCCCCCGTGGGGAACAGCTTCTCCCCAGCGCCCCAGGCCAGCTCCTGCGGGGCGAGGCCGGCGCCGCTCCTGCCGCCGCTCCCTGCCGCTGCCCCGGAGCCCCTCGGGCCCTGGGAGGCTCTCGGCTCTCCCCGCAGCTCTCTGCAGGACGGGGCGGGGGCGGCAGGGCCGGGCTGGGCTGGGGTCGCCGGTCCCCGTGGCTGCCGGTCCCCGTGGCTGCCTCCCCCGGTGCCGGTGCCCGGCGCCCGTTCCCGGCGCCCGTTCCCGGCGCCCGTTCCCGGCGCCCGTTCCCGGCGCCCGTTCCCGGCGCCCGTTCCCGGCGCCCGTTCCCGGCGCCCGTTCCCGGCGCCCGTTCCCGGGCCGTCCGGAAGCGCTGGGGGCGGCTTCTGCTTCCGGGTGATGGCGGCGGCGGGGCCGGGAGCGGGGCCGGGAGCGGGGCCGAGCGCAGCCGCAGCCCCTCAGGTACCGGCGGGGCCCCGGGGTGGGAGCCGGCGGCGCGGGGGGGGCTGGCTGCGGGCGGGGGGAGGCGCAGCCCCGGGGAGGCTCGGTGCGGCTCCGGGGGGCTCGGTGCAGCCCGGGGGGGCTCGGTGCAGCCCTGGGGGGCCCGGTGCGGCTCCGGGGGGGCTCGGTGCGGCCCCGGGGGGCTCGGTGCAGCTCTGGGGGGCTCGGTGCAGCCCTGGGGGGCCCGGTGCGGCCCCGGGGGGGCTCGGTGTGGTTCCGGGGGGGGGGCTCGGTGCAGCCCCGGGGGGCTCGGTGCAGCCCGGGGGGGCTCGGTGCGGCCCCGGGGGGGCTCGGTGCAGCCCGGGGGGGCTCGGTGCGGCCCGGGGGGGCTCGGTGCGGCTCCGGGGGGCTCGGTGCGGCTCCGTGCGGGCCGTGCCCGCAGCCAGTCACCTGTGCCCCGCAGTGAGGAGCTCCGGGCCCGGCGGGGAGCAGGGGAGGATGAGCCGCGGGAGCCGCCGCAGCCAGCGCTGAGCCTGCCCCGAGGGCGCCGCCGCGGCCGGCGATGGCAGCGGAGTCCGTAAGTACCGCGGCCGCCCGGGCCCCGTCCCTTCCCCTTCTCTCCTTCCCCTGGTCCCTTCCCCTGGTCCCTTCCCTTCCCCTTCCCTCGGGCCCTTCCTTCCGGCCAGCAGTGCCCCGGGGCTGCCAGGGGCGCAGCGGTCGGCGGCTCGGGGCTCGGTGTGAAACGCACCTCAGGCACCCTCCCGGCAGAGCCCCGGCCCAGCCCCCAGGCGCTGGGCGTGCAGCAGGCTCCAGCAGTTAATGAACTGATGGCTTCGCTGGTGAGGAGAGCGAAACAACCTGCTTGGAGGCCAGCCTGTCACAGGCATTGGCGGTGCAGAGCCCTGTGCTGGCTCCTGTGGCGGCCACAGGACTGGCAGAGAGGTCAAAGACAGAGCACTTCACCTCCTGAGCCCCCCAGCACCTCCTGAAAGCCTCCACGGCTGCTCTGGCCACCCCCCATCGAGGCTGACCCTGGGGACACTTTGCCTCCATCCAGTGCTGCTGGCAGGGGTCAGTGAGTGTCCCTTTGAATGAGGTTTTCAGCTGAGTTCAGCTCTCTCCTGGCCCCCTCATGTGACACTGCTCTCCTCTCTGTGATCTGCCTTCACCTGGAGCTCAGTGGCTGTCACTGAAGGCTTCTCCTCGGTGCTGAAGGCACTGCCCCTGCACTGCCCCAGAGTCAGTGACTGTCCCCAGGGCTCAGCTGAGACACAGGCTGTGACCTTGGGGCTCAGCAGGTTCCCAGTCAGACACATCCCAGAACAGATGAAAAGGCAAAGGCCAGAGCTGCTCAGGGCCTTGTGTGTGACAGTTTGCAATGTAATAGCCTTTAAAAAGGGCAAATCCTGAGGTTGGAGCTGATGATCCCTGAGGTCCCTCCCAACCTGAGCCATGCTGTGACCCCAGGGGATGTTAATCCTGCCCCTTGGCTTCCTCCAGACCATCCCCATCTGGCAGAACAAGCCCCACGGCTCGGCACGCAGCGTTGTCAGGAGGATTGGATCAAACCTCCCTCTGAAGCCCTGCCCCAGAGCAACCTTTGAGGTAAGAGGAGTCCTGGGGGGTCTGGTGGTGATGTGCAGGAAGCTGCTGCCCTAGAGCAGCTCTTGCATTGCTCCCCAGCTGGGTTCACAGAGGTCCTGCACCATGAGGCTCTTCTTACTCTTTGCTCTGTAGATTCTGTTCCTGCAAGTGGTTGTGGGCAGCTGGAGGGGGAGGGCAGTCCCTCCCCAGACACTGCTGGGGGCTGGGCTCCCCAGCTGGAGCTGCTGAACCTGTGCCTCACTGTGTGACCTCCAGCAGGGCAGATGCCCTCTGGGCCTGTGTTTCCTCAGGGCTTCTGCAATGGCTGAGTCCCTGCTGGAGCTGAAGGGCAGCCTGGCACTTGTCAGTGGCAGGGAGCTGCACGTGGCCTTGGCAGGCTGCTGAGCTGGATCAGATGTCCTGCACTGCCTGCTCCCCACCCAGCACAGCAGCCTCCAGAGCTCCACACAGCAGCACAGGGACTGCCCCCCTGGGCTGGGCACTGCTGAGGCCACACTGGGGGCACCTTTGGGGCCCTCACTCCAGAAGGACTTTGAGGGCTGGAGCAGGTCCAGAGAAGAGCAATGAAGCTGGGAAGGGTCTGGAGAGCAGGGCTGGGGAGGAGCAGCTGAGGGAGCTGGGGGTGTGCAGCCTGGAGGAGGCTGAGGGAGACCTCATTGCTCTCTGCAGCTCCCTGAGAGGAGGCTGGAGCCAGCTGGGGGTTGGGCTCTGCTCCCTGGTGGCAAGTGAGAGGATGAGAGGAAATGGCCTCAGGGTGCAGCAGGGGAGGTTTAGGTTGGCCTCACTGAAAGAGTCCTCAAGGCCTGGACCAGGCTGCCCAGGAGGGGGATTGATTCCCCATCCCTGGAGGGGTTGGAAAGCAGCACAGGAGGGGTGCTGAGGGACATGGTTTGGCAGCAGGCTTGGTGGTGCTGGGTCAGTGGTTGGAGCTGATGGTCCTGAAGGCCTTTTCCAAGCAGAGCCACTGCTGGGCTGTGTGCTGGGACTCCCTTTGTGTGAGCTGAGTGGTGCTGCTGTGGCACATCCGACCTGCTGCAGAGGAGAAGGGCTCTGAAGCTGCTGCAGGCCTCCTGGGACAGCCCCAGCAGGCAGAGCAGGACAGGACTGCCCTCTCCTCACAGAGGCTTTCTTCTCTTCAGGTTCTCCCAAGTGTTTCAGAGCTGTACTTCGGTGATGTGCCTCCAGTCCCCACCCTGGCAGACATCGTGTGGATAGCAGCAGACGATGAGGAGACCTACGCCAGGGTCAGGTTGGTTCCTCCTGGTGTCCACACCCTGCATGGGGCAGGCACTGCTCAGGTCCCCACAGCTCCCCCTCCTCTCAGGGTCTGGTGTGGTTGGTGCCTCTTTGAAGACATTTTCCCCCAAGAGACAGGGAGGAAAATGATGAACAGAAGACGCTGGGAGGGACTCCTGTGGGGTGTGCTAAGAGCCTGCTGAAAGCTCAGTGCAGGGGAACCCTCCCCCCTGATCCCTGCTGGTTAGCAAGGTGAAGAGTTGAGTTCTGCTGGGTCTGAAATGTTCTGCCCTCAGGAGTTTGGTTCTGGCCCTTCCCTTCTGGAGGACAAAAAGGACTTTGGGATCAGAGGCAAAAGTTCAGGAGTAGGTGACATTCCCCACGTGCACCAGCACATTGCCTGGCCTGGGGACAGGTTGAGCAGGAGAGGAATCACTTCAGGCCACAGGAGCATCCCCAGGCCTGGTCTCTGTGTGCTCCCCCCACATCCTGAGCTGCTGGGGCAGGATTGCTGTGCCAGGCCTCGCGTCCTTGCCAGGCAGAGAGAGCCCAGAGCGGCGCAGCCCAGCCCCCCGGTGGCACAGAGAGCTTGGTGCAGGCAGCCCCCCAGTGACACAGACACCACCGAGGTGCAGAGGCTCAGCTCATCGTGTGGGAAGTCTGCTGCTGCCCCGAGGTGGAGGCAGAGCGCCCCCAGGTGCCGCAGAGGGCCCTGGGCTCCCCAGTGAGCCCGCGGTGTCTGTGCTGCAGGAGCGACACTCGGCCGCTGAAGCACAAGTGGAAGCCGAGTCCCTTCACCGTCATACAGCGAAATGCTTCAGTCCCCAACCTGAGGAAGCAGGAGGAGAAGCTGCTGGCCCTGAAGAAGCCTGGTTTACCAGCACTGAGCAGGACAACAGAGCTCCAGGATGAGCTGAGTCACCTCCGGAGCCAGATCGCTAAGATCGTGGCTGCAGAGTCAGGTAGGGCTGCAGGGAGCTCTGGGCTGGGCAGCAGCAGGGCCTGAGAGCCTCAGCCCCCTCCAGGCCTGCACACACAGCACAGCTGCTCAGTGCTGTTCCAGCAGAGCTGCTGCTCTGCTTGGTAGGATTCCATCTTTGGTGTCAGCTCAGAGCTGGCTCTGTGTCTGGAGGAGGAGCCCTGCTTGGCTCTGGGGAGGAGCAGGAGCTGCCTTGTGGCTGTGCTTGCTCTGGAGGTGCTCACCTCCAGCACCAAGCTTCACTTGGTGTCTCCCTGCCCTTCCCTCCCTGCTGCCAGCCAGCCAGGAGCCTGAGGGTCACATCTGGGTGTGGGTTGGTGTTTGCTGCTCTCTGACAGTGCCCTGCTGTAGCAGGTGAGGTCTCTGGGGAAGGAGAGGAGCCAGGCTGCTCACACAAAAGGTCCCTGGGGAAAGGCTGAGCTGAGGAATTTCTTCATTGCAGTAAAGGTCTGTGCAGCTAACAGCCTTGGGTTAACCCCAGGCCTCAGCAGTGAGGACAGGCTCCTCTCCCTTCCCTGTGTGCTTAGCTCTGAGACCACAGAATCACAGAGGGGAGGGGCTGGAAGGGACCTCCCGGGATCATCAGTCCAACCCCCAGCCAGAGCAGGGCACACAGGAGCACAGCCAGGTGGCTTTGGAAAGCCTCCAGGACCTCTCTGGCCCCAACCTTCCTTGTCCAAGGCTTGCTGCAGCCTGCTCCAGAGCCTCAGCACTGAAGAACTTCCTAAGAGCAGTCTGACCCTGCCCCCCTCAGCTTCAAACCAGCTTGAGGAGAGGAGGTTTAGACTGGAGATTAGGAAGCAATTCTTTGCAGTGAGGGTGGAGAGCCTGGCACAGGCTGCCCAGGGAGGCTGTGGCTGTGCCCTCCCTGGAGGTGCTCAAGGCCAGGCTGGGCTGGTGGGAGGTGTCCCTGCCCAGGGCAGGGGGCTGGAACTGGATGAGCTTTGAGGCCCCTTCCAAGCCAGCTCATTGTGTGGCTCTGTGAGCATGGTGCCATGGGAAGCAGTGGACAGAGGCTGTGCTGAGTTTGTTTGCTCACAGCCTGGCTGAGGAGGCCTCTTGATTTATCTTCTGTTACTTGGAGGAGGGGGAAAACCCAACCAGCAGCTGCCTGGCTTGGGCTGAGTTCTTCTCTCCACCTCTGCTCTTTTCTTTTCCAGCTTCTGCTTCCTTCACACCAGATTTGTTATCCCCAGGAAGCTCAAATGCATCTTCTCCCTTGCCTTGCTTTGGACCTTCCTTCCAGTCCACAACTTCCTTTGTCATTAGTGACATCACAGAGGAGGAGGCAGAGCTGGACAGCCCTGAGCTGCCCTCCGTCTCCATGCTCTGCTCTGCCAGCTCGGAGTGTTTTAAGCCAGAGCCAAAGGATCCTGAGGAGGAGGATTCTGTCTCTCTCTCCAAGGCCAGCAGCTTTGCAGACATGATGGGCATCCTGAAGGACATCCAGAGGATGAAGCAGAGCAAAGACCTGTAAGTGCTCTCCTGAGCTCTCTGCCTTTGGTTTTACCTCTGCACTGGAACAGAAAAGCCTCAGGCTGAATCCTAGAGGGGCTCAGGCTGGAAGGGACCTCAAAGATCATCTACTCCAACCCCCTGCCATGGGCAGGGACACCTCTCAGCTCTTCCTGCTCTCTCCTCTCAGCTCTTCCTCCTCTCTCCTCTCAGCTCTTCCTCCTCTCTCCGCTCAGCTCTTCCTCCTTTCTCCGCTCAGCTCTTCCTCCTCTCTCCTCTCAGCTCTTCCTCCTCTCTCCGCTCAGCTCTTCCTCCTCTCTCCGCTCAGCTCTTCCTCCTCTCTCCTCTCAGCTCTTCCTCCTCTCTCCGCTCAGCTCTTCCTCCTCTCTCCTCTCAGCTCTTCCTCCTCTCTCCGCTCAGCTCTTCCTCCTCTCTCCTCTCAGCTCTTCCTCCTCTCTCCGCTCAGCTCTTCCTCCTTTCTCCGCTCAGCTCTTCCTCCTCTCTCCTCTCAGCTCTTCCTCCTCTCTCCTCTCAGCTCTTCCTCCTCTCTCCTCTCAGCTCTTCCTCCTCTCTCCGCTCAGCTCTTCCTCCTCTCTCCTCTCAGCTCTTCCTCCTCTCCCAGCTCAGCTCTTCCTGCTCTCTCAGCTCAGCTCTTCCTGCTCTCTCAGCTCAGCTCTTCCTGCTCTCTCAGCTCAGCTCTTCCTCCTCTCCCATCTCAGCTCTTCCTCCTCTCTCCTCTCAGCTCTTCCTCCTCTCTCCTCTCAGCTCTTCCTCCTCTCTCCTCTCAGCTCTTCCTCCTCTCTCCGCTCAGCTCTTCCTCCTCTCTCCGCTCAGCTCTTCCTCCTCTCCCAGCTCAGCTCTTCCTGCTCTCCCAGCTCAGCTCTTCCTCCTCTCCCAGCTCAGCTCTTCCTCCTCTCTCAGCTCAGCTCTTCCTCCTCTCTCAGCTCAGCCTCTACCTTGCTTCCCCTGTGCAACAGCAGCATCTTAGGCTAGCTCAGGCTCTGGTTACTGCAGCTTAATTAAAGCTGTGTGGTAGGTTAGAATTACATTAAATAAGTCACTGCTGAGCTTCAATTCCTAGGCACAGCCCTCTGGTGTCACTGCAGCTCTCCAACACTTAAGAGGATCTTGCAGGCTTTAAGTGGATGAGGGAAGCAAGTGGTGCTTAATGAGATAAGCACAGAGATGCTTCTCTGATGCTCCTGCTTAGGACTTGGTGCTTAGGCACAACCTGGGGGGCTTCAGGGGTGGCTGAGGAGCACTTGCAGAGCTGAGTCAGCAGATGTGAGGCAGGGCCTGCTCTGGTGTCTGTGGTGCCCTCTGAGAGGGGAGCAGCTCAGTTTGGGGCTGCTGACTGTGTGCTGGGGTTAGGACAGGGAGCTGAGGAGCTGCTGGGACTGGGCACAGCTGCAGCAGGGTTGGCATTTTCTCTTCACTGAGTCCCTGCATGTTTTTGCCTTCCATGTAGAAACAGAACTCCAATGAAGGAGGAGGACCCAGCTGTGCTTATAGCAGAAGTTCTGAGAAGGAAATTTGCTCTGAAGGATGAAGATCTGACCCTGAAGGAGAAATGATGGCTCAGTCATCAAACTCTGCAAGCAGAAGTATTATGCTCCCAAATCTCCTGCACTGTAGCTGCCTTCCTAAGGACTGAGCCTTCTGCCTCTTCTCTGAGATAGGAAATGGTTCCTGCCCTGGACATGGCCTGGGAGAGGCCCTGCAGGCTTGAGGCCCTGCAGCTTTGGGATGTGGTTTCCATGAATTTACTGAAGAGAAAACCAAACCAAACCAAACCACTTTTTAAGGAGCTGGGAGTTCCTCCCCACCTGTGTTTTGCTGTGGATGAGTGCTAAGGATCCTCTCAAGAGTGCAAGGAGTGCTGCTGGACAGAAGTTCTTTCTACCTACATTTCTTTTCCTTAGGTTGCAATGAAGCATTACCTTAGAAGGGCCTCAGTCCACCCTGCCCAGTTACCACCTCCAGTAGCACCCAGTGTCCACCATCCACTTCTTTCCCTGTTGAGTGTGGTGCAGAAGCTGCTGAGAATAAGCTAATTCATGTGTCCTGGTCTGTAGTGTTTAGGAGGTTGTTGTTAAAGCAGTGGTGAAAAGAAGTCTTCTTGTCTGCCCCCGTGGTGGGCTGAGGCCACAGGGGGTGGGCAAGGGCTGCTGGCTGGCTTTGGTGTGCCCCTGGGTGTTCCCTCACTCCCCACACTTGCATGACAGAATGGCCTTAATTTCTTGGCAGTAATGTAATGTTCCTGACTAGTTCCTGTGTGCAGAGACTGTACTTTAGTTAGCATTCAGAGGTCTATTTATTGAACACCCCCCCTGCTGAGAGCCCAGCACCTGCCCCCAGAGCTTTCACCCCAGCAGAGGGGGGAAGGGACTTGGCCTTGCCTGTGGCTGTCCCTGACCCAAGAGGCGTCCTGCAGCTCCACCTCCTCTGCACTGTTCCTCATGGCTGTGGTCAAAGCAGGACTTTGGGTTTCCCCTTTGTATAAAATGGAGCCTTAGTAAGAGCCTGGCTGTGCCTGGTGGTGTGCAGGGGGCAGAGGGGAGGTGGCTGGGGGGCAGGTGTGGGAGTGCAGCTGCTGCAGAGGGAGGTGCTGCAGCTCTCAGGTGCTGAGAGCCTTCTTCCTTCACCAGGTTCCCAGCCCTTGGCAAAGCAAACCCTCAGCCCTGCCCCAGCTGCATCTCTCACACTGAAATTGTGGCCCCAGGGGAAGGGGAAGCTGCCTGGAACAGCAGCACTTGGCAGTGGTGGAGGTGTCCTCCACATGTAGAAGAGAATTAAACCAGAGCAGCCTCTTGTTCTGGAGCAGGGGCACAGCTGGCCTCTGCTCCTCCTGACCCTGGGGCTTTGGAGCAGCTGGGCCCTGTCCTTCAAAGCACAGCTCCAGCCTAGAGCCCTCCCCTCCCATCCGCCAGAGCAGGGATTAGGTGGAGCCAGCCAGGCAGTGTGGAGGCACCAAGGCTGTTGGTTGAGCTGTGGAGCAGCCCCAGGCAGCACTGCCCAGCTCTGCCTGCAGCCTGCAGCTCTCCCTGTGCTGTCTGACACACCCCAGGCTCACCCCTGAAGGAGCTACCCCTCCAGAGCAGGTGGCACTGTCCCCATTCCTCCTCTTTGTCACAGCCTTCCTCAGCTTCAGCCTCTGCTAACAGCAGCTGGGTGCTGTGGTCCCACCCACAGCTACCAGAGGTTCATCTTTCACAGCCACAGAAGGTGCAAGGCCTTGGCCACAGTCCCCAGCTGTGCCCTGACAGGGCTGGCACAGGGCAGAAGCAGGACACAGCTGAGCCCAGGGCTTCCTGCAGGCAGCTGAGGCAGAGTGTGGGGCCTGAGCTGAGCCTGCAAACCCTTCACCTTTGGACTGGCACAGCTGCAGGAGCAGGGGGCTGTGACCATGACAGGAAGCAGCTCCTTCAAACACTGAGCTTTATTAAAGCAAACACAGAGGCCCTGCCTGCTGCAGGGGGCTGCTGCTGCCTCTGCCACACCACCACCCGGGGCCCTGACCCATTTCTGACCACCTCCTTCACTCCTTAATGCTTTCCTGAGGCTTTGTAAGGTCAGCAGATGACCCAGCTGGGGGCACTTCATGTTTAACCAGCTCCTGAGCTGAGGCACCTGAGGGCACTTAGTGTTTAATCACTCTGTTCCCCTGGGAGTCCTGGGTGAAGAGTACATCATGGCACAGCTCTGCCCAGGCCTCCCCCGCTCCGCTCAGGCTCCTCTTGGCAGCAGCCCTGCAGGAGCCCTGGCAGGGGGAGCCGGGCAGGGAGCTGCCCTGGTCCTTGGGAGGAGAGAGGAGCCTCCAGCAGCGGTGGGAGATGACTCTGTTCCCCTCTGAGTCCTGGGTGAACAATTCCCTGCAGGGGCTGCTCGGCTCTGCCGTGCTGCTGCGCTCCCTCGGGGGCTCTGCTCTGCCTGCTCCTGGGGGGGAGGAGCAACCCCCAGCAGCACAGCTCCTGCCTCTCCTTACAGCAGGCTTCATAGGCTCAGGCACATCAGCTAAAGCATTGATGCTCCTCAGCTGGTGCAGTTCCTTGCTCTGGTTTGCACCAGGGCTGGGCTGGGAATCAGGCCTGGTGCTCAGCCCCTCGGGCAGCAGCTGCCTCCCTTCCCTGTCCCTCCTGCAGCCTGCAGTTCTGCTGCCACCTCCTGAAGGCAGGTCTGCAGTGAGCAAACCTGACTCGAGTCTGTGAGCCAGGACCTGGCTGCCCTCTGAGTCCTGGGTGAAGCTGGAGGGGATTGCTGCAGCCTCTCCCACCCTGCAGGAGGCTTGGCTCACGCTCTGGGCCTCTGCTTCCAGGGAGCCTGGCAAAGGAGCTGCTGAGGCTGCTGCTGTCCAGGCACAGCACCGGCCTGGAGCCTGCACCTTCTCCTCCCCAGCTCTGCAGGATGGCTTCTGGGCTTCTTCCTCCACCTGCAGCAAAGCCAAGATCTTCACAGGGGAGGCAGCCAAAGTGCCACCTTTTCCTTTGCAGTCTTCAGGCAGGATGGAAGGAGAGGGCCTGCAGTTTTCTTTGTCTCTTTCATCTGAGAAGAAGAGGGAGCTGCTTAAAGCCAGAGCACAAAAGCAGCCTCAGGAGCACAGAGATTGTGAGCTGCCTCCATCCTCCCTAAACCCCAAACTGGGAGTTCAGACCTCTTCCTCCCCAGCAAATGCACTTTTCTGCCCAGTAAAGCTGCCAAGCAATGAAGTGAGAGGATTCCCTCTCAAGCCTGGAGCCACTCTCCCCAGGGCTGTTCCCCATTACCTGTCTGGCTGCAGAAGAAGGAGGAGATGGAGGTCTGCTTGCTGCGTGGCTGAGAGGCTCTGCTCTGGGTGAAAGAGAGAAGCTTCCTCCCCAGCACTCGAGTGGACACCTTCGGCTTGGCGAGGAGAGGCTGGGCAGGGAGAGAAGCCAGAGCCAAGTGGGCGCTAAAAGCCACTTCTGCCCTTCCCCAGCGCTGCAGCACGGAGCGGATGAGGCTGGGGGGGATCGCCTTGTCCATCCCCCTGCCCAAGCCCCTCCGACCCCACCGTGTCCCCCTGGAAACCTCTCTGCCTCCTGCCCGACCCACGGCCTCGCTCCCGCAGCCTCTCCTACCCCACCGTGCCGCCGGATCTCACCCCCGCGGAGCCAAACGTTCCCCCGGGACCAGGGTCCGGGCGCGCCCCGGTGCCCAGCCGTACCTGCCCCGGGCTCTGCTTCAGCTCCGCCGTATCCAGCCACACGCCGCACGCCCCTGCCGGCGGGGCCGCGCTGCCGCCTCGGCGTCCGCGCTTCATCCCCGGCCCCGGGCCGCTCTCTAGCCTGCCTCCCGCTCCCGCGGGCCCGGAGAGGGGCCGGAGCTGCTCCCCGTGCCCGCCGGTTCCCGCGCACGGGTCCGGGTCCCGTTGGCTCCCGCGCTCCGGTTCCGGTCCCGTTGGCTCCCGCGCTCCGGTCCGGGTCCCGCCCAAAGGCCGCCACCGGCCCCCGCGCGCGCTCTCCTGGCGGATGGACCAATCAGAGCAGGGGGGCTGGACGAGTGGGAGGCGGAGCCCCCGCCCACCCGGTGCCTACATGAGGAAGTGGGCGGTGGGGGGCGTGGCTACGGCAGTGGGGGGCGGGGCTGAGCGTGGGCTGTGCCAAGCTGAGCTCCCTTGGCGGTCGGGATCGGGCCCCGGGCCGCAGCGGAGGGTCGCGGCGGGTGGAAGGTGGAGAGAAGGAGCCTGAGTGCCGCAGAGCTGCCCACGGCGGGTGGGAGGCAGGGCTGGGGGGAGCAGCACTGCACCCCTGGGTTCTTTCCGTTCTCTCTGGTGCTCTCCTGCCTAGCCCTTGGCTGAGCGCAGCCCCCACCCTGAGCTCCCCCAGCCCCCTTCACCTTCTCTTTACAAGCCACAGCTGCAGGCCCAGCTGTTTCCTGCCCTGCGTTTGCCCCCTCTGTGCCTCAACCCGTTGCACCAAGAGCCCAGGGCCTCATCCACCACCGAGGCAGAGGTCCCAGCTTCTGCCCTGGGGCTCAGTCTCCATCAAATCAACCCCAGCCCTGCTCTGTCTCCCCCCTTGCTGCACCCCAAGCCCTGTCACTGCCCAGACAGCTCTGTACCACTGCCCAGACAGCTCTGTACCACTCCCCAGACCATACAAAGGGGCCTGAAATGACATTAAATACATTTTCTACCCTTCTCTGTGGTTCAGAGCAGCTCAGCTCAGTCCCTTTCCCTGGGCTACATTCTGCCACCACTAGCAGGGGGCCAGCTGGCATCTCCTTACCTTGCACTGTGGGACACCTGGCAGCTTCCAGACCCATCCCCAGGGCACAGGGCTGCAGCACTAACACCATTTTGTTCCAACTGTTTTATTCAGACATGTGCAGTAAGCCAGGGTGCTGCTTTAAGAGCAAGCTGGAACTAATCCTGAATTGAAAGAAAGCAGAGAAAGCAGCTTTTCCTTCCCCTCCCTCCAGAGCACTCTGCTGTGTGACAGCTCAGGAGCAGCTTCATTCCTCCTCTCCTCGAAGCCTGTGGCTGGATTCACGCCAGCACCGCGGCCGCCGGCTGCAGGCTGACCACAGGGATGAGCTCAACAGCTTCTCCCTCGGGGACCTCACTCTTCTTTGAAGCTCAGCTTGGTTTTCACCTTCCTGGCCATGTAAGCAGCTGTGAGGACAGAGCAGGTGACGGTGAAGAGGCAGAGGGCAGAGAAGTTGTGCGCCAGGTCGCCCTGGAGAGCGGAATAGATGTGGCGCCTGGAGTGGTAGTCCAGCACCACCGCCTCGATCTGCGCCAGCGTGCAGAGCACCAGGCACACGTGGAAGATCTGATGGCTCTGCCCGAAGAAGTGGCACTTGCCAGGGAACCACTTCTCAGGGTAAGGGTGTGAGAAGAAGAAGGCCCCGACCAGGAAGAAGAGCACCTGGCACTTGTGGTAGAGCAGGGCCGGGTCGGGGCGGCCGGAGGGCGGCGTGGTGCAGAGGCGGTGCACCACGGGGCTGATGTCCAGCAGGTAGGCCAGGCCAGAGGGCAGCTCCTGGCAGAGCAGGCTCAGAAGGCGAGCAGACTGGTGGTACCGGTACTTGGCATAGCAGGAGCCAGCGCAGGACAGCCATGCCAGCAGGACAGCCGCCGGCATGTAGAACCCTTTGACCTTCTCGTGCCAGCTGGGCTCGATGGCGTAGTAGTAGTGCCCCAGGGCGCTGCCGTACTGGTAAACGGCCACCCCCACGTAGTCCATGAAGAAGAAGCTGTAGTGCCAGAACTCGGATTTGGCCTGCAGAAGGTGAGCCAGGGTGCTGAAGGTCAGGTAGGTGATGGACGCCACGATGATGATGAGCAGGGGCCGGGCGTGCAGGTCCTGCCCAAAATCCACCTGCAGGCAGAGCTGCTGGAAGCGCCGCAGCAGGATCAGCGCCGCCACCAGGTGGGTCCAGACGTTGATGGCTTCGTTGTGCTGCTGGAAGAGGGTGGAGAAGTAGTAGCGCCAGGTCTGCCGCACGGGCCGGTAGCCAGTGTGGATGTAGGGCTTCCAGAAGACCTTTGGCACCTCCGAGCTGCTGACGGTGGAGGGGGAGAGGGGGGCCAGGAGCTGAGGGACTTGCCGCACGTTGATGAAGAGCCGGCTGAGCTTTTCGGTCACCACCGTTGCCATGGTGAGCTTTAACAGGGCTTTTGCAAGCGAAATGGTTCTGTGGTGAAGCCAAACGGCAGGTCCCCACCGTGCAAAACAACCTTTGGGATGAAGAGAGAAAGTTTTGCTGCAGGGTTTAATCCTCACCTAAAAGACACAAACCAGCAGGGGCTGTTTGGAGGCTTTGTTCTGATTTGTTTTCCGAAGATCTACAAACTCCTGGCTGGAGAATGGCCTGGAGCGAAAGAAGCACCAAAAACAGAAGGAGGCTGAAGGGAGATTTCAGACCCCATCAAGTGCCCCACGCAGCACAGGCGACAAACTGTCTGGAGGAGAGCAGAGGTGGAGGACACCAGCATGGGGTTGCCACAACAACCATTCGCAGGAACATCAGTTCCGAGCTCCCCTCCTCCCCAGCAGCTTGAGATCTGCTACACAAACACAGCTTCAGCAACCCTCCCAGCCCAGCAGCAGCTTGGATTTCCCCTTCTGCGAAGCGTCTGCAGCCTCTTCACAAACCAGCCAGGATCCCACCCACGGTGGGACAGCCCTGCTCTGCCCTCCCCGGGGGGGCACCTGAGGGTACCACCAGATGCAGCTTCTGCGTTTGGAGCTTTCTCCCTTCTCCCTCAGCTCCTGGTTTTCCAGGTGGCTTTGCACACACAGAGCACAGCTCCAGGGAGTTCATCCTCTTGCATCACTGAGGTCCAGCAGCACAACCTTTGTGAGCAAGCATTTCCCTACTGACCTTTTTGAGGCTGCTGTCCTCACCAAGATAAGGACAACCCCGCGGGCCTGGCCTGCCTCTGCACCACACAGCCTTAAAACCAGGCTGGGCAGAACCTGCTGGAGATTGCCCCCTGCCCCCCTCCTCCTTCCCCATTACCTGCTCTTGCTCAGGCAAGTTCTGGAGAAGACAGCCTGCCTGCTCTCCAGCTCCTGTGCTGATTTGTGCCTCAGCTCCTGGCAAGTGCAGACATTTCAGGGACAGCTCAGGCAGGAAAAGCTCTTCAAAGTTCGGGAACAGCAGGAGGAGGGGCTGGGGCTGTTTGTTTTAAAAGATCTCAGTCATTTCCCCATCAAAATGGAGCAGGCAGGGCTGTAACTTCTGCCTGCCTGAGGAGCAGAGGCTGCTTGCTGCTCAGCTTCCCCTTTTCCCCCACCTCATCTGGTTAAAGAGACCTCATCTCAAAGCCCCTGTGGGCAGCACCTCGCAGGGGGCAGCCCTGACCCTTTGCTCGGCCTCCTAAACCCTGGGCTAGCACCGGCGCAGGGCTGCCAGTGACAAATTAACTCCACAAAGCTCTTCCGGGCTCGCAGCTCCTGCGCCCAAGCCGAGCAGCCTCCGGTCCTGCCGGGGAGCCGGCAGCCAAAGCAGAACTGTCCCGAACTGAGCTCTTTTGACCCAAAATCCGGCGAGCAGCTCGGAGGAGGCTGCTGCCCTTCAGCTGCCTGCACAACCTGCCCCTGTGCCGGGGCCGCCGCTGCCCTCGGGGGTGCCTGGGAGGGGGCTCAGCTCCGGCTCTGCCCCCTGGTCACAGCTGCCGGGAGACCAACTCCCCCGGGAAAGAGCACTCCTGGGGGGGTGCCCGGGGAAAATCCAGGCTGGGAGCAGCCAAGCGGGAGGCAGGAAAGGGAGTGGTGTTTACTTCAGGTTCTCCAGAACTCCTCGGAGCAGGAGATGATTGGCAAAGCTCGTCCCAGCTGCGAGGCTGGGCTGAGGGGGAGCACAGCCTGCACTCGGGCAACCACTAATCTGCCTCTGACCCTGAGTAACGACCTCGGGAGACGGCAGGAAGGCTGCCTCGGACGCTGCGGTGTCCTCCCTCTGCCAGGCAGCATCCACCCATCCTGCCGGGCGCTTCCCCAACCATCCAGCCCCCAGCTGCTAGCAGCCCCGCTCGCTCCCGGGCCCACAGCTGGGTTCCAACCTTCCAAAGCACAACTGTGGCTCTTTTGGGATGCGATGGGTCCCTTCGCAGCACAGCCCCACTGAGCTCCCCCGGCTCCCCCCTGCCCGGGCCAGCCTCTCCCCTTAGCCTCAGCCCCTGCCAGGATCGCCCCTGGGGTGTTTGTCCCCCGGGGGGAGACTTCCAGGACGCTGAAGGTGAGGGTCCGCGGAGCCCTAGCCCCCTGCCCTGCCGCTGTCTCGCCAGCCCCGCTGCATTCCCCCCCACCAGAACCCCCCCGCACAGACCCCTGCCCCGGGGCCACCCCCTCCCCATCCCCGGCACCTGCCGAGCCGCCGCTGCTCCGCTCCCGGCCGCAGGACGCTGAGCGCCGCTGCTCCGGGGCGGGTCCCGGGCCCCCGCCCCCTGCCCGGGCCCGCCCCGCCGCCGCGGCCTCCGCCTGGCATCTCCCCAGCGGCTCCCGGTGCCCGCTCACCGCTCGCCGGCCTCGGTGCTCAGTCTGCGGCTCCCCCGCAGCGGCAGCTGCCCCGGGGGGGGCTGTGTCCGCGGGGGGGGGGGGGGGGGGGGGCTGTGTCCGCGGGCTCGCTCCCGGGCCGCGCAGGGCCGCGCAGGGCCGCTCCGGGCTCCCCGGGCTCCCCGCACCGCTCTGCCGTTGTAAGCGGGGCCGCAGGCTGGGCTGGGCGCTGGCTCCAGCCGCGCAGCTTTTGTCTGCTTTGTCCTTTTTCATTCGTTCATTTAAAGCAAGCTGTTCGGGTCCAGCTTTGCCCCCCCCGAGCCAGCCCTGGCTCCCCTCCCCTCTCCTGCATGCTCATTTCCCCCCTTCCTTACTCCTTTCTTAGATCATTATTACCCTGTTTGCATCCCCCCCGGTCTCATCCCCCACCCCTCAAAGCTTCCACTCCCTCGCAGCAGCTCTCAGGGACCCAGACCAAAGCTCCAGCCCAAGCTCAAAGCCCCAGGCACTGAACTGCAGCTCAGCAGAACCGCAGGCAGCTGCCTAAAGCAAACGGAGAGGAGAACAGAAGGCCCCAGGCTGAGCTCTGACAGCTTTGGCAAGACAAAAAGCTCACATTTGGCATCTTTCTGTGCTCTCCCCCCCTTTGGGGGCTGGCAGAGCTGCCACCCTCCTCCCCCACGCTTTGAGGATGGAAAACAACCCCCACAGTGCCTGGGACCCTTGGGGTGCTCTGGGCAGGTGAAGGAATGGATTGAAGAGCTGATTCCTTTTAATTGCTCACTATGGGCTTGGCTGTGGGAATTGAGCCACTGATCACTTCAACCTCCATCATGTGGCACTCAGCACCCCCAGGAGCTCCTCCTCCACTGGGTTCCAGCCTTTGTCTCAAAGCTCAGCTCTGAATTCCCCTCCCTCACCTCCCCAGGTGTATCCTGACCTCACATCCCTGTGCTCTCAGCTTACACCAAGTGCCATGGACCACCCCAGACCTCTGCCCCCAGCGCTGATGGGGGTGGTTGCTCCCTCAGAGTCTCTTACCTCAGGTTGTGAAGGATCAAAGCACTTCTGGAGGTCCTTCAGGGCAAGGACCAGATCCCAGCTTTGCAGGGCAGCAAGCCTGGCCTGGTCCCCACCTTCCTCTTGCTTCCAGGGTAAGGTCAGCTCCTGGTCAAGCACAGCTCTGGTGCAGCCAGCAGTGGTTGAGTGACAGAGGACAGCTCAGGCAACTGAGCTTCTTCTTCAGCAGGCCTCAGCACAGCTCAGCTGCTCCAGGGCTCAATGAGTCCCTTCAAAAGAAGCCCAAATCCCCTTCCCTGCCAGCTTCCCCCTCCTCAGCCCAGGCCAGGCTGCCACCTGGGCAGTGCAGGGGCCCCAGGGATGGAATTAACCTGGGAATCAGCCTGCTGCTGGTGAAGCCTCAAGAGCTGACACCCCAGGGGGAACCCCAGCTGAGTGCCCCACCAAGAGCAGCACCAGCAAGGGCCTGGCAGCAGCTGGAGCTTCCCTGCCCTGAGGGAACACTTCCTGAAGCAGAGTGGCTCAGAGCCTGGTGGTTGCTCTGGGGGCAGCTCAGACCCCAGCTGCTGCTGTGGCCTCACTGCACCAGCACCTGTGGATGTCCTCAGAGGGTTTGGGGGTGCTGGGGTTTTAAGGCACCTGTAGGATGCAGCAGCTTCACAACCAATCCACCTCAAGAGCCTGAGTTGAATTCCTCACCCCCCAGCGAGGCAAAGCTCTGGGTGTGGGCAGCTCAGCTCCAGCACATCTGGGCAGGCACCAAAACAGCCTCCAGTGCTCATTGTTCCAGCACAGGTTTGTGCTCTGCCCCTGCAGGCAGTGGAACACAAACCCCCATTGAAGAGCACAAATCATCCCCAGCAAACCCTCCCCAAAACCAGCAGAAAGGCTGAGAGCAGCCTGGGGAACAAGGCCTCGTTTGTTGGCATGTCAGCAGCCCAGGGGAGGTGGTGCTGAGCTCCTTTGAACCAAAACACAGCAGCTGACAACTGCTGAGGTGTCCAAACAAAGCTCTGATTGTGGAGGTCAGACAATGTGGGAGCTCAGGGAGGGGGAAGGCAGCAGTGCAGCCTGCCTGGGACTGCTGCAAGGGCTGCAGCAGAGCTGCCCCCCTCGGGCCAAGACACCAGACCCCAGCCAAGGGATGGTCAGTTTGCAGGAGAGAAGGAGCTGAGAAGTGACTGTGGCCTTCCAGCACCTGAAGAGGGCTACAAGAAAGCTGGGCAGGGACTTGTCAGGACAGAGCCAGAGGGAATGGATTGAAGACAGAGGAGGAGAGATTTAGATTAGAGACTGGGAAGAAGCTCTTCCCCAGGAGGGTGGTGAGAGCCTGGCACAGGCTGCCCAGGGAGGTGGTGGAAGCCTCAGCCCTGGAGGTGTTTGCAGCCAGGCTGGAGGTGGCTGTGAGCAAGCTGCTGTGGTGGGAGGTGTCTGGCAGAAGGGCTGGGACTAGGTGATCCTTCAGCTCCCTTCCACCCCCAACACTTCCATGAGCCTCTGTCTGTCCTTAGCTCAGCTCTCCCCCTCCCCAGAATCACTCCCCTGCTGACAGCACTGTGCAGCTTTATTTAGTCATTCAGTTACAGCAGGGTTTGTAGCAGGCTGGGACAGAGCCAGAGCCTTTTTCTTTTGAAGTGTAACAGATACTGAGCATGGAACAGTGTACTACAGATTCCTTCCACAAATGTCTTACAGAGCTGATACAGGACCAAGCCAGCAACCCAGCAGCGAGCAGACAGGGCTGGGAGTAGAAAAGGATGCAACAAGAAGAAGCCACACTGGAAAGACAACACTTTAGAAAAGAGGTGGCACATGGAAATCTCTCCTCTAAACCCCCCAAAAAGAAACCAACACCCCCCAGAGCTGAGGGGCGAGTCTGGAGCTCGTGTTACAGCCCTACATCAGATTCTAGGAACTTAGAACAACAAAAAATACAAACCCAAAGCAAACCCAAGCAAACCCAACCAGAAACCCAAAGATAAACCACTGGCCAGTACAGTCTTTGGATATCAGAGGAGGGGGAGAGAGTCAGCTTCCAGGAGCCATCAGTCGGTTTCGGCCTCGCCAGGGTCTTTGCCTTCTTTGTTCTTTCGGACCTCCTCGATATGCTTGTCCTGAAAGACAGCAGCAGGAAGCCATCAGCTGCCCTGAGGGCCCCCAGCAGGCACGGCCCTGGCTCCCCTCCCACCCAGCCCCAGCTCAGGGAAGGCTCCCAAGAGCCTGGGTTGCAGCAGGGGGCTGCAGGATGAAGCTCTGCAGGAGAACGCAAGGCCCTGCCCCAGCTCCATCTATTGTCCTCCACTCCAAGGGGAGGATTCTTGCCAAGTCTTCAACAGATTAATAATCTTCCAGGAGCAGATCAGCACAGAACCCCCAAAGGATGCCAGCCTCAAAGCTTCCCCTCCCCCTTGGCCATGTATCACAGACTGGTTCAGGCTGGCAATGGTCTAAGCTGCCCCAGCCCAACCCTTCCCTCGCTCTCCCAACCCTGGTGGCTAAAGCACATCCCCCAGCACCACAGCACAGCTTCCCAGTCCCTCCAGGGATGAGGATTCGAGCACTGCCCTGGGCAGCCTGTTCCAAGGCTTCCTTGGCTTTTCCTTGGCCAGTTCCCCCAGCAAGGACCAGGGCTGAGCTCTCCCCCAGCGGGGCCTGGGGCTCAGGCTCACCTTCTCCCTCAAGCGCTCCAGCTTGGCAGCCATTTGTGCCTCACGGTTCTCTTTGTTAGCTTCCATTTTGTGAGTCAGCTTCTCCTCAGCCATTTTGCTGAAGTTGTTGTTCTCCTCAATGGCTTTCTGGAGCACCTCCTTTTCATGCTCCCTCTTCTCAGCAAGCTGCTTCAGGACTTCTGCTTCGTGAGACTAAGCAGGGAGAGGAGCAGGCTCTGAGCGCGGAGCTGCAGGCAGCCACAGCCAGGCAGCTCCCAGGAGGTTTTCTGCTGTCACTTTGTGCTGCAGGACAGAGCTCCTCGGTGCTTCCCCCACCCACACCACCTCTGTCACCATTATGAGCTGCCAAGGAGGTTCAAAAGCCCCATCTGGATGTGTTCCTGCATGACCTGTGCTGGATTCCATGGTCCTGCTCCGGCAGGGAGCTGGTCTGGAAGATCTCCAGAGGTCCCTTCCAGCCCCTGGCATCCTGGGATGCCTTGCAAGCCACCCTGAGTGGGATTTCTCTGGAGAGGAGCAGAAGGATTCTTTGCTGCTAGCCCTGAGAGCTCCTGCCCAGGCAGCTCTCACTCCTCACAACACTGAATGGCTGTGACTGAGGTAGGAGGAGGCTGCACTGCCCTTGGGCTCTGCACAGCCGAGGGGCTCCAAGCTCCATCTCAACAGCAAACCTCTCAGCAGGGCAGAGACTGCCTTTGCAAACCTGCCCATGGCACCCACTGCACCTTCTGGGGCAGAACTGCAGTTAGGATGCTAAAGGAGACAGAAGGCAGCAAACCCAAGCCCCACACAAACCACCCCAGCTTCATCCTGAAAGCAAAGCCTGTCCCCCCAGTTCAAGTGAGCACTGCAGACCACTGAGAATGGCTAAAGGAGATATCCATTGAACCTGGCTGGAATCTCTGGGGCTCTGAGGAGCCTTTGTTGTGGCCTTGCAGGCAGAGGTCCCTCAGAGCCCCAAGGACTGCAGCCAGGTGCAGGTAATGTCCCATTCAGCACCACACCCAGAGGTCATCCCCAGCCCAGCAGAGCTGAGCTGGCTGCAGCCCTTCCCCTCTCACCTTGCGCCTCTCCTCTGCTGCCTCCAGCTTCTTCTGGATCTCCTCCAGGGAGACATCCTTCTTCTTTGGGGGGGAGAGGGGGAACTCCGGGGCTGCCTCCTTGGAGCGGGGGCCAAGGATCAGCTCGAAGGCCTGCCCAGAAGCACGCTTCTCCAGCTCCTTCACTTGGATGTCTACGGAGCACAGGGACAGCAAAGAGCAAAGAGGGTTGGCAGGCAGGAACTGGCTCAGGCAGCCTCAGCAACAGCCTCTGAAGAGTCAATAGCACAAAGCTGGCTGGAGCAGACAGGCTGTGAGGCAGCAGCTGTGTGGTGAGCAGCAGCAGCACCGCTCAGGAGCGGGGCAGCACCGCTCGGAATTCCTCCTCAGCACATCACCACCCAAATGCCTGAGCTTTAGTTTCAGCCCAGGGTTGTGGACTTCCACTCCTTCTCCAGCAACAAGGCTCAGAAAGCCTCCAAAGGTTTTCACCTGACAGAAGCAAAGGTCTGAAACCAGTGAGCAAGCCCTCGGCTGGCAGGCCAGGCCCTGCCCAGCCTCAGCTGGAGCAGCACACCAGCTCTGCTCACCAAGAGGGGAGATGACAGCTCTGCTAGCAGAGCAGATGGCTCACAGAGGAGCTGGGGCCCATCTGCTAGCAGCCTAGGCTGGCAGGGCTTTGGGTCTGCTGCTTTTACTAGCAGCCCATTTTAACTGCTTCTCCAAAGCAGCCTGGGGAGGGGAGGACAGCACAGCAAGCACAGCTGAATGCACTGCACTGGAGTTCACATTATTTCTGAGGAAACAGAGAGAGACAGAGGGGGGGAAAGCCATCCAGTACATGAAGCTACATACCAGAAGTAGCCATGATCAAGAAAATACCAATCCAGAAGCCAACTCTGGGAGAGCTTCACTCAGATGGATTCCTAGAGAACAAAGAGAAATGCCTTTGAGCAGTGGGGAGATGAATTCCATTTCTTCTGATCAACTGCTCAGCACAATTGGATCTGCTGAACAAAAGCCAGCCAGGACCTCCAGCCAGTGAGGTTCAGGCTGATGGACACTGCTAGGCACACCAGAGAGGTTCCCTCCCTGTCAGGGGTGTTGCAGGACCGGCGTGCCTGCCCAGCTGGGCATTTGCAGTCCCTGTCTCACTGCACTGTAACCGAGAGATGCAAACAAAGGCTCCCATTCCCCCAGCAGTCCTGCAGCACACCCTGCTAGGGGCGTTCCACCGGCGTGCCCGAGGTAAAATGGGGCAGAGCCCAGGCCGGCAGACCCAGGACCGCTGCTGCTACCGAAGAATCTTAAACACACACCGAGCTCCTTTGAAATTCCGTTTTATTTGCGCAGCTGAAACCCGATGCTGCACATCGCCGCCGACGGGGAGCACGCCCGCCGCCCGCCCCCCCACCACTTATTAAAAGAGCGCGTCACAAGGAAAAGGCCATAAAACCTGTCGGAAAAAAGCCCAAACTTTCCCCCCCCGTCCAGGTTTTACATTGAACCTGCGGCGGGGGCTGGGGGGCTGCGCGGACCCGGCCGGGCGGCGCTAGGACCACGCAGCCCCCCGGACCCCAGCGGTTCCGCCCCTCCCGCTAACAGCCAATAGGGGCCGAAGCCGTCGGGCGGCAGAGCGGAGGCCCCGCCCCGTCCCCGCACGCGCCTTCCTCACCGCACCGAATTCAAACAGCCGGAGAGAGCGCGCGCGCGCCCGCCTGCCCGCGCGCGCGGGGGGCTCGAGGGAGGGCGGGGCCAACCGTAACATCCGGGCACCTGCCGCCCCCCGCCGCAGGTGCGGGGCCGGGCCCCCGCCCGGGGCGAAAAGGAGGGAGGGAGAGGAGCGGGCGGGGGGGGGCACAGAAACGAGACGACGCCGCCGAGCACCACCCGCTCACCGCACCGCCGCTGCACGGGGCTCGGCCGCGGGATCCATGGCGTCGGGGCGCGGCCGCCCGGGCGCCGCCCCTTCCCCACTAACAATGGCGGGGTCCTGTCAGGCAGAGGAGGGGGCGCCGCTGCCGCCGCCGCCAGTAGGGCGTCGCCCCTCACAGGGCGCAGCCAGCTCCCGGGACAAAGGACAGCCCCATCCCCACCGGGACCCGGGGAGCCAGGGACGCGCCCCCCGCCCATTGTCTCCCGTCCCTTTGTCACCGCGCCGCCCCAGAAGCGGGCGGGGGAAGGGGGCGCGACCCTCTCAAGGGTAAGAGACAAAAGCGGCAGGCGTGGGAGCCCCGCTCCTCAAGCGCCCGCGAACGCCTGCGGATCCCCAGGGGCTGCCCCTGGCGCTGACACCCATCCTCACCTCCCGCCGCTGCAGCGCCGCCGCCCATCCCACTGAGCACCGGAGCCCCCAGGGACCACCGCCCTGCCCTGCTCCTTCTCACGCCCCGGAGGGGCTGCGGACCGCCCCGCGCCGAGCCCCGTCCCGGGCAGCCCGCAGCGCCGCCGCGCACCCACCTTCCCGCTCCGCCGCTCCAGCCACACTCCGCTCCCGCCCGCCCCGCCGCGCACAAAAGCGCCAAACAATGGCACGTGACCCGCCCCGCCCCGCCTCCATTGGCCCAGCGCGGCGGCACGTGCCGCCCGCCGCGGGGGGGGCCGGGGGGGGCGCGCGCCCCCTCCCACGCTCTCCCCCGCCGCCCCGGTGCGTGCCGGGAAGCGTAGTCCGCCGGCGGCGGGCGGGGGCGGCGCGGGGCGGCCACCCCCGAGACCCGGCCGGGCGCGGGAGCGCGGTGCGGGACCTCGCCGCGACGTCTGCCGCCTCCGCTGGCCGCCCCGGCCTCCTGCGCCCCTCTGCGTCGCCGTCTCCGCCCGTGCCCGCAGGGCTGAGGGACTCCCTTTGTCTCCCACCGCAGTGGTGGGGAGGAGCGGGGTCCCCGTGGTCAGGGTCGCCTGTCGCCTCGGGGGCAAGTTGGGTGGGCTCGGATGGTCGCCTCGGAGCTGGGCGTGGGCCTCAGCGCCACGGCAATCTCAGGGCCATGGCCACCTACCTGGGTGCCACCCAGGCACCTCCTGGCTGTGGCCACTTGCCCCCGGCCCATGGTCAGCGCGGTGCTATGGTCACCTGCTTCAGGACCACGGACAGCTCGTGGCCTTTGGTCACCTCCAGGTCATTGCCACTTAACCTGGAGGCCGCAGTCACCTGGAGGTCGCTTCAGGGCTGCTCAGTTATCCTAGGGCCATGATGTGCTTAGGACTCTTGGTCCTCCTCAAGTTGCTCCCCACGTTCCCTTGGGCACCAGCTCAAGCCCAAAGGGATCCCAAAGGAGCTCTGCAGGTCTGCCAACCTCTTCATCCCACAGCCCCTGGCAGTGTATTCTGGGGGACAGCCACTTGGCCACCCTTGGGGTGACACTTGCAAGCCCAAGCACCTCTTGTGTGTACCCAATGGCCACCTCAAGACCGTCTGTCCTTGTCCCACAAGCTGCAGCGCCAGCACTGCCTGGGCTAATGCCATTCCCAAGTGCAGGTCAGGGCTTTGCTCCCAGATGTGCTTTAGATGGCCCAGCTGCACGTTCACACCTTCCACACACCCCTCTCCTGTCCAATCCCCCTGCAGCTGCCGTGTGCCAGACACTGAACTCGCACCAAGAGGCAGCGTGCAGGTGGCTGCAGACCTGCACAAGCCCTGCTGCAAAGGAAGGGCTTCCCTGGGGGGGGACCCACCCTTGGTGTGCACACCTCTAACCGACCCCCAGGAGTTTTGCCCCCCCAAAGCAAGCCACCCCACCTTGGGGAAGGTTAATATTGTGACATAAAGGCATCAAGCTTTCAAGACAGAGATTATCTGAACCACTTGCCCTGGTTCTGGTGGTTGGGTTGTGAGGGTTGGGGTTTTTTTTGCTGATCTGACGTCCATTTCCATGGAAACCACATCCAGGCACTGAGCTGCTAGAACTGGGAGAGGTTTCTGCTGGAGCAGCTCGCTGGGCATGGGCAGAGCCATTTTCCAGCAGCGTGGTGGAACCTTGGCTGCTGTTTCTTTGGTGGGGGATTGCAAAGATTTCCAACTCCAAGTGCTGCTCGGCCCTTGGGGGCCCTGCCTGGGACCCTGGAGGGGTTCCCTGGCTCAACACTGTGTCGAGATCACCCCCAACAAGCAGCTTTTTAAAGGAACCCTCTCGAGTCCGTGGATGAAACTGCATCACAACGTTGCTGGAAGACAAAAGCAGCCAAGAGAGATCCTTGCCACCAGCCTGTGTTGTACTTTGTCATTTATTAATTAGCATCCCTGCAAATCAACAGTGGGGGCTGCTGTGATACTCATGCTTGGGGGGAAAAGCAAGGAGCTTACCCTGGGATCAGGCAGGAATTCCCAGAGGAAGCAAGGCTCCCTGGGCTTGGGGTTTTGTGTTTGCTACCTGGGCGACTGCCTTTGGTCAGTCCTGGCCCCTCCACACCTCCTCCTCCCCGGGAGGGAGGCTGAGGAAATATCATTGACTGCTTTTGAAGAAGGGCTGCAGGCTGAGATAAAACCAGGGGGCATGCAGGGGCTGCTCTCAGTCTCATTTCCTGGGCTTCTCACAGGGAAAAATCAAACAAGAGAGAGGGAAGGGGGGAAAAAAAAGACTTGGATGCAACTTAGCTTCCTTTGCAGGTGGGTTTTAAGGCTAAAAATATCTCTTTCAGACAAGAGTTCTCCTCTGGGAGAGGCAGCTCCTTGTGTTGGTTTATTATAGAGCGTTTCTCGAGCTGGGAGTCACATTTGGGATCCTCTCTCAGCCCTGGCATTTTCCACACTGTGCCACTTCACTGCAGGCTCTTCAGCAGCCCCTTCCCAGCACCTGCCAGGGCTGCTTCCAATGCAGAGCCAACCCTTGGAGCGTTGTGGTGCTCCAGGGAGCAGCTCTCAGCAGCTGGAAAGGCAGCGAGCCTGGCTCTGGGTCTGGCCTCGCTGCCAGGGCGTGGGGTTGGGCTTGGGGGGACCATTTCCTAAAGCCTCTTTGTTTGTGGGGCATTTATTTTGGGTCTGACCTCCAGGAGAATGGGGAAGCCTCTGGGAAGCTTTCACTGCCCTTGCATTTGATTTGTGTTTGTTGGCACATCTGCTGTGACCCTCAGCAGACTCCTGCATGGAGCCTCCAGGCGAGTGGCTGTGGTAGGTTTTGTCTGCTGGAGTCTCCATCACCACCAGAAGCCTGTGGCTGGAATCCCAGTTTGTCCCAAAGACCAAACCCCCAAACCCTAGGAAGCAGCAATCAGAATTTCCCTCCCATGTAGAATCAGGGAATGGTTTGGGTGGGAAGGGACCTCTAAAGCTCACCCAGTCCAGCAGGGACATCCCCAACCACAGCAGGCTGCTCAACCTCACCTGGAGTGGTTCCAGGGATGGGGCAGCTCCCACCCCTCTGGGCAACCTGGGCCAGGGTCTCACCACCCTCAGTGTCAAACATTTCTCCCTTCTCCTCAGTCTGAATCTGCCTCTTTGAGTCCAAACCATCCCCCCTTGTCCTGGCACCACAGGCCCTGTTCAGAACTCTGTCCCCAGCTCTCTGCTCAGCCCTTGAAGCACTGCAAGGCCACCAGAAGGTCTCCCTGGAGCCTTCTCCTCTCCAGGCTGACCAAGCCCAACTCTCCCAGCCTGACCTCACAGCAGAGGGCTTCCACCCTCCCAGCATTGCTGTGACCTCCTCTGGCCCTGCTCCAACAGGTCCCTGTCTGTGCTGAGGACTCCAGATTGGAATCCTCTCCCAAGGGAAGCAGTGGATTGCCCTGCACTGGGCAGTCTGAAGCCTCAGCTGGACAGGCTGCTGGGGCAGCTCTTTGCAACTCCACCATCCCCTGGAAAGCTTGGAGCAGATGATCCTTGGGGACCCTTCCAGCCTGGCTTTCTGATTCTGTGATGCAGCCAAGATGCTGATAACTGCACCCAGTCCAGATCATCACTGCACCCAGTCCAGATCATCACTGCACCCAGTCCCGATCACAACTGCACCCAGTCCAGATCACAACTGCACCCAGTCCAGATCATCACTGCACCCAGTCCCGATCACAACTGCACCCAGTCCAGATCACAACTGCACCCAGTCCAGATCACAACTGCACCCAGTCCAGATCTCTGCCCACCAAGAGGTCAGGGAGGAGCTGTTCTGAGCACAGCCCAAGCATGGCTGAGGTTGAAGATCTCCACTCTTGGTGAATCAGATCAGTCAAGGAGCCATGGGGGAGGACTCTGTGCCTGTGTGAATCCAGGCCGTGAGGTGCTCAGATTTAGCACAGAGATTAAAGCCTCTCCTGTGATGTGCTTATCAAAACACCCCACAAAGGCAGTGACATAATTAGGTGACAACTCAGCCCACAGCAGCTCTTTTAACTTGCAAAAATATTTAATCTCCAATAAGGAAGAACCCAAACCCTGTGCTGCCTGAGTGTTACACTGCCAGCCTCAAGCACTCCTGGCCTGACAGCTTATTTGCTCATCTGAGGCTGTTTCAGAGCACCTTGGGTAAGTCATCTCAGCAAGGCTTTGCCAACAGTCACTGCACAACCCCCTGCAAGGAGCCAGCTGGGGGTCACAGAATCACACAACACACCAGGCTGGAAGAGACCTCAAAGCTGATCCAGTCCAACCCTCGACCCAGCACTGAAGGGTCAGTGCTAAACCCTCTCCCTAAGAGCCAGCTCCACACACTGCCTGGACAGCCCCAGGGATGGTGACTCCACCACCCAAGGAAGCAGGGATAGGACAGGAGGAAATGGCTCTAAATTGCCCCAGGGGAGGTTCAGGTTGGGCATTAGAAGAAACTTCTTCACTGAAAGGGTTCTGCAAGCCTGGCCCAGGCTGCCTGGGGGGGAGGAGGCTGAATCCCCATCCCTGGAGGTGTCTCAAAGAGGCAGAGCTGTGGTGCTGAGGGCCATGGCTTAGCCCCAGCCTTGGTGGAGAATGGTTGGACTCTTCAAGGTCTTTTCCATCCCAAAGGATTCTATGATTAGCAAAAGTTCATTTGAAGCCCAGAAATCCACTCTGCTCTTTGACCTGAGGCAGTCAGCTGAAGGGGTTTGGTAAAGAACCTGCTAGAGGAGGCAGCAGTCTGGAGAAACTCCTTCAAGGCAGAGAGAAGGCCACAAGATTTCCTCCTCTTTGTGTTCCTCAGTCCTTGCATTCAGCTCCAGCAGCTTGCTTTGCCCTCCACACTGCAGCTCACCCATCCCCAGGCTGCCTGCACTGACCTGCTGCTGCCTGCCAAAGGGCTACCAGGAGGAGCAGGGCCTGCAAAGGTCTCACTGCTCTTCAGGTCCAGAGAGATTTGAATCCAAATGCAGCCAAGGAGCCCAGGGGCTTGCAGAATAAAACCATGAAGGCATTCAGGGAGTGGCTCCCTCACAGTGCAAGATCTTGCACAGGCAAGGAAGGCTTAATGCTGCAGGAATCATCTCTGCTGTGCAGAAAGGCTGAGGGGTGTGAGGCTGAGAAGAGAAGGTTGAGAGGGATCTGATCAATGTGTATCAATATCTGAGGGGTGGGGGTCAGGGCAGAGGTGCCAGGCTCTGCTGGGTGGTGCCCAGGCACAGGGCAAGGCACAAGCTGGAGCCCAGCAGGTTCCACCTCAACAGGAGGAGAAATTTCCTTGGTGTGAGGCTGCCGGAGCCTGGGGCAGGCTGCCCAGAGAGGCTGTGGAGTCTCCTCTGGAGAGCTTCCAACCCCCCCTGGCTGTGTCCCTGTGTGCCCTGCCCTGGCTGACCCTGCCCTGGCAGACCCTGCTCTGGCAGGGTAATTGGACTGGATGATGTTTCAAGGTCCCTTCCAGCCCCTACCATTCTGTGGTTCTGTCAATATTTGCTTACTGGAGGTGTCCAGGCTGATCCTGGATTTGTGCTGAACCCCCTCACTAAGAAGCTGTTCCCCTCCCATCAGGTCTGCTCGTGCCAGTGTGCTGTAGGAAGTTACTGAGGTTTGGGTTTTCAGCTCAGACAGCTCCCCCCCAGCTCCCACTGCCAGTCTGGGCTCTGAGACACTCACTCCAACTCACTTCATTGCTCCAGAAAATGAGACAAGTAAAAGCTCTCTCCACAGATGGTGCTTGCAGCAGGAGGAGGAAAATCCTCTCCCAGGGGCAGCAGTGGATTGCCCTGAGCTGGGCAGTCTGAAGGCTCAGCTGGACAGGCTGCTGGGGCAGCTCACTGCAGCTCCCCTGGAAAGCTTGGGGCAGGTTAGCCCTGGGCCCCTTCCAGCCTGGCACTCTGTGCAATATCTCCATTCATTGCTTGGGTTTGGGGCAATGCAACCCTGGCAGATGGCACTGACCCCCTCTAGTGCAGCCCTGGGACTGTGCTGCCTGGCAGCCAAACCGTGGTGGTGAGGGCTGGCAGGGCTCTAGAGCAGAGCACTTCTGTGAGCTTCCAAAGAGCTAAAGACAAACCCCCCCCCAGCTCCCTGCTGTCCTTGCCACAAAGAAAACCCAAACCACCTCCTCCACACCCCTGGGATGGTGACAGAGCCGAAGGAGAGGCACCCCCCGTGGGCACCTTCACCCTGGCTGCAACCAGGACACTGAAGGAGGTCTTTCTCCCACCTAGAGAGCTCTGCTTTCAGTCCAGGCAGGTAAAGGGAGCAGGATTCCCTTCCCAGGCTGCTGCTGGACCTCCTGGCCTGGTTTGCTTTCTTTGTTTGCCAAGGAATGAGTTTCTACATGGCCAAAACTCCTCCTGTGTCTCAGCTTAGGTTTCTCTCCCATCTTTGAGCTCTGTGAGGCAGCCCCTGCCCCTCTCTGGTACATGTGGGGAAGAGCTCAGTGACAGGAATTCCACAAGTTTCTTGCAAACAGATGGCTGGGGAGAGGCAGGAGTGAGGAAAAGGCTTCAGCAGAAGCTCAGCTATTATTAGAGAGCAGAGACTTCACACCAGGCAGAGCTATGGCAGGCACCATTTCAGAGCTGGTTGCTTTCTTCCTGGGCAGCAGCAGATCCTCCAGGACACCAAGGTGTGGTTGGCCTCTCCTGGGAGCTACCTGCCCACCATAAGGACAGACCTGTGTGTGGCTGCTGGCTCCCACCCTCCACCACCTCCACAGCCAGCCAAGGAGAGCTGCCCAGAGATCTCCCCAGGTTGCTTCCCCCACACACACCTCCTTGTTCCCACCTGAGCCAGGAGCCTCCTCCCCTCCCTCTGCAGCCTCGCTGATTTTCCCCTTTCTGCCAGAATCCACCAAATTTGCATTCCCCATATGGAGCACCAAAAGCTTTTGCTATTCAGGGAAGCTCACAAACAACTCAAAAATAACCACCCTGCAGAGAGCTGCAGCCCCCAGCCCCAGGCAGAGGGGCACTGGGGAAGGAGCTCTGCTCGAGGTTGTTTGGGGTGGTTTGGGGGGGGTTGTGTGTGAGAGCCAAGAGCAGAGGCAGTGATTGGGTTGGGGAAGTGGCAGAGGCAGCCACTGCAGCTGGGATGGAGCACAGCAGGCAGGGTGATTTTTGACAGCCACAGGGAACAGCACTGGGAAGGCATAAAATATTCAGCAGGCACAGAAAATTCCAGGGAAGGCTTTGCTTTGGCTCTTTGGAATATGGGAGGGGTGGGGAAGGTGAGGAGGCAAAGCTGGGGATAGCACTAATTATCCCCCAGTTTCTAATTAGCCCCTTGAATTGCGGGCAGGGATGCAGCTCCGGGAGCCTTTTGTGCTATTAATACTTCCCTGGCGTGACAGAGTTAAAAATACTCCCAGCCAGAATGTGGCTTGGAAGTGTCACAAAGGGAGGAGCTCAGGGATGGAAATCCTCTTAAAGGCACAGGAGTGCCCTGGTGGCAAATAAACAACCCCAAGGAGCTCCTGACAAGAAGGTCCCCTGGGAGCCTCCTCAACCCCAGCTCCCTCCATCTGTCCTCACAGCAGAGCAGCTCCAGCCCTCTGCTCATCCTCATGACTCTTCTCTGGACACCTTCCAGCACCTCCAGGTCCTTCCTGTGACATGGGCTCCAGAACTGGACACAGAGCCCCAGCTGTGGTCTCAGAGTGGAGCAGAGGGGCAGAATCCCCTCCCTGGCCCTGCTTGTGCCCCACACTGGGTCCCCAGGCTCTGCTCCCTGTCCTGTCCCATCCCCTGGCATGGGAGGAGGTGGTGCTTGGGAAGATGAGAGAGTTGAGCTGAATCCTTGGTGGCTGTGAGCATGCAGGGTGCTCAGCTCAGGGCAGCCTTGCAGCCCCCACAGGAGATGAGAACAAATTTGCTTTGGAGATGAAGAAACTCAGAGTTAGTTATTTACCCTTCAGAACTTCACCCAGAGCAAAGCTGTGATTTGTGCCAACAGAAAAGAGACCCAGCAGCAAACCAAGCAGCTACTCACCAGCCCAGGGAGCTCTGCTCTGCTGGGTGCTGCCCAGGGCTGGCTCAGGAGCCAGGGCAGCCCTGCTCCTGCTTCCCACGCCGCTCTCCAGGGCTGCTCTGCTGGCCCACAGCTGGGCACTGAGCTCCTCCAGCAGAGCTGCAGTGGTTCTGCCTGCACACCCCCGGGCTCAGCTTGCAGGGCTGAGGGCCTTCAGGAGCTGTTGTGAATCCAGGCCTGAGTATTTGCCTTTAAAATACAAGAAACACCAAAAAACAGAGGGGGGGAAAAGCACAGCCCAAGCACAGCCCAGGGCGGCGTGGGGGCACGCACAGGAGGCTCTAACACATGCCTCAATTTGCATTCATTAACTCGACAGGGAAGCTTCAATCAAGCAAATGAGATTGTGGCTTTGGTTGCTTGCTTCTCTTTTTTTCCCCCTTTTTCCCTCCCTGCCCTCAGCAGCAGCAAAGGCTGCAGCAGGCTGCAGCTGCTAACTGCAGCTTCTAACTGCAGCTTCTAACTGCAGCTTCTAACTGCAGCTTGCTGCATGCATTTGCGGTGGGCTGGAAGGGGCTTCCCGGGGGGGGGGCAGCCACAGGCAGGAGGAGCTGGGGGTGGGGAGGATGAGGAGAGGGCTCTCAGCTCGAAGGAGCCAAGTGCTCCAAGCTGGGGCTGCGCTGACACTCACGTTTCAGAGGGGCAAAGCTTTGAAGGCCGAGGCGGCGGCTGAGGGGAGGTTGCTCAGCTGAGATAAGCTGTGGGAAAGGGAACTGTGACCATTCACAGCCCAGGCAGGCTGCAGGCACAGCTGTGAGGGGAATACCAATGGGCAGTGGGGTTGGGCTGCTCTGGTTTTAAAGCCACCAGGCTGAATATGAAACCCATCAAACCCTTCGAGATGCTCAGCTGGCAGGGGACCCCTTCCCAGCCCCTGCCAGGCTGCAGGGGGTGTCCTGGGTGCTAACCCCCCCCGGGATTAAATGGAGTTGGTGTCCCCTTCCCATGTCCCTGTGATGCAAAACACTTCCATGGATAATCCACGGGGGGGCTTCTGGCTGTGGAACCTGGACAGGTCCCATCCAGCCCTGAGCAGCTGGTGCTGGGGGGCAGCTGTGGGCAGATCCTCCCCAGCCTCATCACAGAGTTGGTTTGATTGGAAGAGACCTTTGAGATCACCCAGTCCAACCCTCAACCCAGCACTGCCAGGGCACCTCTAACCCATGGCAGCCCGGGCCAGGGCTTGACAACCCCTCTGGGGAAGAAGCTGTTCCTCAAGTCCAGCCTAAACCTCCACTGGTGCAAGGTCCAAATCTTCCTCTTCTCCTTCCTCCCATTTCCCCCCCACCCAGGAAGGGCTCCAGTCCTGGACTTCTGCTTTTTGCCAGGAACCCTTCCAGCATGGCACATCCAAGCCTGGGGCACCCCAAAGACTGGAGGGGTCTCCCCTCTGCCCCTGCCTGGGAAATGCTGGCTCCAGCAGAGCTGTCCCAGCCTCTTCCTTTCCACCCTCTCAGGCTCAGCAAAGCAGTCCAGGAAAACAGGGATGTGAGGAAAATCTGCTGCAGGGCTTTGAACACCTCATGAGGAGCAGCTGGAGGAGCTGGGGCTGCTTAGACTGGAGGAGAGGGAGCTGAGGGGAGAGCTCATTGCTCTTTGCAGCTCCCTGAGAGGAGGCTGGAGCCAGGTGGGGTCAGTCTGTTCTCACATGCAGCTAGTGCCAGGACAAGAGGAAACAGCCTCAGGGTGCAGCAGGGGAGGTTTAGGTTGGACATGAGGAGCAATTTCTTCCCAGCAAGGGATCCCAGGCACTGGCCCAGGGAGGTGATGCAGTCCCCATCCATGGAGGCACTGAAAAGCTGCCTGGATGTGGTGCTGAGGGATGTGGCTCAGGGGCAGTGGCTTAGCAGCAGGGGTGGGATTCTGAGCTCCAGGTGGGTGGTTGGACTTGATCTCAAAGGTCTCTTCCAACCTCAGCAGCTCTCTGGAAACACTTTCCCTGGGTGCTGCAGCAGGGATTTGTGCCACATCTTCCACGCATGCTGCCTCTAGCCTCGGGGCTGGAGCATGTAATGGAGGCAAGTGCTGCTCACAAGAGGAGCCTGATTGAAGAGGTGGCTCCAGGCTGGGTTTTAAAGCAGAAGCAGCAAGGCAGTGAAGTAAGAAAATGCTCAGAGAGGGCTCCTGCACCCCCACATCCCCCAGAGACAGAGAGGGGCTGATGGAGCCAAGGAACAAAGGGGCTTGTCCTGCCCAGGGGATGCCAGGGCTTGTCTGGGGACTCTCCTCTTCCTTCTGGGGGGGTTTCCTCCAGAGAAACAAAGACATCTGGGGGTCGTGGGCACAGAGGCTGGCTCGGCAGCAGGGAGCAGAGGGCTGAAGCCTCCCTGCTTCTCCAGCCCCACGGGCACCGGGATGGGGAGGAGCAGCTCTCTGTGACCTGAAGGGTTAATGACTGTCAGAGTGTCCCTCCTGAAAGCCTTTACATAAGAGTCTTGCAGAATTTATAGCCTGCCTCAGCTGTGCCCTGCCACGGAGCTGCTCCCCCGGAGCTGCCAGCGCAGATCCCCGGCCGTGCTAATTCGGGGAGGAAAATGGGATTCGATTCCTGCACCAGTCCCTGTCTCTCACGGGTGAAAAGGGACCTGACCGGCTCTGCTCAGCCCCCTCCTGGCTCACCCACACCATTCATCTCAGGCATCGACCTTGAACGTCCCCCACCCTCCCTCAGCATCTCAGCAGAGCCGTCCTGAGGCTCTCTGGGCTCTCACGTCCCAGCCCTGCTCCAGGGCGTGAAACAATTAACAAACAAAATTAATCCGGAAGCCTCGCAAGCACCAGGGGCTTGTGGTCCTCCTCACAGCAGCCCTTTGTGTCCCTGGAGAGCAGAGGGGATGTTGAAAGATGTCCTTTCTGCTGCTGCTGCTGCTGCGCAGCTCTGCACCTTCCCCCAGGGCCATCCTGCAGCATCCTCAGCCCTGGGACCCAACCACGAGCAGCCAGGGGCCACCGGCAGGGCGAGGATGTGGCTGCCACAGTGGCACAAACCTGGGCACCAGAGGAGCCAGATGCTGCTTTACCATTCCCCTTTCTTCCCCTAGGAGAAGAGCTTGGCTGGCACCCCAGGCCCCAGTGACAGCCAAGTGACAGCCAAATTGGTCTCTGTCCCTGAGGATTGTATTCCCGCAGCCCCGCAGCCCTCACCGCAGGCTCCCTGCAGCAGGGAGGGCTCTGCCGGCAGGCTGCCTCGGGCACATCCCACGAGCATGGTCTTGAGGTCTTGCTCTCCCCCGGGGGTGTCCCCATGCCCTCCTGCCTGGCTCAGTCTGGACAAGCAGGAGCCCCTTCCCCAGAGCCTGGCTCCCACCGGTCCCATCTCAGCAGGCTACAGGTGGGAGCGGCTGAAAGGTGCTCCTGGAACCAGGGAGTCTCCGATGCCCTCCAGGAGCTTTTCCCACTGACTGAAGTCCTCTTCCAGGTCTGCATGGGGCAGAGATGGTGGCAGGGTTACTACAGCAACCATCAGCCCAGCTCCAGGAGCAAAGCAGCCCCCAGGTCACTTTGCTTTGTGCAATGGGGATGGGAAGCACCAAAGCCAAGCCCAGGCAGGCGGCGACCACCCCGCAGCCTCCTGCAGGCAGGGAAGCTCTTGTGCCCCCTCAGCCCCCAGCCAAGGTGCCCCCACCCCGTGCCATACCCAGATGCCTCTGCAGGAAGGCCAGAGCTGCCCTGCTGGTGATGTCCAGACACTTGCAGGGGTCCAGGGTCCCTCTTGCTTTGAAGATGAGGCTGAGGAGCTTGCTGGTGAGGAAGGCGAGGTCGGTGTGGCTCTGGTGCAGGGTGCCCCTGGGGCAGGGAAGGGATTGGGCTTCAGTGGGAGCTGGGCAGAGCTTCCCCTGCTGGGACACAGCTTGCAGCTGCTGCCAGGAGGCTCCTGGCAGGGTGGACTCCCCCCAGCTCACAGGATGGTGATGATCTTCGTCTGGCTGTTTCTGGAGCTCAGCCTCTTCATCCTGGCAATGCTGTCTGGCGTCTGGAACTTCTCAGTGTTGATGAAGAGCACAGGCCTGGGCACCTCGGGGTACAGAGCATGCTCCAGGGGGAACATCCAGGCGTCGAGGGCCACCGCGCACCTGCGGCGGGGGACAGCCAGCACTGCCACCCACACCACGGCTTCCCTCCCCACCAGGAGGCAGCCACCTGCCCCCAGAGCCCCCCGTGGCTCCTCAGCCCTGCTGGGGCTCACCTGAAGCTGGGCTCCTTCACCAAGGCCAGCACTGCTGTCACCCCGCCGAAGGAATGGCCTACGGCAGCCACCTTGGTCACATCGATGCTGTCCTGCAAACAGCAGAGGGGCTGCAGAAGGAGCCTGGGGCCAAACCTCAGAGCAGGAAAAGCCAACAGCAAAGCTGGGTCCCATTTCCCCACTGGTGTGACAGGACCCAGCCTCCTCCCATGCATGGGGAAGACAAAGGAGAAGAGAGTCACCGAGCAGCCAAGATGTGGAAGGCTGCAGCTCCACACAGCCCTGCGAGTGCCAGGAGGGGAAGTCCCACAGCAAGGCCTAATCCTGCCAGCAAAGGGCACCCAGGCTCCCCCAGCAGCCAAACAATGCCTGTGGCTGGTCCTTCAGCACAGCCAGACCCAGGTACCTTCAGCACGGAGAGGTCGAAGTCCTGGTGCAGGACGTTGGGGACAGACTCCCCGCGGCTGACGTCCTGCAGGAGCCGCAGCGCTCGCACACATTCCTCTGCTCGATGGTGAATCTGGGGGGGAGAGTTGCCCCTTCCCTGGTGAATCCACCTCCTCCACCCCACAAGTTTTGGACCCAGATCCTCCCCTTGAAGTCCACCCATGCTCCTCCCTCCAAAACCGCAGCACCCAGAGCCAGCAGGTGAGGGAGGAGGCTGCAGCGCGGGGGGGATGCAGTGCAGTTATTGGAAGGTTTCTGTCTTGGTTTGCTCTGAATTCAGCTCATCTGACAGCTCAGAGAGCAGGAGAGGAGCACAAGAGCTCTGCTCTGGGGAGGCAGAGCCCAGGTTCCTCACCAGCTGCCCCTTGTTGAAGCCATCCATCAATGCAAACACCCACAGGGAGCCCAGAGCCACCCCGGCTGCCAGGAGCCATCCTGGATGCCAGCCCAGCTCAGGGGCTCCATCCAGCAGCAGCTCAAAACACCAAACCACCAATTTCAGGGGGAAGAAGCCCTGGCCTAGAGCCACTTCGGGACCAGGTCCTCTGCTCCCCTAAGGAGACAAATGCTGTTGGCTGTGCACATCTAAGAGCCTTCCCCCTGCGAGGAGACAAGCGACAAACAAACTGAGCTGCAAACCTCCCTCTGCTGCTCCCTGCTCCCTCTGGCACCGGAGATGCTGTCGCTGAGCCTGACCTGGCAGCTGCCTCCCTCTGTTTACAATTTATTTCTCCTTCACCCCCTGCCTTGATGCTCCTGGGCTGCTCTTTACAGGCAAGCTCTCTCCCTCCTGTGTGCAGCGTGCTGTGAGGTGGAGCACGCCCAAAAAATCACAGCCTGGGAGGCGGCTTCGGGCTGCCCAAAGCAGCTCCAAGCACTGCGTTTCCTGGGGAGCTTTCCTGCACCTCGCTGTTGTCCTTTTCAACAGGGCAGAAAGGGGCTGGGGGTGCTCAGCAGGAACTCTTCCTGCTCCCCAGCTAGCAGCTGTCTGGGGTCAGCCCAAGGAGACAACAATCAGAGGGGGCACAAAGCCAGCAGCAGGTCCAGAGCCCTGCTGGGCTGGGCAGAGAGCCTGGCTGTCCCCAGGGCTGGGGTGACATTAAGCATCTGAGGACATGGCAAAGCCCAGCCTGGCTCAGCTGGGGCTGGACACGGGGCCCCCATGCAGAGCAGAGGAGCAGGTTGCACAGATTGTCCTCAGCTTGCCAGGAGAGAGCTCAGCCCCAGCACCGCGGCAGGGGGCAGGAGAGGAAGATCCCAGGAATGCAGGGGACGGCTCAGCTTGGCAGGAGAGGTTTCACACCTCCCCAGCTGCCCACCCCCAACCCCCACCCTGGTACCTGCTTCTTTCGGAAGTAGAACTCCTTCTGCCCCTGGGGCACCTGCTGGAAAGGGATCCACTCCTCCCTGCCGGGCTCTGCTGGGCAGAAGTAGGTGGTGGAGGCAGAATGGTCCCTGCAGCAGCAGGGAGATGTGTCACAGGGGCACCACACCCTGCCAGCCCCACCACGGAGCCACAGAATCCTTTTGGTTGGCAAAGACCTTCAAGATCCCCCAGCCCAGCCCTCACCCCAGCACTGCCAGGGCACCACCACCCCATGGCCCTCAGCACCACAGCTCTGAGACCCCTCCGGGGATGGGGACTCCACCACTGCCCTGGGCAGCCTGGGCCAGGCCCTGACAACCCTTCTGTGGAAGGAATTGTTCCTCATGGCCAACCTAAACCTGCCCCGGTGCAACCTGAGGCCATTTCCTCTCATCCTGCTGTTTGTTACCTGGGAGCAGAGCCCAACCCCCACCTGGCTCCAGCCTCCTCCCAGGGAGCTGCAGAGAGCAAGGAGGTTTCCCCTCAGCCTCCTCTTCTCCAGGCTGCACCCCCCCAGCTCCCTCAGCTGCCCCTGTTCTCCAGACCCTTCCCCAGCTTTGTTGCCCTTCTCTGGACCTGCTCCAGCCCCTCCATGCCCCTCTTGGAGTGAGTGGCTCAAAGCTGACCCCACACCAGTGGCCAGTGCAGGGGCACAATCCCTGTGCCAGTCCTGCTGGGCACACCATGGCTGCTACAGAGGCACCATGGCTGCTGAATCCTGCAGGGAGCAGGGCACACACCTGTGCTCCAGCGATGCCACCACGAAGCCCCAGGATGCCAGCTCCAAGCAGACCGAGGAGTACAGGGTCCTGCCAGGGAGAGGAGCACGGTCAGGGCCCTGCTGCCAGGGCAAGACAAGTCCAGGTGGGGCCACAGGGGACGCAGGACACCTCTGTCCCCATCCCAGCTGCGGTCCTGAGCATGGGCACAGCACTCCCAGCCCTGCTTGGGGCTCATCCTACCGGAAGGCTCCCAGGCCATGGGAGAAGATGATCAGTGGGTACCCCCTGCTGCAGGGCTTGAAGGGCCCATTCCAGCTCACTGGCACACGGCAGGAGCCTGCAGGGACAGAAACTCCAGAGCTGCCCCCAGCACTGCAGGGGGGGCCTCAGCAGAGAGGAGCAGAGGGGCAGAATCCCCTCCCTGCCCCTGCTGCCGATGCTGCTGGGGATCAGCCCAGGACACGGCTGGCAGTGCTCGGCGCCAGCTCATGCACAGCTTTGTACCCCCCCAGCACCCCCAAGCCCTTCCCCACAGGGCTGCTCTGCATCCCTGCAGGCTGGGGGGCTGCCCCCATGGGGGATGTGGTGCCCAGCACCCCCTTACCGAGGGCCAGGCTGGCCAGGGGGGAGAACCAGCGCCGGCCGCGCTGGGTGACATCGGCCAGCCCCGAGAAGTACTCCCGGCGCGGGATCCAGAGCGGCTGCTCGGCACCGGCCCGGGGCACGCAGGGGTAGAAGAGGCGAAAGAAGAGACCCTGGGGGAGAGAAGGGAAGAGGGCACACAGCGGGGACAGCGCAGAGCGCCGCTGGCCATGGCCACACCGAGCGCAGCTCTTGCAAAACCCAGCGGGCTGCAGCCTCCCTGCCCTGCCTTGAAGCCTCTCCCTGCCCCATCCCTGTCCCTGCCCCTGTCCCTGCCCCATCCCTGTCCCCGTCCCCATCCCTGTCCCCGTCCCTGTCCCATCCCTGTCCCCGTCCCTGTCCCCTACCTGCTGCGTGTGCCCCACCATGACATCCGTGCAGCCCACCTGGTGAGGTCCCTTCCCCGGGGGCAGTGCCAGCGACTGTGCCCCCCCCATGCTGTCACGGCTGAGCCTAGAGAGCACAGAGTCAGGGTCCACAGCCCACTCGGGGGACCCTCACTCGGACCCCCTAAATTCCCCCACCCCTCCCCCATCATCCCAAACCCCTCCCTCCAGCACTGCTCCAGCAAATGCCCCAGCAGCAAGAGGAGAAAGCAGGCTCCCGGTGCCCACCCCAGGCAATTCCAACCAGGCACAGACCCTTGGGGCTGCTCTAGGATGGTGCTCGGCAGGACCTGCCCCATGGCCACCCTGCTGAGGGGCAGCTGTCCCCATCCCTGTCCTCTCCCTGCACCCAGAGTTGCTGAGGGCTTGAGGGGAGGCAGCACAGCCGGATGCTGTGGAGCTGGGGGGGCACAGGGGGTCAGCGTGGGGCTGGTGTGGCTGTCACTGCCCTGAGCACCCACAGGAGACACCGAGGGCACGGAGGGGACAGAGCTCTGCACCCCCGCCCAGTGCAGAACTACAGCTCCCAGCAGACTCCGGGGATGCGAAACCACAACTCCCGGTACGGCCCCGGCCGGAGACTACAGCTCCCGGTACGCACCGAGCCTCCGGACTACACCTCCCAGGACGCGCTGGGTCCCTGGACTGCACCTCCCAGTACCCCCCAGCAGAACTACAGATCCCAGTGCTTCCTGCTGCCCCTCCCCCCGCGCCCTTCCGCAGTCCCAAGTGCTCTCCCCAGCACCCCCACTTACAAACACAGCTTCCCGCAGTCCTGCCCCCACCAGCTCCCAGTGCCCCCCAGCTCCACCACCAGCCCCCAGCGCTCCTTCCGTCTCCCGGTGTCCTCACTTACCCCGCAGCTCCCAGCGCTCCCCAAGAGCTCTCAGTGACATCCCCCCGCCGGCTGCCCCTTCACTCCCGGTGCCTCTCCCAAGCCCTCAGGGCTCCTCCTGCTCCATCTGAGCCCCCCAGCTCCCAGGTCTCACTCCCCAGCACCCACCACTCACCCCCACTCCACTTGTCCCCGCGCTCACCAGTGTCCCGGGTCACAGTTCCCAGCACTCACCACTGCGCCCTGCACTACAGCTCCCAGCGTCACCAGTGCAGAGGGCAGCTCCCAGTGTCACCAGTGCAAAAATCACAGCTCCCAGTCCCACCAGTGCAGGAGGCAGCTCCCAGTCCCACCAGTGCAGGAGGCAGCTCCCAGTGCCACCAGTGCAAAGTCACAGCTCCCAGTGCCACCAGTGCAAAGTCACAGCTCCCAGTGCCACCAGTGCAAAGTGTCAGCTCCCAGCACTGCCAGTGAAGGACACAACCCCAGTCCCTCCCACCACAGCCATGTCCCCCCCACAGAGGGATCTGGGGGTCCTTGCCCACAGGCAGTACCCTGACCCCAAGGTTGCCCTGTCCCTGTCTGCACCCCAGCTGGATTCCTGCCTCCCCACGGTCCCCCTCCCCAGAGGCTCAGAGGTGTCCTGGGGCTCCCACTGCCCGTCCCCATGTTCCCTGTCGTCTCTTAATCCTCTTTCCACAGCTCAGGCAGCCCTGGGCCCACAGTAATCCCTCTGCACCCAGGGATTAACTCCCCACGGGGCCAAGCTGCCCAGGCCTGGCAAATAAATATCCAAAGATTTGGTAAAATCCCTCCCTGCAGAGCTGCCACACACCCAGCCCACACCAGCGCCCCCAGCACGGACCCTGCCAGCCAGGGAAACTGAGGCAAGGGCTGGGCAGCGAGGCTGTCACTCTGTGTCCCACCCAGCTGCTGAGGCAAGGAGAGGGGACCCCTCCATCCCCGAAGTGCCAGCTGGGGACGCTGGCACCCTGCCCTGTGCCAAGCACCGTCCTGCCCAGAGGCTGGTCCAGCCGCGGGCTGAGGCCGGCCAGGTTGTTACACCCACGGATGGGATCCAGCATCCCGGCACGTCCTGGCTTGCCTGGCCGGCGGGGCAGGGCGGAGGGCGGCTGGCACGGCTGGGGATGCCGGGGCAGGGTGGGAGAGGCGAGCTCCGACCTGTCCCTCCTGCCCACTCCAGCCTACGCCTGGCTCCCCACGGTGGGGCTCAGCCCCCTCCCCGACACCCCCACGTTGCCCCAGCAAAGCCGCAGAGGGTCCTGGCTGCGGGTGGTGGGGGGCTGCTCGGGGTGGTGGGACCTTGCTTGGGGCTATCCTGCTCTCGAGCTCGGCGGGCCAGGGGCATGGGGGTGAACCACTAGGGTCCCACTTGCATGGGTGTCACTGGGGGAGCACTGGTGGCCAGCTGGCTTCGCTTCCCCCACTCTGGAGTATGGGGATGTCCCTGGAGCCTGGGGGGGTCACTGGAGCTTGGGGGTCGCCAGAGCCTGAGGGTCGCTGGATCCTGGAGGTCATCAGAGAGCAGGAGTGACATGGGGGCCTGGGGCTGCAGGCAGCCACACGCGAGGGCTGAGCCCAGCAGGACCATCCGCTCCCCTCAGGCCTCCCGCGGCAGGACGCGGAGAGGAGACAGGGGACGTGGGACAGCCCTCGCGTGGGGTCCCAGAGCGGGCGGCGCAGGGACCCTGCAGAGCCCCGGGTTCCCCCCCCCCGGCGGCACGCGGGGAACCCCAGTCCCACGTGGGCGCTCTGCGGGGGCCAATGGGAAGGCGCCGCAGGGGGGGGCTCCGCGGGGCGCGGCCGCTGAGCCCCGCCTAAGGGGACAGGAGCGACCAATAGGAGGTGGGAGGGCGGGGCCAAGGTGGGAATCCACCGCGGGGATAACAGATGCGGGCGGGAGTGGGAGGGGGCACGGAGCCGGGGGGTGAGGGAGCACCGGGACCGGCCGGGCAGCGGGGCCGGGCACTGACAGGGGAGGAGGCAGCCACTGAAGGCAGGCACTGAGGGCAGGCAGGGAGGAGGGCAGGCAGGCAAGGAGAGAGGAAACAGGGAAGAGGCAACAGGGAAGAGAAAACAGACAGCCCTGGGAGAGGGACGGACGGAGGGTCGCCAGCCGCGTGAGGGGACAGACAGACAGGGGACAGCCAGTCAGGGGGAAGTGACACAGGCGGTCTGACACGGGGACAGGTAGGCAGGCAGCCCCGAAGGTCGCAGACACCTGGGGGACACACAGGGACAGACAGCGGGGACACACGGACAGGGTGACAAGAGGGGGGAACATTCCCAGCTAGACGCACCCCGCCGGAGGCACCCCCGGAGCAGGCGAGAGGAGCAGGGTGAACTCCCGGGACCGGGGCTGCACAGAGCCTCACGTAGAGGCAGCGGCTCTTGCGCACCGGGAGAGCCCGGCACGGTGGCACGGCGGCTTCTCTGCCGCCTTTCCCGGCCGGGGATGCAGCCCGGAACCACCAGGAGCCTTGTACCGAGACTTCAAGGCACAACGGTCCGAAACCCACCAGGGGCTGCGTGTCCCCAAAGGTAAAAGGGACACCGAGCTGCGAAGGAGCCGGTTGGGAAGAGATGGGGGGTCCCGGGGGAGCGGGCGTGTTCGTTCCCAGGAGGGGTCTGGGGATCCCACGGCGGGGACGTGGTGACGGTTTGCGGCGGCAGGACGGCGACAGCGCAACCTCTCCCCTTCTCCAGGGATTTGAAGCTGGGCCAAGCAGCGATGGAAACGTCATTGTCGCGGCACAGGGGCCCAGCGAAGTGACCGCGGAGCAGGACATCACTGCACCGAGCTCTGCTCCACAGCTGGAGAGAGGGACGGCCCCAAAGAGCCGGGGGAGAGAGGGCAGCAGGAGGACCTGGGGCTCATCCGCGCTCCTGTGGGCTGCAAAGACCACGGGACGACACCTGGGGGCCAGGCGCTGTCCCACCACCCACTTGGGGTTTGGGACGTCGGCCTTGCAACTGGACTCCAATCCCAGCCCGATGAGGAGCCAGGGGGGTGCATGAACCTATGCAGACCAGGAAGAAATACATTTTCCTGGCTCTCCTTGCCTCTTGGCTCCTGCTCTTCTCCTTCTTCGGAGATCAGCTGCGCCGTTTCGCTTTCTTTCCCGGGAGGAAAGCCGAAGCCCAGAGGACTTGGCCTCGCTGGACGGATCGGTCCCTCCTCAAAACCTTTGCAGACCCCAGGGAGCTGCAGGGCGATGGGGACTCCTCCCTGCCGTCACCCCGGGAGCGGCGGGCGGCGCGGCTGAGCGTCTACAAGAGCAGTCGGTGCCGGATGGAGACCTGCTTCGACTTCTCCAGGTGCCAGAAGCACGGCTTCAAAGTCTTCACCTACCCCCGGGAGAGGGACCAGCCCCTTTCGGAGAGCTACGACAAGATCCTCTCCTCCATCCAGCGCTCTCGCTACTACACCCCGCGCCCCGAGGAAGCCTGCCTCTTCATCCTCAGCATCGACACCCTGGACCGCGACCACCTCTCAGGCCAATACGTCCGCAACGTCGACGAGAAGATCCGCGGCTTCCCGCTCTGGAACGGCGGCCGGAACCACCTCATCTTCAACCTCTACTCGGGCACCTGGCCCAACTACACCGAGGACTTGGGCTTTGACCTCGGCCAGGCCATGCTGGCCAAAGCCAGCTTCTACACCCAGAGCTTCAGGCCCGGCTTCGACATCTCCATCCCGCTCTTCCCCAGGGACCACCCGCAGCGCGGCGGGGGGGAGGGGTGGCTGCGTCACGACTCCATCCCCCCCAGAAAGAAATACCTGCTGGTGTTCAAGGGGAAGCGGTACCTGACTGGCATCGGCTCGGGCACCAGGAATGCCCTGCACCACATCCACAACGGCAAGGACATCATCTCACTCACCACCTGCAAGCATGGCAAGGACTGGGAGAAGCACAAGGACCCTCGCTGCGACCAGGACAACGTCGACTACGAGAAGTGAGTCGGGGACGGGGTGGGGAAGGGGCTCTGGTGGGGAGGACACCCCCACAAATGTTCCTGCTGCTCTGCGGGGCGCAGCTGTGTCTGTCCAGGGTGGCTCTCCCCTCCAGGTGTGGGGAGAGAGGAAATTCTGGGGCTTTCCTGAAGGAGAGGAAGGTTTCATCTGCAGAGTGAGGCAGAGGTTGTTCAGGGCTTTGCTGTATTAAAGTTGGAGTAATCTGGGCAGAGCAGCTCTTATCTGCAATCACCCTGGCTGCCTCTAATACGATTTCCCTTTTGCCTACCACTGATGAATGTTGCATTTCTTCTCCCCCCCCCCCCCTCCTGCCCTCCCCTAACAAAAACGTTTCTCTTGGACATGAACCTGAGACATGCCCCCTACCCCCCAACACTCAGTGGCTCTGCTAAGCATCCCACAGATCTGGTGGGATCCCAGTGTGGGCAGCCCTGAGCTCACCTGGCCAGGGTGAGGGATCAGCCTGTGGATATGGCACGTCAGGATGTGGTTTAATGGTCCTGGTGGTCTTAAGCTGATGGTTGGACTTGATGATCTTAGGAAGGTAATTCTGTGATTCTATGAAGCAGAGATGGTGGCAGCAGTGTGTGATGGATCTTGGTGGGAAAATGAGGGGGACAACATTCTGTCAGTTTGGGGAGCTCCTCACCTCCTCCTCTGGCTGCGTGGGACCTCTCAGCAGCTGCCTGGTCCAGGGCTGATAAACACAAACCCTGTCCCAGTGGTGATGGGCATGTCCCTCAGACACCAAGCTGGAGAGCAGATGGGGAGAGACCACGTCGAGCATCATCCTCAAAGCATCTTAGGAGGTGCTGGGAGGTAAAAGTGGAGCTGGGGTGCTGAGGCACTGGGATTAGCTGGGGCTTCAGGGCAGCTCAAGTGTGGCATGGCCCTGTCAAACAGGTGCCAGCAGCCCAGCTGGGTCAGCCCCTGTGGCAGAGCCTTTTTGGGGATGGGGCTTTGCAGGATGGTGGAAGATGCCACAAGCAGGGTGCCCAGGGTCAGCCCTGCACCATGCCAGGGGTGGCGCAGCCCAGGTAATCTCCTAATGCTGTTTGCAAGTAGAGGAAGATTTGCACCTCACCCAGGATGGCTTTAGGGCAGCAGATAGATTGGGGACACCTAGTGCAGGACAGTGTGCTCCTGTGTGGCCTCAGACCCTGCATCCTGCTCCACCACATGGGACACCTGGGCAAAAAGCCATTGGCATCTCCATTGCTCTGGGCCAGCTCTGCCCAGTCTCTTGGGGGCAGACCTGGGCAGGGTGAGCATGAGGACAGAGCAGTGTGGAGGGCACAGCTGGCAAAGCAGGGGGACCACAGCTGGCAAAGTGAGAGCCCAGCTGCCCCATTCACCTGGGGCACAGGAGATGTCCCCATTTGCTCGGGGTGCTAGGTGCTGGAGGGCAGCACTGGGAGCAGAGGAAGGCCTTGCTGGGGGTTCCATCACCCTCCTCACTCCCGGGGTGGGGCTGCTGGAAACAAACCGGTTCTGTGCCTGGATAAAGGCTGGCTTGTAGCAGCGCTGTGGTCTGGGCTGCCCCAGGTTTAAAGCAATCAAAGTGGGTTGGGAAAGGCTCTCTGGAGCCGATGGGTCCCTGGTGGCACCGTTCCTGGCCGGAGCCATGGAGGGGCCGGGCAGAGGGAGCACGGTGGGCTCCTGTCCCAGCTCCTAACAAAACAAGGAAGCCCTGACGAGCTGATTGCCCGGAAACCGCAGCGCGTCAGGAGCGAAGCGTTTCCATCGCCAGCTGCTGGCCCCGCAGCCCGCCCGGCGCCAGCCTCCCTACCATCAGGGGATGCTGCCCACCGCCACTCTGCCCCCCGGGACTCATCCTGCTGCCCGCCCAGCCCTGGCAGTGGCAATGGCCTCATATTGATGCTGGGGGTCACGGCGGGGTTGGGGGTCCCCAAGGAGCGGGTGGCAGTGGGGTGAGTGTCCGACGCTGGAGATGTGGCTGTCGCTGCTGTGGTTTCGTGGAGAGGTCTGGCCCCTGTCCGAGCTGCTCTCCCCTCTCCAACTGGTTCCTTGGCCAGAAGCTGGGGTGTTAACGAGGCAGGGTGCACTAATGGAGTGTTTGGCATCCACCAGAGACCTTGGGACGGTTCATCCGGAGGCAGGTTTTGATCATAAAATTTTATGCTTTGGCACTGGAGTCAATTTCCCACATCCCAGGGCGCTGGGATGCTCCACGGCGCTCCAGCAGCCATGGAGGGGACGCGACCTCAATATCCAGGCTGACATCAGCCCCACGTCCCCACCACGGCAAGACCTTTCCCCTTGGGGACCAGCTCATTTCAAGCAGCTCTTTGGCCTCTCAGTGTCTCCCCAAGCTGGGTCCCACACGGCTCCCCGTCAGCCCATCCAGGAGCTGGCTGCCCCTTAGCTCCCTCCCTGTGGGCAGGAACAGGCAGGGTCTGTCCCGACCTAAAGTCAATATTGGATTTTCCGGCGCGGTCGCAGGGACCCGGCAGCGGCTGCGCCTCCCCCCACCCGCACAGAAAGAGCTTTCATAGCCCCACGGTGTGAGCCCAGCCTGGGGAGGGGGGAGTCGCTGCAGCCCTACCCGCCCCGCTGCGAGCAGCCGGCCCTTGGCCCCCTCCGAAATGCTGCCAGCGGGGCAGGCAGGGCCGATCCTGCCCGGCAAGTCTGGGCACGGCAGGGGAGTCGCCGCAGTTTCGGGCTGGGGGGTTCGGGCGCTGGCTTTGGGATTCATTAAGGGCAGGTGGAGGGAGCTGGGTAACACCCAGCCGAGCGCTGCCTGGGCCCCGCGGTGCTATTCTGAACCTCCTCTCCGAGCTGAATTTGGTTCTTAGCTCTGCCACAGATTCCCTTTCTGACCATAGACGCCTCCCTCCATCACCCAGGGCATCTCTGCTCCACCTGCCCCATAGAACCAGGGCTGTTCAGAGCCCAGATCGGTCCAAATCCAACCTAACGCTGCCCTGGGATGCTCAGCCTGTCTGGATTCCAGTGGAATACCCCAGGAGGCTCACAAGGGGTCGGGGGGGAGTGGGGGGGCATGTCTGACCTCCATCCCCATCTCCCATCTCAGGTTTGACTACCAGGAGCTGCTGCACAATTCCACCTTCTGCATCGTGCCCCGGGGCAGGCGCTTGGGCTCCTTCCGCTTCCTGGAGGCTCTGCAGGTATGGGGTGGGCAGGGAGACAAAGGACCCCTGCGGCTCTGGGGTCTGGGGACTCCGTCGCAGCCTGTGTCCCACCACAGGCTGCCTGCATCCCTGTGCTGCTGAGTGACGGCTGGGAGCTGCCCTTCGCTGAAGTCATCGACTGGAGCAAAGCTGCTGTCGTGGGCAGTGAGAGGCTGCTGCTGCAGGTACCTGGCTGGATCCTGCCCCACACCGGGCACAGGGAACCCCATTGTTGATACCAGGGGCGGTGGAGCCCCCAGCCAAGCTTGGGAATGAAACCTCTGCATCCAAGCCTGCGAGGATCCAGGGGAGTCTCATCCGGCCCGGGGCAGAGTGACCCATCCCAGCTGCAGCCCCGGGGCGGTGTTCATCTTGGCGTGCGGGGTGTTCAGCATCTTCCCAAAGCCCTTGAGGGAGGTCCTGGGCCCGGCGGCAGAGTAGTGGGTGACACAGGGCTGTCCCTTGGGGTGGCACAGAGGAGAGGGAGGCAAAGTAGCCCAGCTGGGAAGTCAAGGTGAGAAAGCAGCCCTCCCCGCCCCGCACCACCGCAGATCCCTTCCATCGTCCGCTGCATCCACCCGGAGCGCGTCCTGGCATTCCAGCAGCAGACCCAGTTCCTGTGGGACGCCTACTTCTCCTCCGTCGACAAGATCGTGCACACCACGCTGGAGGTGAGTCCCGCCCCGGGACCACCCTCCCTGCAGCTCCTGAGGTCACAGCCTGGGTGCTGAAAGCCTCTCTTGGGCAGATCATCAAGGACAGGCTGCTGCCGCACCGCTCCCGCTCCCGCTTCCTCTGGAACACGCTGCCCGGGGGGCTCCTGGCTCTGCCTGACTTCTCCACCCACCCCGGGGACTTTCCCTTCTACTACCTGCACCATGGTAGGACCCCACCTGCCCCAGCTGAGCACGACGAACTCAGTGCATGCCCTAACCTCTATCCTCTCCCCTCCTCGCTTTTTTTCAGGCTCCAGCCCCTCTGAGAAGTTCACAGCTTTCATCCGGGTGGTCTCCTCAGCGGGGTCCCCTTCCCAGCCCATCCTCAGGCTCATCCAAGCTGTCTCTGGATCCCAGTACTGTGCTCAGGTTGGGGGAGCTGAGCCCTGCACCACTCAAGTGCAGCTTACAAGGATGTGGGAAAGATGGGGCAGGGTCCTGTGGGCTGGAGATGGACATGGGTGGGTTTAGGAGTGGCCGTTGGTGTCACCCTTGGGTGGGCAGAGCTGTGGGATCACCCATGGGTGACCCAATACCATTCTGGTCCAAACTGCCACGAGGTGGTGAGCTGGGCTGGAGCAGGTTCTGTCGTGGGGCTGGGGAGGACTCAAAGGTGGCTGCCCTGCAAACACTGATGGCACCAACGCACCCCAAGGGGTCCTGCCAGGCAAAGACCCCTGGACGTGCTGCTTGTCCCCACTGCAGATCCTGGTGCTGTGGAGCTGCGAGGAGCCACCACCGCCAAGGGGGAGATGGCCCCAGACCACCGTGCCTCTGACCATCATCCAGGGCAGGGGAAAGGTGAGAGGAGCTGGGGCAGGGGGCTGGGATGTGGGCAGGGAGCTGGGACATGGGCGGGGAGCTTGAAACGAGCACGGCACAGCCCACCCTGATTATTCCCCTCCGTAGCTCAGCGACCGCTTCCTCCCCTCCGCCGCCATCCAGACGGACGCGGTGCTGAGCCTGGATGAGCACAGCAACCTCTCCACCAGCGAGGTGAGGCCATGGCCACCACGGCCCCTGGCCCCCTGGATGCTCAGTGGTCACCACAGTGCCGGCAGGGGCTGGTGCCGCCTGTCCCCACGTTCCCCACGCTCTGGGGCGATGATGAGCCCACTCCCACAGAGCCCCGCGCCCCGGTGACACCACCCCCTGTCCCCTGCCAGGTGGATTTTGCCTTCGTGGTGTGGCGCAGCTTCCCCGAGCGCATCGTGGGCTTCCTGACACGGAGCCACTTCTGGGACCCCGAGCAGGGGCGCTGGGGTTACACTTCCAAGTGGACCAACGAGCTCTCCATCGTCCTCACTGCCGCCGCCTTCTACCACAGGTACCCAGCCAGGGAGAGGCTGGTGGGGGTGGGGCACTCAGCCGCATCCTCCCCCCCTCCATCCCCCAACGTGATGCCCTCCCCCAGGTATTACCACAGCCTCTTCACCGAGTACCTGCCGGCGGGGCTGCGGGAGCTGGAGGACGGCCTGGCCGCCTGCGAGGATATCCTGATGAACGCCCTCGTGGCTGCCGTCACCAAGCTGCCCCCCATCAAGGTCGCCCAGCACAAACAGCACAAGGACACTGTGCCCCAGCAGGTAGGCTGCGAGGATGGAGCTGTGGAGAGCCCTCCAGCCAGGGAGTGGAGCCCCTCAGCCCCGCGCTCCGCCGCTGCCGAGGCGAAGGGCACGTCGGGGGCGGCCGGCGGCCGGCGTCTCCCCCAGCAGCAGGACTGCCTCAACCAGCTGGCTGACTGGTTTGGCTACATGCCCCTCGTATCCTCCCGGCTGCGCCTCGACCCCGTCCTCTTCAAGGATCAGGTCTCCGTCCTGCGCAAGAAATACCCCCGCCTGGAGAGACCCTGAGGGCTGCTGGGTGGCTCCGGCTGTCCTGTGCCCGGAGCCCTCCCGGCGCAGGGGGTGGCTGCTGCCGAGGTTTCAGTCGGTATTGGGTTTTACCAGTACAATAAAGCTGGGTGCAGAGGCAGCGGCTGGCCGCTGACTGCAGGATGTTGGGGGAGTGGGCTGTGCTGCGTGGGCACCCTTGCGTGGTGCTTCTGCCGTTGGTGGCCACCTGGGCACCCTGGGAACGAGCCGTGTGGCACCCAGCCGAGCATGCGGCAGCCCCCGGCCCCCAGCCCTGCAGGCAGGGCGAGTCCTTTGGCTTCCCAAGGGCAAACAAAAGAGCGATAAGAGGCGAGGACAGAGCGACTGTGTCCTCCCTCCCCTTCAGCTGCCCCTGCAGCCCCCCATTGCCTTGGGGACTCCTGAAGGAGGGGGAAGGGTCATTGCAAGCTGCCTTTTGCCCCAGTGAATAGAAACAGGGAGAATTCAGGCTGCTGGCCTCTGGCAGCTGCTCGCCCGCGGCCCCGCAGCCGCGGGTATGTCCTTGCTGCAGACAGCCGAGATAACGCCCGGGCACTGCCAGCGCCAACAGCCCCCACACGCTCCCAGCCCTTTGCTCCACTTTATTTTCCACCCCCCGCCCGGGGCCAGGCTGGGGCTGCTCAGTCGCGGGGGGGCTGGCACTCCCGGCAGTCCCTCATCTCCTCCGAGAAGCTCTCCACCTGGATGGTGGTGGTGTGGAAGCGGAAGGTGCCCCGCAGCCGGGCGCTGGCCTCCTCCAGCACCTCCTGGGCGTCGGCGTCTGCGTCTGGAAGGACCGAGGGAGGGGATGTCGGGGTGTGGCTGAGCCCCAGATCCCCTTTCCCCCCCATGCCCCGGGCAGTGGCACTCACTGATGGCGATGTGCACGGAGAGCAGAGGCTGTGCCGCCGTCAGTGCCCAGATGTGGAGGCTGTGCACAGCCTCCACCCCTGCCACTGCCAGCAGCGTGTCCCGCACGGCGTTGAAGTCCATCCCTTTTGGGGTGCCTGGGGAGGAAGAGCCGTGGGCATTGGAGGAATGGGGACTGCTGCACCTGTGGGTGGCACCGTAGCCCAGACTTCACCCCCCCCGACCCCCCGGAGGGTGCCTACCCTCCATGAGGACAAGGATGATGTCACGGAGGATGGTCAGCGTCGTCCCCAGCACCAGCGCCGAGAAGAGGAAGGTGCAGATGGGATCCATAAACTTATACTCAGGCTGGAGGGGGGGGAGATGGTGAGGAGGGGCAAGAGAGGGTGAGGAGGGGGAAGAGAGGGTGAGTTCCCTCTGGATCCATCACCCCACCCCAAATGCCCATCAGCACCAGCAGGGAAGGGTCACAGTCCCCTCTGTCTCACCCTTGGGCCTGACCTGAGCTGGCTGAAATCACCATGCCCACGTCCCACCCCCTTTGCCCCTGTGCCCACCCAGACCTTAAAGAAGATGATGTAGGAGGCAACCAGGACACCGACACTCTGCAGCAGGTCCCCCACGACGTGGACAAAGGCTGCACGGACGCTGGCATTGGGCTCTTCGCCGCCTGCCCCGTGGCTGTGCCCATGCCCTGTCTGGTGCAGAGCCAACCCCATCCTGTGGGCAGGAGAGTGGTGACACCCCAGGGCCACCAGGCACAGGCTGGGGGGCACCCGGGGAGGGGGAGAGGTGGCAGTACACACACGATGTTGGCAGCCACGGCGCAGGCAGAGGTGATGAGCATGACGCTGCCCTCGATGTCGTAGTCGCCCGAGACCAGGCGCTGGGCAGCCAAGTAGACCAGGACACTTGTCACCACCCAGATGGAGGCCACGGAGAGCAGGGCCCCCAGGATCTCTGTGGAGAGCACCCCCAGCCCCACATTGCTGTTTTGCCAAGCCTGAGCACCCTCCCATCTCCCCCAGCAGTGCCAGGGCTCTGGGTGGGCATCCAGCGCCTGGCCTTGGGGTTGTTCCCTGTATGGGGATGGGGTGGCTCTGCCCTTCCCTGCCCATGCCCGTGGTGCTGGGGCTTTCCCAGGGCTCTCTGAGGCACCCAGTCTGTATCTGGGGGCACCCTGGGATGCTCTGAATGCTCCCTGGATGGCAGCCCCAGGGATGGTGCCATCCCGTTACCTGCCCGGTGCCAGCCAAAGTTCATGGTTTTGGTGGGGGGCCGTGAGGACACCCAGAGTGCAAAGAGGCTGATCATGATGCTGGCAAAGTCTGTCAGGAGGTGGGCTGCATCTGTCAGGATGGCCAAGCTGTGTGCCAGGTACCCACCTGTGGAGAGAGCAGGCAGCAGGGACATCAGGGTGGCATTGTGCTGGGTGTCCCACCTGCCAGGCACAGCTCAGGTCACCCTGTGCCCCACTGGGGGCCCCACTGGCTGCTTCAACCCGATGAAAAGCAACGAGGAGCCCTGCCCCCACCCTGCCCCCACGCCATGGGCACCACCCCGGACAGACCTTGCCCCCACCACTCACCTACAACTTCCCCCACCATGAAGACCAGGCAGATGCCAGCAGCCAGGTAGAGCTTCCTGCGTGCCCGCTGCTGCCGGCCGGGGTGTCCGCTGGCCTCCCGCGTGTGGCAGTGCCGGCTGCGCTGCGGCCCCAGCTCCAGGGCGGGCACCTGGCCCTGCAGTGAGCTGTGCCCATTCTTCTGCAAGGCCCCCAGGTAGGACCTGCCGAGGAGAGGGGTGGGCTGGGGCAGGATGGGGGCTGGGGGGGCTGGGGGAATTCTGGCGCACGAGTTGGAGCCTGAGTGCCTTCCTCCCCCCTCCCCTTCCCTGGACGCACACCTCCGGAGGAGCCCACCTGGGAGCACCACCTGGGAGAGGGGAGACCACATCCCAAACGCTCCCCCCCGGGCACCCCCTACCCTCCTGTTCCCTGGCTCAGCAGATGCCGCTTCTCGCCGTCGGCCGCCATGCTCCCGCGGGTCAGGGGGCCAGGGTCGGTGCCCTGCTGCGTGCCCGGCGCTGGCGGCAGCCGGTGGCCTCGGCCCGTGTGGAGTGCTGGGGACTCGTGTGCAAAGCGCTGGGACAAGGGAGGGAGGGACCCGGCCGGCTGCAAAGCGGCAGCGACAGCGGCGGCTCCGCTCCCCCGGCACCGGGGAGGCTGCTGGGGGAGGAGGGGCATTGCCCTGGGACCCCACCATGGGCGCCCCGCAGGAACTCTGCTCCAGGGGTGGATGCAGCTCCTCAGGGTCAGGCGAGGATGGAGCATCCCTTTGTGCCCCCCTCTAAAAGTAATTGGTGATCCCCACCATGGGCACCCCCCAGGGGCTCTGCACCAGGGGTGGATGCAGCTGCCCAGGGTGGGGGGAGGATGGTGCACCCCTTTAGCCCCCCTTAAAGCACCTGGGGACACCCTTCCCAGCTCTGGGCAGCCCTCGCCCCCCCCCCCCCTCCCAGTTTAGATCCAGCCATGGAACAGCCACGGAATGGATAAGCCTGGGACCAGATCCAGCCCTCCCCAGCAGTGACTCCTGCCCGGGGGTGGGAGCAGCACTAATTGCCCTGGGGCTAATTGCAGTTGTGGCACAACCTTGGGAACCACTGCGGTTGCTGCCTCAGTTTCCCCCTGGGCATTGCACCAGGCTCTCTTTTTGCAGCAGAAAAGCCTTTAGGGTGCATTGCTGCTGCATTGCTGCTGCATTGCTGGTGTCTCTCTGCTGTGTTTCTGCTGCATTGCTGCTGCATTTCTGCTGTGTTTCTGGTGTGTCCCTGCTGCATTTCTGCTGTGTCTCTGCTGCATTTCTGCTGCGTTTCTGCTGTGTCTCTGCTGCATTTCTGCTGCATTTTTGCATTCATGATCTGTTTTGGTTTGCAGTCCTGTTGGCTCAGCCAGCAGCAAACCAGCGGCAAGACGAGGAGGCCACCCCCGTTTTGGGCGCACCTCAGAGCACCCTCCCCCTCCCCATCACATCCCCAAGCCTGGGCAAGCCCTGGCCCCGGGCACCCCGCTGCCAGGAGCCAAATTCCATCGGGGGCTGACTTGCCCCAGCCGCGGGCCGGCAGGCAGCCAGCCGCGGGGTGTCAGCGCTGCCCGAGGTGCTAATGAGGCTGAAAATTAAGTGCTGGACTGAGACGCATCCCTCTGCCACGCTGGGTGCTGGCAGGGACACCCACGGCGGCACCAGCCCAGCAAACCCACCCCTCCCCAGGCCTCCAGTGCCCCCCGCGGGCCTGGCAAGCCGAGCGTGAGAGGCGAGGAGAGGAAAACAACCACAGAGAGCCGGCAGAGTTCTGTAGAAAATAGCTCAAAATTGAAAGCTGTGACAATTCTGTACAAAACAAAGATACAAAACGTGAGGAATTGGCCTCTTTGCACCCCCGTAGAAAAGTGTCCTGTGCTGGGGCAGGGGCTGGCTCCCAAGGCCACCAGCCCCTGCCGTGTCCCCCCCGTCACCCCAGGTCCCGTCGCCGGACAGCCTGCGCCCGCGGCGTCCCTCCTGCGCCGGCAACCTGGCTCTGGCTACTGGGGAGCTGTCGAGGGGAGAGGGTGGGGGCGGTCAAAGGGGGTTCAAGCGCCCAGAACTCCCCTCTGGGTGCCTGAGGGCGCCAGAGAGGGTGCCATGGAGGGTGCCAGGGCTTAGCCCTGCTGTTCCTTACCCATCACTGTCCTCTCAGGCGCCACATCCTGCTCCACCTCTTCTTCCTCCCCATCAAAGTACTCCTCATCCTCCTCAGCTGTGCACAGATGGGAAACTGTCACCACAGGGGCACCAGGGGAGTGGATGGGTGCCACCAGGTTGGTGAAGGGGCACCAGGGAGGCAGGGGCTGCCTTACCCAGGTCGAAGTCCAAAGCCTGGACTGCCTCGGTGAGGTGCTCCAGGCTGATGGAGAAGGTGTCCATGTTCTCATAGCCCTGCTCGATCTTCTCCAGCCTCCCACCCTTGGAGGCTTCCACAATCCTGGGCAAGCAAAGCATGGCCATGGCCCTCCCTGTCCTCTCACCAGGCAGGGGGACTGTGGAGTGCCAGGTCAAGGCATCCCCACAGTCCCCACCCCGGTGCCCCCCAGGGCTGGATTTTGGGGCAGGGCCTGGGCAGTGGCCGAGTATCCCCCGGGCCGGACACTTACATTTGGATGAGCTGCTTGGCATTCTGTGGGGAGCAAGAGGAGAGGTGAGTGGAGCTGTGTGACAGCCGCCAGGACGGCCCCGAGCTGGCTGGGGGCGGCCCCGCGGGCGGGCGGGGGCTGGGGTGGTTGGGTGGTCTCACCATCAGGAAGGCAGCCCCTCCGGTCTCCTCCATGGCCTGGATGGCCGTTTCCAGCAGGCGCCTGGACTTCTCCAGCTGCTCCTTGTACTGGCAGACGAGGCCCTGGATGAAGCTGGTCTTGTCGCCCTGCTCGCGGCTGATGCGCTGCAGCAGCTCTGACTTCTTCTCCTCCAGCAGCGCCGCCAGGGCGTCGAAGCGAGCGCACAGCTCCTGCCTGGCCGCTTCGCCGTTCTCCTGCGGGCACCGGGGGGCAGGGGATGTCACCTGCGTGTCCCCTGCTGCTGCCACCACCACCAGCAGCAGCCCAGGGTGCTCCGGCTCCCTCCCAGCCACCCAGGACAGGATCAGCCAGGTTGGAAGAGACCTCCAAGACCATCAAGTCCAACCCTAACTAACCAACCAGACCATGGCACTAAGTGTCCCACCCAGGCTTTCCTTAAACACCTCAGGGATGCTCACCCCAGCACCTCCCTGGGCAGCCCATCCCAATCTCTCTTTCTGGGGAGAACTTCTTTCTAAGCTCAAGCTTGAACCTCCCCTGGCACAGCTTGAGACTGTGTCCTCTTGTTCTGGTGCTGGTTGCCTGGGAGAAGAGACCAACCCCCTCCTGGCTACAACCTCCCTTCAGGCAGTTGGAGAGAGCAAGAAGGTCTGCCCTGAGTCTCCTCTTCTCCCTCAGCCTCTCCTCCCAGGGCTGTGCTCCAGACCCCTCCCCACCCTCCTTGCCCTTCTCTGGACACGTTGGAGCAACTCAACATCTTCCTTGAATTGAGGGGCCCAGAACTGGACACAGAGGGTCCCCAGCTGAGGTTCCCACCCCTAGGTTTCAGAGGGCTCCTTGGGATGCTTTGCTCACCTGGGTTCTTTGGCAGGAGTCCTCCAGCTGGGTGATGATGGTCTGGATCCGGTCGTTCCCTGCCACCAGCATGGAGATGCAGTTGTTCAGCTCGGTCTGGGTTGGGGTGGATGGAGAGAAACAGCTTGAAGCCCAGCAGGGATGGGGAAATCTCCCACCCCAGTGTGGGGGTGGGCCAGCCACTGCCCAGCCCCGGCTCTGCTCCCCCCACAAGCTGTGGCAGCTCTAAATATAGGGCTGTCTCTTAGGAGAAGTCACCCGGGGGCTATTAATACCCCATGAGCAGATCCCAGAGCTATTTGTGACAGCCCCAGCTCAGCACATCACCCCAGGACCAGCTGTGTCCCCCGTGCCCCCCCTCCCCTCCTCTAACTGCACCTTCTGGCCCTGGAAGACGTTCTGCAGGGGGGCAACCTCGCAGTCCTTGTGGGCCCCAAAGACTTTGCACATGGAGCAGGTGGGGACCTCACAGGTGACACAGTAGATGTTGATCCTCTCATCCTCGTGCTCCTTGCACATGGGGTGCTCCCCCTTCTTCAGAGGCCTGCTGGAGAGAGTGGCATGGCTGTGGTGACAACCCCACCCCGGTGGCATCCCCAGCAGGGTGATGTCCCCCGCTGCAGTGTCACCCCCACCACGCTGCCATCCCCACCCACGCTGCACAGCCACCCCAAAGTCAGGCTCCCAGGGAAGCAGCCAGAGGCCAGCAGGAGCCCACACTTGCCCCTTTGGGAGCCACCAACCCCTGTGCCTCTGTCAGCCCTGAGCCTGAGTCCTAGCTGAGGGCAGTGCAGCGCTGGGCACGGCAGCAGCCAGCACTGGTGGGCAGGAGGCCACACTCCAGGGATGCTGCACAAGCTCCTAATTATAGCCTGGGGCTGACAGGGATCTGCTGCTGTCACCCAACTCGTGACCAGGGTGAGGGTGCCCAGAAACCCCTGGGGGGTCCCAGCTGGGGCCTGCAGCCAGGCTGTCCCCTCTGCAGCACCAAGGGACATGGGGACAAGCCAAGCCCCTGAAGGAAAGACAGAGCTGGCCCCCCAAGCCCCCCCAGCGGCGGCAGACACCTGCCACGTGCCATCAGCCCTGTCCCCATGGCTCTCAAACAATATTTACAGTGTTCAGGGAATCTGCTCAGGGCCACTGCTCTGCTTCAAGAACCTGTGACCCCCCCGGGCCCCCCCTGCCAGCTGCATGCTGCCCCCAGCCTGTCCCTCTTGCCCCTTATCAGCCAGCAGTGCTTGCTGCCACCAGCAGAGCCTGGATTTGTCTCCCACACCTCTTATCTCCCAGCCGGTGCTCCAGCGGCAGAGCGTGAGGTGGGCAGGACCTGTCCTGCACCTCCTGACTCACTCAGAGAGCCGAAGTGCTCTGAACAAGAGGGGGATATGGCTCGGAGGAGGAAGATTTGGGCATTCCTCCCCTTCCCCCCATTCTCTCCCCCAGCTGCAATCCCCTGCAGTCTCCGTGCTGGGGCTCAGCAGGGGGGCACCCCCATGTCCCCATGTCCCCACGTCCCCACATCCCTGCCATGGCAAGGCACAAGCAATCAGCCGCGGCCACCCGTGCCAACCTGGAGCACTCCTGCTTGTAGATGTCGATGATGTTCTCCACCAGCAGGTTCCTCTGCAGCCCATAGACCCCGTGGCGATCCAGCAGCACCTCGTGGCGGCAGGATGGGCACCGGAACCGGCCCCCGGAGATCACACTGCCCCGGCTCTGCCAGAAGGGGTTGGCAGCCTGGGAGGGGGGAGATGGACGTTGAGAGGTCCTTGAGCATCCCTGCAGCGCCGCAGGCATCCCCGCGGCACCGCCAGCGTCCCAGGGACCTCCAGCCCGGGCGGGAGGGGGAAGGGTGGGCGCAGAGCTCCCCTCTCACCTGGAAGACGTCGTTGGCACACTTGCGGCAGAGGTTGTGCTGGCAGGGCAGGATCACCACCGGCTTGCTGAACATCTCCAGGCAGATGGGGCAGATCAGCTGCTTCTCCAGGCTCTCCATGGGGCTGCCATCCTGCAGGATGCCTGCTTGGAAATCCATCGGCACCGCTCTGGCTCCGGCTCCGCTCCCTGTCGCGCTCTGGCTGCCGGTGCCACCCCCTGCCCTGCTATTTATAAGTCGCTCTCTGGTCACGAGGAGCCAAATCTTGACGCGGGGTCGGGTGTCTGGGGAAGGGGCAGCACCTGTCACATGGGCCTGAGCCATCAGGATGCGGTAAACAAGCCAGGGACAGGCTGTCCAGGAGGCCCTGCCCGCCCGTGCCGCGGCCGCCGGCACATCAAAACCGGCGCCGGGGGGAAATGGGGCCAGGCTCCACCCTGGGGCCAAACAGCCACACACCCCAGGGGTCACCGTGGCCAGATCCTGGGGCTGGACCCCACAGTGGCACCAGGGGTAGGGCAAAGAGGGGCAAAACCCATCCCCGTGGTCATTCAGACATCGTGCTGGTGCCAGGAGCGGGGCAGAGCTGCCCCAGGGGTGCTTGGTTTGGACATCTCCCTTCGCACCCCCATTGTGTGACCACTTCTGGGGTGGAAACATTGAACCATGGAATGGTTTGAGTTGGAAAGGACCTTAAAGACCATCCAGCTCCAACCCCCTTGCAATGGGCAGGAACACCTCCTAGTAGCCCAGGTTGCTCAAAGCCTTATCCAGCCTGGCCTTAACCACTGCCAGGGATGAGCTGTGCACAGCTCCCTGGGCAGCCCAGTCCAGTGTCTCACCACCCTCACAGTAAAGAACTTCTTCCTCATGTCCAACCTAAACCTGCCCTGCTCCAGTTTCAAACCGTTGCCCCTTGCCCAGTTGCCACAGGCCCTTAGCAGAAGTCCCTCCCCAGCTCTCCTGTAGCTGCTTCAGGTACTGGAAGGCTGCTCTGACAGGCTCCTCACCACTGGCCCCACAGGTTGTGCTTGGAGGAGCATCAGAAAGACACAACCCCCATGCCTGGCACACGCACCAGAGTCCTCTCTTCCCTCCCCACCCAGGCTTTGAGGGGCTCTTCTGTACCCCCAGAGGCAGGGAGGGCTGGGAGGGCTGGGAGGGCTGCTCCCAGTGCTGGTGTTCACGGTCATGACCCAACCAGCCCCTCCACTGGGTTGCAAAACCTGACCCAGAAACGTCTGGGGGGAAATTGGCCAAGCACAGCCCCCCTAGGAGCTGCCACCCGCCGGGAAAAACAGCCCTGGCACACGGTGCCCAGCTGGCGAGGTGATAACAGGATGTGTGCCAAGAGCCACAGGGAGACCTGTAAATATGGGCAGCTGTGTGAGGAGAGAGGAGTAATTATAGCACCCTGGGCTGAGGGGCACACTGGGGGGGAGAGGGTGGGGCGGGGTGGGGGCTGCTGCTGTGCCCACAGGGACTGCAGGCAGGAGGGGGTGGGTGCTGGGGTGCCGGGGGGGCACATGAGCAAGGAGCATGTGGAGTCGTGGGTAAAATGAGGCAGGGGTGCACGGGGCAGGGGTGCACAGGGACCATGGGTACAGGGGTACAGGAGTGCAGGGGTGCACAAGGCCAGGGGTATGTGGGTGCATGAGTGCAGGGCTACACAGGTGGGTAGGCAAAGGGGTGCAGGGGTACAGGGGTGCATGAGCAGCTGGGCACAGAGGGACCCAGACCCAGGGGCACATGGGTGCAGGGGTACTCATGTGGATAGGTACATGGGGACATGGATGCAGGGGTACAGGGGTGCCCAGGTACCTGAGTGCACAGCCCCCATCTTCTCTGCAGCACCCCCAGCCCCCCCAGGGCAGCCCCAGCGCTGTTTTGGGTGCTCCTTCTTGGCAGCTCATGTGCTGACCAAGTGACTGTGCTGGGACCTGCCAGGCACACCTTGCGAAGTTGTCCCCATTTCGGCACTTGGGGCTCTGCCAGGAGCAGCTGGCATGAGGCAGGGCTGGCTGGGCACGCAGGAGGGCAGAGCGGAGGTCAGCCCCCGGAGGATGCCAGGAGTGGGGCACCCAGATGTGCACCGTCCCCGCACCCAGGAGCTGGCCCTGCCCAGGAGTGCTATTGATTAACTAATTGCTTCTGGACTCGGTTAAGGGGATTCACGGGGACGGAGGGGTTGTAATGCCCTAAGCAGCTTTCGGAACCCACAAGGGCTCTTCGGCCCCTAATTGGCTTGGGACGGCTTAGGCGGGGCCGGGGACACTAATCAGCAGCGGGCTGCTGCCCAGCGAGCCCGGGAGAGGGCAGCGCCCTGGCAGGAGCCCATCCCAGCAGCCTCCGAGGGGTGGCCGTGGCTGCTCCCCACATGGCCCCGCGGTGGGTGTGCAATGGCTTGAGGAGGTGGCGGGAGGATGGTGGGGGACCACGACGGGACCCCTGTGCCCCCCACCTCCTGCGCACGGGGGGCACCTCCAGCCTCACAGCCTGGGCAGGGACACGAGCGGGCCACGGGGACGGGGGACAGCTCTCTGCCAGGAGCTGTGTCGCCATCACACGACGCCAGAGCTCAAACAAAGGTGCGAGGGACTGGCTTCACTCTCCCACCGCCAAGCGATGGATGAATGAATGAATGAATGAATGAATGAAAGGTGGACAGAAGCCACACAGAGCAGCCCGGCAATGCAGGGGGCGCGGAGGGGGCACTGCGAGGGCGGGGTGGGCGCAGCGCCGGGGGCTGCGGGCACGGAGAGGGGGAAGGAGGACACCCCCCTTGCACCGGCACCTAACAGGGGCTGGGCGCGCCCCCGCGGCAGCAGCGGGGACGGGCGCGCTCCCGCTCCCCACGTCCCGCCCTCCCCCTCGGCGCTGGCCAATCAGAGGGCGCGGTGGCGGCGCTGGGGGCGTGCCTAGCGCGGGGCCGCGGCGGCGGCGCAGGGCAGGGAGGGGAGGGGGCAGCCCTATAATGGCGGCCGGGCGGCGGCGGCGCGGCGCTGGCGGCCCTGAGGTAACGCGGAGTCTGCCTTAGCCCGGCCCGGCCCGGCTCGGCCCGGCTCGGGGGAGGGGAGCGGGGCCAGGCGGGCGCCTCAGTGCGTCACAGTGGGGCGCTGGCGGTGGGCAGCGCCGCTCCGGCTGTGCGAGGGGACCTGGGCAGGCGGCGCTGGCCCTGCGGTGCCGCTGGCCCTGCGGTGCCGGTTCCGCCTCGGGCCGCGGCTGCCGCCGGGAGACCCTTCCGCGCCCCCCTCCCGGCCTGCCCCCCGCAGGGAGCGGCGCTCGGGGCCTCTCCTGCGGAGCCGGGCGCCCCGCGGTGCAGGTGGGGGCCGGGGGCGACAGGGAGGGAGGGAGGCAGGGAGGGGGCCGCAGTGTTTCGCTCCGTGGTTGTGGCTGCCGAGCAGGCGGGCGGCGGGCGGCGGGCGAGGTGCAGGCTCCGGGCCCGCGGCAGGGAGGGAGCGGGGCCGGGCCCGGCCTGCCTGCGCCCTGGCAGGGCCCCGCGGCTGGCAGCAGCTGCCCCGGCGAGCAGGAGGCTCTCTGCGGCGCCTTGGGCAGTAGCCCCGGGCGGCATTGCCGCAGCGGCCTGGCCCGCGGCGGGGGCGCAGGGAGGCAGGGAGCGGCCCCCAGCGCCCGGCAGGACCGCAGCTCCGGCCTGGGCACGGCACACCGCCGGCCGGCCCGGGGGGTGGCTCCGGACCCCCCCCGCTCATTTCGAGCCCGGTGTGAGGGCGCTCGGGCGGCGCAGCCCTGCTTCAGGCGGCCGCAGCTCCTGCTCCTCTGCCCCGCGGGGAGGAGCCCGGCGGATGCCGACGCGAGTGTGCGATCCCCGATCCCCGGCTGTGCCGCGCAGCCCTGCCGCAGCCGCAGCCTCCCTGCGCGCATCTTGCCAGGAGCACCTCCTGGGAAGGTCTTCCCCGGGCACCGCCACGCTTGGGCTCAAAGTGCTGTGGCGCTTTGCGGAGAGGATAAACCTCTGTGTTCTGCTGCCCTGGGACTGATCACCTCTCTCTTTCTCTCTCTTTTTTGTTTTGGTTTTTTTTCCCCCCTTTTTGTTTTTCTTTTGTTCTTAAACCAAACCAAAAAGCACTTAAAGAGTGGAGATAATTGAACGCTTCCTACTAATCAGAGGCTGTTTCGGTGTGGCCCTGGCTGCTCGGTTTACTGACATAAACGCCGTCTCTCCCCGGCAGTCTGCCGTCCCGACCCGGGTTGTGTTCTGTCTGGGGGGTGCTTTGTGTGTGGTTCATTCTGCCGCAGCACTGACAGCTGGGCCAGGCCAGCTTCTCAGTTCCGTTTGCTTTGCCTCTTGCCCACAGCCAGTGTCCCGTTTGTGGTTGGTCTGAGCGGAGGTGGTGCCTGCCTGGTGCCCTTCTGGCTTGTGAGCACGCAGGGGAGGTGATGGATCCATAGCAGTGCTTGGTGCCTTTTTGTTTCCTCTCTCTCTCTGTTTCTTGTTTCACTTGCAGAGCAATATCTCAACTTCTGCCCTCTCCCTGCTGAGCAGAAGTGAGAGTTAGATGCTTGGGTACAAGCTTCTGCACCCACTCAGCCCTCTTAACATCCTGTAACTGTGGGCTCCTCATTCAGAGGAGGTGTTGGGGGGGGAGGAAAAAGTCACAGTGCCCTCAGCAAGAGAACCCAGAGGTGACCTGAAGCATCCTCCTGCAGTGTCAGTGGAAGAGCTGAAGGGTTGACCTGTGACTGCACCGCTGAGTGCATGAAAAGGCAGTGCTCACTGATTCAACCTATTGCTGCCCTGCCTGCAGCTGCAAGCTCCTCTCTGGTGTCCCAGGGTGGCTGGGGAGGATGACCCCACGCTGCTGTTCCCACAGATGCTCCAGGAGGACCCTGAGAGAAAGGTGCAGGGGCAGACACTGTAGCGCTGCCTGGGCCCAAGCCTGGGTCTGCACTGTTGCCATCCTGAGAACCAGGCTGGGTTTGAAACCTTAACTCCTTCCCCCCCCCCAGACCCCAAAAGATGTAACTTCACCCTGTGAGTGGTCCATGGCCGCAGGTAGAGGGTTGCAGAGTAGCTGCTGGGGCGCTGCAGCCCTGGAGGGCAGCCTGGTGCTCCGTGCCCGGCTGGCAGGCGCTGCCCTGTCCCTCGCAGGGTTCGGCTGGGCCTGATCCTGCCTCCCGCAGCCCCATGGCGGGGGCGGGGCGGAGGACGCAGCCCTGTGCTCCTTGATTTTAGCTGTGTGGGTTTTTCCCCCCTTCCCCAGAACCCCTGGCCCTGAAGATGGTGAGTAGCCAGCCTAAGTACGATCTAATTCGGGAGGTTGGCCGCGGCAGTTACGGTGTGGTGTACGAGGCGCTGGTCAGGAGGACCTCGGCGCGGGTGGCGGTGAAGAAGATCCGGTGCCACGCGCCGGAGAACGTGGAGCTGGCGCTGCGCGAGTTCTGGGCGCTCAGCAGCATCAAGAGCCGGCACCCCAACGTCATCCACCTGGAGGAGTGCGTCCTGCAGAAGGATGGCATGGTGCAGAAGATGTCCCACGGCTCCAGCTCCTCCCTCTACCTGCAGGTACTCGGCGCGGGGCGCTGGGGAGGGGGCAGGAGGTGGGGAGGGGGCAGGAGGTGGGGAGGGGGCTGAGCACAGCCCTGGGAGGAGAGGCTGAGGGAGCTGGGGTTGCTTAGCCTGCAGAAGAGGAGGCTCAGGGGTGACCTTCTTGCTCTCCCCAACTCCCTGAAGGGAGGTTGTAGCCAGGTGGGGGTTGGGCTCTTCTCCCAGGCACCCAGCGCCAGAACAAGAGGACACAGTCTCAAGCTGTGCCAGGGGAGGTTTATTCTGGAGGTGAGGAGAAAGTTCTTCCCAGAGAGAGTTGTTAACCATTGGAATGTGCTGCCCAGGGAGGTGGTGGAGCCCCCATCCCTGGAGGTGCTCAGGAGGAGGCTTGCTGGGGTGCTGGGTGCCATGGGTTGGTTGATTAGGTGGTGTTGGATTGGTTGATGGGTTGGACACGGTGATCTTGAAGGTCTCTTCCAGCCTGGGTTATTCTCTATTCAGATCCTGAGGGATTGCTTGTTTTGGAGCTGTGCTTAGTTAGGAGAGCAAACTGCTTGGCAGAGCTGGTTGGGAGAGGAGAAAACTGTGAGGCAGGAGAGGAAAAACAGGAGAGAGAGCTGCCCCAGCCAGGGGAGGGGGAGAAGAGTTAGGGGAGGAAACTAAAATGGTTGGTTAGGGGAGAAAACTGCCACAGTCAGGAGAGGAAAACAAACAGGAGAGGTAAAAACAGTTGGGAGAGAACTGCCACAGGACAGGCAAAAACCAAACAGCAAACTGCAACAGTTAAGAGTGGACAAAACAGTTGGGAGAAGAAAGCAAGCAGGAGAGGAGCCAGAGCAGTTGGCTGGGAGAGAGAATGCTTCCCCTGGCTGCTGGAGAAAACCCTGTGCCCTGCTGGCAGCCCGAGGTGCTGATCTCCCCAGGGCTGAGGCTGCTCCCCTGCACCATGGACCTGCAGCCATGCCAGAAGAGACTCAGGACTGCTTTGTAAGGCTCCTCTGCTGTGCTAGTTGGAGACCCCAGGTACAGCAGGAGGGGAGGTGCAGGCTGTTGGTGGCAGCCCTCCCGCAGGGTTGGGGGCAGGCATCTGCTCTGTGGTGGGACAGAGCTGTGAACCCCCTTGGAAGGGGGGGGGAGGGCAGCACTTTGTGGCATTTGATGTAGGAAGCCACCACTCAAAACTCCTTTGGAGTGAGCAGCAGTTGGCAGCTCGTGGTTCTCTTTGGGGCAGAGCTAACTTAATCTCTTCAGAGGGAGGTAAAAGTGTTCTGAATGAGGGGAGAAATATCACCTGCCCTCTGTGCCTGCTGCAAGTGCCCCTCGGGCTTGGAGCTGGCTGTGGTTTGAAGGCTAAGGAGCTCTGGAAAGGCTGGCAAGAGATGAAGGCTGGGGAGGTCCTGGCCAAGAAGCTGCCCCATGAAGGAACCCTGAGAGAGTCAGCAGCCTGCCCTGTGCTGTGCTCTCCCAGTCAGCCTCTCTCTGCTTGCTTCTCCTGCTTGGCCTGCTGGCATGTCTGAGGCAGGACCTCGTTCAGCTGGCAGCCCTGCCCAGCCCACCTTGTGCTGAGTGCCCAGGGAGGATTCTTGCCTGGGGCTGGGTGGTGGTTGCTGCCCTGCTTTCAGGAAGGGATTAGGGTAAAAGAACTCTGATGTGGGAGGAATTGGTGCCTGTACCTTCCTTGTCCTTAGCCTCTCTGGAGAGTGCATCCAGCTTGTGGAGAGCTGGCTGAGGGAGAGCTTAGAAACTGCAAGGTGGGAGAGAGCTTCCAGATCACCCACAGCTGGCCTTTGGTGGCAGTGCCTGCTGGCAGTGCAGCCTGGAGAGCTCCCTGTGCCAGGCAGGAGCACTGCAGGTTGTTTTCCTGCCCCAGGGAGCAGAGAAGAGCAAAGGGCAAAGCTGAGCTGGGGATCACTTCATCCCAGCTGGTGCTGCCCTGGAGGAAATCAGCTCTCCCTTGGCAGGTCCTCTCCTCTCCCCACCCAGCTGACACTGTGCCAGAGCTGAAGGGGTGCAGTGTGAGAGGCTGCCTGGGGAGGGGGGCTGGTGTCTCCTGGGGGGCTTTGGGGCAGGTGCTCAGCTGGTGTCAGCTCTGCTGAGAGGTGAAGTGAGAGTCCAGCCCCAGGCTGACCTTGTGTGGCTTTGGTGCTGTTGCCAGCATGCAGTTGGGTGTTGGCCTTGGCCTGGGGGCCAGGAGAGCTCCAGCTTTGTGTTGGTGCTCACCCCCTGCTCTCCTGTCATACCTTCACCCCCTCTCACTGACTGTAAGCCCTAAACCTGGGGCTCCCCAGCTGTTTGCTCTGCTCTGAGCCCTGGGACTGAAGGCAGTCATAACTTGCTGCTCAGTTTTCCTCTGCCCTGCAAGAGGTCATTTTTGAAAGCATTTTAAGGTGCTTCTGTAACTCTTCAAAGCTGCCTTCACTTCTCCAGGCCTGGTGGAGCTCCCCTGGGCTTATCTCCAGGTGAAACAGCTGCAGAGCCAGCTCAGAGGGGCAGAGGGGCACTTGTGGCACCGAGGAGAGAGGATCAGTGAAGCTGGTTGCTGGCTTTGTGCTGCCTGCTGCATGAAGGAGCTGACTGCTCCAGCTGCTCCCTCAGCTTCTGAGCTAGGGATCCTGCAGCACTGGGAAGCACTGGTGGCTGAGGAGTGGGCTGAGAATCCTCAGCAGGGGACCCAAGCAGCACACCAGAGTCGCTCCTTGGGACTGTTTGTGCCCTGGAGGTGTTGGCCAGGTGGGTGGGACAGGCTCTGCTGGGGTGGGGCCCTGTCCAGCTGAGCAGATGGCAGTGCAGTGGCCACTTGGTATCTTATCAGGCTCTAGCTCCAGCTCCTGGGCAGCAGCCTGAGCTTGATAGGCTTCAGCCACGGGAGGATGAGGAGGCTGGCAGACAGATTGTGATTGTTAGAGAGGGGATTCTGCCCCTGGGCTCTGCTCTGCTGGGACCCCCCCTCCAGTCCTGCCCCCACTTCTGGTGCCCCCAATAGAAGGAGGCCACAGAGCTGCTGGAGAGAGTCCAGAGGAGGCCACAGAGATGCTCCAAGGGCTGCAGCACCTCTGCTGTGAGGCCAGGCTGAGGGAGCTGGGGCTGTGCAGCCTGGAGAGAGGACTCCAGGGAGACCTTGGTGCTGGAGGGATCCTGCAGGAGGGCTGCAGAGGGACTTCTCAGGAGGGTGTCTGAGCCAGGCCCAGGGGCAATGGTTTGAAGCTGAGGCAGAGCAGGGTCAGACTGGAGCTGAGGAAGAAGTTCTGCAGCAGGAGGCTGCTGAGCCTCTGGCACAGGCTGCCCAGGGAGGCTGTGGCTGCCTCCTGCCTGGGGGTGCTCAAGGTGACGAGGCCTTGGGCAGCTGAGTCTGGCTGGGAGGTGTCCCTGGGCATGGTGGGGAGGCTGGAGCAGGGGAGCTGTGGGGTCCCTCCCAAGCTGAGCCCTTCCTGGGTTTCTCTGTGCTCCCCTGGGTGTTGCAGGTTGGTTTCCACCCTCCCCACTCCCCAGCGCAGTCTCTGGGTGGGGAGCCGGAGCCACGCTGGGGGCTTTGGGCTTCCCCCATGGCATCCCTGCCTTCCCAGGGCCATCAGGGGGTTGTGACACTTCCTGTTCCCTGCTGCAGCTGGTAGAGACCTCGCTGAAGGGGGAGATCGCCTTCGACCCCCGCAGCGCCTACTACCTGTGGTTCGTGATGGACTTCTGCGACGGGGGCGACATGAACCAGTACCTGCTGTCCCGCAAGCCCAGCCGCAGGACCAACACCAGCTTCATGCTGCAGCTCAGCAGCGCCCTGGCCTTCCTGCACCGCAACCAGATCATCCACAGGGACCTCAAGCCCGACAACATCCTCATCTCCCAGGGCAGGGGCGGCGCCGACCCCGAGCCCACGCTGAAGGTGGCCGACTTCGGGCTGAGCAAGGTGTGCTCGGCGGCGGGGCAGAGCGCCGAGGAGCCGGTCAGCGTCAACAAGTGCTTCCTCTCCACCGCCTGCGGCACCGACTTCTACATGGCCCCCGAGGTCTGGGAGGGACACTACACCGCCAAGGCAGACATCTTCGCCCTGGGCATCATCATCTGGGCCATGCTGGAGCGGATCACCTTCATCGACACCGAGACCAAGAAGGAGCTGCTGGGCAGCTACGTGCGGCAGGGCGCAGCCATCGTGCCGGTGGGGGAGGCGCTGCTGGAGAACCCCAAGATGGAGCTGCTGATCCCCGTCAAGAAGAAGTCCATGAACGCCAGGATGAAGCAGCTGCTGAAGGAGATGCTGGCGGCCAACCCCCAGGACCGGCCCGACGCCTTCGAGCTGGAGCTGCGCTTGGTCAACATAGCCTTTAAAGACAGCAGCTGGGACACGTGAGCCGCCGGGCCCGGCCCTCCTGGCTGAGCTGCTCCTCCCCTGAGCCTCTCCGCGGCGGGCAGGGGGGGAAGGAGAAACAAGAGCAGAGCCTGGACTCGAGCCTGCAGGGTGTGGTTTGTAGCCGGGGTAGAGCCGGAGGGGCGCAGGCCGCCGCCGGGGGGTGCGCGGGGCCGGCGCGGGGGGCGGCTGCGGGGCTGTGCCGGCGGGGGGGGGCTGGGAGTGACCCGGGGCCCAGCACCCATGGAGCGCTTCCTACATTCCAGTCTCCTGTGTCAGTGTTAGGAATCCTGGTGGGGGTGGTGGGGGTGGGGGGAGAGGAGAGCCCCCGAGGTTTGCATGCTGGCAGTGCAGACCTGGCCAGGCCCTGTAGTCAGTCCTGTGTACATATTGCTGTGGAGCAGTGAGTGGGAGTGTGTGCCACTTAAGTTATTTGCTGGGGGTCTGAGTGGTGGGGGTCTGCTAGAGGCCGAGGTGAAGCATTCCCTCTTCTCCAGGCAGGAGTCACAAGCTCATTATTTATTGTTGTGAGGTCTGAGGCTTGGCTTGGTGGCCACAGAGCAATGCACTGCCAGGGGCTTGGCAGCTGGTGGAGGGCTGGTGTGGCCAAGCTTAGCACTCAGAGCTTCAGCAGCCTGTCACTGGGGGACTCAAATCAGCAAGGGTGCAATCAGGTGCTGGCTGGGTGGGGAATCCTTTGGCTTTTGTTTGCTCCCAGTCATCAACTCCTTCATTAAGCAGTGAGGCTCCAGCCCTGCAGCCTGCTCCTGTCTCCAGCCCAGCAGCACCTGGGGGACCTCTGGCAGCAGAGTGCTGTGGGCTCAGGTGGTGGTGCTGAGGGTGAGGGAGCCCAGCTCTGTGAAGTGTTGCTCTAAAAGCTCCTCCAGCTGCAGTGGCAGCAGAGGTTGCCTGTTAGCTGAGTCTGTAGCCAGCACTAGCTGCTCATGGCCTCTCTGGTGCTGCCTCTAAGCCAGCAGTGCTGAGGAGACAAAGGGAGGGCTGCCTGCCTGCCTGTCTGTCTGTCTGGCAGCACAAGCCTCTGCTCAGGCAGGGCAGACAGCTCAGTGGGCAGCATGTGGAAGCTGCCTCCCATCTGTGTGCCAGCCTGGGCCCTTTTGCTGCTGCTCTCCTCCTCTTGAAGAAGTTGAGCTTGCTTTGAAAGCCTGGCTGGGAGGCTTTGCAGTGGTTGAAAGGCTGCTGAGCCCCCAGCTCTTCCCCCACAGCAGCAGACTGGATGTGCTCAGGGAGGCTTCACTGAGGCCACCTGCTGCTGTTGAGCAGACAGAAGCTGCTCTGTAGCAGCACAGCCCTGGGCTCTCTGGCTGCAGGCTGTGGCCTTGCTCCTCAGTTTGACCCTGCTGGGGAAGCTGCAGCCTCAGAAGTCTGCCTTTAAAGCTGCAGCAGAGGCCACTTGGCTTGATAAAGGCAGCTGAATGTTTGGCTGCTTATCCAGCTCTCACCTGACAGCTGCCCCATGGCATTTCCTTCTGCAGTTTGCTGCTTGGCTGCTGTTGCCTCCTGGCCTGGTGAGAGCAGCTCTGAGCAGCTGGGCTGATTCTGGCTGGCTGTGAATAGACACCACAGACAGCAGAGGTTTGTGTGCCAGACCCAAAGGATTCAGATTCTGCCCACCCTGAGCCCTGCACAGGCTGCAGAGGCCTCCTGCTGCCCTGTGGAGCTGGTGGCTGTCACCTGGAGGGGCTTGCTGCTGAATTCTGGTTCCTTGGCTTCAGTTTCTCAGTTGAAGGCAAGTTGTGCTTCTCAGAGCAGCACTGAGGCATTCCCAGGCACCACTCTGCCCCCTCAGTGCTCATGGCTGAGCAGATGCTGCAGAGGTAAGGCTCAGAAGCTGGAGTGGGAGTTGGTGGGGAGGAGGTGACCACAGCTGCAGCCTGGGGCCCCTTCCCTGCAGGATGCTCAGGCCAGGGAAGAAGCTGTGGGGCCTGGAGTGCTGAAGAGCTCAATTTGTCCTCCAGAAGTGGAGGTCTGCTGGGTCCAGGATGATTGGAGCCTCAGCCTGTGCCTGACAGGGGGAGACCAAACCTCTGGCTGGCTGTGCCCAGGCTGCTCTGCAGGGCTCCCCTCCCACATGGACATTCCATGAGCACAGCTCTAGAGGGGTCTCCTTTTCCCCTGTGGAACCCAAAAGCACTTCACAAACACATCACAAGCTCCTGCCCCAGATCACACTCAGCTACACCTCCCTAAAGGACAAACCTGCCCCAGAGTGCTGCTGGCCCTTGAAGGCACTTTGGATCCTCTCTGAGGTGTCCCAGAGGATGAGCACTGAGCCTGCTGCCAGCCTGGCACAGGAAGAGGCTTCCTGGGGCTTTCCTTGGGTCTGGGGTTGTGGTTGGTTGGTTTGGTGTTTTGTTTGTCTCCCAAAGTTTTTCTTTGCACTGATTGCCACTTTACAGGGGGGGGGACCCCCAAAGACCCCTCCCATGGTGCTCAGCCTTGCTGTTGGGTGACACTGAGTGTTCCCTGTAGGCTCTCCAGGTCCTGTTTGTGTTCTGAGGTCTGTCTCTGATGAAGAAAATTGTTTGTAGCAGCTGCAGTTCCTCACCAGCCTGCCACAGAGCCCAGATCCTTCTCAGCACTCAGAAGATTTTGTTGTTGTTGGTTTGGGTTTGTTCTGTTTGTGTTTTTGCCTCCTTCTTGTCTGAGTCCTCCTCTGAAATCTGTGAAATCTATTTTCTGGAGAGTTTATAATGAGGAAATTTATTGTGTAATTTATTGAGCTCATGACTGGGGGTTGAAGTAAAAATCTGAATTTCCAGGCAGTCTCTGAGCCTTCTTGGAAGCTGCTGAGGGGCCTGCAGCAGCTCTGTGAGCAGCAGAGGCTGGGGGCCTGCAGCAGAGGCTGGGGGCCTGCAGCAGAGCAGCCCCAGGGGGGAACTGAGCAATGCTCAGCAAGAGCTGGAGGCTGGGGGGGGGGGGCAAGAGGCTGGGGCCAGGCTCTGCTCAGTGGTGCCCAGAGACTGGGCAAGGGGCACAAACTGGAGGCCAGGAGGCTCCATCTGAGCAGGAGGAGAAGCTTCTTTGTTGTGAGGCTGCTGGAGGCCTGGAGCAGGCTGCCCAGAGAGTCTCCTGCAGAGAGCTTCCAACCCCACTTGGCTCCAACCTCCTTTCAGGGAGCTCTGGAGACCAAGGAGGTCTCCCCTCAGCCTCCTCCAGGCTGATCCTGACTTCTGCCCTATTTCCCTTGCTCTGCAGAGTGCTGGAGCCTCCAGCTGCAGCTTGCCCACCCTGCTGCCTGGGCAGGGTGCTGCCCCCTGAGCAGTGCTGCTGGAAGTGGTCTCCCTGGGGCTTCCCCTTGGGGCTGCTGTAAACAGAGCTTTGCTCCTGGGCAAACTGCAGAGTCACAGCAGATGTTGCTTTGTGGTGGAGATAAGTCCTGTCTGAGGCAGCCATTCAGCAGCCACCTGCCCACCCCTTGGAAGCCTGCCCTGGCTTCCCAGAAGCAGCTCTCCTGTCCCCTGGGCCAGGCAGAGGCACTGGGGTGGCCTTTGGACTGCAGGCAGCACCGGCAGCCAGCCCTTTGCTTTTCCCTTTGCTCCACCACCGCCCCAGGAAGCCCTCGGGGGGTGCTGAGCAGTCAGTGGCTTTGGCTCCTGTGGGCAGATCACAGTGCAGCAGGCTGCCAGAGGACCCTCAAAGGTCATCTTGTGTGCCCCCCTGCTGGCAGCAGGGACATGCCCAGTCAGGCTGCTCAGGGCCACATCAAGGCTGGTGCTGAATGTCTGCAGGGCTGGGGCCTCCACCGTACCCCTGGGCAGCCTGCTCCAGTGTTCCACTCCTGGGGTGCAGAACTTCCTCCTGAAGCAGCCAGCAAGGCCTGGCACTGCCCACCCCGGGCTCTGACTCCCCCCTGGGAGCCTTGCTGTCTCCTTCCCGGCCCCAGCTGCTGCCTAGCTGCTGCTTGCACCAGCTTGCCTTGGATGAGCTGCTGGGCTCAGATTTATTCATGGCTCTTTGAACCCTTGGTGTTTTGAAACCTGCACAGCAAACCTCCCAGCCCTGCCCTCCCCCAGCAGAGCTCCTGCAGCCTGGGCCCTCCCTGCCTCACAGCCACCCAGCTCCCCCGGGCTGCTCTCCAGGCAGTGGCATTTGCATGGCCCCTCACAGCAGAAAGGGCTTTTGGGGGTGCTGGGAGTAAAGCAGCAAGTAGGAGCAGGTGGCTGTGGGAGCAGTGCTGCAGCCCTGCCTGGGCCTGGTGGGGCTGAAGGGATTGCTTGGCTTGGCTTTGAAAGGAGAAAGGCAGCTGGGAAGGATTCAGTGGCACAGGCTCCGGCCTCGGCCTTGCCCTATCTGCTCCTCCAGATCCGGCAGCCCCCTGCCGGCCAGGCTGCTGCTCAAGCCTGCTGGCTTGGGATGGGCCAAGGGAGAGCCACAGCCCCCCGGGAGCCAGGAGGGAGGGCAGCTTGCAGGGAGCTGGGCTGTGGCATTGGCAGCTGGAGGGGCTCTGAAAGGGGCATCTGTGCTCTGCCACTTGTGACCCTTGAGGCCTCTCTCAATCTCTCCCACTCCAAGGGCTGGGAGTTTCCATACCTGGCCCCAGCTGTGGTTTGTTTTGCTTTCCTGGCTCCGTGCTTGCTTCCTGGTGAGCTGGGAGGGAGCAGAGCCCTCCTGAAGGGCAGAGAGCGCCTTGGGACAGCTCTGAGTAGCCTCAAACAGAACCAAGGGGCTTTGAGCATCCTCCTGACTAAGAAAAGCTTCCTGCTGCATCCACAAGAGGCAAATCCCTTCCGAGAAGGCAGTGACAAATCTGCCTCAGCTCCCAAGGGGCTGCAGGAGCTGCAGCAGGAGCTGCTGGGATGCCGATGCCAGGAGGGGCTCCTCAGATCCTCCTCTTTCTGGTATCCCAAAGGCAGTCTGCCAGTAGGAGCCTGGCAGGTGCTCCGAGGAGCCAGAGGGAGGGCAGTCGCTCTGGGGCAGGCGTTTGGTAGGAGCATCCCCTGGGAACGCCCCCAGGAAGGTGAACCCGAGGCTGCCTCTTCCTCGCCTCTGGCTGTGCCGGAGCCGCTGCCGGGATTCCAGCCTGGCCCCAGCGAGCAGTGACTCACGGCGGCCGAGTTAAAAATAAGGAGCTGCTGGCTGCCCCTCTCCTCCGGGGGAACCTGAGGGCAGTTCCTGAGGCTGTCACCAGCTTCCCCGTTCTCGTCAGCGCAGGAGCCCTGGCCCCGGCCCCTTCCCGGCACCGGTGCTGTCACGGAGGGAGGTGTTGGACACCAACCTAGCCCCGGTTCCTGGCACAGGTTCTCCAGCAGCATCACGACAGGAAGGATCTGCGCTAGGGGCAGCAGCGCTGGGGCTGGGCCCCCTCTCATCTGCCTGCCCTGCGGGCCCCAGGGCTTTGTCCCCGCTGGAGTCTCTGCAAGCAGCCTGGGCTGCGGTGTGCCCCAGCTCCCCGTCCGTGCTGGCCGCTGGAGGCACGGCAGGAGGCAGCAGGTCCCTAGGGAGCCCTGGAGGCTTTCTCTGGCCCCGCTTCATGGTGCCGGGGTCAGGGTGCAGCAGGTCCTTCCTCCCTGGCTGCTGCAGTGCCACACTCGCAGCCCCCCGGGGAATGAGGGGGGTGGGATGGAGGGCAGCGCTTGGCCCTCGGGAAGGGGGGAGAGGGCAGCATAAAAATAACCTCTGGGCCAGCTCCAGCCCTTTGTGGCTTCCTGCGATTTACAGCCCTTCCCGGGGGGAAGAGGAGGCAGGAACTGGCCTGGCTCGGGGCTGGCTTTGACCCTTTCACCACCAGCACAGAAGGTGCCAGAAGGGCTTCTCATCCTTCCTTCTCCCTCCTGGCCGGGACAGGATCCTGGGGAAGAGAGATCGTGGTGGGCTCTGGCTCCCAAGCTGCACCCTGCACCTCAGGGTGGATGCAGCAGAAGCTGCTGGAATGGATAAGGTTTCCCTGTCCCATTCCTAATTCCCTGTGTGCTGAGGTGGATAGAAGGACTCAGACTGCCTGGGAGGAGGGTTAGGGTCAGGGTCCCTTCTGTGGATCCCAAAATCCCAGCCAGGCTCCCATAAGGAGGTGGAGGGAGGAGGAGAGCTGGCAGAGGTGAGCTGGAGCTGCAGGAGGAGGAGGGTTAATGTGGCTGGGCAGCGGCAAGGCAGCAGGGTGGGTAGGCTGAAGGCTGTGGCTGTGACACCAGAGCCATGCTGGCAGGGTGGGCTCCTGCTGACGGGGCCGGGCTGGCAGGGGTTAATGGGGTGGCTCTTCCTCTTCCTCAACTTCTATATGAGGCTCTGGACAGCTCTGGGCTCAGTTCGAAGCGGGCAGCCAGAGGAGCAAGGGCTGAGTGAGACCGGAGCAGCCCTACCCCCATCCCTGCGCGGGCTCAGGTGAGCATCTTCTGCCTGCCGAGCCCAGCGGCTGGGCACGGATCCTGGCATCCTGGGCACACTGGTTCTGCCAGGGTGAAGCTGGTGGGTGGTGAGACCATGGGCTGGGAGCACCTTCCCTTGAGCCACCAGGGAGCTCTGTCCAGCACTGGGGACCTCGTCCCTTGGGAGCACAGGACCAGACAAACTCTGTGCCTCAGTTTCCCCAGCTGTAGAGCACTGGTGGGGGTGGAGCCTGTGGGCTGTGTGTGGAGGTGCCTGGGCAGAGGGCTCCTGGGCCGTTTGTGCTCCAGTGAGCCCTGCTCTGCCCTTGTCCCCGCTGTCACCTGGGCAGGCTGCAGGGCTGGGTCAGCTGCTGGCAGTGGTTGCTCCCCGTGGCCGTTCAGGCCTCTTCTGCTCAGTGAAACCCTCTGCTTCGGGCAGTTACAGCCTCCAGCTCAGGCTCCATCCCCCCTTCCCCTCATCACTCACCTCCACCCCTGGATTCACCACCCAGCCCCCCAGCAGCGCTCAGGTACAGCTGAGCTGGAGCCAGGGCTGATAAAAGCCTCTTTGCTCCATGGCTCCAGCAGGAGCGATGCCCTCCCACAGAGCTGAGCTCAGCCTGGCTGGGGAAGGGGCGGCCCAGAGACCCCAGAACATCGCCCAGCTGCGGCAGGGGCAGCTGGCCAGCTCTCCTGCCCGGGGGCTTTGTTCTGCCGGCCCCGAGCTCGGGAGGATGAGGCAGCAGGCTCCGCTATTTTTTCCTGTCGGGATCCACTCCTGGGATGTGAGCGAGGCCGGCGGATGCTCGGCGCTTCTCTCTTCCTGCCCACCGATTGTGTCTGCCAGGACCGGCAGAGCTCGCTGCCTGCTGCCTCCTCTGCCATGCAGGGCACTCAGGGGACCCCCAGCTCTGCTTCACTGCCCTCTCCTCCTCCTGCCACTGCTGCAACCCCACTGCCAACCCTGCTCTCTGCTCTTCTCCTAGGACCCAATCTAGAAGCTTCTGGATCCTCCCCAGCTGCAGCACCGGACCCCTCCCCACAGCTCCTTGCAGGGGAGCAGATCGCCCAGGGGTGCTGCTTTGGGACTGGGGGACGATGGTGCCCCTGGGCAGCCCTTCTCTTGCTGTCTGCGCCTCCAGCAACCTGCACCTCGTGGCCCCTGGCCGCAGCTCCCCCTTGGCCTGGCTGAATCGGGGTCCCGAGTGCCCGCGGGAGCTGGGGGGCAGCCGGGGCAGAACCCCCAGCGCCGTGGAGCGGCTGGAGGCCGACAAGGCCAAATACGTCAAATCGCAGCAGGTCATCAACAGCCGGCAGGAGCCGGCGCTGCGGGGCTGCTCTCCTCGCTTCTCCCCCCGCGGCCGGCGCCTCCTGGCCCGCCAGCAGTGCACTGAGCTGAGCCCGGGCTCGGAGCTGGGCCGGGAGGGTGCCAGGAAGCTGCCGTGTCCGCAGTCTCCCGTGTCGCGCCGGGCCGGCGGCAGGCGCCTGCTGAGACCGGACTCCCTCATCATCTACCGGCAGAAACGAGACTGCTCGGCCGGGGACAAGGAGAACACCAAGGGCTCCGGGCTGGTGCGACGCCTCTTCCAAGGACACCTCAGAGACAAGCCCCCCAGCTCCCCCCCGGCCAACAGGCTGCGTGAGGGACCTCCAGCCCCCCAGAGCCCAGAGACCCCCATGCTGTGGGTCTCCGCGGAGAAGAAGGAGGCGAGGATGCGAGGTGCCAGCAGCGGGGGCAGCGGTGACATCTTCGCCCTGCCTGGCAGCCCCACGGCGCAGCCCCCCGAGCCCCCCAGCAAGCAGGCGCTGGCGCTGCGCCTGTCGGAGCAGGAGAGGTTCTTCAACTACTGCGGGCTGGACCGGGCGCTGGTGGAGCTGCTGGGCCGGGAGCGGTTCGGGCCGGCGGGCTGGGACACCGCCTCGGCTCGGCTCCCCGGCTCCGGCGAGTCCGAGCCCGGGCAGGCCTCGGAGGTCAGCGAGGGTGACGCGGAGCCAAGCGAAGAGGAGCCGGATGCGCGGCTGGGCTCCGCCGTCTCGGTGGTGGAACGCAACGCCCGGGTCATCAAATGGCTCTACGGCTGCCAGAGAGCCTGGGCGGCTGCCAAGGAGTCCACCGTCTAGCAGAGGCAGCCCGGCTGGGGACAAGGACATCCGTGTGGCTCCCACCGGCTGGATGTGGCCCTTCCCCAGGGACGATGGGCTGGTGGCATCCATGGTCCTGGTGCCACGGGGCTGCTGTTGGCTGGGAGGTAGCCCAGCCCCAGGGCTCAGCGTGCTGGGGACACCTGAGGGGCCTCTAGGGAAGGAGCTGTCCTGGGCGAGTCTGTCCTTGGCTCCAGGGCCGATGGGCTGCTGTCCCTGTGCCGTGAGCCACTTTGCTTTCCCCAGCCTCCCTGGGTGGTGGGATGGGCCTGCAGCCCCCATCAGCTGCTCACCTCTCAGACCAGCTGCGTGCTGTGGGGGGTGGGCAGAGCCTGAGCACACAGTAACAGGCAGTGCCCACCCCACAGCCCCTTCCAACACCCAATAAAGCTGCTTGGGGTTTTTTTTGTACCCTGGCTTTGTGTGGTTTGTGTGGGCAGAGCCCAGGCTGGGGTTGGAGGGACCATTTGGGTCTGGGGGTGGCAAAGAAAGCACCAGGGGTCAGTGAAAGGGGGACCTCAGGGTCTTTAGTGCAGACACATCGCTGAAAGCCACCGCGGAGCCCTCAAGCAGCGGCAGGGGGATGCCCACCAGCGGGGAGGCGGCGCCGGTACTGCTGGAGAGTCTGGCTCCGCTCAGCCTCCTCTAGTTGCCCTTGGGGGCACTTTTGTTCCGGATCTCGGCCAATTTACCAGCCAGGAAGCCCCAGTGGAAGGCTCCTTCCTCTGGCTCCCGCAGGTCGCTGTCGTCGTCACCCGGTGGCTCCCCCGGGCTCTCACTCGGCTCCGGGGGGGTCACCCCCTTGTCTGGCCCCGATGCCTGCTGCCACTTGGTAGCAAAGAGATCCCAAAAGCCAGGGGCCTTCTCGGAGCGGGGCGGCTCGGGCGGCTCGGCGGCCAGCGGGCTGGGGAGAGAGTGAGGACGGGAACGTCGGTGTCGGGACCGGAACGTCGGTGTCGCGACCGGAACGTCGGTGTCGGGACCCTTCTCATCAGATCCCACAGTGACCAGGACTGGCACCCCCAACCCATGGCAGCTCTCCTCCTGCTGTCCCCCAGCCCCGTAGGGTATAGACAGGGGAGGGGGTTGCACGGACTCATCAGCCCCCAGGGGCTGGATCCAGGCTTTCAGTTCCCCCCCCCCGCCCCAAGCTATAACTTACTGGTCTGCGCAGGGCTCCGGGCTGAGCAGCTGGTGCTCGTCCTCACGGGTGAAGAGGGACGAAAGCGTCCGCCAGCCGCGGGCACCCACCCCCTGCACCTGCGTGGGAGGCAGCACTGGGCTTACCTGGGACCTACAGTTCCCAGCGGCCCCCGGCCCCTGCCTCCCCCTAGCCCCCTCCTCACCTTCCTCGCCAGCTGGGACACTGGGCTGGGTCCCTCCTCCATCAGCGCAGGGCTCTCATCTGTCTCCATCAGCTCGGGGTTGTCTCCCTGCAACGAAGCCCCCAGATGAGGGCAGGGGTGCAGGCAGGGAGAGGGCAGGGATGTTGGTCACCCCGCTTCGGTGGGACACAGGCTTGGTGGTGACCCCCTCGACCCTACCTCCTCCCGCAGCACTCCGTCTGCTTGCACTCCCCCCAGGGTCTGCAGCACTTTGGCCTTGTAGAGCCTCCAGAAGCCCTGGGTCATGGTGAGGGGCTCAGCGGGGTCAGGAGCCAGCGGGTGCTGTGGGGAGCGGGAGGGGTGCAGGGCTGCCCCCCCTCGGCACGCCGTGGAGATCCAGTGGCTTCATTAAAGTTTCAGGGGCCACATCCATGCACAAAGGGGAACCTGAGCCCAGCCTGAGCCGGGGGCAGCACGGGGGCGGCTGCTCTGGTCACTCCCAAACCCCTCTCTTCACCGACTGCCGAGCCCCTCAACGCCCCTCGTCCATAGGAACTCTCCTCCAAAGCTGGGGCCACCCCAAGCCTACAGTATAGAACAGGGCTGGGGCTCAGGCTCCCCCCGCCACGGGTCCCCATCCATAATTGATCATCCGGGGTGAAGGAAACACGATCAGCGCTGGGCCAGGCTGCACTGAACCTTCCGCAGCTCATCCCCGCAGTGACCGGGGCAGCACCAGTGGCGGTCATCCCGTGACCCAAGGCCAGGCCCGGTGTCTCACTGAGGAAACAACCTGGGAACGGCTGCTACCGCTGGGTGCTCTTGGGGACGCGGCTGTCCCCTGCCCTGGGGATATTCGAACAGGGGCCGTAGCCATGCCGGGACCCTGGGGGCGGAGACCTGGCCGTGGAGGGGCGTGGCTTTCCCGGTCCGAGGGGCGTGGTTTCATACCATATGGGCGCGAGTAGCCAGCCCTGTCGTGGGCGGGGTTTGTCGTCTGCGGGCGGGATCTTGCCGGCTCGTGGGCGGGGCGTCCTGGGGCGGGGCGGGGCCTGCAGCCTCCTGCGCCTGCGCACGGCGGAGCCGGGTCCCAGCGTGGCCGCGCCATGTCGCCGCGCAACGGCCGCCGCACCGGCGCCCACCGGGCCCACTCGCTGGCCCGGCAGTTAAAAACCAAGCGACGCCGCCGAGACCTGGATGAGATCCACGTGGATATGCAGCCCGAAAAGGCCGCTCGGCTGCTGCACCAGGAGCCCGACCCCGACTTGCCAGGCTGCGCCCAGTTCTATTGCCTGCACTGCGCGTGCGTGTGACCGGGACCGGGGGGGTCCCCGAACCGGGTGGGGGGTCCCGGACTCGGGGGCTGGGTATTGGAGAGGGAGGGTTCTGACCATTAGGGGATCTTGGTGGGTCCCTGCTGGGGTGGGATTGTCGGGGTTCTGCCTGGTCACTCGGAAGGGGATGTCCTGATCCTGGGGGCGTCCCCGACTCCTGAGGAGGTTGTCCTGGTCCTGGGGGAGGTCACAGACCCTGGGGGCGGGTTGGCTTTGTCCCGGAGGTGGTTCCTGGTCGGTTGGAGAGGTTGTTCTGGTCCTAAGGGGTCTGTGGCCCCTAGGAGGGGTTGCCATGGCTCTAGGGGTCCCTGCCTCCTGGGAGAGGCTAGCCCTGATGAGGAGAGCTCAGACTCCTGACGGAGATCTTGTCCTGGTCTCGGGAGGAACCTTGGCCCTTGAGGGGAGCTTAGTCTAGTCTCAGGGGGGACTATAGGCCCTCAGTAGGGCTCTCCCCAGCCCTGCTCCCATCTCGGGCCCCTCTGACCCCCAGCCTCTTAATCCCCACTCCAGGCGCTACTTCGTGGATCTGAACAGCATGAAGGAGCACTTCAGGTCCAAGGTGCACAAGAAGAGGTAAGGAGAGGCCTGAGGGGTGTCCCCAGATGCTCCACGGCCCCGTGCCCTGACTTTGCTCTGGGGAAGCAGGTGGTGCCGTCAGTTCTGTGCCAGTCTTGCTCTTTGGAGCTGGGGTGCAAGGCCTGAGCCCTCCTCTTGCCCTCCCCCAGGCTGAAGCAGCTGCGGGAGGCTCCCTACACGCAGGAGGAGGCAGAGCGCGCCGCGGGCATGGGCTCCTACATCCCCCCGAGGAAGGTGGAGGTGCAGACACAGCCCCTCGAAGAAGTCTCTGAGATGGAGGCATCCAGCTGACCCTGGCAGGCTGAGGGGCCAGGGGGCTCCCTGAAGGTGTCTCTGTCCTCGGCGTGGTGAGAGCAGCTCACCCCGGCAGCGGCAGCGGCCGGCACAGCGCCGCTCCGGCAGCCCTCCTGGCCAGGGCACCGATGAGGAGGAGCCAGCAAGGCCCTGCCTGCCCTCACTGCCTGCCCTCATTTCTGGGGAGGGGGCAAGCTGCCTGTCCCCTCGGCTCTGCTGTCACTCTGCACTCCTCTCTCAGCTGTTGCAGCGGGTTTAGGCCTCTCTCCTCATGCCAGGGCTTGGCCCTGGTGAGGTGCCCATTAAAATATGTCAACCAACCCCCTGGCAGTGTGGAGAGCTCTGAGTGTGACCCAGGCCCTGGCTGGAGGGTGGCAGCCACCTCTTGGCATAGAGGACATCTCTGTGTTGTGCACTTCCCAGGCACACAATGGAGCCATTGCCAGTGTCTGTGCCAGCCCAGAGGGATGGCCTCATCCCAGTGCTCCTGCCCTGGCAGGCTGGCAAAACTCCCTCTGCTTTGCCCTCCCCAGCCCACTGGCAGCAGATACAGAGCTGCTTTTTGGGGGCTGAGGCAAGAGATGCTTGACTGAACTCTTCACCAAGCACTTGGGTCTGTAGTGAGCAGCTTGTGCTGCCAGCCCTGCCCCTTTAAACCTTGAGAGGGGGCTGCAGGTGTTCCCCCAGCAGGGACACCTTAAAAGCAAAGAGACTTCATCTTCCCACAGGGCTGGCAGTGCCTTCAGCCTCCCCACCTCTTGTCCACCAGTCTGATGCTGCTCTGAGCAGGGTGGTGGCCCTGCCTCTGCCTGCCAGCCTCTCAGGGGGGCTTTGGGTGGCAATCCCCCCACCTGCTGCTGTGAATTGCTGCAGAGTGGCTCTTGGCTGTGCAGCCTGGGCAGCAAAGCCCTGAGGCTGGGGATGGGGATGGAGCAGCAGAAAGGCAGAGGGACCAGCAGCTGTGCTTGACAAGAAAGGATTTATTTTGAGGGGAGGTTCAGACTAGACAGAAGGAAGAAGTGTTTTACCCTGAGGGTGGTGAGACCCTGGCCCAAGCTGCCCAGAGAGGTGGGAGATGCCCCATTTCAGGCCAGGTTTGGGGCTCTGAGCAGCCTGCTCTGGCTGGGGATGTCCCTGCTGGCTGCAGGGGTGTTGGACTGGATGACCTTTCAAGGTCCCTTCCCACCCAAACCATTCCATGATTCATTCTGTGACTCCAAGCAGCCTGCCTGGGTTTGTCCCCCCCAGCCCCTGGGGATGAAGTGCTGCAGCCCTGCGCTGGTCCAGAGGCTGTGAGGGAGGGGGGAAGGTCTCAGCCCCCACCCCAGCAGGATGTGCCTGCCTGGGGGGTACATTGCTGGCCCCATGTCCCCCTTGCCCAGCTGCAGCACAGACTGGGCTGGTCCCAGCCACTGTTACCTAACAGCGCTCAGTGCTGACCTCCTTTCGGCAGGCTGGGCTGGCTGCAGCCACCGCACAGTCCCCGTGGGGACAGGGGGGGCTGTGGGCTGCCAGCAGGGTGCTGGGGCCCCCCAGACCCCTCTCTTTGGGGGTGGGGAGGGACATGGCACGTGGCTCTCCATCAGGCTGTTTCTGTGGCTCAGGAGGTGGTTTCTCTGTTCCCCGGGGCAGTTGTTGATGCAGCTCCCAGAAGTGAGGACAGGCAGGGGGCAGAGGGGGAGGCCCCCAGCCCGGGGGCGCTGCAGCCCCCTGGCTGTGGAGGGGAGGGCTGGACGTGGATCCGCATCGGGTGGGGGCCAGCAGCTGGAGTGGGACCCTGGCACACCCCTGGGGATCATCCCTATGGCTCTGGGGGGGTCTTGGCAGGACCAGCCATCCTCCGGGCGCTGTAGATGGAGAGGCAGAGCCCAGCGGCTGCCAGCAGCAAGGCCAGGGGGGGCAGCAGCCTCTCCCCCGGCTCAGTTCCCCTCCCTGCTGCCAGCTGCATCTGCAGGGGGAGAGAGAAGAGAGGGGAGCACCATGAGGACCCTCAGCCCCAACCCCCCTGGGGACAGGGGACCTGCAGCGGTGTCCTCAGCAGCCTCATCCCACCCGGATGGGTGTAAGGGTGATGGGAGCAGAGGTGAGCCCCCAGGGCTGCATTTGGGGTGCTCCATGTAGTGCCTGTGGGGCTGTACCGCCGGCACTGGAGTCAGGGTATGGCTGCCAGGGCCAGTGGGTCTGGTGGGCGATGCAGGCAGGGTCCCGGGGGTCCCCATGGGCTCCCCCAACCCTGCTCCCCTCTTACCTGGAGCAGGCGGAAGTACCCCGGGGTCAGGCGGCGGGGGCGGATCATGGCGTGGCCGGGAGCAGCAGGATCAGGCCCAGAGGGTCAAGAGCAGCAACGGGGCTGGGGTCCCGAGACCCCCGCCCCGAGCTGCACGCTGGGGCTCTGGGTCTGCCGCCCCCGTGCCAGCCCCTGGCCCCCTGGCAGAGGGCAGCCGGCGCCGGGCGGGCGCGGAGCAGCTGTCAGCTGTGATCAGTGCCCACTGCTCCCCGGAGCGCACCGGCAGGGCGGGGGGGGGCGGGCACCCGGGCGCGGGCGGGGGGGCCGGGGCCAACCCAGGACAGATTTGGCGTGTGGAGGAGCAGGCTGGGCACGGGCAGCACCTCCGCAGGGGCTGCCCCTCTCCCACCCTCCGCCTCAGGTTCCCCACCTGGGAAGGAAGGGGGGGGGGGGGGAGTTGTGCCTGAGGGGACCCCAGAACCCCTCAGGCGGTGGGGAGGGGGCTGAGCAGAGGCTCCCCTCAAGCTTTCCTGAGGGTCTGCGTGGCTAAACATTGCGCCCCTAGGCTGCTGGGGGGGCACCCACCGGTGTCATGAGTTGGGCCAGGACTCAGCCCGGGCTGTGTGCAGCGGTTCGGGGCGGGGGGGCACACCTGAAGCTTAGGGGTGCTCCCCGGGTGGGTGTCGTTTCCCCGCGGGGCAGTTTCGGCAGCCCTGCCTCGCCCCGCAGCCGGTGACTCACCGGGGTGCGCCCCGCGGGGCGGGCGGCGGCGGCCGGCGGTGAGCGGCACCCGGGAGCGCCAATGGGGCCGCCCGTGCCCGGCGCAGGTGAGAGCCGCTCCCCACCGCCGTTCCGTTCCGGCCGCCATGGAGCCCCTGGGTGCCTGGGGCCCTGCGCGGGTGGCTGCCTGGCTGCGAGGTGAGCGACCCCCCGGACCCTGCCCCCCAGCCGCCCCCCAGCCGGAGGGGTCCTGCTCGGGGGGGGCATCCCGGGGAGGGCTTTCCGCAGCTCGGGGATCAGGGGGTGGCTGGGGGGGTGGCGGCAGCCCTTTGTTGTCCCTCAGCCTTCTCCCCTGGGGGGGTCATGCACTGGATCTAGTAGGTGGTGAGGTTGGGGTCCGGCCACCCCCTGGGGTGGGGGTCTGGGCTGAGGCCGGGCAAACTCGTGGCACAGAGGGGTCCCTCCCTGGCAGCCTGGGGTCACAGCCTGGGGTCACCGAGCCGAGGGCCAGCAGGGACACCGCCGGGGGGTGCTGGGCTGCCCCCCGGGTGTGCAGCTGGCACTAGGGCAGGGCTGTGGCAGGGCTGGACCCGGCGGTGCAGGGGTACCCCTTCGAGGCCTGGGGGCTGGCAGGGCCCCAGCTGCTGGGGCTGTCGCCGGGGGCTCTGGAGGCGCTGGGCGTGTGGCGCCTGGGGCACCAGGAGCTGCTGCTGGAGGCTGTGGAGCAGCTGCGAGCCCTGGTGAGTGCAGCACCCATGGGCGCCGCGGGGCTCTGCGCTGGGGGGTGCGGATGGAGCCCGGGCTGGATGCAGCGGGGGGGCGTGGGGACACCCTGGGCATGTGAGGGCACTCCGAGGGAGGATGTGGGCACAGCTTGGGCTGACTGAGGGTGGAGACGCAGGGGCACCCTGGGGCGGACTGGGGACACACACATGAGGGCACCCTGGGCTGGAGAGGGAGGGTGTGGGGGGCACCTGGGGCTGGGTGAAGATGGGGAGGCAGGGGCACCCCTGCTTGGGTGGAGGATGGGGGACACTGCGACACTCGAGGCTGGGTGGAGGTGGAGATGAAGGAATCACCCTGGGCTGGGTGGAAGTGGGGGCCAGGGGGGCACCCTGGGCCGGAGAAGGAGCATGTGGGGGGCACCTGGGGCTGGGTAAGGGGGAAATGCAGGGGAACCCTGGAATGGATAGAGGAGGAGCCATGGGGGCACCCCAGGCTGGGAGGGGTGGCACGGGGGCGCCTCAGGCTGGCTGGGGGTGGGAGGTGAGCTCACCCTGCGTTAGGTGCAGGTGGGCACGCCCTGGAGACCCCCACTGCCCGCTGCCCCCTCCACAGGACGCAGGGCTGGCAAGCACCAGCCTGCGGACGCTGACCGAGAGGCTGCAGGAGCTGGCGCAGGGCATCCAGGGCCTGGTGCTGGGGGGGGCTCCGGCAGGGGCTGACCCCCACCCCCCCTCCCTCGGCCTCCTGTCCCGCGTTGTCGACCTGCTCGGTGCCGCCAGGGGGCTCTTCTCCTGGCTGAACAGGTCTGGGGGCGGGTGGGGGGCACCCACGGGTGCCGGGTGCCCGCTGGGCCTGGGGCTGAGCTCTCTGTTCCTGCCCCCCAGGTATCTCTTCTCCACCCTCAATGACTTCTCGGCCAGCAGAGACATCGTCCTGCTCTGTGCCCAGCTGGCAGAGGCGCTGCAGGGGGTGGGTGTCCAGGGTGGGCATGGTGCCGGGGGGGCAGCTGTCTGCCCCCCAGAGCTCTGCCTGTTGGAGCAGGGGCAGGGCAGCTGAAAGCTCTCTTCTGATCCCCCCCAGGACTGCCCTGCAGCTGAGAGGGACAGCAAGATCCTGTGGATTGTGAGTGCTGGGTGAGGAGGGGGTGGTGAGCGTGGGGGCAGCCCAGTGCTGGCAGGGCCCCCCTCAGCCCCCCGCTCTCCCCCCAGTGCCAGCACATTGTGGGCATCTGCGAGAGCATCCTGGGCTGCAGCCCCCCGGCGCTGCTGGACTGCAGGGCTGAGCTGCAGCGTGTGGGGCTGCAGCGGCTCCCCGGCCCCCAGCACAGCCCCCCAGCGTCCCCCCACACCCCAACGCTGCCTCTTGGCCTGTGGGGGAGCCCCCCAGCCTCCCCTGACACCCCAACGCTGCCTGCCAGCCCAGGGGCCAGCCCCCCGACGTCCCCTGACACCCCGACGCTGCCCTCCGACCCCCCGGGGGCTCCCCTGCCCCTCGGCACTGCCCCACTGGTGAGTCCTGAGTGGCCTCCCCTGCCCCAGGGCCCCCCAGCACCCCCTGCACCCTGCTGACTCCTCCCTCCCACCCTTCTTAGGGCCTCGAGGTCACCTCCTCCAGCTCCTGCCTGCACTTTGTGTCTGCAGCCACTCCAGAGGTGAGTGAGGAGCTGCTCCCCCTGGTCTGTGCCCCCCACTCCATGCCCACCTGTCCCTCAGTCACCCACTGCTGGCACCTGCCATGGGGATTCCATCCCAGCTGCAACCAGCCCTGGGAGCCTCTTGGGGCCCTGATCCACCCCTACCCCGGGGTGGCTGCCTGCAGCTGAGACCCTGCAACTCGCCTCATGAGTGAGCACAGCCTGGGCCCCGCTGGGATCCCCCCCAGCTGGTGCTGTGCAAGGTCAGGCTGCTGGTTAATGGTTAACCCCTACCAGTTCTCCCCAGCTGGGAGAGCTCCTGAGCGTGGGATCAGCTGGGTGGGGAGCAGGGACAAGCACCCCGGGCTGGGCACCCCAGTGCCAGCCTGCCTCTGCCCCAGGCCCTGGCTGCCCACGGGGGCCGCATCCTGCCCGGGGATGAGATCGTGCAGGTCAACGAGCAGGTGGTGGTGAGTCAGGGAGGGGCTGCTGGCTCCAGCACTGACCTCGGAGCTGCGGGCCCGGGAGGGCTGGGGGACACGAGGGCTGGGGGTGGGGGGGCCTGGGGGTGGCACAGGATCTGCAGCTGGGGGGATGTGGGGGGATGTGGGAGCTGTAGCTGGGAGGAGCTGGGGGGAGGTGGAGGCTGCGAGCTGGAGGATTCCAGGGGCCAAGGCTCCTGCAGCTGGGAGGATCTGGGGGGGACACTGGAGCTGGGACCTGCAGCGTGCAGGAGCTGTGGCAGTGGAAGCTCTGGGGGCACAGGAGCTGCTGCTGGGGTGGTCTGGGGGCTGCAGGAACCGCTGCAGGGGAGGGCCTGGGGGCTGGGAGCTCGTGGGGCTGGGTGGCCGTGGGGCTGTGTCACTGGGGGCCGTGTGCAGGTGGGGTGGACCCACAGCAACCTGGTGAAGAAGCTGCGGGAGAAGGGGAGCGCAGTGGTGCTGGTGCTGAAGAGGATCCCCCTCCCCCTGCCCTGCTCACCCCCCGCCCCCAGGCAGCAGGTGGGTGACCCCAGCACCACGCTGGGCTGTGCTGGGAGCCAGGCAGGATGCTTGGAGGCATCTCCCATCCCTGGGGGTCCCCAGGGCTCGGGGGGACCATGTGGGGTGCTCCATCCGCAGCTCCCAGGTACAGCTTTGGACGCTGCAGATCATCCTGGCACCAGGAGCGGCGAGTGCCCGGGCAGCCCTGTGTCCCTGACCTCCAGGTGAGCCTCCTGCCCTGAGCCCCCCAGCCTGGAGCTGTCTGGGTGCCCCCACGGCCTCTCCCCAGCCCTGTGCTGGGGGCAGAGGAGGCAGCGGCCGCCTGGCAGCATCCTCGGGGCAGGGAGGGCCCAGGGCCTGTGTTTGTAACTCCCTCTCTTGGTAACGTTCAGAGGGGTTGGAGCTATTTTTAGCCATGACCCTTCTCCTCTCCCAGAATGGAAGGGAGCTGGGCAGGAGCTGGGCAGGAGCTGGCAGGAGCTGGGCTCAGACCCTGCTGGGCAGAGCCGAGGCTGCTGGAGCCGGGACCACGCCACCAGGACACCTCCAGCCCTGCTCCTCGGCTGTGGGTGCTGGAGCCCTGTGGCACCTCCGTGCTGGGCAGGGGGGGCTGTGGCTCAGGGGATTCCTTTCTCCCCCCCCAGCGCTGCTGCCGACTTGGAATCGGGGCCGGACTCCGCTCCAGACCTCGGCAGCGACGAAGAGGACGCAGAGGACAGGAGGGGCTTGGGGCTGCCCGGGGCGGCTGTGGGGGAGCTGCTGGGGCTGCCTGGCTGTGGTAGGAGGGGAGCAGGGGTTGGGGCTGGGATGGTTTCCCCCCCAGGATGGGAGGCTGGAGCCTCGCTTGTTGTTTGCAGGTGTGCAGGAGGAGGCATCGCAGGAGGGTGGCACCTCGCTGGGCACCCCCCTGGGCACCCCACCAGGCGCCCTTGCTGCTGCTGGACCTTGCCCCACAGAGCTCAGCCCCACAGCAGCCCCCACTGAGGGGTGTGGGGGTGCAGAGCACAGCCCTGGGGAGGTGAGAGCTGGTGGCACAGCAGTGCTGAGCCTCGCAGTGGGCATCAGCGGGGGCACGCAGGGTTCCTGTCCCACCCGGGCTGGGAGGCATCCCTGGGGAGCATTCCCCTCTGAGCTCCTCGCTGTGGGTGTGCAGCCTGGGGGTGCCCCAGGGTGCTGCTGGGGGGTTCAGCCAGTGCTGCCCTGCCCTCAGCCCCTTGCATTGTCTCCCTCTGCCCCCATCCAGGGCAGCCCCCAGGCAGGACGCAGACCTAAAGGTGAGCAGGACCCTGCCAGGCGTGGGGCAGAGCGGGCTGAGGCCTCTCCGGGGCCCTCTCCACTGCTTGCCCTTCCCTGCCTGTGACCCCCCCGCGCCCCCTGCCCCCTCTGTGGCTGGCAGGAGTGGCGACCAGGCTGAGCCGCCGGCGAGTGTCCTGCCGGGACCTGGGCCGGGTGGACTGCGATGGCTGGCTGCTCAAGAAGAAGGAGCACGGCGGCTTCATGGCCCAGCGGTGGAAGCGGTGCTGGTTTGTGCTGAAGGGCCACACCCTCTACTGGTACCACCACCCCAACGTGAGTGGCACCCCCCGGCCGTCCTGCCCCCCCCTGCGTCCTGCCCCCCCTGCGTCCTGCCCCCCCCCCTGCGTCCTGCCCCCCCCCCTGCGTCCTGCCCCCCCCGGGCGTCCTGCCCCCCCCGGCGTCCTGCCCCCCGCCCCGGCGGGGCCGGCGCCGAGCACTGCTCCTTCCCCCGGCAGGACGAGAAGGCTGCAGGGCTGCTCAACGTAGCCACCTACGACCTGGAGAGCACCAGGGAGCAGAAGAAGAAATAGTGAGTGGGGTCTGCCCCAGCGGGGAGCTCCTGGCTGCTGCTGGAGGGGGAGGATGCAGCCCCAAGTGTGCATGCTGCTGGCTGCCACCTGCGTGCTGCTGAGGGGCTGCTGAGGTCTCCGTGGGGAGCTGGGGTCTCCGTGGGGCTGCTGGGGTCCCCACAGGGCTGGCAGGAGCTGCAGGGTGGGAGCCATGCCCTGGGCAGGGGTGCACTGTGCTGGTGGCTGGGCCCTGGTTGAGGGCTGGAGCGTCTCTGCCAGCAGGGAGAAGCCCAGAGCCCTGCCCTGGGTTGGGATGGGGGTGCTGAGGTGCAGGGCAAGCTGGATGGGGCCTTGGGGCTGGTTCTGGGTGGCCCCAGCAGCAAAGGCAGCTGCCTGCTGGTCCTCCTGCAGTGTGTTCCAGCTCTCCCATCAGAGGTACAAGCCTTTCATCTTCGCTGCAGAGACTCTGGCTGACCTCAGCATGTGAGTGACGCTTGGGAGGGTGCTGGCACCGCCACACCAGGCTGCCTCTGACCCTCCCTCTGCCTGTCTCTGTCCTGTCTTGCCCCAGGTGGGTCAGTCACCTAGTAACAGCCAAAACCAAGTATGCCCTGGCCCACCAGTCGGTGCCAGACAAGGAGGAAGGTAAGGAGAGCTTCCTGAGGTGGCAGATGAGGTCGGCTCCCCCGTGGGAGATGGGGAGCTGTGGGTCAGCCCTGGCTGCTGTGACAGCTCCTGCCTGAGGCTGCTGGGAGCTCTGCCTCTCACCAGGGGAGAGGGGAGGAATGTCCCCTGAGAGGTGGGCTGGGGAGAAGCTCAGCCCTGGGAGGGGCTTGGGGGGCAGCCCAGGGCTCCCAGCTCCCTCTTCTCTCACTGTCCCCCTCCAGACTGCTACAGTGAGACAGAAGCTGAGGACCCTGAGGATGAATCCCCCAGGCCAGGATGCGACTCGGTGAGTGGCCCTCGGGGACACCCCGGGGGGAGCAGAGGATCCTCACCTCACCTCCCCTCCTGTCTCCCCCTCAGCCAAAGAAGAGGTTGCCAACCCCCCTGGAGAAATGCCAGCTGCTCCCAGGCAGCAGCCAGCCCAGCAGCACAGCCAGCAGCCCCCAGGGCAGCCCCCGGCCCTGCTCGCCCGTGGGTAGGTGCTGGGGGGAGACATCTGTCACCCTGTCACCTCCTCTGCACCCTTCAGGCCAGGCCAGGGCCACCCTCTGTGCATGTCTGTGGGCTGGGGAGGGGGCTGGAGCTGGGGGCTGCCTGAGTGTGGACCAGGCAGCCTCTCAGGAGGCTTTCAGGGCAGGGTCACACGCGGGGGTGCCCCGTGGGGTTTCGGGGCTGCTCCTTGCTCCAGTGTGGCCTTTGCTCCCCCAGACCCCGCTGGGGAGGAGCTGGAGTGCCTGGTGAGGTGCCTGAGGCAGGGGGGGGTGTCCCTGCTGGGCCAGCAGCGCTTCCTGACGCAGGAGCAGTGCCGCAAGTCCTTCATCCGGCGCAACAGGAACCCCCAGGTCAACGAGAAGGTGCACACCGTGCGGGCCCTGCAGAGCACGCTCAAGGTGGGGCCCTGCAGCACCCCCCCAGAGACCCCTGCCCACGGGCAGCCCCCCCAGAAGATGTCCAACGTGTGACAGATGTGGCATTGTTAGAGGGGAGAGCCAGGAAGGTGAGGCCAGGCTGGGAGGGTTGGGGCTGCAGCTTCCAGAAGCTGAAGGGAGCTACAGGAGAGCTGGGCAGGGACTCTGGGCAAAGGTTTTGAGTGAGAGGAGGAGAGGTGATGGCTTCAGCCTGGAAGAAGCTGGATTGAGATGAGAGAATGAGGAGGAAATTCCTGTGAGAGTGGTGAGGCACGGGAATGGGATGCCCAGGAATGCTGCAGAGGCTCCAAGCCTGGAAGTCTTCAAGGCCAGGTCAGATGGGGCCTTGAGCAGCCTGCTCTGGTGGGAGGGGTCCCTGCCCACGTCCCTGGGTTGGAACTGGATGACCTTTAAGCTCTCTTCCAACCCAAACCATTTTGTGATCCCCCTTGGCAGGCCAAGCTGGTGGAGCTGCAGGCTTTGGAGCAGCTGCTCAGCGATGCTGCTCTCACCTCAGAGAAGTTCTCACGCTGGAAGGAAGAGCACCAGGAGCTGTACCAGGAGCTGCAGGAGTGGTGGGCACCAAGGCAGGGCCAGGACAGCAGTGGGGAGCTCGAGGCTGAGCAGGGCTCCCACAAAGAGGCAGCTGAACCCTGACACCCCTCTGGCACAAATCCTGGTGGTGCTGTGGGAGCTGAGTGAGAGCTCTGCCTGTGCTGGGGGAGCTCATGGGCAGTGGATGCTTTTGAAGGCTCAGCCCCCAGCGTGGACTTGCTGCAGAAGTGGCTTCTGCCACATCCCCAGGCAGGGGACAAGTGACAATCTTGCTGTGTTGGAGGAGCTTCTGCCTCAGCTGCACGTTGGCAGCAGCAGCTTCTGCCTGGAGGAGCAGTGCCAGCCCTGGTATTGCCAGCCTGCCCTGGTGCTGCCAGCCTGCCCTGGCGCTGCCAGCCTGCCCTGGTGCTGCCCTGGTGCTGCCAGCCTGCCCTGGTGCTGCCCTGGCGCTGCCAGCCAGCCCTGGCGCTGCCAGCCTGCCCTGGTGCTGCCAGCCAGCCCTGGTGCTGCCCTGGTGCTGCCAGCCTGCCCTGGTGCTGCCAGCCAGCCCAGGGCTCTCCTGCTGTAAATAAACTGGCAAGGCAGAGGGGTGGTGCTGTGACTCTTCTGGGCACCACAACATCCCCACAGCGACAGCTCAGGGGCGACTGCCCTCGGTGGTGTGGGGGCCCATGGGGGGCTCTAAGGGCAGGAAGGTGATGAAATGGGGAAGGTGTCCCACGGGGGGTTGGAGTCTCGAGGCCTTTGTGCAGCTGACAAGGGGCAAGAGGAGAGCGTGGGGCTGCAGGAGGAGGGGGATGTGGTCAGCACGGAAATGGGGGAGCGGTCCTGGCCTTCCCTGTGCCCCCTGGCTCCTCAGGGACACCACAGCTGAGCTGCCCCCACGTGGCTGGGCGTAAGGACAGGCAGCGTCCTGGCTCCTGTGCCGCCGGTACGCGGCTTGGAGGCCTGGGCTGGCCGGGGGGAAGCAAGGACAACGGATGGACAGGGGAAGAGAGCGGCCCGGGCCCGGCTGGCTCGGGGGCCCGGCTGGCTCGGGGGCCCGGTACGGCCCAGGCCAGGCCCCGCGGCCCAGGCTCACAGAGCGCCGCCGCCGGCACCACCAGCAGCGCGCCCGGGAAGAGGGCGGGGCCCGACCGCCCTACGGGTAGCGACTGAGGACATTTTGCCTCGCGAGAAGCCGCTGCTCTGCCCGCAACGCGGCGGGGCGGAGCTCAGCGTTGCGACAAGCCAATGAGCGAGGGCAGAGGGCGTGGCCGGCGCGCCGATAGGCTGCTGGGCATGGCCCTGCCCCTTTCCCTCAGCCGCGCCCCCTCCTCGCCGCTGTAACGGTCGCGGCGCGGGGCGGCGCGGGGCGGCGCGGGTGCGGCGGGGCCAGGTGAGGCGGGGGGGGGGCCGGGGGCCGCCCGGGACCGGCAAAGGCCTGGGGCAGCGCCCCGCTGCCTTCCCCCTCGGCGGAACCATCCCGGGCAGCTTGGAGGCGCCCTGTCCCGCTCAGGAGCTCTGCCTTTTCCCCTCAGGAGCAGGCCCTTGGGGGCGAGGCTGCGCCTTGGAGCCAGCCGGACCCTCTCCCTTCCCCTCTGCCTCCCTCACCCCGAATCACTCTTGTCCCCCTCGCCTTACGACGGGCGGAGAGCTGCCCCCCGCCCTCTGGCTTGGCATCACCCCAGGTACCTCCGCGGGTGAAGCGCTGCTGCCCCTCTCCCCCCGCCCCCCGCTCCCCTTCCTCTCGCTCCTTCCTTTTCTCCCTGTTTTGCCCGAGTGCCTTCCCAGCCTCTCCGCAGGGCCTGCCCCCTGCTCGCTGCTGGAGGGGGTGGTCTGGGGGCGGTGTGGGTGCCCCCGGGGTGCCGAGCGGGGTGCGAGCGCTGCGGTTGCTTTGTTTGGTTTCAGGAGCTCAGGTTTGAATCCCCCTGCCCGGCTGCAGACAGACTGAAGCTGGGAATCTCTGAAGCACACCGGAATGAGACCTCAGCAGCACTGCGTTTAGCTCGAGGTGTTTTATTTCTCGGCTGTGAGCGAAAGGCTTCCTTTGGTTCGTTCCTCTGCCGTGTTCCCGGTGCCTCTCCTGGGCTGTGCACTGTGGGTTTCTAATGGCTTCTGTGAGCTCTGTGAATCAGTGAGGCAGAAGTCTGCAGGAGCTGGCAGTCGAGGGTTTGGTGGAGCAGAGCCCTGGATTGCCAGGGGGAAGCCTGGGAGCTGTGGCTTGCACTCCGTGATCAGAGGCAGGAAGCTCCCTGCCCGAAGTACTCAGGGAAGCAGAGAAATGGAAGCAAAGCTGGGGGTAGATAAGGACTGCCATGTATGGAGCAGCAAGGCTGACTTCTGCCTGCCTTGGTGCCTGTTGCTGCTCGGTGACCTCTGCAGAGGGCAGGAATGGGCTTCCAGAGGGCATTTCTGCTGGCCCTGTGGGGGGGCCGTGGTGCTGCACAGCTGGGGAGAGTGCTGGGAGCAGGAGCTCCTCTCCTGGCTCTTCAGGCACGAAGGAAACCTACAGCAACTGCAAAAAGCTGTTTGCTGTTGGGAGAGAGTCTTCACAGCCTGATCTAGTGGGAGGTGTCCCTGCCCATGGCAGAGGGGCTGGAGCTAGATGGTCCTTGAGGTGCCCTCCAGCCCTGACAAGTCTGTGATGTGAGAGGAGCTGCTGGCTAACCACGAAGCACTGTGCTGCTCCGAGGGAGCAGCTGCTCTGTTCCCTCTGCTTGGTAGTGGGAGCAGGGTTTGGTTTATGCTGACTTCTGAACTCTGATTCTTTCAGTTTGCTGCCCTGTAGCTCAGAGGGAAGCTGAAATGGCTGCTCTTGAGAAACATCCAGACCTGAGGCTCCAGCAGAGCAAGCCATCAGGTAAGGAGAGTCCCCTCTGCACAGCCCTGCTGGTGGCAGCTCCTCTTTCACTCTCTGTGGGACACATGGCCAAAAGCTTTTCATTGAAGCCCCATTGCCTTATTCCTCCAAAAGAAAGGAGCAGCAGGGCTGTGCAAGGGCAGGGAACCATTTGCCAGCAGCCCTCTCTCGAGTGCCAGCTGAGAAGCCTGGAGGAGTTCTTGGCAGTTCTTGCTGAAAAGTGGCTTTAGCTACTCTTGCTGCTGCTCTTTTCAGTCTGGGCAGCAGAGCATCAAGTGGGAGTCCTCTCTCTCAGCTTATCAATGGCAACGTCACTTCCTGCTTTTGCCTTCTGACTCCCACAGGAGGATTGATTGGGTTTTCTTCCCCCACTCTGCTGTGCTGCTGCCATTGCCTTTGGCCAAGGATTCCCTCAGCAGCAGTGCAGGGAGTCAGGCAGGGATCGCTCTGGGGCCTGGTAGCAGGGGTGATTAGATCTGGTTTAACTGGGTGTGTTAAAAGGCTTTTCATCCTGTCCTCTGACACACATATCCCTGGCTCCTTCTCTGCAGATCCCAGCACCAGCCAGAGGAGTCACCTCCTGGAGGCTGACTGGAAGACCCCCATGCTGTCTGCCAAGTTCCAGAGCCGTGTGGGCCGCTCTGCCAGAGTGGCTGCCAGCAGGGATGGGGGCATTGGCACCTCCTGCTCAAACAGCACAGAAGGTGATGGGCAGCATGAGAGCAGTGGCAGCCAAAGGCTTTAGGTTCTCTCAGACTCACAGGCAGGGACTGACCTGAGGTTCCTGAGCCCCAGAATGTAAAGCTCAGGGAGAGCAGAGTCTGTGATGTTTGGAGGCCTTCAGGGCCAGGACTGCAGTGCAGAGATGTGCTGCCTGGGATCTGAGCAAGTGGTTAAGGAGCTAAGCTGCTTTGGTTATCTTCTAGCTGTAGTAGGCATGTCAGAGGACCCCAGCTGGTGGGGTCCAGCTGCTGGAGCCCACCCAGCCCAAGCCCCCTGCTCCAGCAGGACACCCACAGCAGCTTGCCTGGGATCAGAATGGCTGGGGGGGCGTTGGAGCCTCTCTAGAGAAGGAGACTCCCTAACCCCTCAGTGTTCCCTCAGGAGGATAAAAGCATCCAGTGGCACAGGGGAGAGAAGAATGGCCCTCTGGGAAAGAATGTTTGTGACCTTCACAGAATTGTTTTGGTTGAGAAGACCTTCAAGGTCATGGAGTCCAACCAGTCCCTGATCTGCCAAGGCTGGGGCTAAGCCATGGCCCTCAGCACCACATCTCTGCCTCTTGGAAACCCCTCCAGAGATGGGGATTCAGCCACCCCCATGGGGTTCTGTCCCAGTGCTTTAGAGCCCTTGCAGTGAGGAAATGCCTTCCAGTAGCCAACCTAAACCTCCCCTGGTGCAGTTTGAGGCTGGTTCTTGACCTATCAGTTGTTACCTGGGAAAAGAAACTGCCTCTCAGCTTGCTCCTCACCAGCCCTCTGCTCCAGACCCTTCACCAGTTTGTGTCCTTCTCTGGACCTGCTCCAGCACCCCAAGGTCTTCCTTGTTATGTGGGGCCCAAAACTGAACCCAGTACTCGAGGTGTGGCCTCACAGTGCTGAGCCCAGAGGCACAGTCCCTGCCTGCCTCTGCTGGCCACAGCATTGCTGATCCAAGCCAGGATGCTTGTGGCCTCCTTGGCCAGCTGGGCAGAGGCTGGCTGATCTTCAGCTGCTCTTGCAGCCTGGTTGCTAATTGCTGAGTTGCAGCAGGGCCAGCTGGCTGAAGCCACCAGCCTCCAGGTCAGTGCTTGAGTCAGGAGTGGTCACAGCCCTGGGCACCTTCAAGGAAGGGATTGCAGCACCTGGGCTGCTGGTCAGGACTGGAGCTCCTGCTGGGGACACTGGGGTTTAAATTTAGGTGCTGTCAAAGGCAATGGTACTGTTCCTTCTGCCTGCCAAGGGAACAGGCTTGCCCCTGCTGGGTAGCAGAGTGTTCCCTGCAGCTGCAGGGCACAGCCAAGCAATGCCCACAGGGTGTTCCTCCTCCCTCCTTGTTTTTGGGGTCTGTGCTGTGGTAGTTTTCCTGCAGTTTGATGATGGTCTTTGCAGAATCTCTGTTGGGAGGCATTTAGACTGATAGAGGGGAAGAAAACTTGGAGTGCTCTGAGGTTACAGCCAGGTGGAAATCCTGAGAGTGCTGCTGGTGGAGCAGGGCACAGCAGGTGGGGAAGGGCCTTTGGCCAAGGCCAGCAGCAAACCAAAGTGGTGTACCAGGGAGAGCCCTGGAAATGCTGTGGTGCAGAGTGTGTGGGGACAAGCAGTGGGCACAGGCACTTTGCTGGTTGCCTTTCTCAGCTCTGGCTGTTGCTGTATTGAAACCTGAGCCTGGCTAAGAATAGCTCTGGGTTCCCACGTAGCCAGGGCCGGTGCCCGCCGGGCAGGGCAGGCGCTCTGCCCCACTCTGTCTCCTTTCCTGTGGCAATAAGGGCAAGAGCCTCCAGAGAAAGCTCTTTTGCTGCAGTGTCCTGGAGGAGCTGGAAGGTCATCTGCTTGGTGGTCTGGTGGTCAACCATGTGTGGAGCTGATCATGGGCTTAGAGAAGGCTCCAGTTAGCTCTGCACGGGTCAGAGGTGCTGAGCTGTGGGACGGGCAGGACAGGATCAAGGTCTCAGTGTTCAGCTGAGTAAGTTTCAGCCTTTTTGTTCCATTTAAAGGGTTTGATTTCTAAACCTGTAGGAAGATAACCTCAGATGTTTTGAACTTCCTCTGCTATAACCTGAAGAGCTGCCAAAGCTGTGCTGCACTAAGCCTGGGCTCTCCTGTGCTTGGCAGGGGTAGGGCAGTGGCAGCAGGCTGCTGCAGCTTGAGGTGAGGGGAGCACAGGTTTGCCTCAGCCTTCTGGCTGCTGCTGTGTTTAGTTCTTGTTCAGGGGCTAAAAGATTTGGGGTTCAGTATTATTGTGGGCTGCTCTTGTCTGGATGCTGCCAGGGCTGTGACTTCCAGCACCACTCTTCTTCTCTCCCCAGACTTCTGCGGTTCCACTAACGGTTCCTCATTCCAGCCCATCAAAACCCAGGTCACCATCCCAACAGCCCACGTTATGCCTTCTACACTGGGTGCCTCGCCCTCCAAGCTGTGTCCTGCAGGAGACCAGAGCTGTCCTCAGGGTACTTCAGGCCCTGCCATGCCAGGATCTGCCTCTGAACACGCAGGGCTCGCGAGGAACGGAGAGCTGGGCGCCGGGAAGCCCCCCGGGGAGCTGCTGCGTCCCTACAGGACTGCAGGAGAGAATGGCCTGGGGCAAGGCTGGCATCCTGTGCCTGATCACATGGGAACAGAAGACACTTGGAAGTTTGACACCCCTGCTGTCGAGTCCACCCTGAACCAGTCCCTGCTTCGGGACACTCTCTGCAGTGATCCTCTCCACAGGCTGCAGAGCTTCGCCCCGGGCGCGGGGCTGGCGGAGGCAGCGAAGGACCATTACAAGGTGCTGCCAGAGGGCAAACCAGCAGCCTGCCAGCCCCAGGAGGGTGCATGGCCAAGTGGCAGCAGGCTGATGCCAGCAGGAGCCCAGGCCAACGCTTTCCTCCCCAAACCTGTGAACCCAGGCTCCCGGGGCTGGGGGCAGGAGGGCTGCGCGCTGCACGAGAGGGGCTGCGAGCTGGGCGCCTGGAAGCAGCAGCTGGAGAAAGTGAGGCTGCAGCTGGAGCAGATGCAGGTAGGGAGCTGCAAGAGTGCCTGGGAGAGGGGCAGGTAGGGAGCTGCAAGAGTGCCTGGGAGAGGTCACAACCCTTCCTGGTCTCTTCAGGTGTGAGTCATTGTCTGGGGTCGATGAAGCAAGAGGGAAATGCTTCCTGCTGCTCTCTGTCTTGCAGCAGTGCCCTCAGTGCTGGGTGGGGTCCCTGCTGTCCTCTCTGCCAGCACCTCTGCATTGTCCTCCAGCACTGCACAGCAGCCCAGGCCAAGAGGTGAAATCTCCCAGCCCCTGGAAGCTGCAAGGGGAAGCATGGCAAGAGTCCTGCAGAGCTTCTGGAGTAATTCTCTATCCTGAGTGAGGGGAAAGAAGCCTTGGGCTGGAGAGGAGCATCAAATAGCTGCAAGGGCTGAGGTGGAAGCAGCTTGGGGCTCACCTGCCACCAGCTGCACTCTCAGACCCAGGCTGTTTGCAGCACTGGCAGCTAAAATTGTTTCTTAATCTCCAGTTGTGCTTGGGCAAAGCTGCTCCTTCTTGGACATCAACAGGGACTGAAATAGCTCTGTCCTGGCATGCAGATGAGCACACAGTGTGCAAAATAGCTCTGGGGATGTTGCAATTACCTCTCTGCAGCACAAACTTTTCCCTCCTGGTTTTGCCTCCTCTTCCAGTTACAAAATGGAGCTGCCTGCCACCATCCCTCCATGTGTCCTTCACTGCCTGCTCCTGATCCAGCCCAGTGGATCAGCATCCTGAACTCCAATGAAAACCTGCTCAAGGAGAAAGAGCTTCTGATTGACAGGTGAGAGCTTGAGGGCAGGAGACCTCCTTGCTCTCCACAGCTGCCTGGAAGGAGGTTGCAGTGGGGTGGGGGCTGGCTCATTCCCAAGGAGCAAGAGAGAGGACAAGAGGAAAGGGCCTCCAGTGGCACCAGGGGAGGTTCAGGCTGGGCATGAGGGAGGCTGCTTGGCAGTGTCTGGGGCACTGGAGCTGTGGCAGTGCTTGTGTTGCTCTCTGCTGTGTGCCTGAGCAGGGCCTCCCCTGTTGCTTTGCAGGCAGAGGCAGCACATCTCCCAGCTGGAGCAGAAGGTCCGGGAGAGCGAGCTGCAGGTGCACAGTGCCCTCTTTGGCTGCACAGCATCCTATGGAGATGTCTACATGCTGAGGATGCAGGTAACTGGCTGCAGCACTCAGCTGCTCAGGGCCTCACCCAGCCTGGCCTTGAGCACAGCCTCCCTGGGCAGCCTGTGCCAGAGCCTCACCACCCTCCTGCTGCAGAACTTCCTCAGCTCCAGTCTGAGCCTGCTCTGCCTCAGCTTCAGACCATTGCCCCTGGGCCTGGCTCAGACACCCTCAGGAAAAGTCCCTCTGCAGCCTTCCTGCAGGATCCCCTCAGGCCCTGGCAGCAGCTCTGAGGTCCCTCTGGAGCCTTCTCCAGGCTGCACAGCCCCAGCTCCCTCAGCCTGTGCTCAGGGCAGAGCTGCTCCAGCCCTTGGCTCACCCTTGTGGCCTCCTCTGGCCTCTCTCCAGCAGCTCTGTGCCCTCTGTTGATTGTTGTTTGGGGATCAGGAGGGCTGAGATCCCAGCTGGGAGACTGTGCAGCTGCTCTGCAGCTAACAGAGCTCTCTGGCTGCCCCTGTTGCAGGAGCTGCAGAGGGAGAATGTGTTCCTTCGAGCCCAGTTCACAGAGAAGACTGAAGCCCTCAGTAAGGAGAAGATTGAACTGGAGAGAAAATTGGCTGCTGCAGAGGTAGATGCAAAGCTGATTCGAGAGTCACTGAAGGAAACAATGCAGAAACATGCAGAGGAGCTAAAGAAGCAGGAAGAAAGGGTAAGGACCCATGGCTGCAGAGGGGCTTGATTGGAGCAGTGCTTAGCTGAAGGTTCCCTGCAGTATTTTCTGATCTCCTTGTGCTGTTCTCTGGTTGCTAACCAAAAGCCTTTCCTCCTGCAGCTAGAGTGTGAATGTGTGGCCTCAGAGAGGGCTGGGGAGGGGGCAAGGGGTTCTGTAAACTAAACTTGCATCCACCTGTCCCCACAGGTAAAGGGAAGAGACAAACACATTAACAACCTCAAGAAGAAATGTCAGAAGGAATCTGAACAGAGCAAGGAGAGGCAGCAGAGGATTGAGACCCTGGAGCGGTACCTGGCTGACTTACCCACCCTGGAGGACCACAAGAAACAGAGTCAGAAGGTAAAACCTCCTCTGAGTTGTGTTGAGAGCTCTTCACATGCTTGCCCAGGTGGCTGTTCTGCAGCTGCCCAGGTAAAGTTCTGCTCTGCCCTGTTTTGGAGGAGCTGAGAATTGCCACAGGGATGCTGAAAGCCCCCAAGGGCACTGCAGATGTGGCTGAGACGTGGAGAGGGGGGTGGTGAAGCCCTGCTGCTGGGAGGCCTCTGGAGCCTTGTGGTGGTCTCTGTTACAGCTGAAGGAGGCTGAAGTGAAGAGTGCTGCTATGCAGGAGACAGTGCTGGCACTGGAGACAGAGCTGGGAGACATCCAGGCTGCTTTCAGGGAGCAAGAGGTGAAGCTGGAAAACCAGAAGCAGAAGGAGCTGGAGCTGCTCTCCACAGTGCGCAGGTAGGGCCCAGGAGGCCTGCAGGGAGCTTCCCCTTGGCACCAAAGGGAGCCCAGCAGAGCAGTGCTGCTCCAGCACAGCCCCTGACCCTCCTGGCACCACCAGCTCACTCTGCAGTGTGTGGTCAAACTCCTGCCAGCAGAGCAGGCTGGGGGCAGAAGCAGATGGCTGAACGAAGAGAGGCCTCTGTGTGTCATCTGAGTCTGTGTCCCCAGGGTGTTGCTCTCAGCCATAACTCCTTGCAGAGTGGACCTGCAGGTGCTGCCTCTGGGCAGTGATCATGGCCAACACCAAGGCTGTGCCCAGAGGAAGAGCCCAGCCCTGGCAGTTTGCAAGCTGGAAGGCAAGCAGGGCAGCACTGGCAGCTGATAGGAAAACCCTTTGCCTCTTTCTGTTGCTTAGTGAGGGAACCCCTTCAGCAAAGCCTCTTTTGCCCATGGTGTTTGCTAATTCCAGCTTGCAGGACAAGGTGCAGCAGTGTGTGAAGCATGCAGAGAGAGGAGCCCCTGCCCAGGATGGGGAGAGACAGAAAATAGAGACTGAGTCTCTGAAGAAAGAATGTGACTGCCTGAGGAAGGTAACAGCCTGTCCCAGCTGGAGCCTGCCCCTGAGTCACCAGGGACTGTGGCTGTCACAGGCAGTCCCCCCTGCAGGGACAGTGCCTGGAATTCCAGAGCGAGGCTCTGAAAGCTGCTGCTGGTGTGTGATAGCCATCAGCTCCTGGGCTGGCACTGCAGAAGGCAGGGGAGGGGAGAGGCAAACCACAGGAATGCAACTCCTGCAGGCTCTGTGTCGCTGGGGCTGGGGGTGGTGCTGGGGGGGGTGCTGGGGGTGGTGCTGGGGTGGTGCTCCTCACTGGTGCCTTTTGTCAGGGGGTGAAGTCCACTGCCAACAAGAGTCAGGGATTGAAGCAGAGGGGGCAGGAGTGAGGAGGAGAGGGGAGGCAGGCCTGCTGAAGAGGCAGCCCTGGTGGTGGTACTGAGCCTGTGGCCAGTCCTGATGCCTCTGGGTTTGATTCCAGATTGTGGACAAAAAACAGAGGAAGGTGGAGCAGTTGTCCTTGCAGATAAAGGTGAGAGGAGGCTGCAGAGAGCCCCAGAGTCCAGTCTGCTGTGAAGGGAGTTAGACTTACTGCTTTCCCATGGTCTGTTCCAGAGCCTGGAGGAACAGGTGGCCCAGGAGGAGGGGACAAGCCAAGCTCTGAGAGAGGAAGTGATGAGAAGAGCAAACGCACTGCAGCAGCTCCAGAGCGCAGTGAAAGAGGTCAGCAGGAGTGCAGAGTGCCTGAGTGCAGCAGCTGAAGGGACAATGGGCTGCCCTTCAAGGCCAGCAGCACAGCCTTTCCTGCTTCCTTGCCTTGGCAGTGCTCTGGAGGGAGCTGCTCTGCTCAAGAGCAGGAGGGAGGCAGTTTCCACCTCGGGAGCTTCGGCTGGGGCTGTGGGCTGGGGTGGAGGACGCTGAGTTTGCCAGCTGGGGGCAGCAGGGCGGCGAGTCCAGACTCCAGCCCTGGCTCTGCTCTAGAGCCTCGAGGAGCAAGCACCACAGCAGCCCTTGAGGGGAGGGGTGGCCACAGCTGGGGGGAGAGGCTGCTGCATGGCCTCCTGCAAACTCTTTGTTGCATCGTGGCAGCGCCGAGCCCGAGCTGCGGGAGCGCCCGGAGGGTCTGATGTGAGCCAGCTCCTCCTGCCCTTAGTGCTGTCCCTGTCACATCCCTTGAAGTGTCCTAGTTGTGCCCTGAGGGAGCACTGAGCTGCTGTGCCCCTCTGTCCAGCTTTCAGTGCAGAACCAGGAGCTCATCGAGAAGAACCTGAGCCTGCAGGAGCGGCTGCGGCAGGCGGAGCTGAGCAGCCAGCCGCTGCCTGCCGAGACGGCCAGGCTGGCCCAGGAGCTGCAGGCAGAGCTGGGCAGCTGTCTGCAGGACCTGCAGGCTGTCTACAGCATCGTCACTCAGAGGGCCCAGGGCAAGGATCCCAACCTCTCTCTGCTCCTGGGAATTCGCTGTAAGTGACTGCAGAGCAAAGCCTGCCCCTGTGCTGCAGCCCTTCGCTCCCTCCTGTATAATGCAGCAGGGAAGGTTCTCAGCTTTCTGGGATCCTGACCCTCAGCTCCCTGCATGCTGCAGGGACTAAATGTTAAGCAGCAGCTGCTCTTTTGCAAATGTGCTTGGTTTTTCTGGCTTGCTTGCAAATGTCTGTGTGTGGGCTCCTGGGTCAGGACTGCATGGGAGCTGACTCCCTTCTCTGGCCCCACAGCTGTGCAGTGCTCTGCCAAGGAGAAGGACGACTTGCTGGGCCCTGACGGACTTGCCAAGAAGCTGCTGGAGGTAAAGGAGCTTCACAAAGAGGTGGAGGACTTGAGGACTGCAATATCTGACAGATATGCTCAGGACATGGGAGACAACTGCATCACCCAGTGAAGAACACTGCCCAAAGTAAGGCAGGAAACGAAGACTTGAAGCCCTCGGGAGCACAGAGCTCCTGCAGCCCCAAACCTCTTCAGCACTTTACCCTCCCTCTGCTGGGGCACCCAGTGTCTGACTTGACCAGTCCCTGGGAACCAGGGGAGGCCTTCCCAGAGGTGCTCAGCTGCTGACTGGAATCGTTCAGGGCTTGGGTGTCAGGGTTTGCAGCAGCTTTGATCTTGTGGAATGTGCTTTGTGCTGTGCTTGCTGGAGCTGCTGTGGTCTCTGACACTGGGAGAGGAGTTATGAGCTGCCTTCCAGGCCTGTCAAATGCTGAGCATGCAAATGGGACAGGTTCAAATCCTCACTCAAAGGAACTGCCTGCCCTGGCCTCTCTGATAGGTTCTCTGTGCAGATCCTGTGTGACTTGCAAGACCAGAGGATTATCAGAGTGTTCAGGGGAGAGCTGTGGGCTCCACAGGCAAGCAGGTCTGCTAATTACACAGCTGCTAATTACAGCAAGGTGCTACAGGCTCTGCAGATGCTGTGTGCACTCTTCTGCCTTGGGTGCTGTTGTTGATGGAGCAGGACCTGCTTGCCTCAGGTAAACCTGACCAGAGGCTTCCAGTAAGTGACAGGGGTTGGGCAATAAAGCAACACTGAAAGGAGCCTCCTGAAAACTCTCCCCCTGGGCACTAACCCCAGAAGCCTTAAGCCTTTTATCCCCCTCACCAGCACTCTGTGGGTATGAGTCAGGCTGCAGGGGAAGTGGACTGGTGCTGAAGTGCCTTAATGTGCTGGAGAAACCTCCTGTCCCCACACTGCTTCGTGCCTAATGCATCTGCTGGCAGGGTGAGGAGCTGCTGGTCCTTGTAGTGACCTCAGAGCCATCAGAGAGGAGCCTGGGGGCCCTCAAATGCCTGCAGCCTCTGCACCCCCAGGGACCCTGCTGCAGGCCAGCAGGGAGACTGCCTCTGCTTGGCTCTCTGCTCAGTGGGAGAGATCCATTCTGGTCCTGACAGGGCAGGATGAAACAGCTGAGTCCAGGAGCTCTTCCTGCAAGGCTCAGGCTCTGTTGCAGCCTTGCCCCTCGGTGGGGGAGAGCTCCCTGCCCCTCTGCTGGGGGCTGGTAAATAAGTCAGCATGGGTGGTGGTTCACTTTATCACAGTCCCCCTTGACCTTCGTGGAGCTGAGCCCCTGCTTGTGACAGTGCTGTGGGGCTGAGGGCAGCTCTTGGTTCAGCTTAGAGCAGGATTTACTGTGGGGGGGGAGTACTGCTGGAACTTCTGCTGCTTGGGGTTGGGGGAAATGCTTTTGCTGTTGCTTTGTGGTTAATTTCAGACCAAATCTGTTCTGTTCTGTGTGTTTTGGCCACTGCTAGTGGTGGCAGTAACAAAGGGGCTGGGTTGCTGTCCAGAGCTGTGTTCTGCACCCGGGGTGTTCCATTTCTGGTTGTTTCTGTTCCTGGGCTGCTGCTGCTGCCTTGTCCTGAGCTAACTGGGCCAAGGCTGTGTCTCGAAGCAGTTTGTCCTGATTGGGGGGTGCAGAGCAGCAGGGTGACTCCTGCTGTTCATCACCTCCCCTGTCCCTGCATCCTCCTCAGGGCACAGGCTCTAGTTCCCAGGCGCTGGGCAGGGTCCCCTTTGCCCCCTGCCCCTGCGGCGCTGGCTGTGGGAGCCTGGCTGAAAGCATCTCGGCTGAGGAGCCCCCTGCGGGGCTGGGCTGCCCTGGCCGTGCGGGGGCAATGTCCTCTCCTCATCCTCCTGCACCCCCGGCCCCCGCTGGCTGAGATGGGGACCCCCCGGCAGGCCTTGGCCCTTCCTTCCCAGGGGCAGCAGGACTCGGCCCCCCCTTGTCCCCCAGCCCCCGGGCGGCGGCGCTGGGCGATCGCAGCAGCCTTGCTCTCGGCTGCTGCTTTGGCTCGGCGTTTGGCATCCCCAGTAAGGCTGCCCTGGCTCCACTCGTGCCCAGCCGTCCCGCGGGGGCCGCGGGCGGGGGCCGCTCGGTGCCCGCTCGGTGCCGGCGCCGCCGACGCCGCATGCCCGAGCCCGGCGGCGCCATTGGCCCCGGCAGTCACATGGAGGGCGGCGGCGGCGCCGCCCGCTCCTTCCCGGTGCCTCCCTCCGAGCCTCCCTCCGCCGGGCTGAGCGCTGGGAGCGGCCGCGATCGCAGCATGAGCACCCTCAAGGTCTACAGCACCTCGGTCACCGGCTCCCGGGAGGTGAGCGGCGGCGGCGGGGCTCGGCGGGGCGCCCCGGGCGGGGTCCGTGCCCTGGGCTGGGTCTCTTCCCCTCTCCGTCCCGGGCGCCCCCTCCCCTGCTCACGCCGCCCCGTCCCCTTCATCCCCCGCGTCCGTCCCGCTCCCCGCGCAGCACCGCGCCCGGTGGCCGGGTGGGCTCTGGCCGCTGTCCCGCAAGGGGGAGGCAGCCCCTGAGCCCTGTGCCGAGCGCGGGGCGTCCTGGGCTGCAGGCTCAGCCTCGGGGCTCCTCTCCCCCTCCCCATAACCGGCCCTTTCCCACCCGGGCTCGCAGATCAAATCCCAGCAGAGCGAAGTCACCCGCATCCTGGATGGGAAGAACATCAAATACGAGCTGGTGGACATCTCCCAGGACAATGCTCTGCGGGAGGAGATGAGGGCCAAGGCAGGCAACCCCAAAGCCATCCCCCCCCAGATCGTCAACGGAGACCACTACTGCGGGGTGAGGCTTGTGCCCGGGGGGCTGGGGGTGGGGCTGGGACCCTGCCCCCTTGTTTTGGTTGTGGAAGATGTGAGGACACCTTCCAGGTGTTCCTCCCGGGGTGCACAAAGCACTGCCAGGGTTGAGGGAAGGGCTCTTTGGTGGCTTGTGAAAGGTGGAAGCTGTGCAGGGGCTCTCTGGGGGGCTGTCCCCACCCTGCCCTGATGGCTTCTGCATGCCTGCCCCCCATGCTGTGACCCAGTTTGTGCTGCTCCCCTGGGGACCCTGTGCTGCCTGGCAGGGGGGAGCCTGCAGCCCCTGCCTGCTGAGCAGCCCCCTGGCTTTCCCCACAGGACTATGAGCTCTTCGTGGAGGCTGTGGAGCAAAACACCCTGCAGGAGTTCCTGAAGCTGGCCTGAGCCCCTGGCTGCCCTCCTCTCCTGGACTCTACCTGCATTTCTGAGCACCCTCACCTCCCACCACCTTCACTTCCAGGCTGTCAGCTCTGTCCTGGCACCATGACCTCTATCCCAGCACAGGGGAAAACCCATGACCAAAACTACTCCTTGCAGCTGCCTCCACTTCCCTCCTGCCTAACCCTGGGATCATCTCAGAGGGATCCAGAGCAAGCTTGATGCTCCCTGGGAGCAGAGCTGGGCCTGGCTCCCTCCACAGCTTCCAGTGCCTCTGTAAACAGCAAAGCCTCTGGGGCTGTGGAAGTGCAGCTCCCTCAGCCCCCTCCTCTCCTCTGCAGGGAGAGCTTCCCCGTGGGGGGGAAGGGCTTAGGCTTGCAGCTTACTTCCCACTTCTCCCAGCTGCTGTTGGAATTGTAACCCTGCTGCCTCTCTTCCTTGGGGTTTGGTTTTGTTTCTGTTTCTCATCTCAACTGCAGCCCCCTGGCAGCTCAGGTGATTGTTGTTGTTGCTGTTTGTCTGTCTGTCTGTCTTTAATTTAATGCACAAATACTGCACAGAGCTGGGGCCTGGCCACCCCCTGCAGGAGGAGGCCCAGGCTGGGCAGCTCAGGCTGCTGCCACTTCTCAGGCTGCCCAGGGGGAGGATCAATAAGCCCTGGAAGTGGGGACCCCCCCCCCCCCGGCTGCTCTGGGCTGCTGGGGGCCTCCCTGGTGAGGGTTAGCAGCTCAGGGCTGCTCCAGAGCAGCTGCTCCTGGGGCTGTCCTAACCCTGCTCTTTGAGTTGGCTTTTGCTTGGGGTTGGGTTTGGTTGGGTGGTTTGGTTTGGCTTTTTTTTTGCAACTTGGACCAAGTGCATTTTGTTTTCCTGCCAAAAAGCAAAGTTTATAACCAGAGTTGTCTTCAGAGATGCTATTAAATGTCACTGTACCTTTCCCCCCTGGCCCTGCTGACTTTCTTTGCAGTTTGCTTTTCAGTTTGCAGGTTAACCACCACCACCCTCTGTAAAGATTGAGTCATTTCCAGCTCCCAGGAGCTGAGGCAGCTGTGCTCAGCTGCAGCTCCACACAGAGCTTGACACCTTTAGAGTGCTGCTGCTAATCAAAGGCTGCCTGGATCCCCTGCAGGGTGCTGGGGACAGGAACCTCTCTGAAGCAGCCTCCTCTGCACGGTAAGGAGCAGGGCAGGGACAGCTTCAGCAAGAAGCAAAGCCCTGCTTGGCTCTAGAGCAGGTTGTAGAGGGGCAGTGCAGAAGGCTGCCACGGGAGAAGGTTTCCTGTGTGCTCCTGTGTCTGCTGGAGGTGGCAGAAGGAGGAAGCAGGGCTGTGGCAACTGAGTCACCGGTGCCAGGCAGCCCTCCAGAGCAGGAGTGGTGCTTCCTGAACTGGAGCTGTGCAGGGCTCAGCTCTGATCAGAGGGTCCTGGGTGAGCTCTGGGCATCCTGCCCCTTCCCACAGCCCTAATGGGCACAGGAACTGCAGCTTCCAGAGATGGTTTTCCTGGGAGCCTTGCCGGGGGCTGGGCCAGCAGAGTGTGCAGGGCCTGTGCCGAGGGGGAGGCTGCCCGGAGGCTCTGCCTGGCGCCAGGGGGAGTGCCGGGGGCTGGGAGTCAAGGGGGAGCTTGTCACAGCTGCAGGGAGGAGTGAGCTGCAGAAAGGGGCTGCAGAGCCCAGCCCCAGCCCAGCCAGGAGGATGCTTGCCTCAGGGCTCAGCAGGGAAGCAGAGGGATCCAGCTCTTCTCCAATGACAGGGTGTCCTGTTGCAGCACCCAGCTCCTGCCTGCTGCAGGGAGGGAAGGAGGGAGGGAGGGAGTGGGGCTGCAGCTTGGTGTGGCTGGGGCTGAGCCTGGGCCTAGCTGCAGCTGGGGGCTGTCCAAGGGAAGGAGTTCTCCACGTACAGGAAACCCAGCAGCAGGATCTGCTGGCTCTGTCCCAGCACTGCAGTGGCTCAAGGCCTCCAGATTTTGCCTCAGCAGGGACTATCTAACTGCTGCTCTCCTGGTGTGAGTGCAGCTGAGATCTCTGGGGAGCACTGCATGGAGAGCCCCTGGCTGTTTGTCCTGCTGCCCTGCAGAATCCCCCAGCCCAGTACCAGTGTAAAGCAGGTGGCCTTCCTGGGCTGGGGATCAGCCTTGTGCAGATAAGAAACTAGACCTTGGGTTTGAGCTGACAGAGCCCCACCTGCCCTGGAGAAAGGAATCCCCCTGCTGCCAAAGGGAGAGGCCAAGCTGCTGCCTCCAAGCTCTTCTCTCCACCCCAGGTTGCAGCACAATGAAACCAAAACTGGAAGGCCTCCCACTCTGTGCTGAGGGTGCAGGGCAGCTCCTTCCTGCAGGGCCTGGGGGGAGCAGCTCTTGCTGTTAAGCTGTGTGCAGCCCTGCCCCCCCTCGTGGGGAGAGGTCTCTGCTCCTCAGCAGTAAGCAGGCACTGGGGGTCAGGCCACATTCCTGCAGGCTCCTGGAGTCGTCCACATACACCCTGTGGGGAAAGGTGCTGATGATCTCATAGGAGTCAGAGTCTCCACCCCTAGGAAAGAACAGCCCAAACTTTCCTAAGCACAGCATCCCCCTCTGGGCTGCTCTGGCTGCTCCAGCTCTGGCTGCTCCAGCTGTGCTTGGGTAAGAGCAGCAGGAGAGTTTCACAAGCAAAAGGCTTCCCACCCAAGCTGCAAGCAGCCAGGAGCGGAGTGACTGTTCCAGGCTGCACAGCTGCAGTGGGAGAGGAAGCTCTCCCATCCCAGCTGCAGGGAGCTGCTCAGGGGCTCAGCCTGAGGCCAGGCCTGCAGCTCATAACCAGAGTGGGAAGAGGGGAGAGCGAAGGAGTCCCCTCAGCCATCCGGAACTGTCCCCAGAGGGCAGTGTGAGCCCTTGGGCAGCACTAAAGGCGTTGGGGCTGAGCTAAGGATGGTCTCCAGGCAGGCTGCAGGCTGCAGCTCAGCTTCCAGGCTGCACCAACCCCTTGAGAACGGTGGCACTGGTCAAGTGAGTGGTGCTGAGGAGCTGGGAGGAGGCAAAGGCAATGCTGGGCCTGGCTCAGTGGCAACTGTGAGAGGCCAGAGGAGGTTCCCTCTGCTGCTGTGTCGGCTTTGTGGCACAGGTGGGTGTGAAATGCTCTGAGCTGAAGGAGCCCAGGGAGCATCTCTGGGGGAGGAGCAGCTCCTGGGGCTGGACTAACCCTCAGCCCTGCCTGGCTCAGGCTGCTTGCTGAGCTGCAGGGCCCTCAGCAGCAGCCCAGAAGCCTTCCCTGGGCCTACCTGGAGGCTGCGAGGCGCCGGCGCAGGTCGCCGATGGTGTCCGTGGGCAGCAGCCGCAGGACCTGGCTCCGCTCCCCGCCCTCGGGCCTGACACGCAGCCTGCAGCCAGCAGCCTCAGCCCCCTCCAGCCTGGAGGTCAGAGACATGGGTCAGCTGGGTGCAGAGCCTGAGAGCTCTCAGGGCTCTGTTTGCCCTTTGGAAATGCCCTGAGATGAGCAAAGCTCCTGAGGGTGGGCGAGAGCGCAGCCCCCAGCCCAGGCTGCTGCTTGGTGCTTCCCCTGCTCCACGGTGCCTTGGAAAGGAGGCTGCTGCCCTGCTTTCAGCTTCCTCTTGGATCAGTACTTTGTCCTACTTTCTTTTTTGATTAAAAATAACCTGCTTGCTGCTGTTTTCTGCTCCTCAGCTCTGTGTCCTCCCTGCCAGGGGAGAAGTGCTGCTGCTGTGACCTCCTCTCAGCTTCCTGGGGGCATTCTCCCATTTAACATCACCACAAACAGCTCCTCTGCTGGCTTGGACTTTTCCAGGTGCTTTCAAGCTCTCAGGGCAAGTAGTTGACAGCAGTAAGTAAGGTGTTGAACCACAGAGGCCTGTGTCAGAGGTGCACCAGCTGGGCAGGGTCACCAGGCCTGCCCAAAAGACCAAACTTGCCTTTTTCCCCCCTAACTATCTCTCAGGTATAAGATAACAGGGCCAAGTCCACTTCATTCCTCAGCTGAAGCCCCTGAAATGACCTCAGTGCTGAAAGAGGAGGAAGAGAGGAGCCTGACAGGGCAGGGGTGGAGGGGCTGTGCCCATACCTCTCCAGGCCAGGCAGCCTGGGTGTCTCCTGCAGGTTCTCTTTGCTGCTCTGCACTCCTCCAGAGCCCTGAAAGCAACCCAGGAGAGCTGTCAGCACTGCCTGCCCTGCACAGAGAGCAGCCAGCCCAGGAGAGCCCAGGGGCAGGTGCCAAAGTGCCACTGTGCTCTGCTGGAGCCCTTCTGGGAGGAAGAGGAGGCTGTGCAGAGCTGAGGGAGGCCTGAGAGGGAGGTTCCAGTGCTCTGCAGGGTGCTGAGCCCAGGCACTCCCTGCTGGCCTCCTCCTGTGGGTACTGGGGGGGGGGGTCTGCTCCTACCTGCTGCACAGCTCTGGCTGAATCCTGGACCCTGGTGGCTTCTCCAGGTGCTGATGGCTTGGGAAGCTTCTTGAGAAACTGCTCCAAGGAGAGCTTGGGACCTGCCAGAGCAGAGGGGAGATGTGACCATGTGTGACCTGGTGTAGGAAAGGCTGAGCTGGGCCTCTCTGTGCACCTCCTGTGGAAAGAGGCTGAGAGGGTTGGGGCTGCTCAGCCTGGAGACACCCTGCAGGCTCTGGGGAGACCTTGGAGCAGCCTTCCAGTATTTGAAGTGGGCTACAGGAGAGCTGGAGAGGGACTTTGTACAAGGGCTTGGAGTGACAGGATGGGGATACTGGCTTCAGAGTGGCAGAGGCTGGATTGAGCTGAGACAGGGGGAAGGATTCTTCCCCAGGAGGGTGGTGAGGCTCTGGGGCAGGCTGCCCTGAGCAGCTGGGAAGGCTCTAAGCCTGGGAGTGCTCAAAGCCAGCCTGGCTGGGGCCTTGAGCAGCCTGCCTGTGACAGGGAGTGGAACTGGATGAGCTTTGAGGTCCTTGGCAGCCCAAACCGTTCTGTGCAGCAAGAATGCAGCAGCCAAGAGGGAGAGCTCTGACCCCCTGCAGCTCTTGGTCTCCCCAGCTGAAGCCTGTCCCACTTGCTGCCCCAGTGAAGGGTTGGCTGGCAGCAGCAGAGGGCAGCTGCTGAGCACACAGCTGTGATGTGCAGCAGGCACAAACCTCCTCAGCCCTGCTGGGGGCAGGAAAAACTGCCCCCCTGGTGATTCCTGCAGGCCTGGGAGAGCTCTCCCCTGCTGAGGCTGTGCTTGGTGCTGCTGAAGGAGGAGCTGGAAGGAGCTGTGGCCTTCCAGCAGGGCAGAGGTGGCTCTGGGAACCTGCTGCCTCATTCTTTAGGAGGATTCAGTGATGAGAGGAGCCTGGCTGGCTGCCAGCTCCTGAAGCAACACTGGCACTGCCAGCACAGGCCTCTGACCCCCAAGTGTTCCCTTCCCTGCTCAGACCCTGCACCTTCCCCTCCTACCAGCTGGGCCACCCTGGACAGGTTTTGGTTCTCCTCTTTGGGAGCTGTAACTTTGGAGGAGGGTTAAGAGTGGGGAGCAGCTGTAAGGATTTACCTGGGCTGCCAGGGGTGTCCTGCACCTCACTTGGCCTGGACCTGCCAACCACTTGGCCAGGGCCAGGAAACCTCCCTGGAAGGTCTCTCTCCTGGAACACCACATCCCTCCTGTCAGTGACCTGTTGGAGCAAAGCTGACTGCTGCAGAAGCACTGGAAGCACAGCCCTGACAAACCCTGGGAGCTCTCCACACTCCAGGCACTGCACTCTCAGCTCTCTAGCAAAGCCAGCCCTGGCAGGACCACAGGCTGCTGCTCTCCATGAGCTGGGCCTCCCCTTTCCTCTGCTTCCACACCTGAGAAGGTTATCTGGGTGGAAAATGTGGGAGCTGGAGGCTGAGGGCAGAAGGAAGCTGCAGTGGGGGCTGGCAGGAGGCTCTAACAAGCAGTGCAGAGAGCTGAGCAGGCTCTGCCTGGCTTCCCCTCCAGCTCCTTTCACACTGTGCCCACACCACAGGGGCTGTGTTGACTCCAGAGTGCTGGGCTGGCCTGGGGCTTGTGGCCATGGAACCTGGAGAAACACAGCCCCAGGAGCTTGCTCAATCCTCCTTCTGAACAGGTTTGTTGGGAGGGAAGAGAACAGTTTCTTCTAAGAAGCTGATGGCTGAGGCTCTGCACTGCTGCCCTGCAGGGGGAGGCCAGGGCTGGGGCTGAGGCTCTGCACTGCTGCCCTGCAGGGGGAGGCCAGGGCTGGGGCTGAGGCTCTGCACTGCTGCCCTGCAGGGGGAGGCCAGGGCCGGGGCTGAGGCTCTGCACTGCTGCCCTGCAGGGGGAGGCCAGGGCTGGGGCTGAGGCTCTGCACTGCTGCCCTGCAGGGGGAGGCCAGGGCCGGGGCTGAGGCTCTGCACTGCTGCCCTGCAGGGGGAGGCCAGGGCTGGGGCTGAGGCTCTGCACTGCTGCCCTGCAGGGGGAGGCCAGGGCCGGGGCTGAGGCTCTGCACTGCTGCCCTGCAGGGGGAGGCCAGGGCTGGGGCTGAGGCTCTCACTGCTGCCCTGCAGGGGGATGCCAGGGCTGAGGCTCTCACTGCTCACCTGCAGGGGGATGCCATCTGGGTAGTGCAGCTGCAGCTCAGAGGGGAAATATCCATCGATGATGTCCTGCAGGCATTGCTGAAAGAGGGAGAGCTTGAGGTCATCTCTCCCCTGTGTGTCTCAGGCTCTGCTCTTTTGGGGTTGCTGGGCAGCAAGGATGCAGAATCTGCAGCAGCTCTAACTACTCCCCAGAGCCATCCAAGCCCTCAATGGGCACAAACCTGCAGCCAGGAACCATCCCAGCTCAGGCTCCTTGGGGCTCTGAGCAGCCTGCCTCTGACTTTAGGATCTAAGCATGAGAAGAACTTCCTTCCTTTGTGGGTGGCAGAGCCCTGCTGCCCTGGAGGGGGCTGCCCTGGAGGGGGCTGCCCAGAGAGGTGGTGGAGGCTCCTTCTCTGGGGCCCTTCAAGGCCTGCCTGGATCTGTTCCTGTGTGATCTGCCTGAGGTGATCCTGGTTGGACTCAAGGCCCTCCAGAGGTCCCCTCCAGCCCCTAACACTGACTGTGTGAGGAGCTGGAGGTCTCAGCAGCTGCTCCCTCCCAGCACTGGGCTGAACTCCCAAGCCCTGTTCCCCCCCCTGCCCTTTCCTGGGGCTGTCAGGGCTCCAAGCCCAGCTCCTCCCCAGCCCTTTCCATACCTGTGTGGCTGGGTGCTGGTAGGGCTGGAAGGGTCTCCCTGCCAGCACCATCCCATTCTGGTACAGAGTCAGAGGGAGGGCTTCTGGCTGCCTCAGCTGAGCTCCCCCAGCTGCCAGCTGGATCTGAGGGATGCCTTCCCCAGCCAGCAGGTTCAGATCCTTCACCTTTGCCAGGATCAAGTCAAAATCAATCTGGTGCTGGGAGACAACAGCTTCACCTGTGGCAGAGGGCTCAGAGTTACAGGGGGAAGGGGCTGCCAGCAGAGCAGCTGCTGCCTCCCTGCCTGGCTTTGAGGTGCATTTGAGCCCTCACATTTTGGGGCTGTGCTGCCTCTGCACCCTTTGCCTTTTGCTCTTCTGCAGAGGGTGGTGCAAGAGGGCTGCTGTCTGCTGGGGAGGTGAAACTGCAGGGCAGGGCAGAGGGCAGCAGGGCAGCAGCCCTCTTGCTACAGGCTGGAACTCCAGAGCCAGCTGCAGCCCTTGAGAATCATCCAAGAGTTGTGGCTGGAAAGACCTTTAAGAGCCTCCAGCCCAACCATCCTCTAACTCAGCCAAGGCTGGGGCTAAGCCATGGCCCTCACCACATCCCTGCCTCTGTGGAATCCCTGCAGGGATGGGGATTCAGCCTCCTCCCTGGGGTGGTTCCAGTGTTTGGGAAGCCTCTCAGTGAAGAAGTTTCTCCTAATATCCAACCTCGACCTTCTCAGGTGCAGCTGGAGGCCATTTCCTCTTGTCCTGTCTCTCACTCCTTGGGAGAAGAGACCAAGCCCTAGCTGGCTCCAGCCTCCTCTCACTGAGCTGCAGAGAGCCAGGAGGTCTCCCCTCAGCCTCCTCTTCTCCAGACCAAGCCACCCCAGGTCCCTCAGCTGCTCCTCACCTGACCTGCAGGCCTCTCACCAGCTTTGTCACCCCCTCCAGTGCCCCCACTCAGCTCCTTGCCTTGATCTGTGAGGTCAGGACTGCTGTCAGCCCTTCATGTGGGGCTGTGGAATGCAGAGTCAGGGACTAAGCAGCTGGGATGGATGAAGGGAGCAGGGCAGGCTTGAAGGGGTGCCAGGGTAAGCACAGCTGGCTGCCTGCTGCTGGCTGCCTGCTGCTGGCACTTGCTGGGCACTGCTGTGGCTGGCAGGCTGGGTGCTGCAGGAGGGTGGCAGGAGGAAGCAGCCAGAGTTGAGATGGGACAGAAAGAAAACTGCAGTCAGAAGAGGAAGTGGAAGTGAAGGAGGCAGAGACAAAGCCTGTGGGGGTTTCTGTTCTGCTTTTTGAGAGGTGACAAAGAAGGAAAGCAGGGTGGGGAGGAAGCCCTCCTGGGAAGGGGGAGCTGAAAACAATGCAAATGAAATCTGCTGCTGCCCTCCTCTCCTGCCCCCTGCATGGGAGGGAGGGAAGAGTGCCTTAGCTGATGCTTGCACAGGGGCTAGGGAGCAGCAGTGCCTGTCCAGCACAGTGCCCAGCACCTCTCTCTCTTCCCTCCATCAGCACTTCCTAGGCAGCCAGGGCCAGGCATGCTTGGAGCCCATGCAGCACAAGCAGGTCTCAGAGCTGGGAGGAGAGGCAAACAGTGCTCAGGGCTGGGGGCAGACACTGGGGGTAAGTCACTGCAGCCCCTGGGAGCACCAAGCAGCTGGGGCCACCTTCCACCCATCCAGGGTCAAGGCTGTTGGAGCAATCAAGCTCCAGCCCTTCAGGAAGCAGCTGCCCCGGGGGGGTCCTGCAGCTGCCCCGGGGGGGGGGTCCTGCAGCTGCCCCGGGGGGGGGTCCTGCAGCTGCCCCGGGGGGGTCCTGCAGCTGCCCCGGGGGGGTCCTGCAGCTGCCCTGGGGGGGTCCTGCAGCTGCCCCGGGGGGGGGTCCTGCAGCTGCCCCGGGGGGGGTCCTGCAGCTGCCCCGGGGGGGTCCTGCAGCTGCCCTGGGCCAGCAGGCTCTGCCCTCCTCCTTCAGACAAGGCTGGCAAAGTGCAGGGGTGGAAACCCCAACCCTACTGCCTGGCTCAGCTCCTGAACCTGCTGCAGGGCTCTGCCCTGTGGTGGCCTCAGCACAGGATCACAAACTCCAGAGGCCTCACTCCTGTGTCTGCTGCTGGCCATTCCCTCTGTGAGAGGGCAGCAGGAGCTGGGGCAGCTGCTTCAGCAGGGTGCTGCTGCTTTACCTGGCTTCCAGAAGCTCCTTGCTGGCAGCTCTCCCTCATCCTTGCCTGGGTCTGCATCTTCCAGCTCTTTGTGTCCCTCTCCAACCCAGATCAGGCCATAGTCATTCAGGAAGCACTGTCAGGGGAGGGCACAGGTCAGAGCTGCAGAGCTTCAGGCAACCAGACATGGAAGAGGGCTCAGCTGTGACTGTGAGAAGCAAAGGGGAGGTGAGAGGCTTTGTCTTGAGGCTCTCTGGCCCTGGCAGCCAGACCCAGTCCCTGGCAGGGCAGTTTGCAGCAGCTCTACTGGTAGTAAGCAGAAGGGCAGAGGAAATGATTGGTGGTGAAGCAGTGATCCCCCAAGCTGAGCCCAGCAGGAGGAGGCTTGGAGGAGGCTCCAGTGTTTGTATGTCACAGCCTGCTGCCCTGCAGCTCACACCCAGCCTGCTCTTCCTTTGCAGGGGGCTGAGGTGAAGAGCTGTGAGCATCAGAGTGGCAAAGGCCAAGCAGCCTGGGACTGCAGTGAACTCCAAGGGAGGATGCAGGTGGCTGAGGGCAAGGGAAGCAGAGGGCTCACCTCCATCTGCCAGACCTGGCTCTGCAGCTGAAGGCATCTCCTTCCCAGCCCCTCTGCTGTGGATGAGTGGGGAGCAGCTGAAAGGGAAGCCTTGGTGTGGGGGGTTTGATGCAAAGAGCACACAGGCAGCACCTGCCTGCCCCAGCACTGAGCTCAAGGCCCTGCAGGGCAGGGGCTGAGCATGAGCTCTGCACTCTGGGCCCTGCTGGCAGACTAAGAGGCAGCTGGGAAGGGTAGCAGTGCAGGTCTGGGCTGCAGGAAGCTGGTGTGAGCAGTGCTGCTTGCACCTGAGGTGGGAATCCCTTGGCTCAGCCTTGAGGAGCAGGGAGCTCCACTAAAGCTCCACACTTGGCTCCACTAAAGCTGGAGCCAAGGCCCTGGGCTGGAGCAAGGCTGCTCTGTGGTTTAACAGGCACCTTCTTGTTCTCTGCCCAGGAAATGGAGCACTCACCACAGCTTTGTGCTGCTAAGCTGTGGTAGGAAATGTGTCTGGGCTCAGCTGGAGAGCTGCTGGACCCCGAGGAACTGAACAGGAGGGAAACCTTTGGTGAGTCTCTCCAAGCTGGGTTCAGTTCAGAGGTTGCCTCACAGGGCAAGGAGCCTGAACCTGCTCAGGGCTCCCAGGAGAGTTTTGCTTTCTCAGCTGGGAGCAGCTCTGGGTTTTTCCCAGGCTGTTTGAACTCTGCAGTGTTTACCTCTTGTTTTGTTGCTCTTTTTCCTGAGCACCCTCAGGTAGCTGTGTGCTTGTTCTGTGCTCATGGAGACTTAGTAACCCACAGAAAATAGGGCAGGAAGCTGCTGGGGTTTGCTCACTGCATCAGAAGGGCTGAGGAGCAGCTGCAAGTCTGAAGTGTGGCCCTGCTTTGGCAGCCAGCACCACGTGTGTGCAACTGCTCCCTCCTCACCTGAGAGCCTCTTGGGTCTTCGAGGCAAGGACAGCTCAGAGGGGAGCTCCCCAAGCTTGCTCAGTTTGAGTGCCAGGAGCTCTGTAGCACTCCCACAGCCAAGTGCCAAGGGCAGAACTATTTCATTACCTTCCTCCTGAAGAGCCTTCAACTTCTCTTCAAGTTCAGCAATTCTCCTGTCCTTCAGCACAAGAACAGACAATGACCTGGTTTAGTTCCTTGGCCTTCAGGCCCCTGAGGCACAGTTTGCACCATTAGCCCTGGCTGGGTCAGTGGTGCTCACACCCCTGCTCCACCCAGACAAAACAAGGGGCAGGAAGGCTGAACCACCTCAGAGGTACTTCAGTTAGGCCCAAATGAGGGGTGGGATATAAACAAACTGCTCCAAGAGCAGGTGAGGGACATGCTGCCCTCTCTCTCTCCCTCCCCCTGCACAAGAGCTGTAGGCAGGCACAAGGACTCCTGCCCCCGTGCTGCCTGCCCCCGTGCTGCCTGCCCCCATGCTGCCTGCCCCCGTGCTGCCTGCCCAGGACCCAACCCCAGCATCCCTGCAGCCTCCTTTGGCAATGAGAAAGAGGATATCTTCTAAGCTGCAGTAACCAAAGAGGCCTGCTGCAGGACAGCTCTGCTGTGTGAGCAGCTCTCAGTGCAGAAAAGGAGGAGAAGAAAGGTCTGAAGCCAAAGCCAGCAGTGAGAGGGTGCTGAGATTCTTGGCCTCTCCCCTCTCCCACCCCAAGGGCTGGTGAAATTGCTCTGTTGTTTGGCAAAGGTTTTGGTCAATGAGCAGAGCAGGCTACAGCTCAGTTAGGCTCAGCCCAGGTGAGGTCTGAGCAGCTGCTAGCACTGCTGTGCCTTCAGCCATCAGGGCAGGACACACCCCAGGTCCAGCAAGGCCCAGGGCCTTTACCTTCCCTTGGATTTCTTGTGTCTGTTCCTCTATCTTCTGTTCCAGCAGAGTGAGTCTTTGCCTCAGGAAGGACAGGGGCCCTGGCTCAGTGCAGGCAGCATCTGGAAGCACAAACAGGTGGCACCTGTCTAAAATGGGGATCAGTGCTGGAGGCTCATCTGCACCCCAGGGAGCCCCACACAGGAATCCAGCAGGGAGGAGCAGGGAGCCCTTTAGGGGTGCTGGGTAGGAATCTCTTGGCTCCTGGCTGCTAAGGAGATGGAGTTAGCCCTGGCCTGGGGCACTAAAGCCCACCTGGTGGCCCAGAATCCCCTGACTGCTGAAGAACCTTACCCTGCATGTTCTTTACTTCCAGTCTTCTCCCCCTTGAGCAGGAGGGGAGGCTGCCTTGCACTGGATTCTTTGTCCTGGGAGACAGGCTGGCATCTCTGAGAAGAGCAGGGAAGAAAGAAAAGAGGTCAGTGGCTGGGCTGTGACTTCTCCAAAAGCAGGTAAAGACAAACTGGGGTCATGTGAGGGGAAAAAGAGGGCAGGAGGAGGCAGAGTGGTGCAGTCCCTTCACTCCCATAAGCACCTCAGCTAACTAACCACTGGTTAAGGGCCAGGCCCCAAGGGGAGGTAAAAATCTCAGCAGCAGAGAAGACTGAAGACAAAATGTGGCTCAGGAAGAGAGCAGGAGGCTGAGACAGAGCATTCTGCACTGCACAGGGAGGCAGAAGGGGGGCATGTGGAGCTGTTTTAACCAAACCCAGAGACACTCTGGGATGAACAGAAGCAGCAAACCTCACTGAAAGGGGTAAGGGAGTTTTTGCTCTAAGCTCTGGTAGGAAGGATGTGACCTAAAATGGAGCTGTGAAAATAGATGAGGTTCTGCTGTGCTCCAGGGCTTGCTGAGGATGTGGAAATCTTCTATTGCTTATCTGATTTGGGACATGCAGGAGAGAGCTGCAACCATTGCAAAACAGGCAGGAGAGTAAGGAAAGCCTTGCTGACAGAGGCAATGAGCCTGGGCAGCTCTGCCCTGTCCGTGGGGGGAGGAAGGGATGAGAAGCAAAACCCCAAAGCACAAGTTCACTAAGGCTGGGAGGGTTTGCTTGAGGGGCAGATCTGCTAGAGTGCTGGCCCCAAAGGCTCTCTAATTGTCAGCTGTCCTCCTCAGTCCACCTCGGTTCCTACACCCACAGCTTGCAGCAGTGCAAATCCTTCAGCCACGATCTGCTGCCTGAGAGCAGAGGGGGTGAGATCCGGGTGGGCAAGGCGCGGGGGTGCCCTCTGTGCCAGGGCAGGTGATGTCTGCGGTGCCATCGCAGCTACAGAGACCAACTCTCTGCTCCAAGCTGATGAGGCTCAAACGCCAGAGGCCGCAGTGAGCTGCGACTGCCCCGGAGCCCTGGGGGCTGCTGGCGGCTGCTGCCGGCCAGGAAACGCAGCAGTAGGGGATCTGGGGAGGGTCCTTCGAGCCGGGGCTGTTTCTCAGCCGGCCACAGCCGTGCGGGTCTCCGGCAGGCCGGCAGCCATCGGCTGCTTGAGGGAGCGCTGGCGAAGGGGCTCCGCGCACCGGCCGAGGGGCTCCGCGCACCGGCGGTCACCCGGCACGGGGCAGCCTGCCTGTGGGCGCTGGGGGGACCCGACGTGGGTGGCAGCGCCAGGGGCCCCCTGGCCTGTGCTGGGGGGGGGAAGGCCGTGTGTGTGGGCGTCCCTCGCGGCGTTGGGGGTCCCCACCGCAGGGGTTCCCCACCGCAGGGGTTCCCCCGGTGCCGCCGCAGCACTCACCCGCGCTCAGCGCGCCGCCGCCGCCGTCTTGTTGAGGGGCGGTTGCCATGGCGACGAGCGGCGCTGCGATTGGCTCGGCCCTGGCCACGTGGGGAGCGCAGGACTACAGATCCCGGCATGCACCGCGGCGGGGCCCGCGCTCGGCCCACGGCAGCCCCGCGGTAGGAGTGGGGGGCGTGGAGCGGCCGAGGCTGCACACGAGGCGGCCAGCAGCGCCCAGGCACTGCTCAGGCACTGCTCAGGCACTGCTCAGGCACTGCTCAGGCACTGCTCAGGCACTGCTCAGGCACGGCTCAGCCGCGGTGCGGGAAGCAGGGCAGGGACTGTCCCCTGTGCTGGGCGCGCTGAGGCTGCACCTCAAACACTGCGTTCCGGTGTGGGCTCCTCGCCCTAGGACGGACATTGAGGTCCAGTCTGACCACACACTTGCTGATGGCCTCAGCTGCTGTTTTTGCCTAGCAACGCTCTGCCTCACCCCAGCACTGTTTGCTCACTGATGCTCCCAACTCAGAGACTCAGAACTGTCAGGGTTGGAAGGAAGCTCAAGGCTCAGCCAGTCCCAACCCCCTGTCATGGGCAGGGACTCCTCACACCACAGCAGGCTGCTCACAGCCACATCCAGCCTGGCTGTGAAAACCTCCAGCAATGAGGCTTCCACCACCTCCCTGGGCAGCCTGTGCCAGGCTCTCACCACCCTCCTGATGAAGAGCCTCCTCCTAACATCCAGTCTGAATCTGCCCATTTCTATTCTGGTTCCAGTAACTCCACTCAGCACTCGCTGCCATCCAGAGCCCCTTCCCTGTGCCTCCCACCCACTACCACCACGCTCCTCAGCTCTCCTGGGCACTTGGCCTCGCCAGTCAGAGAGCAGCAGAACAGAGGCTGCTTTTTAGCACCTTTTATGGGATGTTTGCTGTCCCTCAGAGACTTTCATTTTGACACTTCCACGAGGTGCAGAAATCAACGAAATGTGGTGAGGCTTTGCTGCAGAGGAGCCCTCAGCTGCAGGCTGTGCTGTGATGCACTTCACCACCACAAAAGCAGACAGCAGGTGTGGTGTGTGTGCTTCACCCCTTTCAAAGTGGCTTTGAGATAATCAGATCTCTGTTCCCTGCAGCTGCAGGTGAGTGGGTGAGGGAGCTCAGATCTGCTGTGAGGAGGCAGGTCCTGGGCAGCTGGAAGGGTTTCCCTGATCCATTATCTGGAAGAGCCTACCCCAGGTGTCTAACTGAAACTCAGAGGGATGGCTTGGTCCCAGCTTCTGCCCCGAGCTGCAGGGATGGTTTGTTATGTGGTGCCCTTGCTGAAGTGTTGGCCATGATTTGCAAACCCTCCCAATGAATGTGGTGGGGTTTGACCCTTTGTGGTTGTGGGGCACAGGAGAGGGTGAAGTAGAGCTCAGCCTGGTGTGGTTCATGCTGCAGGAGGAGGGAAAGGAAGAGCAAGGAGCTGGCTGCCTTTGCTGGAGACAGGGAAGAGGAGCTGCTGCTGTGCTGGGTGATGGAAAAGCAAGGCTGGAAGGGCTGTGTTGTGTGGAAGGGTCTTTAGTGAGGTGGGAAAAGGCAGGGCAAGGAGCTTGCTGCCTCTGCCCAGGGAGCAGGGGGAGCAGGAGCTGCTCTTGTGCCAGGTGATGGAAAAGCAGGGCTGGAAGGGCTGTACAGCATCATCCCCACGTGGAGCTCCTCCATGCTGTCTCTTGCACCTTCTCCCTCACAGCATCAGCAGCCACTTCCCCAAAGTTGCCCTCAGCAGCACCAGCAGTGACTTCCCCAGGCCTGTGCAGGGAGGGAGGTGTGACTGGTGAGGCAGGGCCACCAGGCTGCTTAAAGCCTCCTGCCGCGCTCGCTGCCAGCAGAGGAGGAAGTCTCAGGACACGCTGAGAGCAGAGCCCCAAGCATGCAGCCCCTCCTGCTCACCCTGCTCATCCTCTGTGTGGTAAGACAAACCCCACAGCGAGGGGCCCTGTGAAGCCTGGGGGGTCCCAGCCACCTCTGTCCCCTGGGTGTGTTGGCAGCCAGGGTTGGGTTCAGCTGGTGGGAGGATTCCTGCTGACCTGCGGCTGGGAACCGCAGCCTTTGGCTTTTTGCTTCCCCTGATGATGTTGTTTGGCTTTAGCCTTGGCTGGCTGTGGCCTCTAAGGTCCAAACTGAGTCAGAGAATCGTTTGTTTGGGTTGGAAAAGACCTTCAAGGTCATTGAGCCCAACCATTCTCTAGCTCCACCAACGCTGGGGCTAAGCCCTGGTCCTCAGCACCACAGCTCTGCCTCTTTGAGCCACCTCCAGGGATGGGGATTGAGCCTCCTCCCTGGGCAGCCTGGGCCAGGCTTGGAGAAGCCTTTCAGTGAAGCACTTGCTTCTAATAGCCAACCTAAACCTCCTCTTGGGCAGCTTGAGGCCATTTCCTCTCCTTTCACTTGTTAGTAAGAAGAGACCAACCCCCTTCCCTTCAGACCATTGCTTCTATCCAGAACCTTCTCTGCTCTTGGCTCTCCACCCCACCTTGCAGCCTCTCCTTTGGTGTGGGGACACCAAGCACGGCTGCAGGGCCCCAGAGGTGCTGGGCTCAGCTGTGGGGACGCTGGGTGGGTGCACACAGGTGGGTGCACAGCTGCCTGGTTTCCTCCTGTCCCTTCCCACTGGAGGTTGTTTTCCTTCCTGCAGGGAGGCTCCGTGGGGGTGCTTGTGCTGTGCTGGTGGCCTTGGCTGCGCTGTGGGTGGGGTGGTGTGGGAGGGATGAAGGTCCTGGTGCTTTTGGGGAGGTTGCTGCTCTTGGGATGATTTTTGTGCCTGCAGCACGTTGATAACGGGGCCAGATTTGTCTGTGCTGATGTCTCACACAAACTGCAGGCAGCTGTGACCCACTGCAGGCTCCCCAGGGTGCAGTTATGCTTTGGGAGTCCCACTCTGTGTCCAGGCAAACCAGCCCAAAGCCCTCACAGCACAAGAGCGATTGAGAGGGGCAGAGCTGGGCGCTGGGACCCAGTCCCTGGCCTTGTCCCAGCTCCAGAGGGACCTGAGGAATGGTGTGAAGCAGTGTGGGGGGCGGTTCACAGGGGCAAATGCTGTCCCTTCTCCAGCGACCCCTGTGGCTGTGACCCCTGCTGTGGGCATCACACACAGCTGCTTGCACCAGGAATCGCTCCCAGTGCCAGGCACCCTGCACAGGCAGGTCAGGAGGGATGCCCACACCTTCCCTTGGAGGTCTCTTTAGAGACAGAAGGAAACTGCCCTGCAATCATCGTCCCCTGTGTGTCACTCGCTGGCTGCAACCTCCCTGCTTGCGACAGCCTGCTGCTGGGGCACAGGGGCCCCTCCTCCTCTCCCTCCCTTCCAGGATGGGCATTTCCCAGCTCTGCTCCTGCACCCCCGGGCCTCGTGGTCCACCCCTGCAGTGGTTTGAGGGGCAGAGCCCCTCCCCCAGCTTCTGTTTTGCCAAACAAATTGCTGAACGCCTCTGCCCAGAAGCAGGGCAGTGAGAGGAGGCAGAGCTCGCTCGGCTTCCTCTCTGGGGAAACCCCCAGCCAGGGCTGCCCGAGGCCAGCAGCCCCCCTGTGCCTCCCCGGGACAGGTGCCGTGTGGGCACCAGGCTGCCCTGGCTCCTTTCTGCCCCCCAGGGCTGCCGGGCAAGGGCTCTCAGGGCGTTTCTGCCCCGTGCTGCCCTCTGCTCGGCTTTGGAGCAGCGTTTTGACTCTCCTCTTCCCTTCCAGTCCCTCGGCCAGGCGGACACGGGGAAAGGCCAGGAGGAGGACCAGCAGAGCACCCGTGCCCCGACTGCCCAAGTCCCCGTAAGCAGCATGAGCCCCGCCTGCAGCAGCCCCCCGCTGCTCTCCCTCGCCCTGGGGCTGGCTCTGCCTTTCTTCCTGCACCACTGACCCGGAGGGGGACACCATGCACCTCACCTTCCCCCCCCCGACGACCCTCCCCAGGCTGGCATCCCCCGCACCTCCGCGGATCCTCGCAGCACAGAGGCCCAGCCGGCCCAACGCCATCGCTCCCATCCCTGCCGCTTCCCTCTGCTCGCCCTGGAAATCAAACCCCGACCCTGGCCCTGCGCCCAGGCTGAGAAATAAAAGCGCTGCCCTAGAGGCTGCTGGCTAGCTCCGGCTCCGGCTCCGCTGTGGGGCTACGGGGGGGCAAGGGTCGGTAACGGAGATTCCCCCCCGCGCCGGGGGCTTCGAACCCTCGGTGCCGCTGGAGCCCTGCGACCTGGCACTCCCAAAGCCCGCAGGGTGGCCCCGGCCGGCGTGCGCCCACGGACAGCCCTCGGGGCCAGGACCGGGGCCCAAGCCTAGACTGCGCTCCGGCGCCCCCCTCAGGCCAATCGCACGTCAGGGGCTTCGACTCCTAACCAATCAGGCGCTGCCAAACTGCCTGCCGCTAGCCAATCAGGGCCCGGCAGTGGGTATATCAGGGTGGGTGAGGCTGGCAGCTGCTGCCAGCCAGCGGCGGGATGGAGGGAGGCGAGGCGGCGGTGTAGCCCCCGGTGGGGAGGATTTGTCTGCTCAACTCGGTCCCTACGCACCGAGCGGGGCGGCCCCGGCGCGTTTGGATGTCCCGCGGTGGTTTCCAAGCGCTGGAAGCCCAGCCGAGGTTGTACCGGGAGGCAGCATCCTCCCTGCGTGGCTCCTCGGGGGCAGGAGCCCAGCATGGTGGGGTCTGAAAGGACCTCTGGAGGTCATCCAGTCCAACCCCTCTGCTAAAGGAGGGGCAGCCGCCGCAGCTTGCCACGGATCGCAACGGTCAGGCACTAGAGGGCACTGAGCACCAGTCCTGGGAACAGGATCGGGCCCTTCGCTGCAGGGCTTGGAGGGGAGCAAGGAGCTGGGGTGGGGGCTGCCAGGCTGCGGCCATTGCAAGGACAAGGACACCAAGCACTCAGAGCAGGCAGAGCTGGCCCAGCTGAGCAGGACCGTGTCTTACACACCTCCATAAACACAGTCAGAGGGGCAAGCTGGTGGGGAGGGGGCTCCCTAGGGAGGGGGCTCAGCCGCTCTCTGGAGGGTCCCACGCTGGTTGTGTCTGTGGGGTCTTTTGTGAGCTACACACAGGGCTCCCCGGGAGGGAGATGCTTCCTCTTGTGATGGAGAGGCTGGAGGGCTCACACACAGCAGCCAGGGCTGAGAGTGCTTGGGGTGCAGCATGTGTGGAGTGCAAAGCCTCCCACCTCAGTGCAGGGGTGCTGCCAGGGTGTCCCCATCCTGCCCTCTGGCACTTCTGGGCATGAGAGCTGTACAGCAGCCCCTCATAGCACCTGGATGTCCCAGATCTGCGTGGGTCTCTCCTCAGCCATGTCCCAGACGATGGCATGGTCCCGGTCGTAGGATCGGCCGCCTGCCAAGGGAGGGTTTCAGGGGGGCACTCCTGGCGCTGCTGAGTGCCCCCCCTGCAGCCAAGCAGCCTGGGGAAGCAGCCCCTGTGCTGCAGCTGAGGCCTCACCCTTCACATCAAGGATCATGTCCTCGAACATCTGGCTGCGGATCCGCCCCTGGGAATCGATGCTCCAGGTCTGCCTTGGCATCCGGCTCTCAGACCACAGCACAGCCTTTGCGCCCTTCCCCGCTGGGCCAATGACCTGCAGGCTCATGGTGGGGGCCACCTGCAAGCAGCAGTGGTGCCCAGGTCAGCCTGCTCCTTGCCATTGCCTCTGCCCAGCACAGAGGCTCAGAGAGGTTTCCCTGTAAATGCAGCTGGTCCTGGGCTGGGATGTGGGATGAGCAGGAGAAGCCCTGAGTGAGGGGTGGGGATGATTAGGGTAACAAAACAGCCCCCATGGAAGCCAGAGATGCCTTCAGGTCTCCAGGGGAGACTTGGGGAGGAGAGAATCAACTGATCCTTGGGGACAAGGCTGAGGTCAGGTGCTGGGACAGGTTGTTATGAACCCTGAAGTTTGCTCTGGGGTGGGGAGTGCCCAGCAGGAGTCCTGCTGAGGGCTCTCCAGGTCCCCTCTGGGGCTCTGGCTGGAGCCCTGACCTGGTTTTTGATCAATCCATCCTCGTAGTACCAGATGGAGCTGCTCTGCTCGCTCAGGCTGGAGACCACCACCCGGCCTGCCTTCATGTCCTCCACATCATCAGGCACCAGGAGGTAGAGCTGCAGCTCCCTGCTCCTGACGCGGAAGTGGATCCTTCTCTGTGAACACAAACCGCTGCTCTGGCACCGGGCTGCCCTCCTGCCTGCACCCCCAGCTCGTGGCTCTGGGAAAGGAGGACCCTAGTCCCTAAGGTGGCTGCCCAGAGGGTTCTCCTTCTGTCCCCCAGGAGGTCCCTGCCTCTCCCCAGGGCTCTGGCCTCTGACAGCTGGCACGGGCACAGGCGTGGCTCTGCCCACGGGGATGCCACCGTGGTTCACAAGGTGCCTGCCCGTGGGGAGTGTTTCACCCTGAGGCAGCCACTCCCAGGGCTGGGGACAGGGATCTGGAGGGCTCTGGTACTGGGCTGGTGGCACCTCCCATGGGCCAGAGCTGGCAGCAGGGCTCTGCTGCTCTGCAGGCCATGCCCAGAGCCGGTGCCGCATCCTCCTCCCAGCCATGACCCCTGGCAGCTCTTTAGCTCCACGAGAGCCTCCTGCTCCAGGGTTTTGGGGCTCAGCCTGCTGGGTGCCAGCACCTTGTCCCACGCCATGGCAGCACCCACCTGGCGGATGGGGTAGAGGGAGCCCACGTGCTGGAGGCCACTGTAGGTCAGCCAGTTGGTGATCTCGGTGCAGTCCAGCAGCCACTGCCGCCCACGGAAGTCACTGTGCTCACACAGCACCCAGCTGGGGAGGGGAGGAGGGCATGGGATGGGATGGGATGGGATGGGATTAATGTGATGGGGTGGGGTGGGGTGGGAAGGGAAGGGATGGGCAGGGCTCAGTGGCCCCTTGGTGAGCAGATGCCCCCCCACCCGGGGCAGGGGCGGGCAGGGCCGGGGGTCACTCACATGCCCCCCTTGACGCGCACGGACAGCACATGGTTGTTGAAGCCTTCCGCCTGCAGGCTCCGCACCTCGGCGTTCAGCTCAATCTCCTTCCCCTCGAAGCACTCCAGGCCGTGCAGGAAGATGGAGGGCTCGGAGAAAAACTGTGGGGTGGGGGAAGAGACGAGGTGTGAGGCGGGGCAAGCAGAAGGGGCAAGCACCCGTGGGTGCAGAAGGGCCCCTGGGGCTGGCGGGAAGGGAAGGAAGGGTCTGGGACTCACCACTGGGACCTTCTTCAGGGAGAGGATGGCGGTGGAGGAGAGGCAGCCCATGGCGCTGAGCGTGGGGTACTCGCCCTCGGACAGCACGTGCTGCTCCCCCGCGAAGGCCTCCCCGTCACACAGGATCCAGCTGGCAGGGGGGAGCACCAGGTGGCACCGTGGTGGGCATCCATCCCTCCCCTGGCCCGCCAGCACCCCTCCGTGCTGCCCACCCTCCTGGGCGACCCCCATGGGTAACGTCTGGGGGGCTGCCAGCCAGGTTGGTGTCCCTGTCCCTGCCCCTAGCTGCAGGCAGCAAGCCCCCGGGGCACCCTACCTGCCCCCACGCACTCTGCAGGAGCGTGGGGTGAAGGTGTCAGGCAGCACATCCTGGTCCTCCTCGAAGGCAATGTGCTCCCCCATGAAGTCAGGCTCTGAGAAGAGCAAGATCTGGGGAGGAGGAGCAGAGGAGCTGGATGAGGGCAGCAAAGCATTACCCCCACCCTGCAGGGCTCTGTGTCCCCCAGGGGGGCACATCCCCTCCCAGCCACCACCCCTGACCTTGGAGACGAAGTGGAGGTTGTGTTCCCCGACCTGGAAGCAGACAGCGGGGAGCTGGTTGGTGTCTTGCTGATGCCTGGCACCCCCCCAGCCCTTGAGGGGTGTGCAGGGGGTGCTGGGTGCAGGGGGTGGGGGGGTGCAGGGGGTGCTGGGCGCAGTGGATGCTGGGCGCAGTGGGTGCTGGGTGCAGGGGGTGCTGGGCGCAGGGGGTGCTGGGTGCAGGGGGTGCTGGGTGCCGGGTGCAGGGGGGTGCCGGGTGCAGGGGGTGCTGGGTGCAGGGGGTGCTGGGTGCCGGGTGCAGGGGGTGCCGGGTGCAGGGGGTGCTGGGTGCAGGGGGTGCTGGGTGCCGGGTGCAGGGGGTGCTGGGCGCAGGGGTGCCGGGTGCAGGGGGTGCTGGGTGCAGGGGGTGCTGGGTGCCGGGTGCAGGGGGTGCCGGGTGCAGGGGATGCTGGGTGCCGGGTGCAGGGGGTGCCGGGTGCAGGGGGTGCCGGGTGCAGGGGGTGCTGGGTGCAGGGGGTGCTGGGCGCAGGGGTGCCGGGTGCAGGGGGTGCTGGGTGCAGGGGGTGCTGGGTGCAGGGGGTGGAGGGTGCAGGGGATGCAGGGGGTGCTGGGCGCAGGGGGTGCTGGGTGCAGGGGGTGCTGGGTGCAGGGGGTGCTGGGTGCCGGGTGCAGGGGGTGCCGGGTGCAGGGGGTGCTGGGTGCAGGGGGTGGGGGGGTGCAGTGGGTGCTGGGTGCAGGGGGTGCTGGGTGCAGGGGGTGGGGGGTGCAGGGGGTGCTGGGCGCAGTGGATGCTGGGCGCAGGGGGTGCTGGGTGCAGGGGGTGCTGGGTGCCGGGTGCAGGGGGTGCCGGGTGCAGGGGGTGCTGGGTGCAGGGGGTGCTGGGTGCAGGGGGTGCTGGGCGCAGTGGTGCTGGGTGCAGGGGGTGCTGGGTGCAGGGGGTGGATGCAGGGGGTGCTGGGCGCAGTGGGTGCTGGGCGCAGTGGTGCTGGGTGCAGGGGGTGCTGGGTGCAGGGGGTGCTGGGTGCCGGGTGCAGGGGGTGCTGGGTGCAGGGGGTGCTGGGTGCAGGGGGTGCTGGGCGCAGTGGTGCTGGGTGCAGGGGGTGCTGGGTGCAGGGGGTGGATGCAGGGGGTGCTGGGCGCAGTGGGTGCTGGGCGCAGTGGTGCTGGGTGCAGGGGGTGCTGGGTGCAGGGGGTGCTGGGTGCCGGGTGCAGGGGGTGCCGGGTGCAGGGGGTGCTGGGTGCAGGGGGTGCTGGGTGCAGGGGGTGCTGGGCGCAGTGGTGCTGGGTGCAGGGGGTGCTGGGTGCAGGGGGTGGATGCAGGGGGTGCTGGGCGCAGTGGGTGCTGGGCGCAGTGGTGCTGGGTGCAGGGGGTGCTGGGTGCAGGGGGTGCCGGGTGCAGGGGGTGCCGGGTGCAGGGGGGTGCTGGGCGCAGTGGGTGCTGGGCGCAGTGGTGCTGGGTGCAGGGGGTGCTGGGTGCAGGGGGTGCCGGGTGCAGGGGGTGCCGGGTGCAGGGGGTGCTGGGCGCAGTGGGTGCTGGGCGCAGTGGTGCTGGGTGCAGGGGGTGCTGGGTGCAGGGGGTGCCGGGTGCAGGGGGTGCCGGGTGCAGGGGGTGCTGGGCGCAGTGGGTGCTGGGCGCAGGGGGTGCTGGGCGCAGGGGGTGCTGGGTGCCGGGTGCAGGGGGTGCTGGGTGCAGGGGGTGCTGGGTGCAGGGGTGCTGGGCGCAGGGTGCCGGGGGTGCCGGATGCGCTCACCTGCAGGATGGGCTGCACCGAGGCGATGCGGCCGTCGGTGGCGCCCCAGTCCTCGCAGCTGCGGTACACTCCCTTCTCCAGCACGTACTGCTCGCCCGAGAAGTTGGTGCCCTCGTAGGCCACCCACCTGCCGGCAGAGGGTGCGTGCAGGCTCAGCCCCTGCCTCCCCCGCCCGCCCCCAGCCCCCTGCCCGCACTCACACGCCGCTCAGGACGTGGATGGAGTGGGTGGCAGTGCCGTATCCTGCCAGCCGCGTGTCCGGCAGCGCCTCGCTCAGCTCCACGCTCGGCCCCTCCTCGAAGTCCATGGCCTCGAAGAGGACCAGTGCTGGGTCGGAGAAGTCCTGTGGGGAGAAGGAGCCCCTCGGTCCGGTGAGGGGAAGGGGCTGCAGGCCAGGTGCTCACTGCCTGGCCTCAGGGACCCCAGGGAGGCTGGGGGCAGGGCTGAGCACCTAGGGCTCTGCATGTGATGGGCTTGGGAGGGGAGGGAGGGAAGGGAGGGCTCCTTTGGGGGATGGGCCCCAGGGGGGCTGGCTCTCCCTGCCCGCACTGGTTCCTCCCCAAGCGGTGGCACCACCCCTGCCCTCACCGTGCGTATCAGCCGCAGGGACACCAGCTCCTCGCCGTAGCCACCCCACTGCCTCCAGTCCTGGTACTGCCCTTCCTCCAGCAGGTACTGGTGGCCACGGAAGCCTTCCTTCTCGTAGCCAACCCAGCTGTGGCACAGGCAGACACGGGCAGTGAGGTCTCTGGAGGCTTTCCACGTGCCAGGACACGAGGACCCCATCCACGCCGCTCCGGTGCCACCCAAGCTGCCCGCAGCCCTGGGCAGCTCCCCTGAGCCTTTAACCCAGGGCTGACCATCACCTTCCCAGCCTTCTCCAGCCCACCCCACGCCACTCACCAGCCACCCAGGACATGCAGGGAGCCCACCGTGGCCAGCGCTGGCTCGGCCAAGCCCCTCAGGTCGTAGAGGTCTCGGCTGACGGTGAAGCTGCGGCCCTGGAAACCTGCGGCCTCGTAGACCAGCACCTGGGGACACACAGGGTGAGCCAGGTGCCCATGGCCACGCCAGCCCCCTGCCCACCCTGGCGCTGCTCCAGCTCTCACCTGTGGCTCTCCAGGTCTCTCCACGACAGGGCAGCCCTGGAAGGAGAAGGAGCCCCAGTGAGGGTGTGGTGTCGGGAGGGGACAGCACAGGGACATCCAATTTCCCCCCTTAAAGCCTGAGCTATATTTTTGGGGTCATTTTGCCTCTGGAAGGAGTTCTTTGGGGTCTCATTTTATTGTTTTCCTTCACTGCTGATCCCCTCCCCAAGAGCTCTGCCACGAGCTGTGCTTGGCACATTTGCACCCTGAGCTCTCACTGCTGGGAGGGGCTGCTGCCTGTTGGGCTGGGTATGGCCTCAGCACCCCAATGAGCTCAGCGCAGCACTCACCAGCCTGATGGGGTGCATGGAGCAGATGGATGGATCCTTAGCACCCCAAGCCTTCAGACTGGGGTACCCCCCCGGCTCCAGCACGTAGGGATCGTCGTCGAAGAAAGGCTTGGAGTAAACCAACCACCTGGGGCAGAGGGGAAAAGCCTCCCAGAGTCACAGAGTCACAGAAGGGTTTGGGCTGGCACAGCCCTCTGAGGTCATCCACTCCAACCACCAACCCAACCCCCCCAGGCACCTACCCACGTCCTGGAGCACCACAGCCGCAGCTTTCCTGAACACCTCCAGGGATGGGGACTCCCTGCCCTCCTCCAGCCCACGCTGGAGCCCACCCAGCCCCACAGTCCCACTCACAAGCCCGAGTGGACGATGATGGAGGCAGCAGCGAGCGCCTGGCCCTGGGCACGAGTGTCCTCGGCCGAGTCGGTGAAGCGCAGCCTGGCACCGGTGCCGTTCTCGCCGGTGAAGAGGCTGATCTCGGGGGTGCAGTAATCCTGGGGGGGCACAGGGGTGGGGCTGGGTGTGCTGGGACGTGTGGGGTGAGTGGGGTGCTGGGGGTGGGTCCCTGTGCTCACCTGCACCACCCTCTTGAAGGAGCCGATGCGGAAGGGCCTGCTGCCCGCGGGCTGCCCGCTCTGCCCGTAGGCTGCCCAGGGGTTGTCGATCTCCACGTCCCCCTCGGCCAGCACACACTTGCGCCCGTGGAACCGCGGCCTCTCGTACATCACCCACCTGGGGTCGGCATGGGGTGGCAGCAGAGTCAGGGAGGGGGAAATTCCTGCTTTCCCCCACAGCCCTGCAGCCGTCGGGAGCCCCGGGGGCAGCGCAGGGGTGGGGACGTCTGCGGCCGTGCCTGATCGCAGCTGCGGTAATTAGCACCGGCAGGACGCTCACTCCTCAACCCCAGGCTGGGACTCGGCCACCAAGCCCAGCGTGGGGAGTTCGTGAGCCCCGGGTGAAACCTCCCTCCACGTTCTCGCCCCACCGCTGCCCCCTACCCTCCTCGGATGACTCGGATGGAGATGGTGTGCGAGAGCTCCCAGGATGTGGCATCGGGAACGTCCCCCCAGATCTCTCGTTTCTGGCCAGCGAAGCCAGCCTCGGAGAAGAGGATGATCTGGGAGGGGGTGGAACAGAGGAGAGATGTTACTGTCCCATCCCACCCCACGCCCCAGCCAGCCCAGCCCGACCCCACCATGCTCTCTGTACCTTGCCAGGTCTCCTGTTGATCTTCTCGACGCCCTCCTTGTCCTCCTGCTGTGAACACCCGAGGGGACAGGCGTGTGAGGAGCACGGAGGGACATCAGCTGCACCATCCATCGCTGCACAGCCCCAAGGAGCTGCAGCCACAGGCTCACGGCTGGCGTCTGCCGGTCCCTCCCCGTGCCCCGAGCAGCCACACCTCGAGCATTCCTGCACTGCTGGGGAGCAGCCTCCCTGCCTGCCCCGGGACACTCCTGTCACCCGCCCCACGACCCTCCCATCGCCCATGGAGCTCCCTCCCATCACTTGACCTGGTACCCTCCTGTCACTCCTCCCCGTACCCTCCCATCACCTATCCCGGTACCCTTCCGTCACCCATGCCAATACCCTCCATCACCCACCTTAGTACCCTCCTGTCGCCCATCCCAGTACCCTCCCTTCGCACCAGGGCTTTTCATGGCCTCTCTGATGGGAGACCAAAGCCATGTGCTAGGAAGGGGCAAGGACGCTCCGGGATTCAGCCCCCACCAGCTGCCCGCACGCCCAGGACAGAACTGCCTCTCGGTGCCCACGCTGCGGGACTCACTCACCAGGACATCAGCAGCACACGGGGCCACGGTGCAGTCTGGCTCCTCGGGGACAGGAGTGATGCAACCAGGACTTGAGGCTTCCAGCGCGACCGTCTCGGGGCCAGGCTGGTCAGCAGGACCAAGCCCAATGTAGTCCCCAGGCATGGGCAAGCCCATGCCCGCCCCGTCCCGGGCGGGCAGCTGGAGCGGGGCCGTGCTGGGGCAGACGAAGCGGCTGTAGAGCACACTCTTGTCCAGCCGGGAGTGCGGCTTCCCCTCATCCCCCGGCCGGTGCTCCAGGAAGTGGGAGAGCAGCGCCATGCCCTTCAGGACGTTCCCCCGGAAGGGCACACTGCCGTCTGCCAAGCCCCTGGCCACCGCTGTGGCATTTTCCTCCACTCCCACCTGCCTCAGTGTCCCCAGGAGCGAGCCCCCCTCCGCCCGGCCATCTCCGGCCGCGCTGTGCCCAGGCCCCCGGCGGGCCAGCGCCCGCTCCTCGGGGCTCAGGTAGGGGTTCTCGATCTCCTCCTCGGGGCTCTCCTCCTGCTGCCCCACCGGGCCCCGCTCCAGCAGCTCACGTAGAGCCTCGGGGAGGGAAATGGGGGCGCGGGGGGCCACGCGGTCCTCCTGGATGGGGGGCAGAGCAGCACAGCGACCCAGCGAGGAGGGCCGCGGCTGCCGCGGGGTCTTGGGCGCTTTCCGTATCTCCGAGGGCTCCATGTTGCGCAGAGTGTCCACGAAGATCTCCATATCCACCAGCAGCTCAGGGTCCTCCTCGGCTGCGTCTGGAGGGCTCTCAGCCAGGGGGTCAGGGGCTGGGGGTTCACAGGGGGGCTCTGGGCTGTTCTCAAGCTGTTGGGCTGTGCCCTGGGGCTCCTCCGTTGTTTCACTCCCCAGCTCAGCCTCAGCCGTCGGAGACGCTGGTGCTTTGGATGAAGGCTCTGGAGCACCGCTCGCATCCAAGGAGGGGTCTTCAAGGGTGCCGTCGGCTCCGGGGGGGGTCTCTGTCCTCAGCGGCGTGGTGGAAACGGTGCCATCCCCATCTGCCACATCTCCCTCTCCCGCACCAGCCGCTCCAGCCTGGCTGCCAGCGTCCTCCGAGGGACACTGTGGGGAGCTGGTTCTGCTGGTTTGTGGGTCCCCAGGCCTGTCGTCGTCGCTCAGAGTTGCATTCAGCGGCTCAGCTTCGGCTTGCGGTGAGTGTTTGTCCCCAGGGCATCCCTCAGCCACAAGCCCGGCGGCCTCTGTGGTGCCCGGTGAGCTCTCGGTGCCATCCTGCCCGTGGCTCTCCCGCTGTGGTGGGGCCATCGTGGCACCGGCAGCATCCTGCTTCCCATTTTGGGCTTTCCTTCCCTCCACCACCCCCGAGTGTGTCCCAGCTGCGTCCCTGCCCGTCCGCAGCACCGTGACGTGCCTGGCTCTGGGCAGGGCAGGGGCACAGCCAGGCTTGACCGTGCAGGGTGCACCAGGGCCCTCACCAGGACCCACCGCGGGGCGCTCAGCGGGTCGGGTGGGGAGGAGGGTGCCATGCACGTAGCTCTCCCTGTGCACAGGCACCTCCTGGGAGGTGCCCACCGGTGGGGGGTTGCTGTCACCGCCATCACCGCCACCAGCGGTCCCCACCTTCCCCCTCTCATCCTGCCGCCGGGGCTTCTGCGCCGGGGAGTACACCTGGGCGAAGACGGGGCCGTGCGCCGTGAAGTCCCGGAGGAGGCTGATGGAGGACGAGCAGCGTTCCCGGGGTGCCGGGGTGCTGGGACCGGTCGCTGTCTTCTCCACGATCTCCCTCTCCCAGGCCTGCAGCAGGAGGGAGACGCGGGAGGGACTCCCCTCCCGGCCCCGTGTGCCGCCGGTGCTCTCCAGGCGCCGAGACACCAGAGAGACCTTCTGGAAGCGGGAGCGGCCCTCGGCTCCCGGAGCAGCGGCCGCCGGCTGCTTCATGCTCAGCTCCGCGCTGGAGACAAAGCCCCCGGCCTTGGCCTGCCGGAACGAGGGATCCATGCCGGGGGTGGGGGCAGGCTGGCGGCTGCCGTGGCCACCTGACCCCCCCGTGCTGCTGTGCTGGGGCTGGTGGAGCTGCAGGGAGAGAAGGTGAGCAGAAACCAGCCTGCAGGGAGCAACCCTGGCCCCTGAGCCAGACCCTCAAACCACTCCCCAGACTCCCTCCGGTCCTGCAGGATATTCTGGGGGGCTCCCATGAGCACAGCCAGTGGCTTTGGGGCTCTCAGGATGCCCATGCCATCCATCCTGGTACGTGGGGGGGGCAGCATGGGTCCCTCAGCCCGCCTGTGCCAACACTTCTACATCCAGCAGACGTGGCGGGGGGTGTGTGGGGGGGTGGGTGTGTTTCACCACACTGCCAAGGAGGGCTCCAGCAGGGCTGGCACCGCAGCGGTGAGTGTGGAGGATCCGGCCAGGCCATGCCGTGCCCCGAGCTGTGCCGTGCCCCAAGCCGTGGATGAGTCAGGAGGGCAGCAGAGCTGCGCCGCGTCAGCAAAGGCAGCAAACAAACAAGCCCACGGAGCAGGAGGGGAGCTGCGCCCCGGGGGAACGGGGGCTGGCCGCGGCCAGGGCCGGGGCTGGGGCAGCCGTGCGTTCAAAAGGAGGAGATGGAGACCTCCGCAGCATCTTCCCTTGACTTTTCCCTGCTGCTTCCCAGAGCTGGGATGGCTCCGTCCAGCTCTGCAGCCTCATCGGCGGGAGAAGACTGCGCTGATCACCCGGCGCCGGCACCCAGCTGGCACCCAGCACCCTGAGCCCTTGTGTTGGGTGCTGCAGAGGGGGCATCGCTGTGGTCCCCAGGGTCAGGACAGGGGACAGCGACATCCGGACTGCCTCAGCTCGGGGGAATGCTGCGGGAGGTGTCGCTGTGCCGCGGCAGCGTCCCTGACCCAAAAGGGTTTTATTGCTGGGTTGGGGTTCAGGAAGCAGCTGACACAGCAGGTGCTGGGGAGGGAGCAGGATGCGTCCCAGCATCTCAGCATGTCCCAATTAGGAGATGTTTGGTGTCACCTCCAGGCTACGGGGACAGCATCAGGGACAGGTCTTGGGGCTCAGCCTGAGGACAGGCTGAGCTTGGGGTATCCCGGGCAGGGATGAGGACATCTCCCTGCACAACCCTCGGGGCTGGTTTCTCCAGGAGACGCCTTGGGAGAGGGCCCTGCAGTGGGCACAGGTTGAGCTCTACCAGCCCCTGAGTGGGGTGGGGGAGGCCAGGGGCAGGCAGGGAAGCTCTGGGTGCCTTGCTCTCCCCAGCCCAGCAGGTCTTTCCGGTAGAGATAGGAAGGGTTTGTGTCATTTTCCAGGAGGTGATGAGACCTCGTCTGGGGCAGCCAGCGCCGCTCGAGGCTGGGACCAGCCTGGGTGGGGCCGCACATCTGCATGGGCAAAGCCACAGCTGGATCCTCAGGGTGACAGGGGAAAAGGGATGGGTTCACGGAGATGTGCTGGGGCAGGATGGGTGTCAGGGAAAATGAGCAAGAGCAGGGTCAGGCTGGCAGTGCCAGGGCAGGGTGGTTTGCACAGGGACGTGACCCTCCCTGCCCTGTGATGTTGCCATCCCACTGGAGATGGAGATGGAGCTGCCTGGCACCTGGCTGTGCCCCAGGCTTACTTCAGCTCTGGTTTCTCAAGCGCTTGCTGGTGGTGCCCAGCCACGCCATGCCCCTGGCCCCGGGGTGGCACCAGGACAGAGATGCCAGCTCCGTGCAGCACTGGGGTGCTGGGGAGGAGGGGGGTGGGGGCAGAAGCTGCTGACTCAGCATCACAGCTGCCTCATGCCCAGAGCTGAATTTCCAAAGATCTCCAGGTCTGCCTTTCCCATCCCTGCAGCTGGGTCCAGCACCCAGTGCCACCCTGGGCTGCCCAGTGCCCTGCTGGCCTTGGGAAAGGAGGTCACCCAGGAGCCCTGCTCTGCCCTGGCACCTCATTTTATTGCTAACAATATTTCCTGCTGATTCAAGGAGATGAGGACAGGAGGACGCAAGGACAAGAGCTCCTGGCTGCTCCTGCCAGCCAGCCCTGCCCGCCAGGACGTGCTGCACTGCAGCCCGCTGGTACTGCCACACTGGGGGCACAGCTCTTTAGTTTCCCCCCTGGCCAAGCCAAGCCAGCCTGCCTGGATCAGCTTCCCAGCATCCCAAAGGGTCTCCCAGCATCCAGCCCGGGTGTGCCAGCACCCCAGGGAACGGCACAACGTGTCACTTAATACTCAGAAGGGACAAAGGGGCCGAGGGCAGCGGCTGCGGCTGTCTTTGAGCCGGGGACCGGGGATTAAGCTGAGCCTCTGGCCACAGCGGGCTGAGCCCCAGCGCCGCGGGCTGGGAGCCGAGCTGCCACCTCCAGGAACGGCCCGGATTAGGTTTGGGTGGCTGCTGCCGTGCCAGCTGGGGTTCATGGTGAGGGCAGGGAACTGCCATCTTCCCCTTGCTGCCCCTGGCTCCCCCCCGTGTCACAGCAGCCATGTGCCCTGCAGGGAGGAAGGGGCACAGGGGTGATGGGGAGCCCCTGCCCCTGTTCCCCCAGCCCAGGTCATGAGGCCACCGGAGTTGGAGGAGCTCCAGATCGCTGCAGCGACTCTGGGGATGAACTTTGGCGGCAGGAGTGTGGTTACAGCTCCAGCAGCCCCCCAAATTAGGGAAGTGAGGGCGAGGGAGACAGAGCTGGGCTGAGCCCCCACCTCCCAGCCCCCTCCCCCCTTCCCTGGCCAGTGCTGATCCTGGGGGGACAGGGCCACATCCCAGCGCCTCACAAGCCAGAGCATGAGCCAAGCACCGCGCAGCCCCCACGGGTGGCAGCCGGGACAGGAGCAGCAATGTCCTCTGGAGCCCAGCACCGCACAACCTCCCTCCCTTCCGGCACCTGTGCACGCCGGGCTGGCTCAGGCAGCACCCTGTGCCTTGGGCCCCCCAGCTCTGCACCCCCACGTACCTGCTGGCCGAGGGTCCCACCGTGCTGGGCAGGCGGCGAGCGGGTGCCGTGCCGTGCCGTGCCGAGCCGAGCCGAGCCGAGCGGGTTCTGGGGGTGCTGGTCCCTGTGCAGCCCAGCTGGGCGGACCGGCAGAGTCACCCTCCGAGCACCCAGCCCTCGCCGAGCACCCAGCCCTGAGCACCCAGCCCTGGCGCAGGGAGGTTTGGCATTCCTCAGGTGCTGACAGCCGGGGAGCCGGTCGGGCTGGTTCCCCAGCACCCAGCGCCTCCATTTCCTCCGACTCAGCAGCGCCGGGAGGGAGCCCGGACGGCCTGGGTGGCTTCGGACCCCCCGCAGGTCCCTGCCCGGCCACCCCCTCGCCATCACACAACTCGGTGAGGGTGATGGTAACCTCGGGGAGCCTCGGAGGGGCTCGGTCACCAGCGCTGGCTCCTGGGCCAGCCGGCTGGGCCACCACATCGGGCAGGCTGGGCAGGGCCGTGGAGCTGGTGGGGTCCCAACACAGTGGTGAGGAACTGGGGTGTCCCCAGGGCTGCCGTCGCACGCGGATTAATAAACTACATGGGGGTCCCACTTGGAGCCCCCGGCACTGCAGCACCTTCCTGGGGGGCTCCCAGTGCTGGGAGGTCTCTCGGGCCCTGTACAGCTCTGCAGGGACTTTGTGCTGGCCTGGGGACAGAGCAAGGGTCACGGTAGCCCTGGGCCACCGCAGGACGCCTGACCCCGGGGCACAGAGCCCTTTCCCAGCAGCAACGACAGAGCCAGCACCGCCCTGTAGCCTCGCCCTGCCCTCCCGCTCCTCCCCAGCACCCGCGGGTGCCCTGCTGCTCTGCCAGCCTTGCCCCAGGGACACCACTCCCGGCGCTGGCCCAGCCCAAGAGCCACCAGCCGCCACCAGCCCAGCACAAGCAGCCACAGTTCAGCTCGGGTTAGGGTGCCCGGGGTCACCCAGCTCGGAGCCCGAGGGCGGCTGAACACCCACGTGGGACTCAGCTGCCCATCCCCATGGCACCAGCACAGGAGCAGGATCTGGCCCCTGCATCCCTCCAGCATGGTGGGACAGGGGTGTGGGGTCCTGGAAGCACTGGGGCTGGCTGCAGAGTGTCAGTGTGCGTGTGACAGGGGCAGGGGTTGTGCAGGGGGTGTGCAGGGGGTGTGCAGGGGATGTGCAGGGGGTGTGCAGGGGGTGTGCAGGGGGTGTGCAGGGGGTGTGCAGGGGGTGTGCAGGAGGTGTGCAGGGGGTGTGCAGGGGGTGTGCAGGAGGTGTGCAGGAGGTGTGCAGGGGATGTGCAGGGGGTGTGCAGGAGGTGTGCAGGGGATGTGCAGGGGGTGTGCAGGAGGTGTGCAGGAGGTGTGCAGGGGGTGTGCAGGGGATGTGCAGGGGGTGTGCAGGGGGTGTGCAGGAGGTGTGCAGGAGGTGTGCAGGGGATGTGCAGGGGGTGTGCAGGAGGTGTGCAGGAGGTGTGCAGGGGATGTGCAGGGGGTGTGCAGGGGGTGTGCAGGGGATGTGCAGGGGGTGTGCAGGAGGTGTGCAGGGGGTGTGCAGGGGATGTGCAGGGGGTGTGCAGGGATGTGCAGGGGGTGTGCAGGGGGTGTGCAGGGATGTGCAGGGGGTGTGCAGGGGATGTGCAGGAGGTGTGCAGGGGATGTGCAGGGGGTGTGCAGGGATGTGCAGGGGATGTGCAGGGGATGTGCAGGGGGTGTGCAGGGGGTGTGCAGGGATGTGCAGGGGATGTGCAGGGGATGTGCAGGGGATGTGCAGGGGGTGTGCAGGAGGTGTGCAGGGGATGTGCAGGGATGTGCAGGGGGTGTGCAGGGGATGTGCAGGGGATGTGCAGGGGATGTGCAGGGGGTGTGCAGGGATGTGCAGGGGATGTGCAGGGGGTGTGCAGGGGGTGTGCAGGGGATGTGCAGGGGGTGTGCAGGGGGTGTGCAGGGGGTGTGCAGGGGGTGGGCAGGAGTGTGCAGGGGGTGTGCAGGGGGTGTGCAGGGGGTGTGCAGGGGGTGTGCAGGGGATGTGCAGGGGGTGTGCAGGGGGTGGGCAGGAGTGTGCAGGGGGTGTGCAGGGGGTGTGCAGGGGATGTGCAGGGGGTGTGCAGGGGGTGTGCAGGGGGTGTGCAGGGGATGTGCAGGGGGTGTGCAGGGGGTGTGCAGGGGGTGTGCAGGGGATGTGCAGGGGGTGTGCAGGGGGTGTGCAGGAGGTGTGCAGGGGGTGTGCAGGGCTGTGCAGGGCTGTGCAGGGGGTGTGCAGGGGGTGTGCAGGGGGTGTGCAGGGGATGTGCAGGGGGTGTGCAGGGGGTGTGCAGGGGGTGTGCAGGGGATGTGCAGGGGGTGTGCAGGGGGTGTGCAGGAGGTGTGCAGGGGATGTGCAGGGGGTGTGCAGGGCTGTGCAGGGGGTGTGCAGGAGGTGTGCAGGGGGTGTGCAGGGGGTGTGCAGGGGATGTGCAGGGGGTGTGCAGGGGGTGTGCAGGGGATGTGCAGGGGGTGTGCAGGGGGTGTGCAGGGCTGTGCAGGGGGTGTGCAGGGGGTGTGCAGGGGGTGTGCAGGGGATGTGCAGGGCTGTGCAGGGGGTGTGCAGGGGGTGTGCAGGGGGTGTGCAGGGGATGTGCAGGGGGTGTGCAGGGGGTGTGCAGGGGGTGTGCAGGGGGTGTGCAGGGGATGTGCAGGGGGTGTGCAGGGGATGTGCAGGGGATGTGCAGGAGTGTGCAGGGGGTGTGCAGGGGATGTGCAGGAGTGTGCAGGGGGTGTGCAGGGGGTGTGCAGGGGATGTGCAGGAGGTGTGCAGGGGGTGTGCAGGGGGTGTGCAGGAGTGTGCAGGGGGTGTGCAGGGGGTGTGCAGGGGATGTGCAGGAGGTGTGCAGGGGGTGTGCAGGGGGTGTGCAGGGGATGTGCAGGAGGTGTGCAGGGGGTGTGCAGGGGGTGTGCAGGGGATGTGCAGGGGATGTGCAGGAGGTGTGCAGGGGATGTGCAGGGGGTGTGCAGGGGGTGTGCAGGGGATGTGCAGGGGGTGTGCAGGGGGTGTGCAGGGGATGTGCAGGGGGTGTGCAGGGGATGTGCAGGGGATGTGCAGGGGGTGTGCAGGGGATGTGCAGGGGATGTGCAGGGGGTGTGCAGGGGATGTGCAGGAGGTGTGCAGGGCTGTGCAGGGGGTGTGCAGGGGGTGTGCAGGAGGTGTGCAGGGGATGTGCAGGAGGTGTGCAGGGGGTGTGCAGGGGATGTGCAGGGGGTGTGCAGGGATGTGCAGGGGGTGTGCAGGGGATGTGCAGGGGGTGTGCAGGGATGTGCAGGGGGTGTGCAGGGGATGTGCAGGGGCTGTGCAGGGGGTGTGCAGGGGATGTGCAGGGGATGTGCAGGGGATGTGCAGGGGGTGTGCAGGGGGTGTGCAGGGCTGTGCAGGGGATGTGCAGGGGATGTGCAGGGGATGTGCAGGGGGTGTGCAGGGGGTGTGCAGGGGATGTGCAGGGGATGTGCAGGAGGTGTGCAGGGGGTGTGCAGGGGGTGTGCAGGGGGTGTGCAGGAGGTGTGCAGGGGATGTGCAGGAGGTGTGCAGGAGGTGTGCAGGGGGTGTGCAGGGGGTGTGCAGGAGGTGTGCAGGGGGTGTGCAGGGGGTGTGCAGGGGGTGTGCAGGAGGTGTGCAGGGGATGTGCAGGGGGTGTGCAGGGGGTGTGCAGGGGATGTGCAGGGGTTGTGCAGGGGGTGTGCAGGGGGTGTGCAGGGGGTGTGCAGGGGATGTGCAGGGGATGTGCAGGGGGTGTGCAGGGGGTGTGCAGGGGGTGTGCAGGGGATGTGCAGGAGGTGTGCAGGGGATGTGCAGGGGGTGTGCAGGGGGTGTGCAGGGGGTGTGCAGGGGATGTGCAGGGGGTGTGCAGGGGGTGTGCAGGGGCTGTGCAGGGGGTGTGCAGGGGGTGTGCAGGGGATGTGCAGGAGGTGTGCAGGGGATGTGCAGGGGGTGTGCAGGGGGTGTGCAGGGGGTGTGCAGGGGATGTGCAGGGGGTGTGCAGGGGGTGTGCAGGGGGTGTGCAGGGGGTGTGCAGGGGATGTGCAGGAGGTGTGCAGGGGATGTGCAGGGGGTGTGCAGGAGGTGTGCAGGAGGTGTGCAGGGGATGTGCAGGGGGTGTGCAGGGGGTGTGCAGGGGGTGTGCAGGGGATGTGCAGGAGGTGTGCAGGGGGTGTGCAGGGGTTGTGCAGGGGGTGTGCAGGAGGTGTGCAGGGGATGTGCAGGAGGTGTGCAGGAGGTGTGCAGGGGGTGTGCAGGGGGTGTGCAGGGCTGTGCAGGGGTTGTGCAGGGGGTGTGCAGGGGGTGTGCAGGGGGTGTGCAGGGGCTGTGCAGGGGTTGTGCAGGGGGTGTGCAGGGGTTGTGCAGGGGGTGTGCAGGAGGTGTGCAGGGGATGTGCAGGAGGTGTGCAGGAGGTGTGCAGGGGGTGTGCAGGGGGTGTGCAGGGCTGTGCAGGGGTTGTGCAGGGGGTGTGCAGGGCTGTGCAGGGGGTGTGCAGGGGGTGTGCAGGAGGTGTGCAGGGGATGTGCAGGAGGTGTGCAGGAGGTGTGCAGGGGGTGTGCAGGGGGTGTGCAGGAGGTGTGCAGGGGGTGTGCAGGGGCTGTGCAGGTAAGTGCCAAACCATCCCAGCCTGCCCCAGCTCTGCGGGAAGCAGGAGCTCCCTGCTGGGTCTCCCCACACCCGGTGCTGGCTGAGGAGGATTTAGTCAGCGCTGGGGATGGTCCCCGAGGCAGAGCAGCTCCCCAGGCACTGGAGGAACTGGAGGGACGCTGGGGTGAGCCCAGGCTTTGAGTCACTGTGTGCAAAGCGGAGGAGGAGGCGCGGGGCAGGCTGTGGGGACAGGGCCAGGCTGATCTGCAGCACCTGGCGGGGAGGGAAGGATGACATGGGGCTGGAAGGAGCCTCACACAACCTGGGGGTGTCCCAGCGGTCTGGGGGTTTTCCCTGCTGTCCCTTTCCCTCTAGGCAATTGCTGCACCTGGAGGTTGCTGCTCTGGCCACACCTGCAATGAGTTTCCAGATCTCAGCGCCGGGGAGGGGGCTGAGGGCGGGGTGGTGTTTGCCACATCTGCTGGTGGTAAGGGGGTGGTGGCTGTGCCAGGGTCATCCTGCCTGGGGCTTCGGCTGGAAAGGGTCTCTAAGCACCTCAAAAAAGGAGAGAAGACCACCGGGGGGAGGAGGAAGCTGCTGGCGATTTGGGAGGTGAGGCTCAGCTGCCCGAGGAGAGGCTCTGCCTCCTCTCTCCTGCCCCTGCCCCCTCTCCTCCAGCCCAGCTCCCCCTGCCCCCTCTCCTCCAGCCCAGCTCCCCCTGCCCTCAGCCATTTTCTCTCCCCCTGCCTGGGTTTGCTGTCAAGGGGAGTGAGGTTTGAACTGGAGCGTGGGGGCTGAGAGGAGACTCCTGAGCTGCTGGAGCTGCTGCCCCAGAGGAGGATTTCTTTCAGCTATTGATTTCCCTTTATCAGAGAGCAGGAATATGTATGGGGCTGAGTCCCTGATCAATCGCTGCTCTGCACAGGATCGATCAGCTGCTGCCCAAGGGCTTTTAATCGAAGGGAGCTGTGGATGTGAGGAGGAGCTGCCAAGTTTGGGCACGATCCGTGGCTCCAGGCCAGGACCAGCTGTACCCCCTCCTGCCTTACCCAAAAGGCAGTGAGGCTGCAGGGAAGCCTGGCACCGGGCACCCCCCTGGCAGTCCCCCTCACGATGTGTGCTCCTCACCCTTCCCTCCCCCAGTGCCAATGCCCTGGGGAGCTCAGTTTCTGAGGGGCAGGATGGCCATGCCCCATCCCCTCCATGGCACCCCAGAGCTGCAAAGCAGCCCCCAGGGAGGCTTTTCTGGGGGTGTGGGAAGGAGCCTGCTGGGGAGCACACCTGTGTCTCCAGTGCGTGGATGCACCCCCAGCCCCACGCTCCCGGTGCTGGAGCATCCCTCGGTCCCGACTGGGCTCATTAGAGGCACGGGGCGAGCAGGGGGTGCCGGGGGCCAGCGAGGGGGAGGACGGCACCGTGGCCTCCGTTATTGATTGCTTCATAGCCAAAGGTCAGCAGCGAGCGTGCAAGGACAGGGAGGAGGGAGTGGGTGGGTAGCTCTGGGACGCTCTGGCCACTGGAGCTGTGCCACGGAGAGCAGGCATCGGCCTCTAGGGGTGCACAGGGCACGGAGCTGGTGTGGAGAGCCCAGGACGGGTTCCCATTGCACAGGCACCCACAGGCCATGGATCCCCCTCGTGCCTCAGTTTCTCTACCAGCAGAGTAGGGCAGGAGGCAGTGGGGACCGCAGGGAAAGGTCTGTGTCCATGGGAGGGAGATGGGAGGTTGGCTCAGGGCATGCTGGATGAGGTTTGTGCCTGTCAGTGTGCAGCTGGGAGGGTTGTGCCTGTGGGATGGGCAGGGAAAAGGCTTCCTTTGCCCTGGCAGGAGCTCAGAGGCTGGTTTTGAGCTGGTCTGTGCCCTCCCAGCTGTCAGGAGGTAGTGGTGACTGTGCTGGGAGATACCACTGGAGCCACAGCCCCAATAACACCACTCCCAGGGCCCTTCAGCTCCCCGGGAGCAGCCCCTGATGGGGTCTGCAGCACCAGAAGGACTCCAGTCCCCACCTCTAGCAAAGCACCGGCTCGTGTGCTTTGGCCTCATCCTGCTGGGCTCAGGCCCTGGCTGGAGCCAGGCAGCACTGTGCTGCCCCTGCAGGGGTCTGCAGTGCCAGGCAGCCCTGGGCTCCAGCACAGCCCAGCCCTGCCTCGGCTCTGCCATGAGGGGGAAGATTTACAGGCTGTCAGAGCTGGGGCCAGAGGTCAGCAGGGGTCAGAAAGTCCATTTGGGAGAGGTCACTGTCCACTTCTTTCAATCTAATGAAGCCATTATTGGTGAAAGCAGTCACTCTGCTGGCTGCTGCCTTGAAGCTGAGCAGGGCACAGCGACAGGCTCTGAAAGAACAGGAAGGAATCCCCTTCCCTTTTGCCTTTGCCATTCAACAGGCCCCCAAAACAAATACACCACCCAGAGGAATACGGCATGGGGACACCGCTGCTGGGGGAGGGCAGGCTGGGAGGTGAAGGGACGCTGCTTGGAAGTGCTGTGCTCAGGGGTGGGGCTGTGTCACCTGGGTGGAGAGCCACTGAGGATGGGGTAGAAACTGGGGGGTGCTGCGGAACTTGCTGCTGAGTTTAAATAGCTACAGGAAGGTGTCTCCAGGGGCTGCCAGTCCCTGCTGTCCATCGGGGAGGGGCTGGGCTGGGCAAGCTGGGACACGGTGAGGGATTGGTTTCTGAAGCATTCGTTTTGGAGGAAGCAAAGGGCTCATTCCTCACCACTTCATCCTCCTCTACCTCAAACCTCTGCCCACTTCCCATTCCATGACAAGGTCTGCCCGGGGATGCCATACCCAGGCAGTGTGGATGATGGCATTGTGGGGAGGCAAAGCCATTTCTGCTCTGCAAAACTTGGCCCCAGAGCTGGGGGCTTGTTCGGGTGCCTTTGATCCCCCACGAATGAGCTGAGGTCATTCAACCCCCAGAAATTTGTACTGTTCCTGAAGGACAGGAGTGAGACACCCAGGCAGCCAACTCTGCCCTCCCGAAGTCCCACGGCCGAGTGGGGAGGGAGAAGGGCTGGAAGAAAGGATGAGGAGGAGACAGGAGCGGAGCTGCACGGAAGGGGCTCCCCCAGGTCCTGGATTTTTTTCCTTCCGCCGCTTCCTTCTTTCCTGCGCCCCAAGTATCCAGCGAGCGAAGATTAAACGCAGCCGGCGGAGCTGGCTCCGGCTGGCCAGGAGAGGGCGCCAGAGGCACCCCGGTCCCGCAGCCACCGGGACGGTCCCGCCGCGGATTCCCCACACCGGAGCCTCGTCACGGGTGGGAGTGGGAATCCTGGGCTGTGCCCGGGAAGCACACAGCCGGAATTTGTTCTCCTGTTGTCGAGGAGCTGCTGGATGGCTTTGGGGACTTGAGTCAAGGCTGAGTAAGAGGCCACTGGAGTTTACTTCCCCCTCGCCCTTTCTACCCCCGTTAAAAGCAACGTGAAGAAGCGGTGGCACCGCGTGGGCGTCGTGAGAGGGTCACGGGCATCTCCTGCTCCACCTGTTCCCCGTGGGAGGCGGCAGAGACTTCCCAGTCTGGGGGACAGACTCGGTGGCAGTTCAGCTGCTTGCCTTGCCTTTGGGATGCCTTCATCATCCTGCTCTTCCTCCTCTTCTGTCCTAAGCACAGAATCGGGGGTGGGAGTCCGGCTGGGGCTGCTCGGCTCTGGGGGAGGGGACGACATGGAATGGGCAATGAGCGGGGGGCGTGCGGGGCAGGAGGAAGAGGAAGAGCAGGAGGAAGAAGGGCAAGAAGGTGAGGAGTAGGAAGGAAAGGGCAGGAGGAAAGGAATGGCAGTAGGAGGAAGGGCAAAAGAAGAAGGATGAAGAGAAGAAGAAGGAGGGAGAAGGGCAGAACGATGAGGAAGGGCAGGATGATGAGGAAGGGGAGGAAGCGTCAGCAGCCGCTCAGGACCCTGGACAGCGGCCGTGCTGTTCAGCACCCTGGACAGCGGCAGCGGCCCCGGGACTCGCACGGGGTTTCCCCACGCGGGGCTTCCCCGGCAGCCACGGTCTGAACCGGGGAGTCCTCACCAGGAGACACCGGGACCCCCCACCCCCCCGTGCCCAGCCACCCCACAGTGCACCCCCTCAACCCCAGCTCTACACGAGGGCACCGTGCGAGGCACATCCCGCGTGGGGCGGCCGCAGTCAGATTTCCCCCACCCGAGCTCTCCCTGTGGAAGGTGACGGGGGGCACGGCCGCTTCACCCCAATTTGAGGAGCGGGGGTCGCCCCCAGAGCCCGGGAGGGGCGGCGGGCGGCGCTGTGCCCCCACGGGCCGGGGCGGCAGCAGGGTATTGTCCGCCCGCCGGAAATGGAGCCGGGATGGTCACTCGCCCCTTTGTCCCCGCCCGGCCCGGGGGGCGCTGGGCCCCCGCCCCCGGCACCGCCGGCACGACCCAGGGGAGAACGGGCCCGCGGCTGCAGGGCCCGGGGGCGCACGGGCCCGGGGGTTCCAAGGTCCCAGGGGGGCACGCCCCGCTCACGGGACGGGGGATGGGGCTGGGGGCGCAGGAAGCCCCCCGATGTGCCGGAAAGCCGATCCCCGTACCCCCCACATCCCCCCCCTCGGTGCTTCAGCCCGGCCCGGGCCCGGGCCCTGTCCCCGCGCCGTGTCCCGGACCACGCTTCTCCTGCGGCTCCACTCGTGCCCGGGTGGGTGAGAGGCGCGGAGAAACGCCGTGGAAACTCCCCCGCAGCCCTCGGGGGTCCTCCCTCCTCCCCGCCCCCCCCCCCCCGGAGAGGACCACATCTTCCCTTGACAGGTGGCCTCGCCCCTGAGTACGGTGGGGGTCAACCCCCCCCCCCCCACCCCAAATCCCTCCCGGAATGTGTGGCTATTAGCGGGGGGGATGTGTGTGTGTTAATTAGGATCACGTGGGGGCGGGACGGCGGAGCGGGGCCCGGTGGGTCCCGGGGGGGGGGCGGGGGCTGTGCTATTGTCTGCGAGAATTTGGGAGCCTTTGAAAAAACCCTTCCCGCCCCCTCCCACCCCTATTGTTGGAGTGAAGATGGAGTCAAACCTTCCTCGGCTCCCTCCCGGCAGGGTCTAAGCTGGGGGATTTTTTTCCCCCCCTCTCTCTCTCCTTTTTTTTTGTTTTTTTCCCCTCTCTCTGGAAGGTTTTTTTCTTTTGTTTTGTTTTGCGAATTTTTTTCCCCTTTTTTTTTTTTTTTCCCCCCTTTTCTTTTTCCTCTTTTTTTTTTTTCTTTTTTCTTTTTCTTTTTTTTTTTTTTTTGGCTGGGCCGATACCCTCAAAGCTGGCCGAGGAGGAGGAGGGAGAAGGAGGCGGTAACAGCCACAACTCGGAATTTGCAAGCGAGTGTCGGGATGGGGTCTGTTTCCAACCAGCAGTTCGCAGGTTAAGTTATATTATTGTCGCAGCCCGCCTGGGCTCCGCGATTATTAATAACGGCAGCAGAGCGCAGCTGGGGGGCTCAGGAACCCTCCCCACCCTCCCCCCCCTTCCCTCATCCTTACCCCAGACCCCAGCCCACCCAGCCCCACCGCGTCCCAGCAGTGAGGCCGGGCCCGGCGTGTGCTGCCTGCTCCGCCGCAGCTCCTGGGGGGCTCAAGGGGAAGTTTAGTTTATTTTCCCACATCCCCCCCCGCTCCTTCCCCAGCTTCAGGATGAACGCAGAGGTTTGGGGCCGGTGGAGGCTGCTGGGGCTGTTTGGGAACGGGGGGGGTCCCCATGCAGCGGGGGGATGCTGAGAGCCGGGGAGAGACTTTCTGCAGCGTGGCTCGCTGGGGGCAGGGGGTTTCGGGTGGGGATTTTGGGGCAGCTTTTCCCTTTCCCCTGCTTTTTCTGTTTGTTTTGTTCGGGGGGTGTTTAGGGAGGGAGGTGCTGTTTGGTTTTAATTTGGGGGGGGCTGGTTTTGGGGGGGTTTGGTGATCGGAGTGCTTGGGGAATTTGGAGGGTTTGGGAGTTTTTCGTTTGTTTTGTGTTGTATTGTTTTGGTTTGTTGTTTGGTTTGGGTGATTTTTCGGGGGTTTTGGGGATTTTTTTCATGTTTTTGATGGGGGAGAACGAATTTCGTTCCCCCCACCCCACGCACCACCGGCAGGACCTGCCCTCATTTCCCCCCGCTCGCAGGGTGATTCCCAAGCACACGTGGAAGCAGAGCCGACGGCGCTGCTCGGGAGGGGTTGAGGTTTTGGGGAGTTGTTTTTGGGACCTTTTCTTTTGCCTTTTCCTTGAGGAAGCTTGAGCAGGATTTGGGGCTCCTGCTGCCCGGCTGGGGTGACGGGGACCCCTCAGTTCCCCCCAGCCCCTCGACTGAGCGGCTCTGCGGGTCTTTCCCCAGGTGCGAAGCCGGGCGAGGAGCCGGCCGGAGACTCCCCCAAGGCGGAGAACGAGCCCCAGCCGCTGCACGGCTCCGGCATCTGTAAGTGGTTCAACGTCCGCATGGGCTTCGGCTTCCTCTCCATGACCGCCAAGGGCGGCGCGACCCTGGACTCCCCTGTCGATGTCTTCGTGCACCAGGTAACGGGGCCGGAGCCTGCGCTGGGGCTGAGGGAAGAGGAGCAGCCCCTGGCACACTCCCCTTTGAGGGGATGCGAGGCGGGATGGGGGACCCTCACCGCGCCGCCTCCACGCCAGGTCCATGGTCCCTCACTGCATCCCGGCGGTGGCGGGATCTCCCCGGGCTCGTTTGCCCGATTGTGGCTGGTGGTGAAGGGGGAGGCAGAGGCCGGGGGCTCCCCTCCAGGGACCGACTCTGTAAACTGATCCCCGAGCGATTTAATTTTCTCATCATGGGTCCCCGGGGAGCCCCTTGGGGTTGGCTGCAGGGGAGCAGGTGCGAGCGACCTGGGGATGAACTGCGTTTCCCCCTTGGAACAGGGTCCTGGGAGTGCTGAGCCACGCAGGGAGGCAGGATCGGGCTGTCCCCAGCTGTGGCTCATCCCCTTGGCCGAGGCAGTCTCCACCCGGGCCCTTGCTTCGGCCGCGGCTGGCACAAAGGCGTGCGGGGGTCGCGTACGTGCCCCTGAGGATCCTGTGGGGTAGTGACAGCCTCGTGGTCCGGGTTTGACCTTCACACACCTTGCTGAAGGGGGAACCCCCACGCGTGTCGGTGATCCTGCGCCGAGGGAAGATGTGAATTGAGGCTTGGAACTGAGCCCCTCCCACAGCTGGTGGACCCCATTGAGGGGCTAGAGGGTACAAGTTTGGAGATGGTGCCCAGGTCGGGGCTGGGTGCTCGGAGGGAGATGTGGGGCTTGGCAGCGGCTCGTGTGGGTGGGGGCTGTATGAGAGCGTGGCATGTGGCCCCTTGCCCCGAGGAAGTGGCTGCCATCAGGGCTGGGGAGTGCAGTGCACAGGAGTGAAGGGGGAACGGTCACAGGCATCCCTGAAGCAAAGCCGAGCGAGTCTGGGTGCAGCTGGCAGCAATTGCACCGGATTTGGCCCGCGGCAGTGGGATGGTGCCGGCTCTGGGGAGCCTGCGGCCAACCTGGCTTCAGCAGCTGCTGTTTTCCCATGGACCCAAATCCCCCCAAGTTTGGATCCGTGTTTGAGTGGGGGTGCAGGACTGAGCCCCTGGGCTGTGTTCCTGGGGCTGGGGGCTCCAGCGAGTCTGCCACCCTCTGCCCACGAGGCAGTAGCTGCTCCAGGCAAGGCTGCAGCGATCTGGGAGGTGAATGATGACCCGGGGAGAAGCAAATCCTTTCTGCCTCAGCTGCAGCCTGTTAAAAGTGCCTCGGCAGGAGTTACCCTCCTGAGCCAAACCCACCAGCTGGGGTTGGAGTCGAGGGCTCCAAATCAGCTGGGAAAAGCGGGATCCTGGGGCTCTGGGAGAGCAAATGGGACTTTGCATCTCAATGTAGCACAGCGGGACCCAGCGCCCCTGGGGGGAAGCCTCCCGCCCTCCTTCCCTTCTCCTGGGGGTTTATTGCCCCCAGACAGTCTGGTTTCCTGATTGCTCTCGCTCACATTCCTGCAGGAAGAGAGAATTAGCTGGGGTGCCTCTGCCGGGAGCATCCCACCACCCACCCAGCTTCCCACTGCCCCCCATTTTCTGGGCTCCCATGTGCAGGGTTTGCTGCTTTTGGAGAGTGTTGGGGAGAAGTTGGCGATTTTGGGTAGCAAGAGGGCAGCACGAGTGGCTCTCACGGGCAGGCTGCTCCCAGTGCTCCTTGGCTTTGGGCTGATGCTGAGTTTTTCTCCTCAAGGCTGTGCTTTGCCTCCTGCTCTGCTGATCCTGGTGCTTCTTCCACCACAGAGCACCCCGGTACTGCCTCATCCCTCCCCCTTCAGAGAGGGACCAAATTGTGTTCCAAGCCCTGCCTTGCCCCTTTTGGGTGCTGTGTGGAGATCCAGGTCGTTCTGCTGATGCTTTCCCCACCCCAGCGTCCAGGCCCTTCTCAAGAGCTGGCACCAGCCCTGCTCCCCGGGGAGGGGGTCAGGCCTGGGAGGGCAAATGCCAGCGCTGGTTTGGGGAGGGGGGATGACACGCAGGACTCAGCCCCGCACCCCCAACCAACCACTGGGGGTTTAACACCCTAGAGCCCCCCACAACCCGCTTCTTCCCCTCCTCATTTACATATGTGAATGATGACCCACAGGAAGTAATTGTGGGAGAAAGAAGGGAATTGGCCTCTTTAGATCTATTAAATCACTTTATTACAGGAACCAGGTCTGAATGGCTCCTCTCTGCGGGGAGCGCGTCTCCATCTCCCTCTGCCTTTATCTGATCACAAAGAGATTAAAATCTCGGCAGGACAGGAGACTAACAGGGCTCCTCGGGGCTGCCTTTCCCTCGCATTGTGAGCTCAAAATGAGGCATTTGGGTTCAAATGCCTCCCCTGGCCACTGGAGATGGATTCATTTGGGGCCTGTGAGGAGACAGGGGGGATGAAGCACCAAGGACCAGAGCAAGTTGTCCCGAGGAGGAGAAGGGTTTGAGCAGCATCCATGAAGGGAGTGAGGTCTCGAGATGGCAGAAATCAGGCTGCTGCTGAACTCAAAGCTGCGGTGGTCCCATGGAGATGTGGCTCCTGGGCTCTGGGCACCACTTATGGGAGTGTGGGGCAGCAGGGAAAGGTGACCTGGGAAGGGCAGAGGAGAAAACCTGAGCGTGCCAGGGCCCCCGGGCTCGGTGCTGCTGGCTAGAGCAGGAGTGAGTGCAGCCCGGCAGTGTGGGGTTTGCAGCCCATCTCCACACTTGGACCCTCCAGTCCTGTCTGGGAGTAAAGAGGAAGGGGCTGCTCAGCCCTGGGGGACCACTGCCCAGCTCGGCTCTGCCTCCCCAAGTGTTTCTCTGAGCCAACAGGTCGAGATCTTTGATAGAGGTGATGGTAGAAGGGCTTTGGGGTTTGGTTCCTTGTGATTTTGGCAGGAGAGCTGCTGGGCACTGTGGCTGCTGCCACGGCCACAGGGAGCTGGGTCGCTGGCATCCTGGGGACACAGTTCTGACTGCCCTTGAGGCAACAGAAGGCTGTGCCCATGGTTAGACCTGCAGGAGCCAGGATGTGGCACTCCCCACCCGTGGCAGCGTGGGGCCAACACGGGAGGGACACTTTGATCCTACCTTGGTGCTCTGGGTGCTGTTATCCCCAGGAGACCCGTGGGGGTCAGGGGATGGTGGAGGGGATCTGTCCTGTCTTGGCTGAGGACTGGGCAGTGTGGAGGCACTTTGGCTGAGCTGGCCTGGGCTCTCTCCTGCCTGTGCTCTGCTGGGGCTGGAGCAAGCCAAGATGTGAGCCATGGACTGGGCTCTGAAACAAACCACCACGAGCTTGGAGGCAGCTCCAGGCCTGGCTGTGCAGGAGAGCAGAGGCAGGGACATGAGGGAGAATTGATCTGCTGGGGAGCAGGATCCGGCCAGCCCATGAGCCCCCTGATGCCTTTCCCCTGGCGTGGGGAGCAGGGCAGGGTCTGGCTGGGGGTGGGATTTGGTTTGTGCAGAGCTGGGATGGCAGCTCAGAGCAGCCTTTGGAGTTAGCCACTGTGTGGGCCTTGTGATGCTCACAGAGGCACAGCACACATTTGCTGTCCCCACTTTTCTGCTGTCTCCTGTGCACCACTCCTGGGTTTGCTCTCCAGGAGCCAGGCTCACCCCACGGCCCTGGCTGGGCACCCTGAGGTGCTGGTCTTGGGTTGCTTGCACGTCCTTGGGGAAGGGATGCCCTGGGGTAGAAACCTCTCTGCTCCTGGGGGTGGGGAGGAAGTAGTGGCATTTTTTTTTTGGGTTGTTTTTAAAGAGCTGCTGGAATAGAATCCTCTCACACTGCTTGTGCTCCTCTTCCTGGTGGTGAAGAGTGAAAGAGAGAGAGAGAGAGAGGCTTTATTCCACCCCTGGAACTCCCTCAAGACTCACACACACACACAAAAAAAGCCTCCTGTCTCTGTCTAAAGATTAACTGATGGCTGCAGGCTCATCCCTTCCCCCCAGCTCCCCCTCCCAGCCCCAGGCTGAGGGGCAGGGAGGGAAAACACCCTTCAATGGGCTCCCAGATAAAACGGCCCAAATGAATGGGAATCGCTCCTCTTACAGCCTGGGGAGGGCCGGGATGGAGTCGCTGTCTTGGCAAACTCCTCTCCCTGCCCCTTCCCCCTCCCCCCCTTCGTATTTTCCCTTTTTTCCCTAAGGATAGGTGGGATAGAGCTGGGATCACCAAGGGAAGGTGCTGCTGCTGCTGCTCCCATCCTGTCCTTGCTCTAGCGTGGGCTTGTGAAGCAAATAAACAGCCACTGGTCCTAATTAGCTGCTCCCTGAGAAGCCAGGGAGGCTTTGGCACCCTCAGGGTGGGGAAAAATCCAGCTGAAGGAGCTGGGAGGGTGGAGTGGGGGCAGGCAGCTGATGGATGAAACTCCTGTGGGTGCCCTTTGTTTTGGTTTTTTCCCCATAATTAATATCTAGCAATGAATGTTGCTGGTTCCTGGTGGAAAATGAGACACACCTGGGGTTACTCTGGCCAGAGAGTGACTTCATTTTGAGTTTTACTTGAATTGGGAATCAATCCTTGAGGATATTGTTCCAGATGAGAGAGGGAGGTGCTGGAAAGCCCTGCAGGTGCTCTGTTAAATCCCCTCTGCTCTCCTGGGTGCATCACCCTCTCTGTCTCTGCACCAGGCCCCTGGAGCTGGACCCTCTTTGCAAGCAGCAGCCACCAGCTGCTTGTGTGGAGCTGCAGGAAGGGCCCAGGAGGTGATTCCTGCTCCCAGCCATGCCCACGTGAGCCTGGAAACTGCAGCCCAATTCCCAGTGCCTGAGCTGCCACCACTGGGACAAGATTTATTGCCTGGGTTGGGGAGAGGGAAGGGCTTTGCTCAGAGCAGGATCCAGGCACTGGCTGTGAAGGCAAAGGGACATTTCCCTGCTGGCCTGGTGGGGAGCTGGGCTGGCCCTGGTGTCACTGCCCCATGTCGGTAGAGCCCCCAGCCCTGCCAAAATCCCCTTCGGGGCTGCTTGCCCTCGGGCAGTGTGCAGGTGAGGGAACAGGGCTCAGAGTTCCAGCGGGCTTGGGCTGCCCGAAATGCTCTGGGCACGGCCTGGCCACAGCCCTGGCACAGCCTGACGCTGCTGCTCGTCTTCCCGCAGCTGTGTCTTGCCGCAGCATCCCGACCTGGCTCCTTTCCCGAGGGATTTCAGTTCAAACCGCATCGCTCCGGCGAGGTGCAGCGGCTCCGCCCCAGGCCCCTCCGGACACAAAGCTGGTTTGATTGAGTGGCCAGGGCTGGCCGGGAATAAACGTCCCCTTGTGTCACGCTGGGGAGGCCACGGGGACAATGGTGACCCCGGGGCTGGCCGAGCCCCTCCAGAGCCTGGTGGGGTGGGGGTGAAGCAGATCCTGGTGGTTCGGGGAGCAGCAGCTGGATTTGGGGTGTTCCGTGGCGTGTCCCCTTGGGAGGGGAAGCAGAGGGATGGAGGGAGGGAGGAAGGCACCCATGTGCAGGTGGAGGAGGGGTGAGGGTAAGGGGCACCCAGTGCCAGGGGCTGTGGGCAGGGCTCAGCTGCTTCTGTGCTGCGTCTTTGTCTGTGGTGAATCACCGCGGAGCTGCCAGGGTGTGGGATGGGTGGGAAAGCAGAGGGGTGCCCGCCGTGGGGGTGCCCGCCGTGGGGGTGCCCAGGGAGGCTGCAGAGAGCTGGGTGAAGTGGCATCGGCTCTGCTTCGGCTCCTTGTCCCCCTAACGACGACAGCGAGGTCCTCGTGCTGGGCTGCGCTTTAGAGCAGTTTGGTTAGGAGGCTGGCAGCGCTTTGTGATCCTGAGCCCAGGGTCACCCTGCACACCCCCGCACCCAAACCTGACCCTTCGGCTCCACCGCGGGACCCAGCCCCCCAGCACCCTCCGGGCAAACCCCGGCTCGGCCGCGGCAGGCTGGCTGGGCGCAGGGCTGATGTGCGGAGGGGCTGCAGGGGGTCAGAGGGGCCGCGGCCATGCCTGCCACCCTTCCCCACCCCCCCGCCGTGGCCTGGAACTCCTGGAATTTGGGCAGCGGGAGCTTGGCCGCCGCCAGCCCTTTGTTCTCGCTGGCCGGTGGCTCCCGGCCCCGGCCCTCCCCTGCGCTCTCCCCCCACCCCGCCCCATCCCCAGCATCCCCGGCTCGCTCCGATCCCCCCCCTTCCTCTCTTTATTTTTTTGGGGAGGGAGGGGGTGTGGAGGCCTGGGAAGGCTCCGGCTTTGTGTGTGGTGTGGGACAGGGGCTCTGGGCCCCTTCCTTTCAGATGCAGGAGGTATGCAGCTAATTCAATGGGCTGCAGTTTGATTACCTATCTGATAACAGAGGAATGCCAGCAATGTGTGTGTTTTGGGAAGGGGGCAGGGGGGATGCGCAGGGACCACCGGCCACTCTGCAGCTCACATCAAAAGGCTGCGGGCGGGGGGAAGAGCTGGGGTGCCCTGGCAGCTGCCCCCCCTCCCCTTCCCCACTCCTTCCCTGGGGAGAGGGCGTTTCCTTTGGCCTTTTGGTGGAGGGGGAGCGGGGGGTGGTTGTCATCCTCGCTGGCTCCTGGAAAATAAATCGCTTCCCCCCTGTCATGTTGCAGCAGCTTCTGCCCCGGCCCTCCTCACCCTCAAAATGGGGGCGATGGGTGCTCGTGGGGGAGCTGGGCCCCTGGCACGGGAGGTGCAGAGCTTGGCTGACCGTGGGCGATGGTGCCAAGGCGTGGGCCGGGCTGGGGGCTGGGCAGCAGCCTGTACACTGAGGCACCCCTGCCACGGCCAGGCTTTGTCCCAGAGCTTGGAGATTCCTTGTCTGCAGTGTAAACACAGCTGGGGCTGTGAGCACCCCAGCAAGGATCTCTGCCTCCTGTGCCGTGGGGGGCTGCTCCCCGTGGGGGGCTGCTCCCCGTGGGGGGCTGCTCAGCTCTTCCTCGTCCCCCAGCCACCACAGCTGCTGCTGAGCCAGAGCAAATTCACCACCCACGGAGCCCCTGTCCCTCAGACTGCCTCACGTGGAGGGGTTTGAGGGCAGCACGCTGGGCACAAGGCAGGGCTGGTGGCCAGCCCCGGGCTGGTGGCCACCCTCAAGGTGTCAAAGCTGAGCCAGGCACATCCTGTGTTTGCTGGCAGCTGCAGTGCTCAGCACCCTTTTGGTGGTGCTCAGCACCCTTTTGGTGGTGCTCAGCACCCTTTTGGTGGTGCTCAGCACTGGGGGAAAGCCCAGCTAGGGCTGGGAAGCAGTGGCTGGCTGGCTGCTTGCCAGTGGTTAAGTGGTTATGGGATGGCCCAGATCAGCTCAGGATGGACAGAGGTTGCTGTGAGGCTCTCTCATGTCCTTGTTGTCATTGGGGACCTCATGGTTTGGCTCTCCCCTTCGGGAGCAGGAGCAGGTCAGAGAGGAAATGCTTCTGATGATCCCTGGGGTCCAGCTTGGATCTCCCCATCTCAGCAGGCAAGTGGAAGTGCACTAAGTGGCTGTGGGTGACTTGGCCCAGCCTGTGGGGCCTGTCCCACCCAGAGCTGTGTGCCCAGACACAGGAGAGGGGAGAAAGCAGCAGGAAAAGGGCCCTCAAGGGCTGTTCCTCAAGCTCTGCTGTGTTCCCACTTCCCCTGTGCACGGCACATCCTGCCAGCCCCCACCAACAAAACCCAGCAAACCCAAACAAAACAACCACTCCTGAAACCTCACGACTCCGTTTCCTCCCTCTCTGCTTTTCTGAGTCTTGGCAAGATCTGGGGTGGAAGAGGGGAGCCTCCATGCCTGCCCCTGCGGGAAGAATGAGAGGCAGAGCTCCACGTGCCGGGAGCTGCGCAGGCCATGAATGGGGGAGATGCTCCATTCATAAACGCGGCTCCCGCTGCAGCAGCGCAGGCGTCGGCGCCGGCTCTGCCGGGAATCCCCAGCCCGCTGGAGCTGCTCCTCCCCCTGCCAGCAAATCCTCCCCCTGAGCGCTCTGCTCATGCTCGTTTGGGCTCTGCTCATGGAGCTGAGAGAAAGCTCCGCTGGAATCGCTGCCTGGGCTCACCCCCTGGCAGAGCAGGAGGAGATGCTGGCACAGGGGGGCAAGAGGTGCACCACCCAGCTCAGCTCCTTCTGGACTTGTCCTGCTCAGATGGACAGAGCTTGTGCAAGTGGAGTGGATTTTTCCATCTGCTTCACAATCTCTCTTCCCCAGCCTGGGTCTTTCTGAACTCCCAGTTTGATTGTGTGGTGGTGGTCATAGCATGGACCTTAAAGATCATCCAGCTCCAACCCCCTGCCATGGGCAGGGACACCTCCACGCAGGGGATGTTGGCATCCCTTGTGCCACGGGAGGTGTTTGCAGGGCTGGGGTTGTTTAGTGCCTGTGGACACCCCAGCTCCACACTGACCTCCATCCTGTCCCTGTTCCCCCCTCCCAGAGCAAGCTTCACATGGAAGGCTTCCGCAGCCTGAAGGAGGGGGAAGCTGTGGAGTTCACCTTCAAGAAGTCCTCCAAAGGCTTGGAGTCCATCCGGGTGACCGGCCCCGGGGGGGTCTTCTGCATCGGCAGCGAGAGGAGACCCAAAGGCAAGAGCCTCCAGAAGCGCAGATCCAAAGGAGACAGGTGAGGGGGGCTGGGCTGGGCTGGGGCTGGGGCTCGGGGCTGGGCTGGGGCTGAGCTCTGCGGGCACCAGGAGCTGCCCAGCAGCCTGCCCATGGCATGGGGCTGGGGTCGGCAGCGACCCCTCCTCTGGGGAAGTGTCTTCCTTCAGGGGTTAATGAGTGGCAGATGCAGCTTGGTGGGGAAAGGGCAGAGATCAGGGACACCCCAGGGGGCTGCTCCCCTGCTCTGGGGGAGCTGTGCTGGGCAGGGCTACTTTTCTGGAAGAGAAACTCTTCCCTGTGGGAAGGAAATGGCTGGAGGTGGCCAGGTGTCCTGGCAGCATCTCCCACGGTGCCACTGGCAGCCCTGGGGCAAGACTCTGGCTAGCTCTTCATCCTCTCTCTCCTCTCCCATCGTCTCCATGCCGGCTGCCTGGGGATGCTTCATCCCAGCCTGCCCAGTGGATGCTTCCCTCCCCACCCAGCTGTTCCCACAGGCAGGTTTCTGGTTCAGTTGGGAAGGAAAAGGAAAGAGCCAAAGGGTTGTGGCCACCCCAGGTGGGTGCAGGGTTTAAAATGGAGCCAAGGCAGCTCCCTCTGCCCACATCACTGAGGTGTGGAGGTGAGACCTGGGGCATGAGTGCTGCAGACACAGCTGGGAGAGGAGCCTCGTTTGGGCTGTCCCTGCAGCCTTTCTCCTCGCACTCCTCCCACTGCCTGCTCAAGCTCTGCCGAGGGCTTCTGCTCCAGAGAGGGACACGGGTGCAGGGTCTGGAGACACAGGAGCCAGAACCGGGATGGAGCCCTGACTTTTGTCCTTAAGTGCCCCCCTGCATCCCTGACTTTGGTCCCCAAGTGCTCGGTTTGGCTGCAGAGGTTTGCTGCCATCTCCTGGGTGCCAGCAGCACCACGGAGCCAGAGCCAGGCTGGGGCTCCGAGGGACCCAAACCCAGTCACCACCTCAGCCCTCCTCAGCCCAGCTTTGGCTGCAGTGCCAGGTGGATCCCCCCAGGCCCCCATCCCACCTCATTTGATTTATCCTCCTTGCATCTTTCTCCTCCCCCCCACCCCTGCCCCCCTCCCGCAGATGCTACAACTGCGGCGGGCTGGACCACCACGCCAAGGAGTGCAAGCTGCCCCCACAGCCCAAGAAATGCCACTTCTGCCAGAGCATCAGCCACATGGTGGCCAACTGCCCGGCGAAAGCACAGCAGTCGCCCAGCTCGCAGGGCAAAGCTGCCTGCGGCCGAGAGGAGGAGGAGATGCACAGCTCCGCCCTGCTCCCGGAGCCCCGCGAATGAGGCAGGCTGCGGGGGGCCAGGGAGGGGCTCAAAAGGCTTTGGCAAGGCGAGGGGCAGCCGGGGGGGTGGGGGAGGGGGGAGGGGCGGGAGGAAGGAGGGCAAGGGGAAGGACTGGGGAGGGATGACGGCAATGCTAACAGCAGGGACCTGGTGTCCCTGCACAGATCTTTTCCCTCCCCTGCTCCCTTCCCAGCCCGGTTTGAACTGGGAGGGTTTGTCCCAAACCCAGCACCCAGCACATCTCTTCCAGCTGAGAAAACTAAACCCAACCATATTTGATTTCATTGTCACTCACCTAAGTGAAGCCAGGCAGTGGTGCCTCTGGGAGGAGGAGCAGAGAAACAGCAGCTCAGGGAGGAGCTCTCACAGCTCCTTGTTCTCCTGAGCTTCAAACAGGCCCTGGCACAGCTTGGATGGGCTGCAGAAGACCCTTCCCCATGCCTGCTCCACCCCTCTGCCCCAGGGAGAGAGGCCAAGGGGGGAAGGCTGGCTGCAGAGGGCTGGGGAGATGCCCATGGGGGGACCCTCTGCTCCTCACAGCTCCTTGCTGGAGGATCTGCAGTTTTTCCATGGTCACCCACTGCTGAAAGCAGCAGAGCTCGGACTTGGGCTCAGCCTGGGAGGATCTGGGGCGTCTCTCGGGGCTGGGCTCACACTTGCTGTCTGCTTGCTGGGTCTGGGGGAGATCAGGTCAAAAGAAACCCACTTTTGGGTTGGTTTTTTTGTCCCCTAAGCCTCCCCAGGTGCCAGCCCAAAGTGTTTTCTGCAGCCACCTCCTCCCCTCTGAGGCTTCTCCCTGCCTCCCAAACGTGGAGCTGGGCAGCAGGAGGGTTTCATGGAGCTCTTTGTTACACCTTGGGCAGCAGCCCTGGGGCAGAGCCAGCTCCCGGGGACGTTGCTGGCAACATCTCCCTGGGGAGCTGCACACGAAACCCACCCAGGGCTCAGGCAGCTCCAGCTGTGCCTCACCCCAGGCTGCCTGGCTCTGGAGCCAGCCTCCTGCCCCTGCTCCTCCTGCCCAGCCCAGGCTGCCCCCAAACCAAAGGCTGCTGGGCTGAGCCCTCCCAGGGGCAGAGCTAAGGGCTCCCCCCAGGGGGTTGGTGGCTGCTGTCCTCCTTCCCCAGCAGCCCCCCTCCAAGTCTTGCCTTTATTTATTGGCCCCAGAGGACAGGTTCCTGTCCCGGGGCAGCCATCCCCTGGCCGTGCTGAAGCCCAGACCAAGCGAAAGCTGCACTAGGACGTGCGTGAGTGACGTATCCTGGGGGTGTCTCTTGTCTTTGGGGTTAGGTGGGGGGGAGGGGGGAGGATTTTTTTTGGGGGGGGGGCTGTGGGTAGTTAATTTTTTTCTTTTATTCTTCTTTTTTTTTTTTTAATATAAATATTCTGTTCTTGTATTTTTGTATATTTTAATCTTTAAGGAAAGGAAAAGAGAGAAAGAAAAAGAGAGAAAGAAAAAGAAAGAAAGAAAGAAAGAAAAAGAAAGAAAGGGAAAATAGGAAAAGGAAAAAGAGAAAAAGGAAAAGGGAAAAAAAAAAAGAGAGAGAAAGGACATAATTCCTGCAACTTCTTCTCAGGTATTTGAGCAATCTCAGGGATAAGAATGCCTCTGGAGCCCAGTGCTGGACAGACAGGAGGGGTTTATGTGTTCCAGCAGCACAAAGATGTGACAAAGTTTGTACTGGAAGTGTAGCTCTCCCTCACTGCTGTTCCCTCGCAGGGCTGAGCTCCTCCAGCTTTTCACTGGGGGGTTGGGGGTGGGGGGTGGGGGTGGGGGTTTTTTTTTGGGCTGTATTTGGGATTTTGCTTTCTTTTTGACTGTATTTTAATAGAGTCTCTTTGCCCTCCCCTGTGGACTGGAGGAGGAATTTTGGCTCTGCAGATCCATGTGCAGGGATGGAGAAGCCAGGCAGTGCCATGGGGCAGGGAACCAGCTGCTAGAGCCTGTGTTGGCTCCCCAACTCCAGATTTCCTCCCAGCCCAGTGGCTTTTGAGGACTGTCCTCCATTTCTCTCTCCTGTTCACTCCCACAAATCCCCTTCCCACCATCCCAGTGGGAATGCTCCAGTCTGCCCCATGCCCAAGTCCTCCCATTGCCCAGGGGCTGGGATGTTGCACAGGCTCCCAGCAGGCTGCTGCTGTTTGGCTGGGGGGTGGAAAGCCAGAGGATGGGGGTCCCCAGCCCGTTCAGGGGGTCCCAGCAAAAGGTGACAGCAGTATGGGAGGCTCTTGGGAGCCTGAGGGCTTTCTTCAAACCCCTGCTCTAACCTGCCCTCAAGCAAAAAGCTACCTGAGACCTCCTGGGATAAAGGACCTGGTGCCAAGGTCGGATCCAAATCCCAGGGAGGTACAACTGCTCCATCTTCCTTCTCCTCCCTTCCTGGCTTTCCCCAGATTCTGGCTGACAACGGCCAGGGAAAACTCCTGGTCCCTGGTTCTGGGGCGCCAGGACTCTGCTTTGCAGCTTGGGGCTGGCTGGAGCCTTCCCAGGGAGGGTGTCCTGCCGTGCTGGTGGCTCAGGCCACGGGCAAGGCTTCTGCTGGTGTGTAGGTAGTGATAGGTTTAGCTGTAGAGCAGGGCTGGAGCAGGTGAGGGGCACCAACTCCGCTCTGCCTGCTGGGCACGGCTCTGCCTGCTGGGCACGGCTCTGCCTGCTGGGCACGGCTCTGCCCCCCCGGGCACGGCTCTGCCTGCTGGGCACGGCTCTGCCCCCCGGGCACGGCTCTGCCCCCCGGGCACGGCTCTGCCCCGGGCACGGCTCTGCCTGCTGGGCACGGCTCTGCCCCCCCGGGCACGGCTCTGCCCCGGGCACGCAGACGGAGAGCAGCTCCCCAGCTGCTCCCCTGCCCTGCTGCAGTAGTTTCAGTGGTGAGGTGGTGGTGCTCTGCTCGGGGGGGTGGGGGTGTGGAAGGACATCTTTAGTTCTTGACTAGCAATGGGATCTATAGAGAACTGCTTCAGGCTTTTGTCTGCACGGGGTAAATGCAATAGAGAGCTCCAGGGCTGTGTCCCCAAGCCGGGCCTGGGTCCCGCTGCTGCCTCGCAGGGGGGCTGATGGCCTTCCCCTGGCACCTCTGTTGTGCCAGGGAAACTGCTGCCCCCTCCCCTCCCCCTTCCCCCCCTAAATTCTTGTATCTGTCTTGGAAGAATCCTGTAGGACCTTTCCCACCCCCTCCCCATGTAATGGTTTGGTGACTTTTCTGCTAGCTGTCTCGTGTGTAAATAACCTCTGTAAAGCTTTCCACTTTCTCTCAGTGCTCTCCTTGATTATTGTTTACAAATGGAAGAGGAATAATAGTAAGAAAAATAGCCAAAGCATCTAGTAGGTTATGGACCAGGGAGGGAGGATCTCCTCTGTAGACTCTGCCTTGCAGCTGTGTGTGGGGATATGAGCTCTGGCACCGTCCCTGTCCTAGGCTACAGCAAACAGCAACCAGCTCAGAGAATCACTCAGGTTACCCCTGGGGCCGGCGTGCTGCTGGCCTCCAAGAGCACAGGGATTTGCTTTATCTGCAAAGGGAAGCCAGGCTGGAGAGGGTGGGATGGCTTCAGCCCCTCTCCTCACCGCGCTTCTCTCTCTGTCTTGACAATAATTAACTGGCTGCACCTCCCCCACCCTGCCCGGGCTCGGCTCGCAGGCGCTGGGCACTATGCATGGGGGCAGAGGGGGGAGGCAGAACACTCAGGGTCCTGCTCTAACCCAGGAGCGTTTGAATGTATGAGATAAAACTGTGTCCCTCGCCAGAGAGGGGAGGGAGTCTCCCCCGCTGTGAAAACCCTTTTGAGTCACAAGATTGTCCAGGAGGAGACAGAAGAATGTAATCCGTGTTTACTGCTAGCAACCAAAGCTTGTTTGTGTCAAACTCTGGAGTTTGCAGCGAGGGGGTGGGGGGGGAGGGGAGAATGGGGGTGGAGGGGGTGGGGGTCAGGCCTTACCCTGACTCCCAAAGAGATTCCCTGCTGGATTCCCTGCAGCGAGATCCCTTGCTGTAAGGTCCCCCCACACCTCACCCCTTCCTTTCACTGCTGAGTTTGGTTTTGTACCAAGTGTGGCAAAGGTGGTTGGTGGTTTTTATTTTTTTCTTTTCTGGAAAAAAAAAACTAATAAAGACCTTGGGCAATGGCTGCTGCTGCTCTGAGCCTGCTCTCCTTCCCCCCCGGGCTGGGGAAGCCTGCATCCAACCCGGGGCTGCCGGGGCAGAGGGGGAGGGAGGGCTGGGAGCTGGGGCACCCAAAGCTGCCTCGACTGGCAGCCCTGCCCCCCCGGCCACGCTGCCAGCCCCCCATGCCCCCCCTGCCTGCCCCCCATGCCCCCCCCGGCCACGCTGCCAGCCCCCCATGCCCCCCCTGCCAGCCCCCCATGCCCCCCCTGGCCATGCTGCCAGCCCCCCATGCCCCCCTGGCCACACTGCCAGCCCCCCATGCCCCCCCCGGCCACGCTGCCAGCCCCCCATGCCCCCCCGGCCATGCTGCCAGCCCCCCATGCCCCCCCTGCCTGCCCCCCATGCCCCCCCCGGCCACGCTGCCAGCCCCCCATGCCCCCCCTGCCTGCCCCCCATGCCCCCCCGGCCATGCTGCCAGCCCCCCATGCCCCCCCTGCCTGCCCCCCATGCCCCCCCGGCCACGCTGCCAGCCCCCCATGCCCCCCCTGCCTGCCCCCCATGCCCCCCCGGCCATGCTGCCAGCCCCCCATGCCCCCCCTGCCTGCCCCCCATACCCCCCGGCCACGCTGCCAGCCCCCCCCCCCCCATTCCCCCAGTCCCTCACGACCAACCCAGACCCGGCCTGGACACCCCAGTCCCACCAGGCTACCCCAACTCTGGCCCAGCCCTATCAGCCCCCAGCCCTCCCACGAGCGCCCAGGCTCCGCCTCCAGGCCAAGCCCGCTCCCCTCTCCGGCCTGCAGCCGCCCTGGCCCGGCCGCGCTCCTGCAGCCTCCCTCGCCCCGGAGCCGCCCCCCGGCCCCGCCGCGGCTGCCGCAGCCCCTCGGCCCCGCCCCCCGCGCACGCGCTCGGCCCCGCCCCGCGGCGCGGGCTGATGACGTCAGCGGAAGCGCACGTCACCCTCCGCGGGGGCTGAGGCGGCGGCGGGGCGGCTCGGCGGCTCCTCGGCCTTGGCGTGCGGGAGGTCTGCAGCCCCCGGGGCTCTTCCCCTCGCGGAGCCGGGCCGCGGCCCCGCCCGAGGGACGACGCCTAGGCTCCGCTGTCCGCTTCCCGTCCGCCCCGTGGGCTGCGGAGAGCCTGCCGAGAGGCTGCCTCGCCCAGAGGCTGGTCCGGGTGCCTTCCTCCTCACTTCTCTTGCACCTCTGCTGGGTACCGTTGGTGAGTGTCGGCCCGGCTGTCGGGGGGGAGAATGCCCCTCACGGGGAGCGGCCGGAGGGGGCTAAACTCTCGCGGCTGCAGCCTGTCCGCTGGGCAGGAGCGAGTCCTGGCTTCTCCGGTGCCCAGTCCCTGCCTGACTGACGTGAGGCTTCCTGGTGAAGCGCCTTCTTTAAGGCGGAAGCGTGCATTCGAGTGTAAAAGCCTGCTTGCTGTCAGCAGCCGAAGGTGGCTTTGGGGAGGGACCTGATTCCAGCCTGAGCTGCTCAAGGGGGGGGTTAAGAGCTTTAGGAACAGAACCAGAGGCTCAGCAGTTCCTTGCCTTCATGTTTTGTGGTTGCATCTGTGGCTTGCCAGCCCTTCCCTGAGGGGACAGGCAAGAAAATTAATGCCATCAATGAGTGGAATTTGAACCTGGTTTGACCCCTGAATGGGCACTGGGTGGTTGGATCTGGACTGTTGCCCCCACAGCTTCCCTCCATTGCTGCTTTGTCCATGTCTTGGGGCTCTGAGCTGAGAGAGCTGAAGGTTAAGGTGGAGTTTCAGCAAGCTCGTGGTAGCTCAAAGCAGGTCTTGGCATTGGATGTGCAGCTAGAGAGGTAAAACTCCAATGGCTTTATAGCTCTGGGGGCTTAAGTCCTCTGGTTGTGGAGGAAAAAGGAGGCTCAGTCGTGCCACAAGTGCAGGGCAGGTGGTGGTGGAGGTGATTGCTTCATTTGAAGGGTATCCAAGAGCTCCAACACAAGAACAGTGAAGGACACTTTGTGCTGCTGCCACCCTGGGACTCAGCTGGTGGGAGCCCACCTGTGGGTCTGTGCTCCCCCAGCAGCCAATCTGGCTGGAAAGCACAGCAGAGTTTCCCTTGCTACCAGCTGGGGCAGGACCCACTGCTGCCACACAGCTGGAACATTCCAGAGCTCGTTTCTCAGCCTCCCTGGTGTCTGCATCTCACAGGTGATTGAAAAGGGCTCCAGAGCAGCTACTCAAAGCCTCCTTTCCCCAAGCTGATGGGTTTGTGGTGGTGCTTTGGGTTTGGACAGAACCTCCTGTACCTCTAACCCCTTTGTTTTCATCCTCCTGTTGCCAAAGAGCTGTGGGGGAGAGATGTCGTGGATCAGAGAGGGCGAGCTGACCATCCTAGAGAGGTTTTGTGCCAACATCATTAAGGTAAGGAAGGAGTTTGGCTGCCTGGGTGCAGAGCTGGCAGGTCCCTCAGGGCTGGGAGTGGCTGCTCAGCTCCAGAGAGGTCATGGTGCTGGCAGGGGGTGCTTGCTAATGCTGGCACTTGGGTGCACATCCCCAGACTGCAGCCAAGGATGGAAAATTACTTCAGCTGAGTCTTGCAAATGAGAGAGGAGGCTGTGGGCAGCACTTGCCAGTGATGAGCTTGCACTCCCAGCCTCCCCTGCTTTGTGCCCTTGCTGATGAGAGCAGGGCGTGGGAAGGAGGCAGGGAAGCAAACTGGTGGTGCTGTGAGGCTGAGAGGTGCAGCTGAGGTTCTGCTGAGTAACAGCACAGCAGCTGCAGGGAGCTTCTGGCCTTGCTCAGGCTGCTGCCCTCCCTGCAGGATCTCTGCAGACCTGGTGAGGTCAGTGGAAAGCAATCCTCCTCTCAAAGGTGGGGAAGGCTCATGACCTCCTTTCTTTCCTTGTTGGCTGTGGCTGGGAAAATGCTCTTGAGCTCTGGGATCCAAAACGCTGCACAGGTCCAGCAGGGTGGAGCCTGTGCCCTGCCTGTGGCTGCAGGGGGCTGGCTGTGGCAGTGCTGCTGTCTCCTGAGTGCTGCAGTTCTCTGTCACGATAGGAACAGGGAGGGTAAAGCTGCTTTTCAGTGCAGGCTTTTACTTGTCTGCCTTTTAGAGAGCCTCAACTGGGCCTAACAGAGAGGCAATCAGCATCTGGCCCTTCCCAGCTCCAGGCTTGAAGCTGGGGGCTGGCTGCTACACCCCTACAGGTGCTGCCACCAGGAGCAGAGGGACTAAGCTCTCTGTGGTGCAAGATGCTGGCTGCTCACTTTCTGGTCTGTTCTTTCTCCTTCCCTGGGCTGTTGTCTCCCTGTCTCCTGTCTCTCCTCTCCCCCAGGCAGGCCCAATGCCCAAGCACGTTGCCTTCATCATGGATGGCAACCGCCGCTACGCCCAGAAGTGCCACGTGGAGAGGCAGCAGGGGCACTCCCAGGGCTTTGATAAGCTGGCACAGGTGAGAAAGGGGTCTGTGGCTTGATGGTGTGTGTTGAAAGGTTGAGCCACAGCCACCAGATGACTTTTTACTGCTTAGCTGCTGTGTTGTGTTGCTTTCCTTCACTGGAGTCAGGCTTGTGCCTGGAGCTGGGGTTGCTCATCGAGGTTCTGAGCTGCAGCTCCTCTCTCTCTGTGCTCTGGCTGGCTCTGGAGTCTGCTTCTCTGAGTTCTGTTTTCCACTCTGGTTGGGTTTGTTTTGCAGACCCTCAGGTGGTGTCTGAACCTGGGCATCAGGGAGGTGACTGTCTATGCCTTCAGCATTGAGAACTTCAAACGTTCCCAGGAGGAGGTGGATGGGCTGATGGATCTGGCGAGGCAGAAGTTCAGCCGCCTGCTGGAGGAGCAGTAAGAACCCTCTGAGGGGTGTCCCACAGGGTGGAAAGGAAGCAGAGCATGACTAAAAGGTGTTGCAGGGATGTTAGAAGTTGTGAAAAGGGATTAAAGGAGGGAAATGGTTCTCCAGCTAAAGATTTGGGTTGAGGAGCTCTGCACATCCCATCCCAGTAAGCAGCTCCTGAGCACAGACAGTGCCCCTGCACACCAGATTTGTGTCACTGTGCCACAGCCTTTGCCAAGCAGCTGGGGCAGGACAGCTTTTGGAGGAGCACAGCACCATTGGAAACTCCTGCAGGGCACTGAAGTGCTTGGTGGATGTTCTGCTGGAGTGCCAAAGCCTTGCCTTGACTCCTTGCTGGAGCAGGCGTGGATGATTTCCTGCCTTGTGACGTTCACTCCCCTGCCCCCAGCCCACCTTGCCTGACAGCAGCAAGCAGCTGTGCTGCTCTGTGGGTGACCACTCATTTGTGATCAATTACAGATGCCCAGTGGTGCTTTGGTGGGTGCTGGGCAGAGAGAGCACAGCAGAGTGCAGGGTCCTGACTCTTGTCTCTGGCTGTAGGGAGAACCTGAAGAAGCACGGAGTGTGCATCCGTGTCCTGGGGGACCTGCCCCTGCTGCCCCTGGACATCCAGGAGCTGATTGCCCAAGCTGTGCTGGCCACCAGGAACTACAACAAGTAAGGAGCACAGTTTGAAGGAGCTGATACCTCACATCTTCCTCTTCTACTTGAAGACTGAGTCTTGGCAGATCTTCTCCACCCCTTTTAACTTCTTTGTCCTGCAAGCCCAAACACTGCCCCTGGGCTCAGCCCTGCTGAGGGCACACCTTGGGTGCTGGGGGCAGGTCTGGGGACATCACTTCCAGAAGGACACTGAGGGGATGGACAAGGAAGCTGGGGAAGGGTCTGGAGAACAGGGCTGGGGAGGAGGAGCTGAGGTTGGTTTAGTCTGGAGAAAGGAGGCTGAGGGGAGACCTACACCTCCCTGAGAGGAGGCTGCAGCCAGCTGGGGTTGGTCTCTTTCTCCTTGTAACAAGTGATAGAATGAGAGGGAATGGCCTCAAGTTGCACTGAGGGAGGTTTAGGTTGGATATTAGAAGAGACTTCTTCCCTGGAAGGGTTCTCCAAGCCTGGCCCAGGCTGCCCTTGGAGGAGGCTGAATCCCCATCCCTGAAGGTGTTGGCTGCTGGGTGTTTAGCCCCAGCCTTGGCAGAGCCAGAGAGTGCTTGGGCTCAATGATCTGAAAGGGCTTTTCCATGCTCCCAGCTGTTGTAGATGTTCTCTCTGTCACCTCCTGGACCTTCCTTGTGTTGGCACTCCACATTTCCCCCTCTTTCCAGATGCTTTCTGAATGTCTGCTTCGCTTACACCTCGAGACACGAGATCAGCAACGCCGTCAGGGAGATGGCCTGGGGGGTGGAGCAAGGCCTGCTGGAACCCAGGTAACTCCTGGCCCAGGGTGCTGAGAGCTTCCCACCTACACTTTCATTAACCACCTCTCAGAAGCCAAGTGGCTTTTAAGCAGAGCTCATGAAACCAGTGTGACTGGAAGGAATGACTTGAAAGTTACTGCTGCGCTGTTTGGGTTTTATTGCTTGGGTTGCTGTGGCGACAGAAACACAACCAAGAGAGAGGAGGAATTGGGTCTGTGGCTCAAGTGAGTCTGAATGGGAGGGCAGAGTTCTGTGCCACAACAATTGGCTGCTGGGCTGGCAGACTTTAGCTATGAGGTCAAACAAACAGATGAATCATGACTGCTGAGCTGTTTCTCCACCCTGGAGGAGATGGAGGAGTTAGAACTTTGCTCTCTGCTCCAGATGGAAGTCCTCCCACTCTGCTTCCACCACTGTATTGGGTTTCAAAGAGCATGGAGGGGGTGGGGGGAGTGCTCTGGGGGTGAAGGAGCATTAGAGCTGGCCTGGGGAGCAGTGGCCATCAGGAGTGGGGTGATGCCTGGCTGTGGCACTGCTCCACCGCTCGGGCTGCAGCCGCAGCCCCTCAGTCACTGCCATCCTGTGCTGGGTGAGGGCAGGGATCTCACTCAGCTGCCTCTGTCCCCTCAGTGACGTGTCAGAAGCGCTGCTGGATCAGTGTCTGTACACCAGCAACTCCCCTGACCCTGACCTGCTGATCAGGACCTCTGGAGAGGTTCGCCTGAGTGATTTCTTGCTCTGGCAGGTAAAGACTTTGCTTCCTCCTGGAAATGCTCCCTTGTGCCCCAGTGCTCTGCTTGCTCCAGCTGTGAGCCAGCACAGGGCTCTCACCCTCACTGTGCTAGGGATTAGCTAACTTCTTGGATGGATTCATGGAGTGCTGGAGCACCTCTGAGGAGTGTTGCCTGCAGCTGTGTGATTGCCTTAAACACCTTGCAGCACAAGTCTGAGATGGTATCAGCCTGGAAGCACTGAGTGGAAATGGCAGCTTGGTCTGACAGCAGACAAGGGATCCTGAGCTGCTCCTCCTTGTGCTCCTCCTCCCACACTTAGATGGTTCCTCATTTGCTTGGTAAACTCCTGGCTTTGCCTCACTTAGTGTTTCCTGGGATGAGGAAGTCCCAGGAAGGATTTCTAGACTCCTGGGGGAGATGTTTGTCACCTGTCAGCTGGAGGTGTGACCTTACAGCCTCCATGGCAGGGATGTGCCTGACTGGGCCCAGACCATCAGAGTGAAACAAGAGCCCCACAACAAGGTTGTGAGGATGGTGAAGCCAGCTTGGTGTGGCTGGGCTGAGAAACTCAACCCCAGCAGGCTCTCCATGCACAGAGTGCAGATATTTGCAGTTTCAGCATCCAGAGCTGCTTCCAGTTCCCAGTTACACAGTTTGGAGCCAAACCCCACATCAAATGCACCTGCTCCAAGTGCCTCCACTGGTGAGCTGACAGAAGCTGTCTGCTGCCTTCTAAGGCTCTTCCCTCTCCTCCCTGGGTTTTTGGGCACACCTCCACCCTGGATGGGTGTCAATGCCATGAACTAACCTTTTGCTTGCTCCTCTTGGTGGTAGCCCTGCCAGAGGTGCCTTGGAGCTTGTCAGTGCTGAGTGTGTCTGGTTGGCAGGGTGCCCCTCTGCCATGCCATGGATGGCAGCAGAGGAGGATGTGTGCTCGTGCTGCTGCTGTGCCAGCTCACACCCCACAGCTCCAGAGCTTGTGTGTCCTGACAGCCCCCAGATGGGAGGAAATTTGGCTTCAGGATCACTCTCTGACTTCAAAGAATGTGCCCTTTGGAACAGGCTGCCCAGGGAGGCTGTGGCTGTCCCCTCCCTGGAGGTGCTCAAGGCCAGGCTGGATGAGGCCTTCAGACCCTGGGCTGGTGGGAGGGGGTCCCCATGGCAGGGGCTTGGAACTGGATGATTTTTAAGGTCCCTTCCAACCCAACCCATTCTATGAGCTCTTGGTGAGCTGGTGAGAGCAAAACCAACCCTCCCAACCCAAACCCCTCTGGGATTCTGTGACACTAAGCTTTTCTGTAGCCCTGGAGCTGCCCAGAGAGGCTGTGGAGTCTCCTTCTCTGGAGAGATTCCAGACCCACCTGGATGTGTTCCTGTGTGCCCTGCCCTGGGTGACCCTGCTCTGGCAGGGGGGTTGGCCTGGATGATCTCTGGAGGTCTCTTCCAACCCTACCACTCTGTGGCTCTGTGAGTTTTGAGAGTCATTCAGAGTCTTTTTAAGTTAGATTTTGGGGTGGTGGTCCCAGGAACACATTGAGCCAAAACTCTGAGGAACCTGAGGGCAGAACTAGGCTTTCAGTGGAAGTCTGCACCTTGCAGCTCCAGGGTAGCTTCAGTGCACCACAGCTCTTCAGAGTCATTCAGCACTTGAAATGCCAGGAGTGGGCAGCAAGGGGTGGCAGGAGATGTCATTTGATGAATGCCTGAAATGTCATCTCCTGATCCTCACTTCCTCCCTTACTCCCTTAACTCAGCCCTGGGTAGCCCAGTGTTGCTGGTTTAGTTTTGTTGGAAGTCTGTGATGCTTAAGCTGTTAAAATACCTCTGTGAAGACCAACACAGCCCTGGGCAGAATTCTGCTGTGCCTTTGCAGGAGGCTGAGTGGTGTCCCAGCATGAAAAGCTGATTGGAAAGCCTCTGCCTTGTGTCACTTCAAACTCCCCTGGCTGGTACTGATTTCACTGAATCCCAGAAGGCCAGGTTGGGAGGGACCCCAAGGGTCATCTGGTCCAACCTCCATGTTAAGCAGAATCCTCAAACACAGCCTTGGTAAAGCCTCTGTGGGCAAACCAGCAGAGGTTTGATCAGCAGAGCTGCTCTTGGTGACCTGTGCCTCACGGGGTGCTTACACCTTTGGTGCTCTTCTGTCTGCAGACATCCCACTCCTGCCTGGTGTTTCAGTCAGTCTTGTGGCCAGAATACTCCTTTTGGAACTTGTGTGAGGCCATCCTTCGGTTCCAGATGAACTACAGTGCCCTGCAGGTAAGGGAGCCCCAGGGGATGGAAGGCTCAGCTCTCTCCTTCAGCCTGACCTCACAGCAGAGGTTCTCCAACCCTCCGATCATCCCTGTGGCCCTCCCCTGGCTCCGGCAGGTCTGTGATGAGGTGAGCTGAAAGGCCTGGAAAGTGCTAATGCTCTCCTGCTTTTCCCTCCAGAAGGCCAGAGACTCCTACATGGAGGAGAGGAGGCGACAGCAGATGGAAAGGGACCAGGCCTACGTGGCACAGAAGCTGCAGCAGGAAGGGTTCGCGTCCCAGGGAGACTCTCAGCGCTGCCGGACGCTGCTGCAGAAGTGCAGAGCCATGAGGGAGCAGAGGATCCAGGGCTTCCTGCAGGCTCTGGAGCACAAGAGAGTGGACTTCTTCGAGAGGTTGTGTCCAGTGTCTGCGTGACACAGGTGCTGGGTGGCTCCCGGGAAGACAGGGACCAGCTGCTGCCCAGAGCGGTTCCCTCGGGGTGGCGCCGCTGCGGGTGTCCCCGGGGCCCCTGCGGGTGTCCCCAGGGCAGGAGCAGAGCACTGTGACCCTCCCCAGGCCTGTGGGTGCTGCTGGGCAGGGTGATGCCGTCCTGTCTTACCTGCCTGCCCCCATGATGGAGAAGGCACACAGCCCACCACAGCTCTGCTGCTTGGCCCTCCACAGCCCTGCCTCTTTGGACTAAAAGGAGCCCCCAGTTCTGTTTGACTTCTTGTGAGCTGGCCCAGGCAAACCAGTTCAGCCCTGTTCAATCAGACTGGGCTGGGATTCTTTCCATGGCTTCACAGCAGTGGATCTCCTGCTGAGATTTTTCTCTGCTACCCCTGAAGTGGAGCCTTGCTTTCTGTAGGCAGAGGATCATTGCTGCTGTGGAAGGCAGCCCTGTGCCAAGCAGGGGCAGAGAGATTCCCCACACCAGGATGGCATCTTGTCTTCTCCCTGCCTGGCTCTGCTGGCTTTCGTCTGTCTGCTCTTGGCTCCCCAGGAGCTAAAGCAAGGTGTTGGCAGCCTGGCTGGCCAAGAGAACAAAGATCCTCCAGAGCTTCCCCAGCCCTACAACCCCTCCTGAGCAGTGCACGTGGGGGAAAAACCTCCAATGCTGGTGCTGGAACAAACTGTGCCTAGGAAAGGCTGTGAGCGGGCAAGGAGAAAGGATTGGTTGGGAATTAGCTTGGTGGTTTAGAAAGGAAAAAGAAATGAGCTCAACCTAGGTGCTGGACAGGGTAAGCTGAATCCCTGAGAGCTATGACCTAACATCCTGTTTCCAGGGAACGAGGGGGAGCCCAGATGAGGAATACAGTAGCCAAACCCAACCTGTGAGCCCAGCCAAGAGGCTTTGGAAAGGCCCTTGAGCTGCCTGTGCTGGGAGTGGCTGCAGCAGCTGTGGGGTGGTGTTTGTTCTCACTTCTCCAGCAGGCAGGCAGGGAGGGAGGGAGGGAGGACTGAGCCCCATTCCAAGATTCTGTCCCCATGGTCAAAAGCAGAGGAGATGTCTGGCTTCTTGTTTCTGATGCACACAGAGGTGCAGCAGGGGCAGCTTTGGCTGCCTCTGGAGGGTTCCTGTTTACCTCCAGGTGAAAACTATAGAAAACAGACTTGGGAAGTGCTTCACACTCAGCTCTTTGAAGGTGATGGTGAGGAGGAGACCTCCACTGTCAAAGGGTGAATAAAGCATGCTGGTAGCAAAGTCACCTGGAAAATCAGAGAACCCTTTGAAAGTGCAGAGAGATTCTTGTTCTCAAGGTGTGGTGAGGTTGCCTTCCAGATCTGCTGCCCCATCCCTCAGCCTCTGCCAGGCTCTCCCAATTGCTTCCACCTGACAGGAATCAGAGGAGGAGGCTGTGTGCTGTGCTTTTTTGCACTCAGTGTGAGCAGTTTGCTGCCTCCAGGCTTGGCTGACCAAGACTCCATGCATGTCCCTCCTCTTAGGAAGTAGCTTGGATAAAGTCATGCCTGGGGGCTGGGAATTATTCATTTTGCTGCATTTGCCTTTCTTGGGCTTCACATTTCAGGAAGCTGCCTGTGGAAATAGTTTATTCTCCATGCATCACAGAATGGTAGGGGCTGGAGGCAACCTCTGGAGACCGAGTCCAACCCCTCTACTGCAGCAGGGTCACCCACAGCAGGTTGCCCAGGATCATAGGATCACAAAATTGTGTCAGGGTTGGAAGGGATCCCAAGGCTCAGCCGGTTCCAACCCCACTGCCATGGACACCTCACACTACAGCAGGTTGCCCAGAGCCACATCCAGCCTGGCCTTAAAAGCCTCCAGGGCTGAGGCTGCCACCACCTCCCTGGGCAGCCTGTGCCAGGCTCTCACCACCCTCCTGGGGAAGAACTTCTTCCTCACAGCCAATCTGAACCATGCAGGTGGGTTTGGAATCTCCCCAGAGAAAGAGACTCCACAACCTCTCTGGCAGGTGAGACCTGAGGTTACCTGAGGGGGTGAGCTGTGCTCCTGGGGGGTGGTCCCTGGACAGGGTCCCACTGAAGGGTCCATGCTAGGGGCAGAGGGAGGTGTCTGTAGGGAACAAACAGCTCGTGGCCATCCAGGTGTGAGGAGCTCCTGCGGGGAGCAGCCCAGCTCTGCAGCTGCCTGGGTGCAGGTAATGTCTCCATCTGGCTTTTTTTGGTGTCATTTCCTTGCACTTTGGGGTTGTTTGGGTTTGGGTTTTTTTTCTGGGGGGGGGGGGGGGGGTTGGCTTTATTCTTGTCCCCATCTCTCCTGTTCTCCCCTTCCCCTCCAACTCGCCTCTCTCCCGTGTTTGCCGGGGGCAAACAAAAACCTCCTCCTGCTTCTCCCAGCCCCGCAGCTCCCCCGGGCTCCCCCAGCCCTGCGCTGTGCTATGGGGGGGGCGGCGGCTGCCCTCCTGGGTGCTGAACGAACAGCTCCGCTCACCTGTGGGCTGCACCGCGGGGGGGGTGCGGGGGGGAGGGTCCTTTTCATACATATCTATTTATTTAATCCTTTTCTCCATGTTTTCATTACCTGCCCCCCCTCCCCCCCCCGCCCCCAGCCCCATTTCCCCTCCGTGTTTCCCGCCCGCGGGAAGGCGGCGGGAGGGAGGGAGGGGTTGGGGGGGGGGAGGGAGCGCGGAGGGGAGCGGGGGGCGGGGGGGGGCGCTGTGGGCACGAGGCCCAGCTGCGCGCGCGCCACCTCCTCCGCGCGCCCCCCTCCCATCCCCTCGCGCTCCCTCCCCGGCTGGCCCCACCCCACGTGACCCCGGCGGGCCAATGGGCGAGCGGGGCGGTGGGGATCCGGCTGGAACCGGTTGGGCCGCGTCCGGCTCTATATAAAACTTTATAAACAGCCGATTCAAATTAGTGGGGTCGGGAGCCCAGGGAGCAGCCGGCAGGGCAGCCCCCGCGCGCCGCGCCGCCCCTCCCCGCGCGGCCGCCTCCGCTCCGCTCCTTCCCTCCGCTCCTTCCCTCCGCCCCTTCCCTCCGCCTTTGGCGTTTATTTATTATTTCCTCTTTATTTTAACTCCCCCTCCCTTCCCCCTTTTTCCCCTTCCCCCTTCACTCCCTCCCTTCCCCCCTCCGCTGCTCGCCGCCGCCTCCGCCGCCCCGGACCGAGCGCTCCCGGCTCTCCCCCTCGCCCTCCCCCTTTTTTTTCTCCCTCCGCCTTCTCCCTCCGCCCCCTCGCGCCGCCCAGCCGAGCTCCTCTCTGCCTCGCACACACAAAACACGCCCGCACGGAGCCATGCCGAAGAGAAAGGTACGTGGCGCGGGGCCGGGGCCGGCGGGAGGGGGCCGAGCCTGCCGCCCCGCTCCGCCGTGGGGCCGAGCGCCCCCGCTGCCCCCCCCGAGCCTCATCGCCGGTGGAAGGGTGGGGGGGGGGCGGGACCAGGCGCTCATTCTCTCTCCCCCCCTTCCTCCCTCCCCGTTCGGGGCGGTAACGGCTGTGAGGCCCCAGCGGGGGTGGGGGCGGGGCGGCGGCGGCGCGGGGACCGTTACCGGGGGGGCTAACGGAGGGGGGGGGAGGGGGAGGGGAGGAGCAGGGGCGGGGGGAGAGCAGCGGTGCGCGGCGCCGGTCCGATCCGGCTGGTTTTGGCGGGAGGTCGGGGTGAGGAGAGGAGGAGGATGGGGGGTGGGGGGAGGGGAGCGCCGGTGGGGCGGGAAAGGGCGGGAAGCGGCCGCGCGCCTGGCGCCCGGGAGGCTTTGCCGCCAAAACCGCCGCCCCGCGCGGGCAGCCGTGGGCGGGAGCGAGGCCTCCGCGGAGGGGCAGCGCCGCCCCCCGCCCCCGCCGGGCCCCCCCCGCCCCCGCCGGGCCCCCCCGCCGGGCCCCCCTCCTCACCCCGGGGGAGGCGGCGGCTGCCCCCGCCCCGCCCCGGGGATCCCGCGGGGGAGGGAGCCCGCCGCTGCCTCCCGCTCCTCCCCGCATCTCGGCGGCCTGCGGAGCGCCCGGGGGCGGCTGGGGGGCTCCTGGCCGCCTGGGGCCTGGGGCAGGCCCGGACCCCCCCGGGGGCGGGCTGGGAACGGTTCCTGCGTGGGCCGCGGGCGATGAACGCTGAGGGTGGGGGCGAGGGCTGCGCCTGGCTGCCCTTAGCGCCCTGGGACAACTTGTGTGTCACCTCCTAGGCTGAAGGAGATACCAAGGGCGAGAAGGCCAAAGTTAAGGATGAGGTAAGGAGCTCAGTAGTCAGAGAAAGTTTGATCCTGAAGTGTGGATGCTGGGAGAGGAGATTCAGCTTCATTGGAAGCACAGGGACTGGGCAGCAGGCTAAGGCTTGGGCTTGGCTGGTGGTGGCTTTGCAAAGGCTTTTAACCTTAATTGGGAGAAGCCAACGGAATTATTGTTAGCTCTTAGCAGTGCCTTAGGTGGGACAGCCCTCTGCTGCTTGAGAAACAGGGCAGGGGGGAAGGGAGCTAAAAGCCTGGGGGGGTTGCTGCTTTGAAAGGAGAATTTCCCAAGAAGGGGGGGGGGGGGTGGAACTGAAAACTGGGATTTTACTGCTTTGAGCTGGGAGTTGCTTTGTGCATATTGGGGAGCTCATTTCCCATCACACTAAATTCAGTTCTCTCTCCTCTCTTGAACAGCCACAGCGGAGGTCAGCGAGGTTATCTGCTGTGAGTATTCTCTTGCTGAGCAGAGGTGACACAGCCCTTGATAGCTCTTGAGCTTGAGCAGCTGTAAGGATGGAAAGTTCCTGCCTTGCTGTGTGGTTCTTGGAGGGTGGGGGGATAACTGACAGATGAGTGCTTCAGTTCCAGCTCTTGTGGCTGCCTTTCCTAAAGCAGTTCACTGGCTGGCTGTGTGCATGGCATGAGATGGTTGGAATAACACAGGGTTGGGGTTCTTTTGTCTCACAGAAGCCTGCTCCTCCCAAGCCAGAGCCTAAACCTAAAAAGGCAGCTCCAAAGGTGAGTGGTTGTGTCAGCCAGAGGTGGATGGGTGGTGGGCTTTAGATTTGTCCTGTCACAGGATCAGGGAATGGTTTGGATTGGAAGGGGACTTAAAGCTCATCCAGTTCCAACCCCCTGCCGTGGGCAGGACACCTCCTCCCCCTTCCCCTGGGCCAGGTTGCTGAAGGCCTCACCCAGCCTGGCTAATAAAACTGCTAAGGCTGGCCAGTAACCAGTAACACTGTGGATGCCAAGGTGCACAGGGCTGACACTGGGCTGCATCTTCACTGCTGCTAAGCAGTGCAAAGCTTGCATCAACAAAGGCCAAGTGAGGGCTGCAGAGTTGTCTTCTCTGAAGCCTGCAGACAGCTGTGTGCTGCGCTCCTGGGGCCAGCACCCAGCGCTGGGACCACAGAAGGCTTTGGGTTGGGAAAGATCTTTCAGTTGACCAAGTCCAGAGGTTGGGTTTTGCAAAACCTCCTGGTTGGTGGATTCTTGTGGCTCAACAACTGGCTGCTCACTGGTGACAACCATCTTGCATCATCTTCCCTTTGCTTTGCAGAAGAGTGAGAAGTTGCCCAAGGGAAAGAAGGGGAAAGGTGATGCCGGCAAGGAGGGGAACAACCCTGCAGAGAACGGAGATGCCAAAACAGACCAGGTAGAGCAGCAGCTCTGGCAGCTTGTCTGACACCAGCCTGCTAGTTCTTCCCTATCACACACAGGCAGGCCTGGGCTCGTGCTAGCAAGAGGAATTACTGCACAGTGGCTTAGAGCTGTTACTCATGGCCCTGACAGCGCTGCTGCAGGTGTGGAGGGTGGGTGAAGAGTTAAAGCTGCCTGCTGGTTGGGGCTGCCACATGAAAGTTGCTGTTGGGCCTTGTCCTGAGAGCACACAAAGCTGACATCTGTCAAAGCAACCTCGGGGTGGCCTTCTAGGATGCTTGAGATGTTCAGCTTCACTCTGGTGGTGGTGCAGCCCAGCTGAGGTTGCTGCTGTTGGCGAAAGGGCTGCCGAGGACCGGGAGCCGCCGGCCGCTGGTGCTGAGCGGTCCCTGCTTCTCTCTTGCAGGCACAGAAGGCTGAGGGTGCTGGTGAGGCCAAGTGAAACACAAGAGCAGAGAAGAAGTGTGAATTTTTGATAACTGTGTACTTCTGGTGACTGTACAGTTTGAAATACTATTTTTTATCAAGTTTTATAACAATGCAGACTTTTTGGTTGACTTTTTTTTAAGCTATGTTGTTAGCACACAGAGCGCTTCGTTGTTGTGTTGGGGTGGAGGGAGGTGGGGAGGGGGGCTGTTGGTGGGGGTGGGGGGGTGTCAAATGTCACTTAGTTTATTTCTCACAAGCTAAATTGGGGTAAGAAAAAGCTTTTTTTGTTTTCCTGGTTTCCCCCAGTTCTTGGGAGGAGGGAGGAGGAAGGGAATTCCTTCGTGCTGCCCCTCGGCAGCCGAGCGAAGATCAAAGCTCCCGAGATGCCTTTCGCCGGCCCCACACCCGCTCTTGGTTAGACCTTCTCTTTCCTTCCACACCCTCCTGGTTTTCCACAGACCCTAACACTCCAAACCACGGCAGGGCTGGCATCTGGGGGCTCACTGCTCGCACGGTGTCAGGTGTCTGATCAGGGATAGAAGGGCTCCAAAGGAGCCTCCACTTCCTCTTGGCCGTGGCGCTGAAGCGAGCCTGCGGTGCCCTTCTGTCCCTCCCCGCCTCAGGGTTAGGTTTGTGCCCAGTTGTCAAACAGCGTGCTCCATGTGAAAAGTGTCCACCCTCACTCCAAACCTTTCCCCTCTGCAAGTATGAAGTGAAGATTCCTCAGTTTTAGAGCCTCTTGTACCCTTGGGTAGTCCGTGAAGGGAGGGGAGTTCGACGGTTGTTCAGTGTTGCCGGTTGTAGCCCATGTCCTGCCTAACTTGCCATGACTGTTCATGAAAAGTACCTTTAATAAAGCTGGATACAGTTTGGCTTGGACTGTTCTTCATGCCTGCATGCTGCCCTTGCCCCCACAGATTCAGAGAGGGGGTTGGAAGGGGCCTTAAAGTGGATCTAGCTTGTGTCAGGAGGAGCCTTGCTCTGTGTGTGCCAGGGCAGGGATTGTCCCTCTGTGCTGGGCACTGCTGAGGCTGCACCTCAAAGCCCAGGGCCAGCTTTGGGCCCCTCACTCCAACAGGGACAGGGAGGGGCTGGAATGGGTGCAGAGAAGGGCAGCAAAGCTGGGGAAGGGTTTGGAGAGCAGGGCTGGGGAAGGGTTTGGAGAGCAGGGCTGGGGAGGAGCAGCTGAGGGAGCTGGGGGTGTTCAGCCTGGAGAAGAAGCAGCTGAGAGGAGACTTCATTGCTCTCTGCAGCTCCCTGGAAGGAGGCTGGAGCCTGGTGGGGGTTGGTGACAGCACAGGAGGAAATGGCCTCAAGTTGCACCAGGGCAGGTTTAGGTTGGCCATGAGGAACAATTTCTTCCACAGGAGGGCTGTCCAGGCCTTGCCCAGGGCAGTGGTGGAGTCCCCATCCCTGGAGGGGTTTCAGAGCTGTGGAGATGTGGTGCTGAGGGCCGTGGGTTGGTGGTGCCCTTGGCAGTGCTGGGGTAAGGGCTGGGCTGGGTGACCTTAAAGCTCTCTTCCAACCAGAACGACTCTAGGACCCTCTGGCTGCCTTTGTATCCAGGCAGGGCTCTGCCAGCAGCCAAGAATTCATTTGAAGCATCTTAATTCAGATCATTAGCTGCAGGGCCAAGTGAGAGGCAGATTTCCTTACCTCAACATCCAGCTGGCTGCAGATGTTTGGAAGCTGTTGGCTTACTGGGAGGCCCAACATGGAGCACAGAAGGGAATCTGGGGAGAGAAATCATCTCCATTATGGTCAGAAAAGCAGCACTGGGCAAAAGGGAGAAGGAAAGAGCAGTCCTGCAGCTGCTGAGGGGGAAAGTGAACTCTGGTAAGCTTTTCCTGGTAGTGAAACCAGAACTGGCTCCGTGACACTGATGATGTGTTGGATTTCTGCACTTCACCTCCAACCTTGTTGCCTCTAATCAAATACAGACCCTGCTGGGGGAGTGACTGAGTGGGAAGTGAGGTTTGTGGAGTGGAAAAAGCACTGAGAGGAGTCCCACTGCAGAGCAGAGCCCGAGACAGCCCCTGCTGTGCAGCCTCCTCCTGTCCAGGCCTTACAGCAGAGGCTGCTGTGGTACCCTGGCTGGTTTGGTTTGCTCTGCCTTGTCCTGGGTACAGGCTTGTCCCAGGGGCTGAAAGCAGGTTGGGTTCAGGAAAGTCAGAGAACTCCTGGAGAGAGTCCAACAGAGGCCACAAAGGTGCTGAGGTGAGAGCCCTGGGGCTGAGCCTGGAGCAGAGCAGCCCCAGAGGGGAGCTGAGCAGTGCTCAGCAAGAGCTAAAGGGTGAGGGGCAAGAGGCTGGGGCCAGGCTCTGCTCAGTGGTGCCCAGGGACAGCACAAGGGGCACAGGGTGGAACCCAGGAGGTTCCATCTGAACAGGAGGAGAAACTTTGGTGTGAGGCTGCTGGAGGCCTGGAGCAGGCTGCCCAGAGAGCAGGGGGTGGGACTGGGTGATCCCCAGAGGTCCCTTCCAACCCCACCATGCTGGGGTTCGCTCAGCACCCTCAGGCACAAGGTGCTGGTGCCAGGTTGGAGTTGCCAGAGGGGAGAGGAGCCCTGGGGCTGTGGAGTGGCCTGGGATTTGGGCACAGCCTGGGTGATGCTGCAGGAGTGCTCTGGGTGGTGAGATTGGGATGGCACCCACTCACCATCATAATGTAATTATCACTGCATTAAAATAATCCTTTAATTACATGGTGGGAAATTGGGAATCTAATGCTTCAATTAAGCCTTTTAAACCAGCCAAGGAGAAACCCTGCAGGCACCTGCCCTGCCTCGGGGAGTGCTGAGCTTCCAGCCCTAACCTCCCCAGGCACAGCTGGAGCCCATTTCCTCTTGCCCTGTTGTTAGCTGCTCGGGCAAAGAGGCCAACCCCAGCCTCACTGCAGCCTCCTCTCGGGAGGGCAATGAGCTCTCCTCTCAGCCTCCTCTTCCTCAGGCTAAACCCCAGCTCCCTCAGCCCCTCCTCCTTGTCCCTGCTCTCCTTACCTCTGCCCAGCTTTGTTACCCACTCCAGCCCCTCAGCCTGCAGAAGCTTTGTCCCCCCTGCACGGTCTGTGCCCTGGCCAGGCTCTGCCTCTGCCTCCCCCACCCTGTGAGCACCTCCTGCACTTTCTGCTGCAAGCTCTGAGCCTCTCCTGCCATCCCTTTCCCTCCGGCCGTGCCCTGGTGCCGGAGCCGGCGGCCTGCTGCCTGCGGCTCGACATGCAGGGCTCATCTTTTTCTCCTTAAGCAAACAGTGGGGAAGGGAGGCTGAGGACAGTAAATCCAACTAATTAGCTGTGTAAATTAAAAGGCAGGGAGCAGGCAGGGCTGCGCTGCGCTCCCTGCGCGCTCGGCGGTTACGGCAGCCACAAATCTGCATCCCCAGCTGCCAGGAGGCCTCCAGCTAAAAATAAGCTGCTGAGGGTTTTTTTCCCCTGTTCAATCATAATTGTTTTACATGGGGGGGGAAAAATGTCTCTGTTTATTGTCTGGGAGAGTGATTGATGCTGCTGGGGGGTGGTTAAAAAGCTGGGCTGGCAGGTGCCTCCGAGCCTGTGGTAGCTGAGGGAGCAATGGAGCCCACCAGGGGCTGCTGGCAACAAAGCTAAGGAGGGAAACTGCCAAGGGGCTGCTGCTGGAGGGTGCTGGTGCTCTGAGGCAAGGTGCAGCTGCCTGCCAAGCTGAAAGGCAGAGAGCATCCTGTTTCAGATCAAGGGGAGGGTCTGAGCGTGGACAAAGCTCCTGGCAGCACACAAGGTCGGTTCCCATCTGAAGCTGGAGATGAGGAGAGCCTGGAGTGCCCCAAGTCCAGGTGAAAACAAAGGTAGTGGAGGTAGGGCCAAGCTGTCAGAGCTGCCTGCAGCCCTGAGCCCTGCTCAAGCAGCCTGCTGAGGAATTTGTCTCGTGGGGGACATCATCCCCTGGGGTTTGTTCATTCTTCTTCAGTACTTCTCCAGTGTTGGTGCCTTGGGGAGCAGGAGAGTCCCATCATGGTAGGGTTGGAAGGGAGAGCTAAAGATCACCCAGCCCAAGACCCCTGCTCCACCAGGGCTCCCACAGCAGCTTGGCCAGGGGGGGGCTGGAAGCTCTCCAGAGGAGACTCCACAACCTCTCTGGGCAATTAAACCCGAGAAGGAGTTACCAGGAGCTAGTTGCAGGCCAGGGAGTCACTGCCCAGGATCCTGCAGAACCTCCTTTCCCCCAGCCATGGTTTTTCCTTTCAGTCAATTGGCCTAAAAAGATGCAGCTGCATCGTGTTGGGAGGGCTCCCCAGGAGCAGCAGACTCCTGCCCCTGCTCCTCCCAGTGCCATCCAACGGTCAGATTAGCTTCTGCCTGGGCCAGCCCTGCAGAAAGCAAGGCAGGAAACGTCCATGGGCGCCGGGTTCACTTCTGCTGCAGGCTCAGAGAGAAGCTGGACCCGAGGCAGGCTGCAGGGCAAGGCTGGGCAGCCTGGCGGCACCTCCTTGCCCGGTGGGCTCGGGGGGTTGTGTAGCGCTTAGCTCATTAACACGGCGCTGATTAGCAGCCTGTTGCTGCCCTTCGCCACACGGTGGTACCAGGAAACGCGGAATCAGGGCTGGCGAACGGCAGGCAGCCTCCGAGCGCAGCCCGAGCTACCTGCTGGCCAGCCTGGGGGCCTGGAGCCTGCCTGACCCCAGCCTAGCCCCAGCCTAACCCCAGGCTAACCCCAGCCTAGCCCCAGCCTAGCCCCAGCCTAACCCCAGCCTAGCCCCAGCCTAGCCCCAGCCTAGCCCTGTGCATTGTTTGCTTTGGGAAGTGCTCGGCCACCGTCGTCCTGCGGGCTGGGCGTGGAGGTCTCCTCCAAGCGGATGCTCCATGATTCTGCCAGCTCCTGAGGGTGAGTGTGAGCCAAAAGGCAACCCCCGAGCGGCGAGTGCCCCCCCCCGAGCGGCGAGTGCCCCCCCCCCCGAGCGGCGAGTGCCCCCCCCCCGAGCGGCGAGTACCCCCCCCCGAGCGGCGAGTGCCCCCCCCCCCCGAGCGGCGAGTACCCCCCCCCCGAGCGGCGAGTGCCCCCCGAGCTGCGAGTGCCCCCCCCCCCCGAGCGGCCAGTGCCCCCCCCCGAGCGGCGAGTGCCCCCCGAGCTGCGAGTGCCCCCCCCCGAGCGGCGAGTACCCCCCCCCCCGAGCGGCGAGTGCCCCCCCCCGAGCGGCGAGTGCCCCCCGAGCGGCGAGTGCCCCCCGAGCGGCGAGTGCCCCCCCCCCGAGCGGCGAGTACCCCCCCCCCCGAGCGGCGAGTGCCCCCCCCCGAGCGGCGAGTGCCCCCCGAGCGGCGAGTGCCCCCCCCCCGAGCGGCGAGTACCCCCCCCCCCGAGCGGCGAGTGCCCCCCCCCGAGCGGCGAGTGCCCCCCGAGCGGCGAGTGCCCCCCCCCGAGCGGCGAGTGCCCCCCGAGCGGCGAGTGCCCCCCCCCCGAGCGGCGAGTACCCCCCTCCCGAGCGGCGAGTGCCCCCCCCCCGAGCGGCGAGTGCCCCCCGAGCCTCCCCACAGCTTTCCCTTCCCGGGGAGGTTTCTGCTGGGGGTGCAGGCAGAGCTCCACTCCGCAGCAGCTCGCAGCTGACACCTCGCAGGATTCTCTCCCTGCTGTTGGAAGCCTTTGAACTCAGGCTTCCCAAACTCTATTTTAAGACTCCCTGGACCATTCCTTTTCCTCCTCAGGCAGTGAGTGCAGCTGCTCTGGCACATGTCCTGCAAGTCTGAGCCTAAACTGAAGCTGCCACCATCTATCTCCTCTGTCCTCAGCTGGGACAGGGAAGCTTCATCCTAACCCCAGATTTCAAAACGGTGTTGTCTGAGCCTGGCCACTTTCAGGGTGGTTGATACAAACTCCTTTAGTTGGTGAATCCTCACCCTGGGATCACAGAACAAACCACCATGGCTCAAAGAATTCATCCTTCACCGAGCAGCTGCCTGAGCTTTTGCTCACCTCTCCTTTCCCCTTTGGGAGGGTGTGAGCTGCCCCTCTACCAGCTAGGAACTGAGGAAATCAGGTTGTAATCCTTGTGCTAATTGACATTGCTGCTCCAGGGCCTGAACTCCTGTCCTTGACCTGCTGCTGTGCCCCCTGCTCAGTTTGCCAGCCAGCAGCTTGCCCTAGCACTGCATTCAAGTCTCACAGAGTATCTACCCTGGGGCATGCCCTGGGCTGAAGCACTGCCAGCCAAGGCACAGCTGCTTGGCCTTCACCTTTTCCATGGTGAAATGCCTCAGCCCTTGGGTTATCTCCTCCTGACACATGCTTCCCGTGTTTGCCCTTACCGAGGAGCAGTCTGCAAAGCTGGAAAGGAAGTGGCTGCTTCCTACAGCTGGTGAGGTTGGATGTGAAGCACTTCACACCCTCATGATACTGCCTTGAAGTGGATGCAGAATGGAGAGATGAGCTCCTGGCAAGCCAGGCTCATGCCTGTCCCTCCTTTCTCAGTACCTGCTTGGGGCAGGGGGGCTGAATCTGTAGGAGCATCCCCTGGGGCAGGGCTCCTGCATGCACTGGGGGCAGGGCTCCTGCATGCACTGGGACAGGGTTTCTGCATCTGTTGGCTGAAGTGGGCAAAACCTGATCCTGATTGATAAGGAGAAGGCAGAAGGCAGAGCTTTCCACTCCCAAGGGTATATGCTGTGGCACGAAGATGGAGCAAGCATGGGGAGCGAATGTCTCTGGGGCACCTGGATGTGCACTGTGCTGACAATTGTGGTGTAGATTTCATCCCCATGTCTCCACTGAGCAGACTCTGCCACCATTCCCTGCTGGTTCCTAGATAACAGACCTGCAGTGATTGCTCAGTGCTTAGCAAAATGAGCAGAGCAAGGTCCTTGCCCGTTTGCATGGGGAGCTTGGGTTATTGATTAACTCAGCAAATGGACAACTCCTAGCAGCAAAGCAAGGATGAACCAGGCTGGAGCTGAGCTCATGGTTGTGTCTGGGGGAAGGAACCCACAGCCCAGCTCAGCCCAGGGCTGGGGATGCTGACAGACCCTGGCACAGAGCCAGAGAGCTGTTGAGGTTGGAAGAGACCTTTGAGATCACCAAGTTCAATTTCTCACCCAGAGCTCACAATGCCACCAAACCAGGTCCCTCAGCACCCAGGAGTCTTGTAAATGCTTCCAGGGGTGGGGACTCCACCACCCCCCTGGGCAGCCTGTTCCAGTGCCTGAGAACCCTTGCTGGGAAGAAATCTTTCCTAATATGCAAGCTGAACCTCCCCCTGCCACAACTTGATGCTGTTTCCTCTGGTCACAGAGCTGCTGGGGCTGGCAGCCCCCAGCCCCCTGAGCAAGCTTGGTCTGAAGTGCCCTGGCCCTAGCTAGGTCCTGTTCTGAGCAGTGCCTGGCTCCCACGCATGAGTAAGCAGATTGGTTAAGATAAACCCCCCCAATGTCATCCCAAGGTCCTCCTCATGCTGTGTGCTCAGCCCTGGCTTTGTGCCTTCTCTGCCTTTGTGCATTGGAGCAGGGAGAAGCTCAGGGGTTTGTGTTTCTGAGGCCAAGGGCGCTGGGGTCCTGCAGAGGGTGAGGAGATGTCAGGGCAGGCAGCTCCTCGCAGGGCTGAGCTGAAGCAGGACAGTGGCTGCTGTGCTCCCCTGGGGCAGGTCCCTCTGCACCACCAGAGGGATTCCTCCAGCATCACCACCTTACCCCCTCTGGGGTCTTGTCCCTCTGGGATGTGGTTTGGTGGCCGTGGTGGTGTCAGGTCAGTGGTTGGACTCGATGACCTCAGAGGTCTTCTCCAGCTGAAGCAATCCTAAGACCTCACCCTGGGAGGCAAACCAACCACCTGGGCCCATGGCTGTGCTAAGAACAGCACCAGGAGGGGCAGCTGACCGATGCTCTGCAGAAGCTCTCTGGCCCTGGCCTTTGCTTTCTGGTGTGACCCTTTCACTCCACTCAGCAATTCATTCCTAATTAGTGGTGATGCTCAAACCCTGCCTGGACAGAGATGATTTTTACACCCAAGCCATCTCTCCCTCCATCTTCCTCCTCCAAAACACTCTGAGCTGGTGCCAGGAGTGAGTTGGTGATCCTGTAGAAGGGACATTTGTCCCTTGGTAATTAACTCCCATATTCATTTCCAAGGAGCTGGCAAACAGCTGCCAGGAAAGCTGTTTTCCATCTCTGTTGATCAATATTATCTTTCAGCAAGTGTGTGGTGCTGCTGAGTGTTAGCAGCTAACAGCACCCTGCTTCTTGTGCTATTTTAGGGGCTGTAGTGTACCCCAGAGAAGACTCCTGAGTTGAATCTTGTATTAGATGTTATTTAGTCTCCACTGCCAATGCCCTGACCCTGTTCTCACCTGTATCTTATGCTGGGCTGCAGGCACAGGACATTGTCTCCAGCTGGGAGGGTGTTGGAAGGGACCTCTGGAGTTCACCCAGTCCAAGCCCCTGCTCCAGCAGGGCTCCCCCAGCAGCCTGCCCAGGAGCACAGTGGCCGGGGGGGTTGGAAGCATTCCAGGGAAGGAGACTCCACAGCCTCTCTGGGCATCCTGCTCCAGGCCTCCAGCACCCTCACACCAAAGGAGTTTCTCCTCCTGTTCAGGTGGAACCTCCTGGCTTCCACTTTGTGCCCCTTGCCCCTTGTGCTGTCCCTGGGCACCACTGAGCAGAGCCTGGCCCCAGCCCCTTGCCCCCCACCCTTTAGCTCCTGCTGAGCATTGCTCAGCTCCCCTCTGGGGCTGCATTTCTCCAGGCTCTCAGCCCCAGGGCTCTCAGCCTTTGCTCCTCACAGAGCTCCAGGCCCCTCAGCAGGTTCAGAACCTGTTCCACTGTGCTGTCAGATGTGCAACCCTGCAGAACGCTGCAGAGCCTCAGTGCCTGCTGAACCTGGGGCTTTGCAGTGCTGGTGAGGGAGGCAGAGAGTTCCTTCTGCCAGGTACTTGAGTCTCTGCCCTCCCTGCACTGCTTGTGCCTTTTGTTCCCTCCCCACCAAGGAAGCCATTGAGCACTGTGCAGGCCACCTGAGTCAGCTCTGTGCTGCTCTGCTGCCTTCAGCTGGTTTGAAATCACAGAAAACGATTAGAAAATAAAAGTCTTATTAGAAGAGAGGTTGGAGACCCTTCCCACACCCCTCTGAAAGACAATCTTGCTTGTGTTGTGCCTTCCTCTCTGCCACAATGTGGTCACTAGGTTGCCAGTCAGGAGCATTTCTCATGTTTGGGACATTTCTCTCTCTGTTTATTTCTGCCTTCCCCAGGCTGGATGTGTGCAAGAGGCTTTTGTAAGAGAAGTCAAACACTGCTGGGCTTAGGTCAGAAATGAAGTTTGCCTTCTCCCCTAAGGAGAAGAGGTCCCTGGGGTCTTCAGGCTCCTCATCAGGATTTCTGGGAGTCACTTTCCCTGCTGAGTTAGTTTCTCTTCTCTTGCTTTCTTCCCCTGTGAACCTCCCAGGCTGCAGGTGAGCAGGGATGGCTGTTTGTGCCCTCTCTGAGCAGGATGAGACTTGCCAGCAGCATGATGTAGGCTGGAGACCACGAAGCCTGGAATGCCATTTCCCTTCTGCTGGAGCTGGGTTTCTGCTGAGATCTGCTTTTGTTTTCCCTCAGCCTCTCTGGAGAAACTGGGACCTGTGTGAGGAGCACAAAGCAGAGAGCAGCTCTCTGGATCCACTTAAAAGCCACATCCCTTGTTTACAAGTTCTTAAAGCTAGAAGAACCATAAACCCTCAGTGCTGAGCCCTTCTGTTTGCTCAGCTTTCTCCCTGGCCAGGGGACAGTCCAAACAGGCCTGGCAGTTTCGCTGCTGCTTGCAGCTCCTTGTAGTTTTCTCTCTCTCAAGTTATCACTTCCCTCCCGTAGGGCTGCCCTGAAATCAACTGCAAACAAATCCTCTCTGCTAATTGAAACCAAAATGCTGCTGGGCAGCCTGCTCTGGCCTCACCACCTGGGCTGCAAACCTGCTCTAACAGCTCAAAATAAAGCAGCCACTGGTGTTTGATGTCATGGAATCACAGAAATGGTTGGGCTGGACCTTAAAGGTCCCCCAGGGGCAGGGACACCTCCCAGCAGCCCAGGTTGCTCAAGGCTTCATCCAGCCTGGCCTTGAGCACTTCCAGGGAGAGGGGGTTGTGAAAACTTTGCAAAAGCCTTTTGTAGATGGAGTTTGAGCCACAGTTGGCCTCTTGCTTCTGCTTCAGAGCGGGGGGCTGAAGGCACTGGAGCCCAGGGGAGTGTGTGCCAGGGCCAGCAGCAGGCACATGCAAGCTGCAGAGTCCAAGCCCATGGCAGGCTGTCACCAATCCAAAAGGCTGAAAGAGAGCAAAGGCTGAATGTGCTGTGGAAAGAGCTCCTCTGAGGGCCTTAGGAAAGAGCCAAAGGTTAGGAGAGATCCAAAGGCAGCTGGGCAGGCTGTGATCAGGCTCACAGTTCAGACAGAGAGAGCAGGCTGCCTCCCGTGCTCCCCTCGGGTGACGGTAGGAGGGGATGTCAGGGTCTCAAACACATCATTTGCTCCTTTCATTTGGCTGCCAGGGGTGGTGTCCTGCACGGGGACTGGAGCAGACCTCTGCTGGTTTCTTTGCATCCGGGAAAGGGAAGGTAACCGATACAGGAGGCCGGCAGCGATTGTATCCATGGCAACCGGCAGATACGGCCTCGCTGGCAGCTCCTTCCCCAGCGCCTCCCCTGCCTTCCCACGGCTCTGGCGCCCTCTCCTCACACCACCTCTTGGCTGCAGCTCGGTGTGCCCGAGAGAGAGGTGCAAAATGCACAAATGGAGCCTGCTTCCTGCAGCCAGCAGCTCCTTCAGCCCTGCCAGCAACACTCCTCAGCTCTGTGGGCTTCAGCCAGGGGCTCCCCGGCAGATGCTGCGGAAGGTCTGCTCCGTGGATGGATGGTTTGGAGCAGAAGCAGGGAGCCCTTAGCAGGCTGGGAGCCTGCAGAACCAGCAGGCAAATTGCAAAGTGTTCTGCAAAGGAAAAGGTTCCAGGTCTGACGAACACCTCCAGAGCTGCAGGTGAGCCGAGCAAGGCAGCCTGGTGCTCACCTTGGCAGGAAGCACTGCAGAGGTTAAAGCTGGCTGCTCTTCACCTTCGGTCTGCACAAACCCTCAGTGGCAGGAGAGCTGCCTGGGCTGTGCTTCCCTCAGAGCTCTTCATCCCTCTGCCTGCTGTGGTGTGGTTCCTGCATTCCATCCACTGCCTGGACCTGCCTTGGGAAACGCTGGCATCTGAGGCAGCTGCAGCCAGTGCTGGGGAAGGGGAAGCAATGGCTCAGAAAAGCAAAACGCCAACACCCAAAGAGTTGAGCTGCCACCGGCAGCCAGAGGTCCTCCTTCCCAGGGCCCCTGCTGTGTGTCTGAGCGCGGTGTTTGTAGCACACTGAGGCAAAAGCCTGTCCCCGGGCTCAAAACAAGGTGATCTATCAGCCCTCCCCTCGCGGTGGGGAAGCAAAGCAGGAGAGGCAAGGAAATGAGCTCCGGGAGGGAGAGCTGGAGATTAGGAGACAGGACGCAGCGTCCAAGTCGTGCCCTGACAGCCTGCTGAAAGCATGACTCAGTTTCCCGGGGTGTGCAGGGGGGGACAGGGAAGCAGGGAGCTGATCAGCCAGGCTTAAGAACACAGAGAGGGCTGCTGCCAGCTCTGATGAAACAACTGCCTCGGCACAGAGACAAAGCAGATGACACCAGGCTGTAAACTGGGACTCAGCTCTGGTGCCTGCAAGCTTTTTGCATCTCCTTATATGTGTAAAAGCAGCACAGCATGAAGCAGGCTGTGAGGGAGAGATGCTCCCTGGCTCTGGTGAAAGGCAAGGATGCAGGGAGCCCTGGGAGTGTTGCTTTGCTCCCAAAGGGGAGGTGGAGAACCACTTGGGCAGCCTTGGGAATAACGAGGGGAAATTTGGTCTGGTGATGCAGGTGAGGAGCAGCCCCGGGGGTGCCTGCGTGGGGCTAACTGGCTCAGTGCCTCCTGGCAGCCTCTCTGGCCAGGAGAACATTGCACACCCAAAGCTCGGCAGCTGCCCAGGCAACAAACCATCTCCCTTGGAGGAGGGTTTGGTGTTTTTAAACCCAAGCAGCAGCAATTTGACTTCCCAGCAAAGGCAGCGCTGCCCTCAGGGCTGGGCAGCTGATGCAGAGCCCCTGTGCACCCCGGCAACAGCCCTGCAGCTGTCTCAGAGCAGCAGCAGTAAATGTTTTAATCACTGTGCTTAGCTGTGACACTTCACCCAAACAGCAGCCTCTGCTCCCCAGGCAACCCCTGCCTGCGGGATGTCCTTTTTATAGCTGTTCTTTGACTGGAGATAAAGCCTGGGGGAGACCACTGCCTCCTTTCTCCCAGCCAGACATCCTGCCCTGGGCTTGCCGGCAGCCTCCTCTGGCACACTGCACTTTCTGCTCATCAAGGATGCTTCGGCGTGGGCTTGGTGCAGGGGCTGGGGGGAGGTCAGGCTGCTGACAGCTTCTCTCAGCAAAGAGAAGGCTTCTGAGTCCTGCAGCCGGGGATGGAGAAGCTTTAGTTGCTGCTGCTGGACTGCTGTGATGTGACAGAGGCTTTTTGGGGAGCTTTAGGGTAATTTTGAGGATCCTGTAGAGATACCTCAGCCAAACCCTCTGCTAGCCTTTAGTCATGGTAATGTTCCATACAAACAGGAGGAGGAACCTCTTTCATTTCAGGGTGATGGAGCCGTGGAGCAGGCTGCCCAGGGAGGTGGTGGAGAGATTCCAAACCTGCCTGGCTGTGTTCCTGGGTGACCTTCTTTGGGTGACCCTGCCCTGGCAGGGGGTTGGATCTGATGATCTGCAGAGGTCCCCTCCAGCCCCTACCATGCCTTGACCCTGTGAAAAGCAGCTGCAGAGAGGGAGCAATCATGCACAGGTTGTTTGTCGTCTCCTCCATCTCTCTCATTTGCTGCTTTGTTCAGGGGGGCAGGCAGGAGAATTTGGCTCCATTTGGGTGCTGTGGGCCCCGTGGGTTTCCAGCTGTCTTTTCCTTCCAGCCTGAAGAAGTGATTGCTCCACAAAGCTTCAGCATCTCTGCCCTTTGTCAAGTCCACAGCCTGCTGCCTGCCTCTCTGCTGTGAAGTGGGGAGGACTTCCTGCATCTCAGTTGACCTAGCAGGGGATGGAAGCTGCAGTGGGTCCTGTGTCTCCTCCTCTCACTTGCAGAGGGCCTTTGCCCTGCCTGCCAAAGGGTTCCTCTGGCTGCTGCCCATTCACCTTTCCCTGTGACCCTGCAAACCAGAGCTCGCTTTCCTCCTGCTGCTTGTTCCACCCTGGAGCTTCCAGCACCTCAGAAGTAATTTATTTTACTTTTACCTTTCTTTTCACTGTTTACAGTAGCAGTCATGACCTTGGAGACAGAAATTTGCCAGGAGTTCATGCCCAGCATGGCTGAGATTCCTGGGAGCTGCTCAGCACCTGACCCTGCCTGACTTCCATGTGCGACTCCCCCGCGGAAGCTGGGAGCCATCCAGTGAGTGGCCTGATGGGAGCTGACATTTGTGCCTGGCACTGTGGCTCCAGTAAGACCCCAGAGCAGCCTTCCACTATCTGAAGGAGGCTACAGGAGAGCTGGGGAGGGACTTTCTACAAAGGCTTGGAGTGGCAGGACAAGAGGTGGTGGCTTCAGACTGGGAGAAGCTGGATTGAGGTGAGGCATTGGGAAGGAATTCTTCCCCAGGAGGGTGGTGAGGCTCTGGAACAGGCTGCCCAGAGGAGCTGGGGAGGCTGCAACTCTGGAAGTGTTCAAGGTCAGGTTGGATGGGACCTTGAGCAAGCTGGGCTGGCAGGAGGTGTCCCTGCCCATGGCAGGGGGTTGGATCTAGATGATCTTTAAGATCCCTTCCAACCCAAAGCAGTCTCTGATGCTATGATTCATGGGGCCTGACGTTAAGGCACAGCGAAGTCACCCAGCAGTGCCTCATTTTGTTCTCCTTGGAGGAAGGATGCAGAGAGGACTGTCCTGCCCCCACCCCCACTGCATTCCTACCCCAGGCCTGCCTGGCACGGAGCAGAAGCCAAGGGAGCTGAGTTCTGCAGACAGATGAGGAAGGTGAGTGGGGCACTGGCATCAGGGTGTTACTGATGGTGTTCAGGGCAGGCTGCAGCAGCTGGAGGTTGGATGAGAGCAGAAGGCACAGAGTGTACAGGCAGTGAGGGGAAAGCAGGGATGCCTTTGGAGCTGAATGAATAACTCTGCACCAGATCTGCTCCAGCTTGCTCCAACAGCAAGTGACAGGAGTTTAATTGGCTGTAACAGGACCTCAGCTAGCATCAGCTGGGTGGGTTTGTGTTATTGAAGGCTTTCATCTGGAGCTCCAACACTTATGGCACAGAGGGGGGCTCTGAGCACAGGCCTCGGAGGCAGCAGTTCCCAGGCTTGGCTCAGACACTCCCTGTCACCGTGGGAATTCTCTACCCTTGATTTCTTCACATGCAAAAGAGATGACAGCTCCAGCCTGACCCACAACAGCTCCTGCTGATGGCTTACAGATTGTGAAGCTCAGCTGGAAGGTTTCAAAGCTCCATCCTAACTCTGGGTTCCCTGCCCTCTCTGAACAGGGACAAAGGGCTGCAGAGCCCCAAAGTTCACAGAACCTTCGACTCTGTTGGGTTGGAAAAGGCCTTTCAGCTGGAGTGCAACCACTCTGTGACTGCCAAGGCTGGTGCTAAACCTCAGCACCTTGAGCACCTTCAGGGATGGGGCTTCAGCCACCTCCCTGGGCAGCCTGTCGCAGTGTTTTGAGAACCCTTTCGGTCAAGAAGTTCTTCTAATACCCAACCTAAATCCTCCTGGGACAGCTGCCCTCAGAACGCAGATCCCAGCAGGAGATGCTTTCACTTGTGCTCATTAAACAGTTCCAGCCACACCTTGATGAAGTCAGCCCTCAGCCATGCAGCCTGCTGCAGAGATGATTCCTTTCAAACACAATTTTCTAATGAAACCTGAAAACTCTGTGCTGGGCCTGGGGGAGTGTGAGCAGAGAGAACTTTGTCCTCTTTTGGGGAGCCTGGCAACAGAATGTGAGAGCAGCCCCAGTTGTGAGCACTTAGAGCAGGGGAGCTGCCTGAGTGCTTGAGGCATCTCTCCCCTGGGGCTCTCCAAGGGCAGCAGAAAGGTGAATGTGGTTTTTTTTCAATCCCTGTTTTGTAGGGAAGGCTGAGGAGGGAAGCACTGCAGGAGGTGAGGAGCAGTGACTCACTGCACATCTCAGGCTTGGAATCCGGATTTCCCACAGCAGCTTCCTGCCTTAAGCAGCAATATCTGAGCTGTGTCCCCGGCTTTGTGCTCACCACCTCTTCTCCTGGGGATGCTGCACAGCGCTGTGTGTGGAGTGGCAGAGCTGGACACTCCTGGAGGGAAAAGAATCCTTCCAGGACACAGAGGAGTGGGGCACAAGGTGTACTTCTCAGCAGGTGGTTGGTGTTCAAGTGCCCTGAGGATCCCCTTGCTGGAGGTGAGTGTGCAGTGAGCAGCTGGCAAAGGTTGGTTTGCATCCAAAGTGCATGCAGGGGAAATGCACAGGGGGGAAGGGCACAGCAGACAGGGAAAGGATCTGCTGTGAGGCCAGGCTGAGAGAGTTAGGATTAAAAGAGAAGGAGACCTTCTGGTGGCCTTTCAGTGCTTCAAGGGCTGATCAGAAAGCTGGGGACAGACTTGAGCAGGGCCTGTGGTGACAGGACAAGGGGGGCTGGTTTGAAACTACAAGAGGGAGATTCAGACTGGAGAGAAGGATGATTGGGTTTTGACACTGAAGGTGGTGAGACCTGGTGGGAGCTGCCCCATGCCTGGAACCATTCCGGGGCAGGGTGTTCGGGGCTCTGAGCAACCTGCCCCCGTCGGGGACATCCCTGCTGAGTGCAGGGGGTTGGTCTGGGTGAGCTCTAGCTCCGTTCCAACCTAAGCCGTTCTGTGCTTCCGTGATTCATCCCTGGCCACTCCTGCTCCCCGCAGAGGGACGCATGTGGCATCCACGCACGGTTCGTCATCTTTGTCCCTTTATCTGCCACCTCGCTGGGCTCACGGCTCGCCGCCTGCCTCCAGCTGCAGCCACTCCCGGCCCATCGCTCCGCCGAGCCCTCCCTGCTCAGCACCCTCCCGGCTTCCACCGGGACCCCTCCCTTCCCTCCCTCCGTGCCCGGCAGCTCGGCGGGCGGAGCCGCCCCGCTCCGCCCCTGCCCGCCCCGCCGCTCCCCGCCCGGCCCGGCCCGGGGAGCCGGTGCCCAGCGCGGGGCCCCTGCTCCGAGCGCGGCCGCTGCGAGCGCAGCCCCGCGGGGCAGCTCTCACCGGCAGCATGCCGCTCGCCCAGCTCGCCGAGCCCTGGCCCAACATGGAGCTGGTGCCGCTGGACACGGAGGTGAGCGGGGCACCGGCCCTTACCGGCGGCGGGGAGGGGGCTCCGGGGTTGCGGGCGGTGGCGAGGGGATGTCTCCGCCGAACAAAGGAGCGCCCGGTCTGGCCTCCCCCAGTCCGGCGGGACCCTACCGGCTGCCGTGACCCCCGGGTTGTGCGGTTCCTTGGGGCTCGGTAGCCCGGGGCTGGGGGATTCTGGCTGCCCGGAGGCAGACGCTGCCCGGGGCTCGGCGTGTGCACGGCGAGGCTCGGTACACGCACCGGAATCCTCCCGGCTGTGGGGACCCCCGGGCCATGCGGTTCGGCGGCGCCGGGGACGAGGCGGGGGGAGTCACGGCCAGCCGGGGCTGTCCGCTGTACCGGGGGCTCGGCATGAGTACCGGGGCGGGGGGAGGAGGGGGTATTCCCGGTTGCGGGGGCTGCGGTGACCCCCCGGGGAGTGCAGTTCCCCGGGGCGGGGGTTCTGCAGCCCGGAGGTGTGGGGGGTCACGGCCGGCCGGCGCCGTGCGCTGCCCGGGGCTCGGTGTGTGCGTGGCGTGGGCCCGGTACGTTTGCCAGCGGCTTCCCGGCTGCGGCTCCCCGGGGAGGGTGGTTCGGTAGCCCGGGGATGTTGGGGGGGGGTCACTGCCCTCTGGAACTATGCGGTGCCCGCGGCTCGATGAGTGCCCCGCGGGCTTCCTGGCTCCGGTGCTGCCCTTGCAGGCTTGGGTCGATTTGGAGCCTGAGCAGCGAGCTCCTAAACCCCCTCCCAGACACAGAACAAGGCTCAGGGAATAAACGTCTGGGATTTGGGATCTTTCTCCTCGGGGCTGCCTTGCTGTCCACCAGCGCCGGCTGCTCTCCCGGGCCTGCGCTTCCAGCTCCCGTCACGGTCCGGTGTCGCTTGGCTGGGTGTCTGCGCTTCCCTCCTGCTTTGCTCTGTTCCTTCTATTGAAGAGCTCAAAGCCAGATGTGCAGGAGGGTGTGCAGCAGCTGTCCACAGCTGCAGGCTCCCATCACAGCCATTTCAGAATAAAGGGACAGCTCGGAGCAGCGTTCAGCCGCCGCAGAGCAACCAGCGGAGGCTCTGTGCCTCTGGCACTCTTAAACATCTCCTCATCCAAACGGGAGCTGGATGCCCTGCTGGGGAAAGCAGAGGGGTGCTGGGGGTGGCTCCAAGTGCCTTACTCGTTTTGGCTGGGTGTGATGCTGTCACACTCCTGTGTCGTGCTGAGGGATGTCAGATGATGGTTCCTGGGTCAGGTTTGATCATTCCTGTTCAAAATTGCCTCTTAAGAGCTCTCTGCTTGGAGTGCAGGCAGTTTCACTGCTGCTGCAGTGATGGGGGTGGGGGTCTGCTGGTGGGCAGGGGTAAGAGTGACTCATTTTCATCAGCCAGAGGCAGCATGACTTCTCCTAGAGCAAGGGAGCACCCCCTGTGCGTGGGGTGCTGTGCCCAGGGTCCCTCTGTGCTGGTGCCGAGCAGGGTGCCAAGGGCTGGGAACATCTCTGCTGAAGCATCACTTGAGCCCTGAGGAGGGGTTTGTGCTTGAAGGTGGGAGAGGAGGGAAGTCCTGCAGCAGCTGGGCGACAGCTCCTGGAGCCACACTGTGCCCAGAGGCAGGGTGCAGGATATTGCTGGCAGCCAGGGCTTTTGATTTGTGGTTTTCTCTCTCTGCCGAAGCCAGAAGACAGCCCTGAAAAGCCAGAAAACACAACGAGGCTCACAATGGGAGGCAGCTAATGCCAGTGCCCGGGGCAGTGAGCGCTGGGGGCGAGATTCATTTGCTCCTTAATCCCAGGTCTGCCAGGTGCCAGGCAGGCGCCGTGTCAGCAGCACAGGATCCCTCTGGAGCGGAAGGGGAACGGCCGGGAGGGGCTCGCTGGATTTGTCAGCCCCAGTCAGCTGTGAGGGGCAGGACAGCAGCTAAGGACTGTTCTCCCCCTTGCATTAACTGTAAGCTGAAACTGCTGGCCCTGCCTCTGGCTTCTAAGCCATCCCCTTCCCCCATCTCACCTTGGCCAGGGCTCTAGGGCAGGGGCAGGAGCTGCTTGCAGCTGCAGATCAGCCTGGCTGCATCCCAGATCACCAGTGGGACCTTAGCAGCTTCCTGCCTTTGTGTGACGGTGAGCAGGTACCTGCAGGTGCCTCCAGTGAGGAGGATAATCAGGAATGAGCTGCCCAGGGAGGTGGTGGAGTCAGCATCCCTGGAGGTGTTCACGAGGGGACTGGACGTGGCACTTGGTGCCGTGGGTTAGTCAGGAGGTCTGTGGTGAGAGGTTGGACTTTGAGGTCTCTTCCAGCCTTGGTGATTCTGTGGTGTCCTCCACTTCCAGACCTGGCTGCCCTTGCCTGGGCCAGGCATTAGAGGATCCTACAGCACACCTGTGATCAGCAGAGAGGAGCTAGGGCTTGAGGGCAAGGGCTTTGCTCCTTGCAGTTCAAATCACCGAGGGCAGGGGCCCAAGGAGAAAGTTTTGAGCCCTGCTGGGGGAGTTGGCTCCACCGAGGAGCCCAGGAGACTGTTCTGGAACAGCAGTTACGTAAACTGCCCTGGGATCACTGCCATGCAGGTTAGAAAGCAGCTTCCTCCAACCTTTGCTTTCTGAGTCATGGAGCAGAGGTGCTGCACTGTGCTGCTGAAGGCATCAGTCCTGTTCTGAAGGGATCTGGGGGCTTTCCACTGAGCCTGCTGCTGGGTCCTGTGTCCCAGCCTGCCAGAGCCGTGCCAAGGCGTGGGGGTGGGGGCTGGGACTGACCCCTCGCAGGAGAGCAGTCCCTGGGCACTGAGCTTTGCAATGCTTGTCCCTTTTGGCCTGCTCTGCTCTCTCTGCTGCCTGTGTTGGCAGCAGAACATTGCTTAGGTAGTAGGAAAAGCCTGGCTGGGGCAGAGTGCAGGCAGCAGAGAGTGGAGCTGAAGGACTCCATCACCATAGTGATGGATGCTGTCCTCGGGGCTCTGCTGCTCTTTCGGCTCCTGCCTTGCCACCGAGGCGTCCAGCAGCAGGGCTGACGTGGGCTCACACCAGCCCCAACCACTCTGAGCCTGTGAGCCTGTATCAGCCCTTACTGAGCAGGAACTATTCCTGAATAACTTCTCTTCTGCAGGCATCTCAGCTGAACAATGCTCAACCCCCTGATCAAAAGATAGTGGAGGAAGCCAAGCTGCTGTCTCCGACACACCCTTGTGCACAGCCTCCTTGGGCTCTCTGGGCTGCCCAGGTTCTTCTGGAGGGCTTTCTTTCTGCAGGATCCTTTCCTTCCTCTGAACTGCAATAGGCAGGATCCATAAATTCTATTAATGATGATGAAGGCCTTGTTCTTGGGTCCCACTCACAGGGGCTGTGGGGTGAAGGCTTTCTTCCCCCATTCCTTCCTGCTTCTGTGCTTCTGAGGGGGTCCAGGGAGCATCTTTGGGTACCTGGGACCCTTGTGGTGGTTTATGGATCCAGCAAAAGTGATTGGATTTGATGATCTTAAAGGTCTTTTTCCAACCAAACCCACCCTGTGACCAGTCATCAGCACAGCACCACCTTGGCCACCAAACCCTGGCCCCAAGTGCCGTGGCCACAGGTTTCTTGAACACCTCCAGGGCTGGGGACTCCACCACCTCCCTGGGCAGCCTCTGCCAGTCCCTGACCACTCTTGTAGGAAATAAATTGTTCCTGATATCCAACATAAACCTCCCTGGTGCAGCCTGAGGCCATTTCTTCTCATCCTATCACTTGTGAGAAGAGCCCAACCCCTACCTGACTCCCAGGGAGCTGCAGGGGGCAATGAGGTCTCTCTTCAGCCTCCTTTCCCCAGGTCCCTCAGCTGTTCCTCTCCAGACCCTTCACTAGTTGAAGCCTGGAGGTCCAGACCTGGCAGCAGGCTGCCTCTCCAGGCAGAGCTGTGGGTGCTGGTGGTGCTAACTGGAGGGCACAGCCCTTGGTGGCAGCAGGGTTGGGCACAGCCCTGCCAGGGCTGCGACCCCTCCTGCTCTCAGATCAGAGCAGCCTCGGCCTGGTCTGTAACTTGCTGCCTGTGCTGTGGATTATGTGGAATTAGAGGGCTGCCACTGCAAGATGTCCCAAGATAAACATCTCCCAAGTGCAGCCAGCCTGCCCCTCTTGTCCCTGTGCTGCTGCTCCCGGGCGCTGCTCTGCCTGAACTGGAGCAGCTCCGTGTGCAGGAGGGCTGCTGGGGCACCTCCTGGGCAGCTTTAGCTGTTGCTCACCCAGAGGTGCCCTTGCTGCCAGGCTGCTGCTCCACGTGCCCATCAGATTAGCTCTGTGATCCCCAGAGCAGGACAGAGCTGGCAAGCTGCAGGGACAGGCTGCCAGCTCCCAGTGAGGCTCCTGCTGCTGCCCTCTTGGTAGCCCAAGCCCTGCTCTGCCACCCCCTGCATCGGGTCCCTGTGGGCACCCAGGGAAGGGGCTGAGCCTCCCTCCTGCAGCAGGTGCTGCCTGCTTGCTGCCTTTGGGGAGATCTTTGGAGTAGGACGTTCAGGAGGGTCCTTTCCAAGGCTGTGCTGTGAGAGGGCATCTGGAGACAAACGCAGCCCCAGTCCCTGGCACACTGCTGGGAATGCTGAAATGAAGCTTGGAATGAGAAACCTCAAAGCAGGAAGCCTCCAGAGTATTTCAGCCCCCCCTCAGGAGGTGGGGAATGGCCACAGCTGATCTCAGGAGGTGATGAGTTTGTAGCTGGGAGAGCTTCCATCCTGGATGCTTACAAGGGGCTCTTGAATGCCATATGAGGGAATGAGGACTGGGAGAGCACTTGGCTGGAACTGCTGCAGCTCTCTCCTTGCACATCTGCCTCAGAGCAGCTTGAGAAGGGCCTTGTTGCATCAGGCTCATCCCTCTCAGACCATGGACTGGCATGCCCAGGAAGCCTCCCTGGCACAGACTCTCTTCTCTTTTCCCTCACATCTCTTCCATCCCCGGGCAGGATGGGCTCCTGCCAACAGCAGAGTGCAGGCCAAATGCTCCTTGGGGTAGGGAGCCCTCACGGTCTGGCAGGGCTGCAGGTGGCACCCAGTATCTCCCAGCTTGTCCTTGAAGCCAAAGGCTGGGGCAGACCCTGTGCTCCCTCTGCTGTGTGCTGCCTTCCCCACAGCAGCAAAAGCTCTCATCCTGTGTCTCAGCTCTCCCCTAGCTTGGCACCTGCCTTGGAGACCTCTTCTCCAGCCCATGAGCCAGGCACTGCCTCCCCCTGGCCATGGTGGAAGTTTGACTTCTGCAGCTGTTTTGGCCGCAGCCAGCCCTCCCCAGCTGTGGTTTGGCTTAGCAGGGAGCTAGGAGTTGCTGCTCAGAGACAGCTGAGCCAGCAAGCAGCAGCCTGCTCCCAGGCCTGGTCATCTGGAGCACAGCATCTCCCCCTCTCTGTGCAGGCTGTGCACAAACACAAAGTCTTACTTCACTCTGGAGCCATTCTCTGTGCTAAGGGCACCAGGAGCTCTGGGTAAACATCAGGGCAATGTTCCTCTGGAAGGACTTGGCTGAGGGACTGGAGCCCAGTTGAAGCTGGCACAGAGGTGAGTGGTGGAGCTCAGGGAGGAGCCAGAGCAATGCCCATACTGCAGGGCCAGCACCAGGTGGTCTCCCCAGCTCCAAGTTGTGGTAGGACTCTCTGAGGGGTGGGTGTCAGGGTGAAGGTGCCAGCCCCTTCTGGGTGGTGCCCACTGACAGGACAAGGAGCAACAGGTACAAGCTGCTACCCAGTTCCAGTTTGTGCCCAGTGCCTCTTGTCCTGTTCCTGGGCACCACTGAGCAGAGTCTGGCCCCAGCCTCCTGCCCTCCACCCTTCAGCTGCTGATCAGCATTGAGAAGATCTCAGGCTGCTCTTGGGCCATGGCTGGAAGCATTCCCTGTGTGTGCTGCTGGAGGGGCCCTCAGAGCCTGGGGGGCTGTGTGAGGAGCTGTCCCCTCCTTGCAGAGTGCTAACAGCAGGTTCTTTTCCCTTGCAGAATGGGCAGGCAGCTCCAGAAGAAGGTGGGAATCCTCCAGCCAAGGTAAAGATGTTTGGGGCTTGTATCCTGAAGCCATCCCTCTGAGCTGCCTGTGGGGTGGGAGCTGCCCTGGCAAAGGGGCTGGGGCCAGCTGGGCTTGAACCCTGTGAGCTGCTGCTTTGTGACCTGGGTGGCTGCATGTGGGAGGGTAAGGGACTGGAGTGGGGGAAGAGAAAAGAGAAACCTTTGTTTCTTCCTTGCTTTTGGTCATCCAAAGCTACCTGGGAAGATTCCCAGAGGGCTGCCTCAGGCCAGCACAGGAGGTGTGCAGGAGGCTGCAGCAGAGGGCTGGAAGTGAGAACCCCTGGGGTGCTTCAGAGCTGTGTTTACAGCTTGCTCTGTGCTGCTCTTGCCAGGTGGGATGAGAAGTACAGAAGCCTTTGATGGTTCTGGCCCAGCTGCCCTTGCTCAGTGCCTGCTGTCTGTTTCTCCCCCTGCCTTGGTGGGGCAGGGAGAAGCTCCACTTCTGCCAGGCTGCCCTTCCATGCCCCTGGGAGTGCTGAAGGGAGCTGGGCTGCTGGCTGCCATGGTTTGGACAAGGGGCTTTAGCTGCTGGGGCTTCTGCAGGCACAGAAAGCTCTTCCTGCTCCACACACCATGCTGAGGGAGTTGGCTTCCCTGGGGTGAGCTCCCTCCAGGCCCCAGAGTGGTTACCCTGGGCACTGCCTGAGGGTGCCCAGGCTCTGCCCTGCCAGGCGCCGTGCAGGGCAGCAGATCCCTTCCAGCACCTGAAGTCCTGAGCCTTGCAGGATTTCCTCTCCTGGTGCACAGATGCAGTGCCAGAAGGTTTGACTTGGCTGGGCAGACCTTGCTGAACCTGTCAGGAGTTTGTCCTGCAGCAGTTTCTCTCTGAGTCATCCTTGGCCCCTGCTAAAGGCTCTTGTGTTGTTCTTCCACTCAGTTGCTGTCCTATTTTTAGTGAAAGAAATTGAAACCTTAGCCCCAATTCTCTGCTCCTCAGCCAGTCCTTTCCAGCAGCTTCTGCTGGACCTGGGGCATTGCCTGCCCTGGCTTCCCCAGGTGCTGCAGCTTGCTTGGACTGAGTGATCTCTGGAGGTCCCTTCCAACCCCCAACATTCTGTGGTTGCCACTGCATCCCAACCACCTGTTGTGTGTTTCTGGCCCAGTTGCTGGGCTGGCAGCTGCCCAGGAGCTCTGGCATGGGTCAGAGGAGCTCAGGTCAATGCAAGTGTGCATTCCCTCCCCTGAGAGGGGTGGGTTTAGGGCTCTTTGCTGTGCCTGCTGCTCTGACTCTCCTGGCTGGATTGCAGCTGGGCTCCTAAGACTTGAGCCTTTGCCTCTTTCATCTTCAAACACTTGGCTGAGCCTCCCTCCTGTGCAAGCTGCTGAGGGATGCTGCTTTAAAAGTAATTGAAGGGTTGGGTTGGGTTTTTTGGTCTTTGAAGGACATCCCTGGGACAAACCCTGCCTGCTTCCATCTGTAGATGCAGCCCCACAGAGAGATCACACAGCAGAGGCCAAGAGGCACTTGGGGATCTCTTTGCTGCCCTGTGCCTGGGAGAGGGATGTGGAGTCCCTGGGGAGCTGGAGCAGAGCTCCCCTCTGGGGCTGCTCTTCTCCAGGCTCTCAGCCCAGGGCTCTCAGCCTTTGCTCCTCACAGAGCTGTTCCATTCCCTTCAGCATCCTTGTAGCCTCTGCTGGACTCTCTCCAGCAGTTCTCTGTCTCTCTCGTGCTGGGGAGCCCAGAACTGGACACAGTGCTCCAGGTGAGGCCTCACCAGGGCAGGGCAGAGTCGTCCAGCATCCCCCAGCAGGGCAGGCACAGCAGTGCAGGTGTCCTGCTTGCTCTCCACTGCCCCAGGGCTCCGTGGCCAAGCTGCCTGTGGGCAGTGCCTGGCAATGCCATTTTGGGTAAGCTGGGAGCTGCTGGGGCTCTGCTCCCTGCTCCTCACACAGCCTCAGCTCTCTTTCCCAAGTTTGTCCAAGGTGCTTCTGCTGCCAGCAGAGACAAATGAGGTCCCTGCTGTAAACACAGCTCCAGGGCCAGCTCCCAGGGAGCTGCAGTGCTGTGGATGGGGAAGCAGGCAGCAGGCTCAGCACCTGGGCATGATTCTGCTCAGCTGGGGGTAGGCAGCAGCAGCTTCTGGCACTCTGCCTCCAGGGACCAAGGAAGAAGTCAGTGGTAGTAAATGGATTGGAAGAGATCTCTAAGGTCACAGCTTGCACTGGGTTGGAAGGGATCCTCCAAGGGCATCCTCTCCACCCCCCTGCAGTCACAGGGACAGCTCCAGCTGGAGCAGGCTGCCCAGGGACACATCCAGGCTGATCTTGGAATGTCCCCAGGGATGGGGCCTCAACCATCTCCCTGGGCAGCCTGTGCCAGTGTCTCACCACCCTCTCTGTGCAGAACTTCCTCCTGATGTCCAACCTAACTCTGCCCTGCTCCAGTTTCAAACCACTGTCCCTCATCCTATCACTCCCAACCCTTCTAACCAGTCCCTCCCCAGCCTGCCTGCAGGTCCTGTTCAGGTGCTGAAATGCAGCTCTAAGGCCTCCCTGGAGCTTTCTCCAGGCTGAACAACCCCAATTGCTTCACCCTGTCCCCATAGCAGAAGTTTTTCATCCCTCTGATCATCTTCCTGCCCTCCCCTGGCCCCACTCCAGCAGCTCCATCAGTAGATATCAAGTCCAGTCCTCCAAGCTCCCCCTCAGCTTGGGTACCCAACACAAACCCTTCCCACCCAGCTTGCACAGCCCTTACCCTGCAGGTTACACAACAGCCAAGGTTGGCTCTTCTCAAGCTGAAGGTTGCTCAGGATCCTTCCTGTGCCCTTCTGGCTGTGTGTGGAGAGCTGTGAGGGGGAGAGGCAGCTTCATCCCTGCTCTCCTCTTGCAGCTAATTCTGTGATCCCTTCTAAAAATAGCCTGAGGCAGGGATTAATCAACACCCCCACAAGTGCTGGCCCTGCCCTGGCCCTCTAAGCAGGATGCTGCCAGGAGCAGTCCTTATTTGCCTGGGCACCAACCAAAGGTGCTCTGCAGAGCAGGAAACCCAAGAGTTCCTCAAAAGAGTTGGAAACCTGGCAGCTGGAAGCTTCTGCAGTCCACTGCCTCCATCCCCAGAGGTGTTCAAAACCTGTGGCCATGGCTCTCTGGGCCATGCTTCAGTGCCCATGGTGGTGCTGGGCTGATGGTTGGGCTCAAAGCTCTTCTCCAACCCAAAGGATTCTGTGATCTGCCAGCATCAGCCTTGGGTTAACCTCAGCTGCATCTCTGTGTGGGGCAGCAGCAAACCAGGAGGTCTCAAGAGCTGCTCTGCCCCAGGGGTTCACCTGCAGCACTGTACCTTGGTCCTGAGGTACTGAACCTCCTCTCCTGTCTTCAGGCTTTAATGGGTGGCTGGGCTGCACTCTGGGCCCTGCTCAGCTGGGAGCAGCAGCAGAGGCCTTGAATGCAGTGGGGAAAGAAAAGTTCTCCCAAGTGGGGCTTTAATCCATGCTCCCCAGCCAGCCTGGCTGAGGGGTGAGCTTGAGCTCCCTGCAGGGAATTCTGCCTGGAAGCACAACAGCAATTAGTGGAATCACTTTATAATGAAGAGCAGAGGAGTGGGCTGGCAGCAGGGAGTGTGCCCACTCCCCCTCTGGTGCAGGCTGGCAGCCATCAGCTCCCTCCTGGGGGATAATCACAGCGTGCAGTGAACGCTGGGGAGGTGAATCTGTGACCTTTTCCACTTGAGCACCATAAAGGAGACCTTTGAGACAGGCATGAGGGCTTTGCTCTGCTGCACACAGCAGGCAGGGGCTGCTCCCACTGCTCAGGCTGAGCCCTGGTGTGAGGCAGCAGCCTGGGGTGGGACTGCAGGAGAGGGGAAGGAGCAGCTCTGCTGATCTGTCCTTGTGTCCTGAGCATGTAGAGCTTGCAGAAGGGTCCTGTGTGCTGCAGCAGCTTCAGCAGGGGAAGCTGTGGGCAGGAGCCCTGGTCCTGGACACTTCTGGCCAGAGAAATACTCACTCCAGCAGCTTGAAGGTTGGCTTGGGTTGTTCTGTGTCAGCTCTGAGGGTGAGAGCCTGCAGCTGCAGCCAGAGCCCTTTCCACATCTCCTTCACCCAGGCTTTGAGCTGTGCATCAGAGCTCCACTGACCCTTGTGCTGTCTCCTCTGGAGCTGCACCACTGAGTGGCTGGGCAGAGGCAAAACTCCAAGCACCTTCTCTTCACAGAGGAGAGAGAGGCACCCAAGGCTTGCTGGCCACCAAGGGGCAAGTCCTGTGTGGCCAGCCAGTGAAAGGCTGTGCAGGCTGCATGCTGCCAGCACTGCAGGTGAGCTGCAGCTCCAGGCTGAGGGCAAGGCAGGAGACACAGCCAGTGGTGTGGTCCTCACCAGTACTGGACTTGGCTCTAAGCAAAGCCTCTTAACAGGAAGGGTTTGAAAACAAACAAGTGAATTGCTGTGCTCTGGAGCAGGCCTGGTGTGTTTGCTCAGCTGCTGCTGGGCTCCCCAGGAACTGGGAAGCTGTGGGACAGGGCAGCAGGCAGCTCAGCAAGTCCCTCCTCTGCCATCTCTGATGGCTTCCCAGCTCTTGGAGAAGCTGGCAGCAGCTGTGCAAACACAGCAGGCACTGGGGGACCACACTGGCTGCAGCACTCCTGGCCAAGGGGCTGGAAGCAGCAGAAGAGGGGCAGCCAGCCTGGCCCCCAGGGCTGTGCAGGACTGCAGTCAGCTGGTGGGAGCAGAACATCTTGGGCATGGCATGGAAACTGCCTGCCCAGGACTGGGCTGCTCCTCTGCCCACTCCTCCTGTGCAGCTCTTTCAGCCTGTCAGTGCTGGAGCCCTTGGGCTGCAGCCCTTGGTTTCAGTGGCTGCTGGCTGCTCTGTTGTGGCAGCTGAGCTGGTCAGCAGGGCCTGGTGTTGAGGCAGTGCCTGACAGCTGCCTGGCCTGCTCCTGCCAGAGCATTTGCTCCTCATCCTCAGCAAGGTTGGGCTGTGGTGAACAGCAAAGCTCCTGAGCTCTTCAGGAAGCCACCAGTGCCTGTGTGTGAGGAGCTGAGGCTGTGCTGAGCTTACAGGACTGGCCCAGGAGGAGTGCAGCCAAGGCTGCAGAGCTGGGGAGCAGCACTCAGAGCTCCACTCCTGCCACCCTGGCCCAGCAAAACTTCTGCTCTCAGCTCCTCCATTCCCATCCCCTTCATGGGTTAACAGAAGCTGCCTCAAGCTCTGCCTCCAGGAAGCCTCCTTCATTGGGAGGTCTAAGACAAAGAATCTTCTTCTGTCTGCTGTGCTGGGGGAGACCTCTGTCCCCCAGGTCCCCAGCAGAGCTCACTGCAGAGGACCTCAGAGAGCTCAAACCAAAGAATTTCTTCACAATTGATTTTTGAAGGGCCCAGGAGTGGACCTGGGGCTCTGGAGCATCCCAGCAGAGCCGCTGGGAGCTGTGGGTGTCCTTGGCTGGGGGAGGCTCAGATGCTGCTCTGGGGCTCTCCCTGCACACACAGGCAGTCTCTGGAGCCTCTGCAGCTTTGCAGGTCTCAGCTTTATTTGGAAGCTGGAGCCTGGCTTTGACACAGGCACTGAATTCCTTCCATAGCTCCAGATGAAGCTGCAGTCGCTTCTCCCCCCGAGGCTCTGTGCTGCCTGCCAGGGCTGGGGCAGGCTGGGGGCCGTGCAGGGAGGGCAGTGCCAGCTCTCCTCTGAGGGCTCCTGGGGGGCAGCTCTCTGCTGGGGTCTCTGCGTGCCTGGCAGGGCAGGCAGAGGCACTGCCCGCAGCAGCTGAGCTCCTCCCAGCTCCGGGGCAGGTCCAGCTCCTTCCCCCGCCGGCCCCGGAGCCTGCAGCCGGGGAGCGTCAGCCCTTTGGCCCGGGAGAGGCAGAGCCTTGAGCCCTCCTTTGGACTCGGAGCCTTGGGCTTGGCAGAGCTTCTGACGTGGCTGTGGGAGCTGTGCAGGGCCTGGGATGCAATCCTGCTGTGCTCCCGGAGGCACTCTGGGAGGTGGGGGAATCGATCTGCTCCCCAGCAGAGCTGACTTACAGGCAAGGAGGGGAGGAGGCTCTGCACCACCTCAGGACGAGCAATGAGCACCAGGACTGGGTCCTGGGGTGGTCTTTGGAGGTCACCCCCAAAGCAACACCAGGAGGGAGCCCCAGGGTCTCTGCATGGACAGAGCCAGGAGAGGGGAAAAAGCTCCTTAAAAAAGGCATTTTTGTGCCTTAGGGGAGCAGGACAAAGGCTGAGTGCCAGTGGTCAGTGTGGCTGCAATGCCCCTGCTGTGCTCTTGGGGAAGGGCCCTGGGGGTGCTGATCCCCAGGCAGCTGAAGATGAGTCAGTGTGTGCCCAGGAGGCCTTGGCTCAGCCATGGGGTGGGCAGCAGGGCAGGGACTCTCCTCCTGTGCTGGGCACTGCTGAGGCCACACCTGGGATGCTGTGGTCTGTGCTGGGTCTCTTGCTCCAAGGACATTGAGGGCTGGGGCAGGGCCAGAGAAGGGCAATGAAGCTGAGGAAGGGTCTGGGGAGGAGCAGCTGAGGGGGCTGGGGGTGTTCAGCCTGGAGGAGGCTGAGGGAGACCTCCCTGCAGCTCCCTGAGAGGAGGCTGGAGCCAGCTGGGGGTGAGCTGCTTCTCCCAGGTAACAAACAGCAGCATGAGAGGAAATGGCCTCAAGCTGCCCCAGGGGAGGTTTAGGTTGGACATGAGGAACAATTTCCTCAGGGAAAGAGAGGTGAAGCCCTGGCCCAGGCTGCCCAGGGCAGTCCCCATCCCTGGAGGGGATCAAAGCTGTGGTGCTGAGGGCCATGGTTTGGAGGTGCCCTGGCAGTGCTGGGGCAAGGGCTGGGCTGGGGCATCCTGGAGGTCTTGAAGCACTGCTGTGGTTCAGAGCCCCTGGGAAGATGTGAGAAGCACTTTGCTTCGGTGCATCCCCCAGGGGCTGGGGCAGGGCTGGCTTCTCCCAGCTTGCCCACACCAAAACCTGGCAGGTGCTGGGCAAAGGCTTCTCCAAGTGCTGAGCTGAGCCTCTGTGTGTCCTGCAGCACAGAGCCCTCCAGCAGCATGTGTGTGCTGTGGGAGGAGTGTGGAATTCCTGCCTTCCTCAGACAGGGAATTGTTTCCACATCCCACGGTGACTCCAGGGACAGCAAACAACTCTTGGTTCTCCCTCTGCCCTGGGCTCCAGCCTGAGGCTTTCTCTGCTCTGCAGGAAGCAGCACAACTGCTTGGTGCCTGGCTGAGGGTGGTGCTGGGAGGTTGGCTCCTCAGGGCAGGGTTCCTCCTTTAGAGCAGCCTGGGACAGGTCTCCTGGTTGGGTCTTTAGCACCACCAGGGCAGGAGTGGATCTGAGTTTGCTGAGTGAGACCTTTCCTCCTTGCTGGGAAATGGTAGGGCTGCAGAAAGGGGAGGGGGGGAGGGGGCTGTGTGCTTTGCACTCTCTCTGTGGGGGCTGATTCGTTGTGTAGAGGCTGCAGCATGGAGTGGCTCCCTCTCCCCTGGCAGCTGAAGCTGTTTCCCTGGCTCTGGCATCTTCCACTGGGTGCAAAGTGCTGCTGGCCCAGGGTGCTGCTCCCCCAGCTCCCCAGCACAGCTCTCTCTCGGTGGGGTTTGGGAGCAGCTTCTGCCTGAGCCTGCATCCTGAGCCCGAATTGCTCACTGTCAGCTGACCCTGGCCAGCTGCAGCCTGCAGTGCCTGGAAAGGGTGGAGAGAGCTGACTGCTCTTCTGCTTTTGTTCCTTGTGAGCAGCTCTGAGGATCTGTTGCCAAAGTGCCCTTGGAGAGAGCCAGGAGCAGGGAGGAGAGCAGGGAGTGCAGGGGGGATGCCTGTGCCTGAGCCTCTCTGCTCCCTGCATGCCAAAGGGACCCCAGGCTCTGCCACCCAGCAGAGGTTTTGGGGCTCCTGGGCAGCTGAGTCAGGGAGCAGGAGCTCAGCAGGGCTGACTGGGGCAGGGGATTTGCTTTGCTGTCTGGGAGGTCACCTTCTGCCTCCTCCAGCCTTAGGCTTTCCTTGGGAAAGTTTCCCATCCCTTGCTCTGTCCTGCCCCCCCCCGGGCTGCTGACTGTCCCCAGAGAGGAGTGTGTGCATTGGGTGTTTATGGGATGGGACCTGCTGGCTCTCGGCCTCCAGGGTCGGGACTGAACCGTTTGGGACACTCAAGATGCTCTGAGTGCCATCTGCTGGAGCCTGCTCGAGGGGCAGCAGTGCCCTGGCAGGGAGCTCTGGGGGCTCAGCCCCCTTGGGGTGGCAGAGCCTGGCCCCTGGCACCCTGCTGGCAGACTGTTCCTGCTGCTCTGCTCCCCATGAGCAGAGGGTGCTGAGGTCTTGGGCTGGTGCTGGAGGAGGCTGAGTGGGGCCCAAGCCGCGTCACAGGCACTGGGTGACCAGGAGGTGCCAGAGCAGCTGTGAACTCCTCCAGGGGTGCTGCTGAGGGGGCAGGTTTCCTGTGGGGGTGGGCAGCATCACCTGCCTCCCCTTCCTGGAACTCGGGGGCTGGCCACAGAGCAGGTTCAGACCTGCAGCTGCTGCTGCACGCAGCTGGTTGCTGTGGGCAGCACTTCCTCTGGGGTGGAAATGGCTCTGCCCCGAGGTGCAGCTCCCTCCCTCCATCCCAGCCCTGGGACCAGCTCCAGCCCTTGCTCTGTGCTGGCTGCTGGGTCCCTGCAGACACAGCTCTGCTGGGGTCTCTGCTCAGGATGCTGCTCAAGGCCAAGTGTCCCACAGGATTTCTCAGGCTGGCACCAAGTCTTGGGGGCTGCCAGGAGCACTGAGGGTGACCCACCAGTGCCCACCCCCTCCCTGGAGGTGTTCAAGGCCAGCTTGGATGAGGTCTGAGCAGCCTGGGCTGGAGGAGGTGTCCCTGCCCGTGGCAGGGGGGTTGGAACTGGATGGGCTTTGAGATCCTCTCCAGCCCAGCCCATTGTAGGGTGCTGGGAAATGCAGGCACAAGGAGGTGGCTCTGTGGTCCATTCTTGGCTTGCAAATGAGGCCAACTGTCAGCCTTGCCCAAATAAGGCCTTGGCAGGAGGGCAGGCAGTGGCTGGGGAGGTTTCTTTGCTGGGTTTCTTCCCCTTTTTGAGAACCATCACTTAAAAACCCCAGCAGCAGTTCCAGGCAGAGCAGCCTCTGCCTCCCTGCCCTTCCTCTGCAAGGCTGCAGCTTCCCCTGCTCCCCTTCACTCCAGGCTCCCTCCAGGGCAGGAGCTGGTGCCCTGCAGGGAAGTTCTTGCTCTGGAGTAGTTGCTTACAACTTGGTGCAGAAGTTGGGGAGTTCAGCTCCCACATCCCTGAGGCTGCCCCCCAGGAGCAGGCTGCACCAGGGGGGTTGAACTTCATCCAGAGCTTCCTGGCCAGCAGCTGAGACCTCTGCTGAGCCATCCCCAAAGGAGAGGGCTAAAGGGGTTCTGTGAGGTAGCAAAGGACCTTGCAGTGACCCTGGGTGACTTTGGAAACCACCTCTGGCATCTGGTTTGCATAGCTGAGGTGCAGGTGGCCTCTGCTGGGACCTGGGAGCCTGTGGCCCCCTCTGCTCCCTGCCGAAACTGGGAGAGAACAGAGGGAACCAGCAGGCTGGAGCCCTTCTCCCTGCTCCACTCCTGCACTGCCTGGCTTGGCCATGTGGATGTGCAGGAGCAGGGTGCAGAGCAGGGCAGGATTGTGCCCCCCCTGTGTCCAGAGCTCTCGCAGCAGCGTCCCAGAGACCTGACACAGCAGCTGAGCAATCCAGAGGGAAGATGGAGATCTGCCTCCTCCTAGCCCCTTGCTGGAGCCTCAGCTGATCCTGCAAGGAGAGCACTTGTGTGGGGCCAGCATCTGTGCTGCCCAGGGCAGGGAGAGCAGAGCCCAGGGGAGGAGCAGCCCAGGCTCCGGGCTGCCTGCCGCTGCCTCAGCGAGTGCCTGCCGGTGTCGCGGGGGACTGCACTGATCCCCCTCACACCTCTCCTGCTGAGCTTTGCTGATGGAGAGAGCCCTGCCTAAGCCCCCCTAAAGCCCCCCAGTGTTCCTGTTTGGCTGCTGGGGCCGTGCAGCCATGGCCTCACAATGCGATTGCCCCACACCAAACCGCCGCTTCCTCTCGGCGGCGGCTCCCAAAATACATCCCAGCGAGAGAGCTGCAGCACCCGGGCTGCCGAGCCTCTCTGGGGGCTGCCGAGCCTCTCTGGGGGCTGCCGAGCCGCTCTGGGGGCTGCCGAGCCTCTCTGGGGGCTGCCGAGCCGCTCTGGGGGCTGCCGAGCCGCTCTAGGGGCTGCCGAGCCTCTCTGGGGGCTGCCGAGCCTCTCTGGGGGCTGCCGAGCCGCGCTGGGGGCTGCCGAGCCTCTCTGGGGGCTGCCGAGCTGCTCTGGGGGCTGCCGAGCCGCGCTGGGGGCTGCTGAGCCGCGCTGGGGGCTGCCGAGCCGCACTGGGGGCTGCAGCCTGCTGGAGAGTCCGGGGCCAACTCGCCAGAGGATGGGAGAGTAGCAGCCCAAAGGCTTTGGAGATGCTGAGGCTCCTGTTCCGCAGCAAGCCGAGGATCCAGGAGGCAAGTGCGAGGCTGCTCCGAGCCTGCCCTGCTGCAGGGCTCTGCCCTCTGCTCCGCAGCACCGGGGCTGTGGGGGCATCTCCTGCACCTGGGGAGCCAGCCCTGCTCCCCTCTGCCTTAGCAGCTTCTCCTCTGGCACAGGCTTTGCTGGTGGTTCCCCTGCTCCCTCCCGAGTCTCTCCTGGGTGCTGCCAGGCTTTGGGAGTGTTTGGGGAGCAGAGCATGTGTTGAAGCAACAGAAATTAAAACAGCTTCTGGTTAGTTGTTGATGACTAGGAAGGGAAATGCCAAAAGTGTAATCTGTGTAATCTGCTTCTAGCTCTTGCAAGCCTCCTTCCTTCCCCCTCCCTTGTGTCTCTCTTGCCTTTAGCTGTGGCTGTCTCCTGCCTCCACCAGCAAAGTGACAGAGCGGCAGCAAAAACAAACCTGGCTCTTGGCTTCTGCCTCCTGAAAGCCTTCCTGCAGGGGGGGAGGAGGGAAGAGGAGTTGCCATTTGAATTTGGGGGGGGGGGGGAGCCCATGCCCCCAGCCCCTGCTGTGGGGTGGCTCAGCCTTCCCTGCAGCTCGGAGGCGGCAGGGGGGAAGTGTCTCCTCCTCTGACTTGAGGCAACCTCCTGAGCTCAGAGCTGGCTGCTGGCTGGGGAGGGGTCCTTTGCTTTTGCAGGAGCAGAAAATAGCTCCCAGTGGTGCAGGAGTCTGTGGGAAATGCCCAGCAGGAGGCTGTGGGTGTCAGAAGGTGGCTGGCAGCCCCCAGGGCAGTGCCCCCAGAGAGGTCACAAATCCCTCAGGGTCCATCCCGGGCAGGGCTTGGTGGCTGCTGGGAGCAGTGGGGGAGCCCAGCAGGAGCTGGCTGCTCCACCTGGGTGTATGCCCTGCTCAGGGGGCACTGCTGAGGGGCTCAGGTGTGGCTGTGGTAGAGGTGCCAGCTGGCTGCCCCTGGCATCTGCTTCCCACCTTCTGCCAGCCCCAGAGAGGTCTTGGCTGCTCCAGCAGCAAGGGCAGAGCCATGGAGGGGAGGAGGTGACAGCAGAGGCTCCCTCTGCTCTGATTCAGTCCTTCTGGAGCTGAGGATCAATTCATTCCTCACTCTGAGCTTCACACAGCTCCTCCCTTCCCTCTGGGTTTGTTTTCTCTCTCCTCTCCTAGCTCCTGTCCTGCTCTCAGCTCCCTCTGCCCCACGCTGAGCCAGGCACCCAGTCGATCTCACTGGTGCCCAAGAGCCCTGCCAGAGCTAGAGGCACCCATGGGGAAGGACTGCTTGGGAAGGGCCAAGTCGCAGCTTGAGACTCTCTCAGGTCCCTTCTGGCTGCAGTCAGAAGAGTTTTATCTCATCCACAGCCAGACTTGGGCCCCTTGGAGGGGATTGCTCAAACCTGATTTGATTTTGGGGTGGGTGGAGATTGTTCTGTGCAAACTCTGCTGTGTGAAGAATGGCTGAAAGATGTGGCAGCAGAGCTGTCTGCAGCAGGCTTGGGGCCTGACCTGGCCTCAACTTAACTTCTTCCCTTGAAGTCTGAGCTCCTGGGGCAGTAGAGCTCTGTCCTAGCTGGGAAGCAAGGATTTGTTTCAAGCTGCCTTTAGATGCTTCTGCATCTCTGCCTTGAAGGGTTCACAGCTGGCATCTGGCCCCAGAGGCAGCACAAAGTGACACTTCTCAGGCTGCCTGGGGACTTGGCAGAGCAGCTGGGCCGGCCCTGCCCTGCCCTCGAGGGATGTGGTGAGCCTTGGTGTTTGAGTCTGTTCCTCTTGGTTGCTGTAGAAACCCTGAGCATGCCCTGGAGAGAAACCATCTCCTTGCCATGGCAGTGCCAAGCATCCCTGCAGGCCCAGGACTTCACCACCAGAAGAGATGTTTTGGGTGTAGCTGAGTGAAATCTGATCTAGGCATTAATCAACCAGCCAGAGATTAATTACCTCTCCTTAGTATCAGTGTTCCCTGGGGAGCACCTGGAGCCCAGTGCTGGCACTGGGGCCTTCTCCACCAGCCAGCAGTTCACCAAAGCCTTTTAAGAGGAGATTTGCTCCAGTGGCTCTCCTGGAGCCCCCAGCAGAGCTCAGAATCCCAAGGAGCAGAGTCAGGTGGGACAGCAGCAGTGGCTGCCAGCAGCTCTCCTGCTCTTGCCAAACAAGGTGGGAGCCTGGAGCAGGACGTGGCAGCCCCTGGGTGCTGATGCTCCTTTGTGTCCCACAGGCAAAGTCAGACATCCCTTGGATAGAGAAGGACCTGGTGGAGCCAGCAGACAAGGTAAGAGATGCTGCAGAGGTGCACCCCAGGGAGCCTTGAGTCTGCAGCCTGCCCCATGGGGGCTGGTCCCACACAGAGCTCCCAGGGACCCCAGCACAGCCCAAACCCTTCCCTGCCAGCCTGGCTGAGCTCCCTGGGGCTGCTGCTGCAGGGAGCAGGCAGCTCTTACTCACTCACATGACATCCTGGACTTGACTTCATCCTCCTCCTCCTTCCTCCCCACACCAAACCCCCTCTGTGCTGTCATTTCTGTCTCTCCTGTGGCTTTCTGCTCTTGCTGGGGCAGCCTGGGCAGCAGCACAGGGGCACGGTGGGAGGCTTCCGACGGCTGGGGGCTTCCAGAGGCTCTTCTCTTCCTTTTTTAAATGGCTTCTGAGAACATCCTCCTGCTGTGGAAATGCCCCCAGGGCTCACAGCCTGGCAGGAGATGGATGTCCTGTGTCAGCACCCCTGGCACCGCCCCAGCTCAGGGTGTCCGGGGCTCTGAGCGAGTCGGGGGTGTCCCTGCCGGCCGCAGGGGCGCTGGCCTGGGGGAGCCCCGAGCCCTGGGGCTCTGTGACCTTGGCTGAGCCATGGCCATGAACAAGATCAGTGGTTTTCTTTCAAATCAAGATGAAAAATGTAAATACAAGAAAAAGGAACCCCAGGCCCAGAGCCAACCCCAGAGCCCCAACCACAGCTCAGTGCCGGGGAGGCGCTGGGGCTGGCGCTGGCTCCGCGTGACTGCGCCGCTCGGTCCCCACTGCGCATCTGCCAGCAGGGCTCCCAACACCTGCATCTGCTCCTGCCACCACCCTCACCCCTGGGTGCCCACAGGCGCCTGCCTGAGCCCCAGCCCCCGCCTCTGCTTCCCCAGGAGCCGGTGGGGGTGGTGGTTCCTGGGGCTGGGGAATGCCGCTCGGGATGGGAGGATGGAGAGGGGCCCCAGGCTGCCTCGCGTCTGTGCCCTGCTCCTGCTCTGGCTGCAGAGGAAGCACCGAGCCAAGCCCTGCAGGCTGCAGCTGCCAGCCCCCAGCCAGCTCTCCAGCACGGTCAGTACCATCCTTGCTTGCTGGGTGCTCGCCCAGCTGGGCTGATGCTTCAGGTGGGCGTCTGGAGCAGCCTGCCCTGCCCTGCCCTGCTCTGCCCTGCTCTGCCCTGTCCTGCCCTGCCCTGCCCTGCCCTGCCCTGCCCTGCTCTGCCCTGCCCTGCCCTGCTCTGCCCTGCTCTGCCCTGCTCTGCCCTGCTCTGCCCTGCTCTGCCCTGCCCTGCCCTGCTCTGCCCTGCTCTGCTTTGCTCTTTCTGCCTTCCGAGGCAGTTTGTGGGATGGTGCTCCTGGAAGAAGCTTCCCTTGGTGCCTGCTGGTGCTGCAGCCTGGTGGGACACAGGTGGTTTGGTTCTGCTGTGCTGCTGAACAGGCTCCAGCAGTCCCCAGAGCCCTGATAGTTGAATTGCAAGTTACAGGCTGAGCCCTCAGGAGGCAGCCTGGTGTCAGCACCATGCCAAGTGGCATCTCAGAGCTGTTCTCAGCCAGCTGTCAACAACAAGCTCTCTGCTGCTGCCACAGCAGAGGTGTGAGGTGGCTGGCTTGAGCTGGGAGATCTCCTGGAGCATGAAAAGTTCTTGTCCCAGGGAATCTGAGATCTTTCTTGTCTGTGGTCACGGAGAGCAGCACAGCCCAGGGGAGCTCCTGTGCTCTGCCCCTGCTCAGGCTGCACTGGGGAGAGGGTGAAGCTTCTCTGCTAGGGCTTGGCACCTGGTGAGGCAGGGTCTGGAGAGGGCAAAGCTGCCCCCATGGAAGCAAAGCCACTTTCTAAGGTAGAGAGGAGCCAGGCTTGAGAGCAGGCAGGGAAGGGTGCTGGGTGCAGGTAGCAACCACATCCGTGGTGCTTGGCAGGGCCAGGCTGCCCCAGGAGGGGCTGGGAGGGTGCAGAGCAGAGGCTCAGCCTGGGGCTTGGTTCCTGTTGTTTTTCAAAGCTGCTTTGCTTAGGTGGGTTCCAAACCAAGGAGCTGAGCAGCTGTAGGAAACAAAGAGTCACCTTTGTCCCCCAGCTCTGCAAAGCCAAGGAGCAGCTCCAGCTTTCTGCCAGGCTCTGGGGGCCACATCTGCCCCAGGGCCAGAGAGCAGCTGAGTTGGATGCCAGCCCAAGTGGTTCCATGATTGTTGTGCTCCAGAGGGAAGGAGAAGGGTTGCTGGGGGACAGGAGGTGTCCCCAGGGCTGGGCAGCTCCTGCTGCTGGCCTGGCTCTGCTGCTGAGTTTCTTCCAGACTCTGCTGATTGAATCTCTTCTTTCTTTCCCCCTCTCCTTCCCCCCCCCCCCCCCTTCTTTATTTTGTTTTTCAATAGCAGCAAAGTGTTTTAAACAAAGCATGTGCCAGGGACCTTGGCTTCCCCTCAATCTTCTTGAAGGCTCAAGTCTGTTGAAGCATCATCTGTATGTGCTGAGGATGCACTGAGGCTTCTGCTGCTCAGATTGCAGAGCAGATGGGCTCCAACACGTCTGATGGGTGCCAGCCCTGGCCCTGTTTTGCCAACAGTGCTGAGTGCTGGTGCTGGGGGAGTTTTGCTCAGTGGCACAAACACTCCTGCCTTTGCTACCAGGGCCTGCAAAAGGAAGGTGCTGCCCAAGAGCTCTTCTGAAATGCAGTTCAAAGGAGTGCAGCAGCTGTGGTGTGAGGAGGAGGAGGGCACAGGGTGCCAGCCAGGGCTGCCCCCTGCCAGCCCACTGGCCACTGGCTTACTGCAGGTGTTGGAGGCAGGAGGTAGCCTGTGGCAAGCACCAACTTGTGTGGCTCCCTCAGGTGTGGCTCCTGGGAGTCTAGGGAGGTTCTCCTCCCCCTCTGCTCTGCCCTGCTGAGACCACACCTGGAATGCTGTGTCCAGCTCTGGGCTCCCCAAGCCAGCAGGGACAGAAACCTGCTGCTGGGAGCCCAAAGGAGGCTGTGAGGATGAGGAAGGGACTGCAACAGCTCTGCTGTGCAGGAAGGCTGAGAGCCCTGGGGCTGTTTGGTCTGGAGAGGAGAAGGTTGAAAGGGATTTGATCAATGTCTATGGATACCTGAGGGGTGGGGGTCAGGAAGAAGATGCCAGGATGGCTTTAGTGGTGCCCAGTGACAGGACAAGGCGCAGCGGGCACAGACTGGATCCCAGGAGGTTCCACTTCAACAGGAGGAGAAACTTCTTTGGTGTGAGGCTGCTGGAGCCCTGGAGCTCCTGCCCAGGGAGGTTGTGGAGCCTCCTGCTCTGCAGAGCTTCCAAACCCACCTGGATGTGCTGCTGTGTGACCTGCCCTGGCAGGGGGTTGGCCTGGGCGATCCAGCCCCTGCCACTCTGTGCTTCCCTGACCCAGGAAGGCTTTTTCCCTTCCTGAGGAGCATGTGCCCAGTTAACCATCTCCCCTCCTCCTCAGGGTGAAGGTGTTGTGAAAGAAATCAACATCACACACCACGTGAAGGAAGGCTCAGAGAAGGCTGATCCCTCCCAGTTTGAGCTCCTGAAGGTGCTGGGCCAGGGCTCCTTTGGCAAGGTCAGTTCAGCTCTCCCTGGGGGCTCTGGGTGATTTGGGTGGCAAAGAGGACAATTCCCAACCAAATTTTGCCGATCCCCAGCAGCCTGTGGGAGCTGAGGGGCTGGAGGGGGTGGGCCAGGGCAGCTCTGTAGCTGGCTCTGCCAAGCTGCCAGCTAAACTGGGGGCTGGGAGGGCTCAGCCATGGTGCTCCCTTCCCAGGAGTCTTGCTGTGTGCCAGGGACTGGCTCTGGCCCCTGCTTGGGGTCCAGTTTCCCTCCTGTGAAGGGGGCAGGAGGCAGCCTGTGGCTCTGATCTGTTTCCATGTGCAGACACCCCAGGGCTCTCCCAGGCCATCTGCTCACACTTCCATTGGCCTCTTGGCACCTCCCAGCCCTGGCACTGGGGGCTGCCCGGGGCTGGGGGCTGCTGCCTGGGCAGAGGAGAGCCGGGGGGAGCCTTTGGAAGCTCAGAGCAGGTGGGATGGGACGTCAGGGAAGGAGGTACAAATCCAAAGGGGCTGCAGGACCTGCACAGGGAGAGGTTGATCCCCACAGCAGCAGGTCAGCAGGAGGCTCTGTGGCACTGTCAAGCATCAGTGCTTGGAGCCACAGCTCCCAGGAGCAGCCACAGCCTCCTGGGAACTGCAGAGTGAGGGAGAGGAGGGGAGAGGATGAAGGTGCAGTGTGAGTGCAGGAGGGCTGCAGAGAGAGGGTGAGAGACCTCTACCCACAGCACCTTCCTGAACACCTCATGGGGGTCCTCAGGGAGAGTCTGAGGTCTGAGCAGCCCTGTGGCCAGGGGCTCTTGGGGTTACTGCCAGCTTTGGCATCCAGCTCCCAGGCTGGGCTGGGCTGATCTGCTGCTCCTCTGCCTCAGGTTTTCTTGGTGAGGAAAATAACCCCCCCAGACAGCAACCACCTCTATGCCATGAAAGTGCTCAAGAAGGCAACTCTGAAAGGTAGGAGACTCCTCTTGACCTCCATGGCTTGAAGTGCAGAGGGGAAATGTCACAGCAGCCACTGCTGGCCCCAGGGGGCTTGGGGGAAGGGGAAGTGTCTTTGTCAAAGAGCCTCCTTCTGCCTCCAGCTGTAAAAGATTCTTGGTGCAGTGCTGGAGGTGGCAGAGGTCTGGCTCAAGCTGCCTGGCACTGCAGAGCTGAAGGCTGGGGGCAAGGCTGGCACCAGGGTGCTGGGTGCTGGGTGCTGGGTGCTGTGCCTGAGCTGTGCCTCCCTCTTCCCTCAGTGCGTGACCGAGTGAGGACAAAGATAGAAAGGGACATCCTGGCTGATGTCAACCATCCCTTCGTGGTGAAACTCCACTATGGTGAGTCTGCAGCTGCCTGGGGGCTGCTGGGCAGGGGGCTGCAGCCACACGGGGGCCCTGGCTGCTTTTAAGCACAAGGCAGGAAGGTGCCATGAGCAGGAAGGGGAGCATGAGGCATGCAGCAGCAGGCTGCTGGGAGGATGCTGAGAGCCTCTCCTGGTGCCTGACAGGCTTCTGGAGACAGCTGAAAGGGAGAAGAGGCCTGGACCAGCCTGCACCCCTCCATGGCTGTGCAGCTTTGGAGCCTTCACAATCCCCTCAGCACAAATCCCTTCGTGGGAAGGTTTCCTCCCGTGCCTGCCCTGGCTGCTGAGTGGGCAATGGAGCATGGGCTGGGAGAAGAGTTTGGACACCAAATCCTTGGGATTAAAACAAAGAGCTGGAGAAACTGAGAGAGCAGAGTCAAGGCAGAGTCTGGCAGGAGTCATGCTCTGACTCTGGGGAAGCTGAGGATGGCCTCTCCCCTGGGAAGTGACCAGGAGCTCTTGAGGGAAAGCAGCCCTGGCAGCAGGGCATCAAAGAGCCCTGGCAGCAGGGCATCAGAGCCCTGGCAGTAGGACATCTCTGGCTGCAAGGGAGCCAAGCCCCTGCCAAGGAGGAGTTTCTGCAGTGCCAGAGTGCTGCTGGTGAGCTCCCAGCCAGGCTGCCTCCCTTCCCCCCAGCCTGAGCCCTACCTGGTGGTGTAACTCAGTACCCAGCTGGAGCCAGGGGGGTTGGCAGTGCCTGATGGAGCAGCAGGGAGCCTGCCCTGGAGCAGGGCTGTGACTGCTGCTCTGGGCTGTGTTTCAGCATTCCAGACCGAGGGGAAGCTGTACCTCATCTTGGACTTCCTCAGAGGAGGTGACCTCTTCACTCGCCTTTCCAAGGAGGTTGGTGTGCTCTGGCAGCTGGCTGGGGGCCTGAGCCTCTCAGCCTGTGCTCAGCTGCCTGGAGAAGTGATGGAGCTGCCTGAGAGGGGGGGAACAAACCCAACCTGCTGCCAGCCCAGAGCTGGCAACAGGAGAGGATGGCTGAGGAGCCTTCCTCTGGCAGAAAGCAGCAGCACAGCAGCAGGTCTCACCTCTGCTGGGCACCCTGTGGAGGGTGCAGGCAGGTGAGAACCCTGCCCTGGTTGTGTGGGGGTGAGGCAGGGGGTGGGAGGGGTAAGGAGAAGTTGTGCCAGGTGATGACAGCTGAGAGCTCAGCCCTGGTGAGCACAAATGCAGAGGGCTTTAAAGGTCTGCTTTGGGGTTTGGTGTGGCTGCTTGGCTGCTGCTCCGGGGTGCTGAGTGAAGCCTGGGAGACCTGGGTGTGAGGGAGCAGGGAGGGGGCAGCATGGATGTGAAAGGTGCCTTGGAGCCAGCCCTGCTGCCAGCATTGTGACCCCAGCTGCTGTGCCCTTCCCCTCCCTCCCTGCAGGTGATGTTCACTGAGGAGGATGTGAAGTTCTACCTGGCAGAGCTGGCTCTGGGGCTCGACCATTTGCACAGCCTGGGAATCATCTACAGGGACCTCAAACCAGAGAAGTATGTGGGGCACAGCTGGGGCATGGACCCTAAGGCAGAGCTGGGTGGTGCCCCAAGGCCAGCCAGAGGGGAGGGGGCAGTGCCAGTCCAGGGGGTTCCTGCTCTCAGCAGTGCTGTGGAAGCAGCATGTGGGCACCACAGGTCTGAGCAGCCATCCTTGGCTCACTTGAGAGCCCTCAGAGGGAAGTGGCACCGGGCAGGGCCTCTGCAGTGGCACCAGCCGCAGCCCTGGGGCACCAGGGGCGGTGTACCCTCGGTGTGAAGCTGAGGGGGCAGGGGGAAGGGAGCTGCTCCTTGTCCTGCCCACATCTTGGTGAGGGAGCCTCAAGCGCTGGGGGCAGGGGCAGGGGCAGGTAACTCCCTCCTGGGGAGCTCTGCTGGGTGCTGGCTCTCACAGCTCCTGCTGCAGGCAGTGGCAGCTTCGTTTTTCCTTTCCTGCTGCAGCATCCTCTTGGATGAGGAAGGGCACATCAAGCTCACAGGTAAGGGACTGCACAGAGCCTTGGCCCCCAGCCAGGCTGGTGCTGGCAACAGGGAGCTCCTCTGTGGCCTCCCAGCCCTGCCTGCTGCTCACAGCCCCTGGTGCCTGCCGACAGCTCTTCTCTCTGGCAGATTTTGGCTTGAGCAAGGAGGCCATAGACCACGAGAAGAAAGCCTACTCCTTCTGTGGCACCGTGGAGTACATGGCACCAGAGGTGGTGAACCGCCAGGGCCACTCCCACAGCGCTGACTGGTGGTCCTACGGCGTGCTGATGGTACGGGGGGGGCCGGGGGCTGCGGGGCCGGGGCCGGGGGGTGCGGGGCCGGGGGGTGCCGTGCCGGGGGTGCGGGGCCGGGGCCGGGGGGGTGCCGTGCAGGGGGTGCGGGGCCGGGGGTGCGGGGCCGGGGCCGGGGGGGTGCCGTGCCGGGGGTGCCGTGCAGGGGCTGCGGGGCCGGGGGTGCGGGGCCGGCTGCCTTGGGGTGGCTCCGCGCACCCCAGCTCAGGGCTGTTGGTGTCTGTGCAGATCTGGTGCCACCATCTGGCAGCAGCTGCAGCCCAGGGCTGCTGCGGCAGCAGGCGCCGGCTGGGCTGCGCCGTCCCCGGGCGGTGCTGCTCTGATCGGTGGTCGCTCACTAACTCTTCAGGGGCTCTGGGAGCTCCCAGCTGGAGCTGCAGTGGGATCTGTGCCTTGCTCGGATGTGACCTCCCCTTCTTCTCTCTCCCCCCCAGTTTGAGATGCTGACTGGCTCGCTGCCCTTCCAGGGGAAGGACAGGAAGGAGACCATGACTCTCATCCTCAAGTAAGAGAAGTTTGCCCTCCCTGCTGAGCTGCTCCCAGCGCTGTTGCAGCCTGGGGCCTCCTGCGACTGCAGGGCGCCGTGTGGCAGGTGGCAGGCTGGCACCAGCAGGGGGTTGGAAGGGTGCAGCATTAAATGCCAGAGTGGTGATTGAGCTGCTGGGGGTGGAGGTGCTGCCTGCTGCAGCCCTGCAGCTGGTTGCACAACTTCCTGCAGGGCGAAGCTGGGCATGCCGCAGTTCCTGAGCGCCGAGGCGCAGAGCCTCCTGCGAGCCCTCTTCAAGCGCAACCCAGCCAACAGACTAGGTGAGGCCTTGGGCTTTGCTGCAGTTCCTGGCCACCCCTGGCACTGGGCTGGGGCCTCCCCATCCTCCTGGGTCAGCAGCATGGTCACACTGGTGCTCAGTACACGGCCTCACTGCTTTGCAGCCAGGCTCATTGCTGGAGTCACAGAATGGGTTTGGGCTGGCAGGGACCACAAAGGTCATCCGGTTCCAACCCCCCTGCCATGGGCAGGGACACCTCCCACCAGCCCAGGTGGCTCCAGGCCTCATCCAGAGTGGGAGAGTTGGGGCTGTTCAGCCTGGAGAAGAGAAAGCTCCAGGGAGACCTTAGAGCAGCCTCCCAGTACCTGAAGGGAGCTACAGGAGAGCTGGGGAGGGAGTTTCCAAGGGCTTGGAGAGATAGGGCAAGGAGCAGCGGCTTGAAAGCAGAGCAGGGTGGGTGCAGGGTGGATGTTAGGAAGAAGCTCTTTACTGTGAGGGTGGTGGAACACTGGAACAGGTTGCCCAGGGAGGTGGTGGAGGCCCCAGCCCTGGAGACATTCAAGGTCAGGCTTGGTGGTGCTTTGAGCAGCCTGCCCCGGGGGGGGATGTCCCTGCTGACTGAACAGGGGTGGCCTGGGTGAGCTGTAAAGGTCCCTCCCAGCCCAGTGCTGGCTGTGTGCTGGTGCAGCACACCCATGGGTGCATCTTGCAGGTTCTGGACCAGATGGGGCAGAGGAAATCAAACGGCATCCCTTCTACTCCACCATCGACTGGAACGTGAGTGCCGGAGCCTAGCCTCCGCCTCCCCTGCTGCAGCTTGGGACTCTGTCCTCTCATCCTCTTCCTCCCCAGAGTGACTCAAAAGCATCCCCACTGGCCAGAAAGTCTCCCCTCAGGCTGTGGAACCCCTTCCTGGCCTCTTGTTCCTTTCCTCCTGCCTCGGCACCCCTCTGGGCAGGCAGCAGAGGCCTGGCAGAGCACTGGGCAGCTGTCCTTGTCTTGCAGAAGCTGTACCGCAGGGAGATCAAACCTCCCTTCAAGCCTGCCGTGGGGCAGCCGGATGACACCTTCTACTTCGACACAGAGTTCACCTCACGGACACCAAAAGGTTTGTCTGAGTCCACACAGAGCCAAAGCAAGGGGAAGGCCTCTGCTGCCACAGGAGCAGCCCCCCTGAAGCTGTCTGTGCCCTCCTGCTGCAGACTCCCCAGGCATCCCCCCCAGTGCAGGAGCACATCAGCTCTTCCGAGGCTTCAGCTTCGTGGCCACAGGACTGATGGAGGATGGCAAAGTGAAGCCTGCCCAGCCCCCTCTGCACTCTGTGGTACAGGTAGGAAGCAGAGACGCAGGAACCACTGTCTGAAGCTGCAGTGATGCTCCAGAGTGGCTCTGGGGGAGCTCTGTACCACCTGGAGCAGAGTTAATGATCAGAGGCTGGAAGCCCTCTGCTGTGAGGCCAGGCTGAGAGAGTTGGGGTTGTACAGCCTGGAGAAGGGAAGGCTCCAGGGAGACCTCCTGGTGGCCTTGCAGTGCTTCAAGGAGCTGAACACAAAGCTGGGGACAGAGTTCTGAGCAAGGCCTGTTGGGACAGGACAAGGGGGGATGGTTTGAACTCAAAGAGGGAGACTGAGAGAGGAGGGAAGTGGGGAGAGCCTGGCCCAGGCTGCCCAGAGCAGTGGGAGCTGCCCCATGGCTGGAACCATTGCAGGTCAGGTTTGGGGCTCTGAGCAACCTGCTCTGGTTGGGGATGTCCCTGCTGACTGTAGGGGGTTGGAGTGGATGACCTTTAAAGGTCCCTTGCTACCCACAGCAGTCTGTGGCTGTGGCAGGAAGGCTGAGGCAGTGCTGTCCTGTTCTGACTTCTCACATCCTGTTGTTCTTCCATTTCCATCATCTCTCCTCTGCAAAGGTCACCAGGGCAAGGCAGCTCTGTTTGCTGTCCTCTCCCCAGGTGGGCCTGTGCTAGCAGAAGGTCTGTGAGTGCCCATGGCTTGGCAGGTGCCACCAAAATGCTGCACACTGGATGCAGCAGCCTTAGCCTGCTGACCTACATCTGCCTCCTTCCCTTCTCCTCCCTCAAGCCGTGGGATGCAGCAGCCTGCAGCCTGCCGGCTCGCTCTCAGCTGCCGTTGCATCGTGCTGCAAACCTTCCCCTCAAGCCCCTGAGCTCTCTGCTCTCCCCTTGCAGCAGCTGCATGGCAAGAATGTGCAGTTCAGTGATGGCTACGTGGTGAAGGAGGCCATCGGCGTCGGCTCCTACTCGGTCTGCAAGCGCTGCGTGCACAAAGCCACCAACATGGAGTACGCCGTCAAGGTCTGGGCTCTGCCCCCTCAGCTCCCCTGCCAGGCTGCTGCCCACCCCCACGGGGACCAGCGCAGCACCCAGGGATGGAATCTCCTCCCCTGCTCACACAGGGCCCCAGGGGGCAGCTGCTGTGCATGTAGCCAGATGAGAGTTCTGGCTCAGGGAGCAGGAGCGCAGCCCCCCTGTGCCTGGCAGCTCCAAACGTGGTAGCCAAGCATCAGGGCTCCTGGCCTGGAAGGTTCCTTCCAACCTCAGCAGTTCTGTGATTCTATGAATGCTGGGATCTGGGGGCACAGAACTGGGCAGGGGGTTCTAGAGCTGTTTGCTGGAGAGAGCAGGGGCAGCAGCTGGGGGGATCTGACCAATGTGTGCAGACATCTGAAAGGGTGGGGGGCAAGAGGGGGCCAGGCTCTCTTCAGTGGTGCCCTGGGGCAGCAGGAGGGGCAACAGGCACAGACTGGAACCCAGGAGGTTCCATCTCAACACAAGGAAAGAATTCTTTGGTGTGAGGGTGCTGGAGCCCTGGAGCAGGCTGCACAGAGAGGCTGTGGAGAGCTTCCTGTGCAGCCTGCCCAAGGTGATCCTGCTTTGGACTCAATGGTCTCCAGAGGTCCCTTCCAACCCCTACCAGGCTATGGCTCTGTGATTCTGGGCTCTCTGCAGGGCCCCACTCTGCAGGCCCCCACTCTGCAGTGCTTTGCTTTCTGCTGGCCCCTCTCCAGCCATGCTCCTCATGCTCCTCCACCCTGCTGCAGGTCATCGACAAGAGCAAGAGAGACCCCTCTGAGGAGATCGAGATCCTGCTGCGGTACGGCCAGCACCCAAACATCATCACCCTGAAAGATGTGAGTGTGGCTCAGGGCTGGCCCTGCCCTGGGCTCAGCACTGCTCTGGGGGGCACAATGCAGCCCCAGCACAGGCAGCCCCATGGCCCTGCTCAGTGCATTGCTCTGGGGTGAGGAAGCAACCCCAGAACACCTCTGCTCTGCTGAACTCTGCCTGGTGGCAGGAGGGGGCTCTGGAGGCCCAAAGGTTAACCTCAGTACAAGAAGGAGGCTCTGGAGGCCCAAAGGTTAACCTCAGTATAAGAAGGAGGCTCTGGAGGCCCAAAGGTTAACCTCAGTACAAGAAGGAGGCCCTGGAGGCCCTTTTGGGTTAGCCTCAGTACAAGAAGCAGGCTCTGGAGGCCCTTTTGGGTTAACCTTCTCCATCTCTCCCTCCCCAGGTGTACGATGATGGGAAGTTCGTGTACCTGGTGACTGAGCTGATGAGGGGAGGAGAGCTGCTGGACAAGATCCTCAGACAGAAGTTTTTCTCTGAGAGGGAAGCCAGTTCAGTGCTGCACACCATCTGTAAGACAGTGGAGTACCTGCACTCCCAGGGGGTGAGTATGGTTCCCTCTGTCTCCCTGGCACTGCCCTCCTCTCCCTCTCCTCTGCCCAGCAGGACTCTTCCTTCTTGCTGCTGTGGCTCTCTCGGCAAGGCAGCCGTGGGGCCAGGGCAGGGCCTGCGTGTCCTGCTGCACCTTCAGACCTTTCTCTTGCTGGGCTATGAGAACAGCACTTCCCTTGCCCCACAGGTGGTTCACAGGGACCTGAAGCCCAGCAACATCCTCTACGTGGACGAGTCAGGGAACCCCGAGAGCATTCGCATCTGTGACTTCGGCTTTGCCAAGCAGCTGAGGGCTGAGAACGGCCTCCTCATGACCCCCTGCTACACAGCAAACTTTGTGGCACCCGAGGTGAGCACCCAGCTGCCCTGAGACCCTTCAGCAGCTCCCATGTCCCTCCCTCAGCCTCTGCTCTCTCTGCCCCGTTCCCAGCTGCAGCTCACTCTGGCAGGCTCCGTGCTGGAGAGATGCTGACAGAGATTCCCTGGAGTGGCAACCAACCAGGGGAGCTTAAGTGCAGTCCCCCAGCTTGCACTGCCCTGCTTAGGGGGCTGAGACTTTCAAACCCCAGGGGTTTTCTGGGCAGCTTCCCTTCCTGGTGAACTGCTCAGTTACAAGAGCTGGGAGGATGTTCCACTCAGCTCTCTTGGTGTGGAAGAAGGACAAAGAGCCAGCACACCACGGAGCAGGCCACCACTGCAGCATGGCTTCTGTGTCACTCTGGGCCTGGCAGCCTCCTCTGCCTCCAAAATCTGACTGCAGTCCTGATCTTGACTCCAAGGCTTTGCTGTTCAGTTGAGGCGTAGGAGCTTTGCACCCAGGGGCCAGGCTGCTCTCCACCAGCTGAAGGGAAGCAAATGCTCTCATTTCTGTCTTCTGCTCAGGTGCTGAAACGCCAAGGCTACGACGAGGGCTGTGACATCTGGAGCCTGGGGGTGCTCCTCTACACCATGCTGGCAGGGTGAGCACCTGGGGCCCACTGCAGGGCAGCAGCCGGGGCTGCACCCACCCCCCCACCGGCTCCCTGGCGGCAGCTGAGCCTCTCCTTGCTCACTGCCAGCCGGAGGTGCTCCTGGCTGGGTCCCAGGGCAGGCAGTGCAGGGCTGTCCTTCTCTCCCCAGCTGCACTCCGTTTGCTAATGGTCCCAGCGACACTCCCGAGGAGATCCTGACCCGCATCGGCGGGGGGAGGTTCTCCATCAGTGGAGGCAACTGGGACACGATTTCTGACATGGCCAAGGTAGGGCTGGACCCCCCCCTGCCTCACCCTGCAGGGCTGGACCCCCATCTGCCTCATCCTGCAGGGCTGGACCCCCCCCTGCCTCACCCTGCAGGGTTGGACCCCCATCTGCCTCATCCTGCAGGGCTGGACCCTCCCCTGCCTCACCCTGCAGGGTTGGACCCCCATCTGCCTCACCCTGCAGGGCTGGACCCTCCCCTGCCTCACCCTGCAGGGCTGGACCCTCCCCCTGCCTCACCCTGCAGGGCTGGACCCTCCCCTGCCTCACCCTGCAGGGCTGGACCCCCCCTGCCTCACCCTGCAGGGCTGGACCCCCCCCTGCCTCACCCTGCAGGGCTGGACCCTCCCCTGCCTCACCCTGCAGGGTTGGACCCCCATCTGCCTCACCCTGCAGGGCTGGACCCTCCCCTGCCTCACCCTGCAGGGTTGGACCCCCATCTGCCTCACCCTGCAGGGCTGGACCCTCCCCTGCCTCACCCTGCAGGGCTGGACCCCCCCCTGCCTCACCCTGCAGGGCTGGACCCCCTTGCCTCACCCTGCAGGGTTGGACCCTCCCCTGCCTCACCCTGCAGGGCTGGACCCCCCCTGCCTCACCCTGCAGGGTTGGACCCCCCCTGCCTCAGCCTGCAGGGCTGGACCCCCCCCCACCTCACCCTGCAGGGCTGGGGTCAAGCCCAGCCATTTGCTGTGGGACAAGATCAAAGCAGGCTGGGGAGGGCCAGAAGGGAGAGGAGAAGAGCAGCAGCAGGGCTCCTGCCCTGGGGCAGCCCAGCAGTGTGCTGCTGTGGGCTGAGCAGTGGTGCTGGGACTGCAAGCTCCAGGGGAGTGGTTGGACTCGAGGATCTCAAGGGTCTCTTCCAGCCTCCACGGCTCTGTGGCTCTCCTCATGCTCCCTTTAGCTCTGGCTGTCAGTATCTGTGTGGAACATCAGCTCCTCCTGGACCCACGTGGGGTTTGCTGCTGTGTTCCACCCAGCCCAGATTTGATGTCTGGGGACTTCAAACTCGGCCTTTGAAGTTCCATCCTAATTTGGGGGCAGCCAGCTGGGACTTTTGCATTTCAAATGTGAAACCTTCTAAAGTCTTAACCTCCCAAACCATGCCCCTAGGATCTGGTGTCCAAGATGCTTCACGTGGATCCTCACCAGCGCCTCACAGCCAAGCAGGTCCTGCAGCACCCCTGGATAACCCAGAAGGACAGCTTGCCCCAGAGCCAGCTGAACCACCAGGACCTCCAGCTTGTCAAGGTACAAAGCCTGGGCTGGGCCTCCAGCTGGTTCCTCAGGTGCCATGGGCTCTGTGGAAGGCAGCAGCCCAGGTGGGCAAAGCAGGATGGAAGGTCAGAGAGGAGGGGGCCAGGGAAGGCAGAACGAGGCAAGCTGGGAGGTTGTGGCAGGAAACCTGGGGAGGGTCTTCAGCAGCATGGGAGGGAGGTGTGAAGAAGGGAGAGAGATGCTTCTGGCTTTGTACAGCCCTGAGCCTACCTCTGCTACATCTTAGCCTGGAGCAGAGCTCAGTGCTCTCCACAGCTACAGAAAGGTTGGATTGAGACTGGGGTTAGCCTCTTTGCCCAAGCAGCCAACAACAGGACAAGAGGAAAGGGCCTCAAGCTGTGCCAGGGGAGGTTTAGGTTGGAGATTAGGAAGAATTTACTGCAGGAGCGGTCAGGGATTGGAACAGGCTGCCCAGGGAGGGTCACAGACCCTGGAGGTGTTCAAGGACCCTGTGGCCATGGCACTTTGGGACATGGTTTAGTGTTCATGGAGGTGTTGGGTAGAAGGTTGAACTTGATGCTCTTAGAGGTCTTTTCCAGCCCTAAGGATTCTGTGGTTCTATCAATGACTTGTTCTGCCTTCCCTCCCAGGGGGCCATGGCTGCCACCTACTCTGCACTGAACAGCTCCAAGCCAAGCCCCCAGCTGAAGCCCATCGAATCCTCCATCCTGGCACAGAGGAGGGTGAAGAAGCTTCCTTCCACCACACTGTGACACTGAGATGCTCTGCAGCCCACAGCATGGGGCAAGCACAGCCCAGACCCCTGGTGACAGGGCAGGAGATGGTTGATCAATGCCTGCCCAGGAGCTCCCTTGAGGACCTGTTCTCAAAAGGCCAAGTGCCTTCTGAAAGCCTGGCTGCTCCCTGCCTGGACTGACCTTTGGGAGAATTTCACTGGAGGACCTTTTGGAAGTGTAAATTGTTGCTTTTTAAAGCCCCTGAGCTGTGTATATGAGACCCAGAATGGAACTGATGTCAAGTGGCACTAAAAAGCAGCCCTGCCTCACCCTCCCCTGCCTAGGGCCAGACGTTTGCTGTTGCTGCATCACCGCTGGGAGCTGATCCTCTCCAGTGCCATCACAGCTGGAAGACTGCACAACATCTGGGGTTCAGGCTCTGGGCTTTTTCCTCCCTGGAACCTTTGGATGCCCTTCCCAAAGTCAGCCCTGCAGGCTCCCAGCCAGCAGCTCTGCTGTCTGTAAAGGCCCTTCCCTCGCCTCCCCTCTTTGTCTTTCATGTTTGGAGCACCAGCTCTGCTCTTCAGACTGTTTCCTGCTGTCTCCTGCCCTCCCCCAGCCCAGCCAGGACTTCTTTTCCAACCCCCCTTAGATGCTCTTCTTTGGCTCATTCCTTCCCTCTGCCCTCCCATCCTCCCCATCGCTCCCAGGAGGGGATGGCAGAGGAACCTCCTCGGCAGAGCTGAGGCTCCAGCCTGGCTCTGGCTGCTGCTTTTACTGGTTTTGGGGGGGTTCCTTTTCCTCCAGCAGGAAGCTGTGGAACAGCCTCATCCTTTCTGGTTTTAATTTCCCTCTGCTCTCCAGCTGGTAACTCAGGGTTTCTCTTGGAGCTGTACAATAAAGGTGTCCTCAGCTGACCTCATCTCACCGCCTGACTCCTAGCTGCAGAACGAAGCCACCCCGGCCATTCCCCCACCTTGGAAGGAGCTAAGGTTTCTTGCCTGCCTCTTGGGAGATCTGCAAAGCTTTGTTTCATCTGGGCCTGCGATGGAAAAGCCAGCAGCAGGGGCTGCAGCTTGTGCCAGCTTCTCTCAGGTGCAATAATACCTCCCTTAGAGGCGGTTACGGCATGAGGCAGCGACGACAGGAGAGCTGGCAGGGGCAGGCCGTGCAGGGGAACTTCTGACTCTCAGGACATTTTAGTGCTAATAGGAAACAACACCTGGAGGCAAACTGTGCTAGAAAGAACTTCCTGACCTGTTGTGACTGCAGGGAATTGCTGGAGCTCCCTGGGTCACTGGTGGCTGCTTCCTGGGAGGAGCAGGAGAGCTATGGGGACAGCACTCAGGTGCTCCAGGGTGCAGCTGAAGGCAGCAGAGGTTCCCTTGTGGATTTCTGCTGCTTTGGGCTGGTCCTGTAACAGAAGGGAAATTGTCTTTGTTGCCTTTCCCTCTTGTGTAGGCCTGATTGATTAGTCCTGATTGTCCATTCTGAGAGGTGCAGCTCTCTGCTCTCCTCCCCTCGCCCCAGCAGGATTCAATCCCTGGAGCAGGCAGTGAGAGGCTGAAGCAGCCTCAGTGTTCCTGTGTTTATTCCAAGCACTGCCCCAGTGCTGCTGAGAGGAGGGGCCCAGGACACACTGGAGCTGCTCCCTGGAGCTGATGTTTGCCTGACCTGAGGAGGGGGACACTCCAGCACACAAAATGCCTTCCACTCTCCCTTGGCACAACGTCTGCAGTGGTGCCATGATCCTGCCTTATGTCTGCTACAGCTGCAGGGCAGCTCTCGTGTCACTGAGGAGGGCTGCAGACATCAGGTACCTGAAACAGCTTCATTCTGGAGCTGGGGTCAATCCCTTTGGGTGCTGCTGGAACTGAAGCAGACCCCTCAAGAGTTTTTCAGACTCTTTCCCTTCTAGAGTGGGGCCTGCAGGGGTGTCTGGGGTTGGATGTGATCACCACTGTGAACCTCCCAGCAGCCTGGACCATCAGGGTAGATCTTACACCAAACCTTCACCCTGCCTGGGGGGGTCTGGTTGTCTGTGTCAAACTGTACAGGCTTGCAGATGTCAGTCAGGAAGAACATCACAACCTTGGCTTGATCCTCCCTGTAATGGTGCTGCTGTGAGGCCACCCAGGCTCAGCTCCAAGCCATGTAGGACAACCAGGTGTAGAGCTCTGAGGGCACAGGGAGAGCAGCTCATGGTGGCTGCAGACTCTGCCTGGCCATGGGCTGATACCTGGAGGGTCAAAGCCTGATGCCTGGGAGCTGATACTTGGAGCATCAAAGCCTTCTGCCTCTCTGGGCTCTGCCACCACATGGAGCTTGGGTCTGGTGCAGTTTGAGAGCTCTGTGGCTTTGGAGGAGAGAGTGAGCAAGAAGGGCTACACCTTGCTCCCTGGGGTGCTTTTATCTGAGTTGTTGTGAGTGATCCTTCCATAAGTAAAGCAAAGTCTTGATTTTTAGTTCCAAATCAACCAAGTGCTGTTACTTTTTTAATCCCAGTGCTCAATAAACATGGATTTGTTGATCTTTCTCTGTGTCAGAACTGTCAGTGTTTGGAAGGGCTCAGGTGGGCTCCCTCAGTCCCTCTCTGGTTTTGTCCTGGCAGCACTGAAGTTGGGACCAGCTGCTGGCATCTGAGCTGAAACTGCATTGTTTGAGGTGAAGGTTTGGCCTGGCTGAGGCTGGGGCTCTAATGCCTGTCCTGGGGAGCCAGCAGGTGTCTTGGGGAAGAGCAGAGGATGTGCTCTCACAGGAGCCTGAGGCTATTCAGCTTGAGGCAAAGACAGACAGCTTCCCTCTGTTGAGTGGAGAAGGGACTCAAAACGTCCTTACCTTTCACACAGAAGGAAAGCTTTACAAGGGAAGGTGCCTGGGGGGATTTCAGGTGATCAACAGCCAACAAGACCTTTAAGACTTGGCTCTGCAGGTCTCTGCTGAAAGCTCAAAGGAGAAGTCCTGGAATCCAGCTTCGTGCAGCTGAGTCTGCCTGCAATGAACCTGTGTGGAAAGAGGAGGTGAGAGCACAGCCTGGAGGGAACACTGAGCAGCTCTCTTCAGACAGCACAGCTGTGGAACTCCCCGGGCTGGGGCCTGAGCCAGCAGCTTTTCTGACCCAGGTGAGAGGCTTTTTCCTTCTTCCCACTGTGCCAAGCACTGTGCCAGCTCCTCCTAATGACGAGCTACTGACCTCTGCCAACTTAATCAGAGCATAAATGAAGGGGTTTGCCCCAAATGCTCCCACTGCAATGACTGAGGCTGTCTAAAACTGAAGGCTGCACACTTCCTCCTTGATCCTCTCATTTATTTCTCAGTGAAACTTCACTGAGCAGCTCTAACCTCCTACCCAGGCAGCCAACCAGCCTCTGGAAGCCCCCAGCTTCAGGGGAGGTTTAGGTTGGATGTTAGGAAAGCAAACGAAAGAGTGGCCAGGGCCTGGCAGAGGCTGCCCAGGGAGGTGGTGGAGTCCCCAGCCCTGGGTGCAGGACCCTGTGGCCATGGCAGCTGGGGCCAGGGTTTGGTGGCCAGGGTGGTGTCAGGTTGGACTCGATGATCTCAGAGAGCTTTCCCAACCCAACCGATTCTCCTCCCCCTGGGTCAGTTCTCAGCACTCCTTTTCCCTTCATTTTCAGGCAGTCTGGGGACAGAGAGCTGCGCAGCTGGGTGGCATCCTGGGTGCCACCAGCTCCCGGTGGCTCTCTCCCCAGGCCCGTGGGAGGCTGTGGGAGCAGTGGGTGGCAGCACGGGGGGCAGGCAGAGAGCTTTCATGTAACATTCAACAATTTAATCCTCTTGTAAGGCAAAGAAAACCTCTGAAATATTTCAAGGCCTTTCTTTTTTTCCTTTCCTTTTATTTTTTTGGCGAGTGCACAGGAGGGCTCTGAATGAAACATTCATTCATGCTCTGAAAGCTGGAGGTCTGCTGCCACTGGGTTTTCTTGCCTCTGGTTATTAACACATCAAGCTGTCTTCCCACTCCAGCTCAGCTCACTTGCTGCCTTCCTCCCTTTGTGTGGCACAGGAACACCTGCCATTAACACTAATTCTGCTCTGAAGAGGAACTCCCTTTCAGATATGCTTGTCTGGAAATAAATTGACATGTAAAAGGTCTCCTTTGTCAGGAAGTGTGTGTAAAGTGCTGGGGTAAGAAGCCGATCGCTTACAAAAGGAGCTACTGACTCTCTAAATGGCCTGTGGGGAGGGGGCTGAGGCTGCCGCTGGCAGAGGAGGGTGCTGGAAAGTGATGATGTAAGAAACCTTCTGGTCTTGAGTTCTTCCTCTGTGGGGAATCTTGGTTCGGGGTGAGCACAGCCAGCAAAGGGCACAGCAGAGAGAAGTGTAACAGCAACGGCTGGCTGAGAGAGAACTGCTGCTGAGAAGCATCGTGGTGGAGCTCTCTAGGAGGTCTTTAAGCTTGAGGAGGGCAGATGGAGACTGGAGAGGAGGAAGAAATTCTTTGCAGTGAGGGTGGGGAGACACCGGCACAGGCTGCCCAGGGAGGCTGTGGATGCCTCCTCCCTGGGGTGTTCAGGGGACCTTGAGCAGCCTGGGCTGGTGGAGATGTCCCTGCCCGTGGCAGGTGTTGGAACTGGATGAGCTTTGAGGTCCCTTCCAACCCAACCCATTCCATGGATCTGTGAATCACAGCTGCAGCCTGGGCTGGGTGTCAGGGGTGAAGATTTGGGATGATTTCTGTCTCCAGCTGTGGTGACAGACCCAGCACTGGCTGGAGGTGCATCCCTGGGCTCTGCAGGGACACTCTTGGAGCAAACTGGGGGGAGGGCAAAGGAAATTGTTGTAATTAAGCTACCCCCCTGGGGTTTAACACCTGCAACAAAACCTTAGGCATGTCGGTGGCAAGACCTTTGCCTCAGGTGTGTGATGAATTCCAGGGCTCTGCTGCTTTTCCTGGGGCAGGAGTTTGTCTCCCCTTTAGTGAGGAAGCAGAGGAGGAACCCTTGGGTAGAGCATTTATTCTCTCCTACAGGCAGCAAGAGGGAAAGAACTTTAACAGCAAACCCTAACTGTCTCTGAGCTCCTCCCAGCCTGTGCAGGGGATGGCTCTCTCCTAAGGAAAAGGTTTGCAGCTGGTTCTTCAGGTCAGGCTTTGGAGTGACTCTGCTTCAGTACTGAGACGATGGATGGGCTCCTGTGGTGCTGGATGTTCTGTGGTGTGGAACTGGCTTTCAGCTGCTGCTCATCTGGCTTCTGAGTCTTCCCAGCAAAGAAACAATTCAGAGCATAATGAAGAACGAGTCCAAATATGTTCAGGGCTCGAAAGAACAAAAGTGAAAGCTGCTGCTGCCAGATCAGCTGCTGCCACCTCTGCTCTATCAAGCAGGCACAAGCTCTGTGTGCTGCTGTGCTCAAATGCTGTCTTACTTTTAAACAGCAGATGGTGATAGAAACCTGTAACAGGTGGAAGCTCTCCAGTTTTCTGTGAGAGCTCAGAAGCAGCAGCGATTTCTCCTGTCCCTGGGGGCAGGTTCTCCCCCAGATGAGTGCCGGGATGGCCCTCTCCGTGGGTAGCTCCTACAGAGAGGACAACCTCCGAGCATCACCTGTGTGCACCTGACAGCAGGCAGGGCTGCCTGGGCCTCCTCTGCTCAGAATCAAAGGATCCTGGTAATGGTCTCCATAATCCTCTGCTAGCTGCTCTAAAGAGAGAAGCAATGGGAGCAGTGAGCTCTGTCTGCTGCCCTGCCTCCAAACCCAGCTCCTCTCTGCCATGGCCTATGGGTTTGGTGTCCAGGAGAGCAGCACCCTGCATGCTTTGAGTGGTTTGTACACATCTAATTCCTGCAGCCTTTGACTCAGAGCCAGGAATTCATCTGCAGCTTGCAAGGTCTGTGGAGATGATGTTTCAGTTTCAGAAGTGCAGGCAGGGCTGAGCTCAAGCTCCAGCTCCGGAGCCCTCGGTCAGATGGGAAGGGAATTCCTGCTGCACCTTGGTGGGGAATGAGGATGGGCTGCAGGATTTGTCAGCAGCCCAGGACAGGGAGCTGCATTTCAGTCATGGTAGGGAAGAGAGATGCTAAATTCCCCTCACCCTGGCCTGGAGCAGCATCAGAGGCCGGCAGGGACTCAAGCCCTGCCTGGTGCCCAGCCCTGCTGCGTCCTCTGCTGCTGGAAGCAGCATGAAAATCACTTTTGGTTACAAGTAGCTTTTCTTCGCCCCCCACCCACCAAACAATCCATAATTTTAACATCTCTTCTCCACCCCAACTCCCAGCCCTGCTTCTTTACAGAGCTAGAGGAATGTGGGCTTAGGCTGTGGTTTCTCTGCCCACCTTCCACACTCGGCTCAGAGTCAGGCTTTGGGGAAGCCCCCAGTAGCAGTGGGGTTTGGGACACCAAGTGGAAGCACTGCCCAGTGGCCCTGGGCAACCTGCTCTAGCTGGAGGTGTCCCTGCTGACTGCAGGGGGGTTGCAGACAAGAGGACCTTTGAGGGTCCCTTCCAAGCAGGTGCAATCTGTGAAGCTGTGAATTAAAGGCAAAAAAAGCTCAGAGTAGATTAATTTCTCTTCAACCTTCTGCCTCTTTCACCAGCTCCTTTCTCTGCACAGCCAAGTGCGAGATTCCCTCTCTGGCTGTTAAATGCAGGCTTGGCTGGGCAGCAGCAGAAGTCTTTTGCTTTCCACGAGGAAAAGGAGTTGTCAGCTGCTGTGTTTTGTGGATGCCCACAAGCAATCTCTTCTGGTCAGGGCAGAGACCCAGATGAGAAACTGTTCCTCCTCCAGCCACGTAAGGGCTGACCCTGAGCTTGAGGAGAGGTTATGCTAAAGCACGGAGGAGGAAGCCCAGGTCTGCAGCTGCTGCCGTTCGCAGCCTTTGCTGTGATTCAGAGGCACACTGTGAGTCCCTGCTAACAGAGGCCCTCGCCAGCAATTAGCCTCCCTTTAATGAGACAGATCCCCGGCGCCACGACCCCGGCTCGCTCCCTGCTCCGCCGGCTCTCTGTTCAGCGAGTTGCGAGCGCAGGCTGAGCAGCGACTCGCAAAGTCAAAGAGGAGTCCCTTTCCCTGCTCTGTTTGAAGAAGGGGTAGGGAGCTGCTCTGATGTTTCATTAAAGCTGCCTTTTCTCCTCGTGGCAGAGCAGATTGCAGCAGATCCGCCTCCCAGTTCCAGCTGCTGGGTTGGAGCGCTCTGATCTGTGCGCTGGGTGCACGGCTAATTACGGAGGCAATTCCCATGGATACCAAGAAGAATTGTCTGCACTGGCAAAAACGATCCCAGCTGGGAAAACAGGGAAGGAAAAGCTGCTGAAATATTCAGGAAGAGGCTTCAAAAGTTTTCTGGAAACCGAGGTAAAACATTTCCAGTCCTCTTGCACCTCAAATGCAAACCTCCAGGGAGCCCCAGAGTGGGTTGGGTTGGAAGGGACCTCAAAGCTCCTCCAGTTCCAACCTCCCTGCCATGGGCAGGGACACCTTCCACCACCCCAGGCTGCTCAAGGCCTCATCCAGCCTGGCTCTGAACACTTCTAGGCTTGGAGTGTCCACAGCTTCTCAGGGCAGCCTGTCCCAGAGCCTCACCACCCTCCTGGGGAAGAATTTCTTCCCAATGTCTCAGCTCAATCCAGCTTCTCCCACTCTGAAGCCATCACCTCTCGTCCTGTTACTCCATGTCCCTCCCCAGCTCCCCTGTAGCCCCTTCAGGTACTGCTCTAAGGTCTCCCTGGAGCTTTTTCTTCTCCAGCTGAACAGCCCCAAGTCTCCCAGCCTGGCTTCAGAGACTGCTCGGTCTGAGAAGGCTAAGAGGAGACCTTATCAATGCCTACACATCTCTGAGGGCTGGGTGTCAGGATGGAGGTGCCAGGCTCTTCTGGGTGGTGCTCAGTGACAGGACAAGGAACAAAGAGCACAACCTGGAACCCAGGAGGTTCCACCTCAACATGAGAAGAAACTTCTTTAGTGGGAGGGTGCTGGAGGCCTGGAGCAGGCTGCCCAGAGAGGTTGTGGAGTCTCCTTCTCTGGAGAGCTTCCAGACCCACCTGGATGTGTTCCTGTGTGACCCTGCTCTGGCAGGGGGTTGGCCTGGATGGTCTCTGGAGGTCCCTTCCAGCCCCTCCACTCTGTGCTTCAGCAGGGCAGCTCCCTGGGCAGGGCACCCCGCAGCCAGCTGCCCAAGGGCTGAAAACTCTGCCTCCACCCCAGGGCTGTGTCTGGGACTGGGCTGAGTGCCTCCCCCTCATGCCTCTGAAAGGCAGGAGTTTAAATCACTTCTTTCTGCATAAAGGAATATTCGAAGGGGCTGTTGCACTCCATGGCAAAAAGGAGGAGGGGGAAAGACCTCCTCATGCCCTGCCCAGAGGTGGACAATGAAATAAATCAGGTTTAAAATCATGCAGTGAGCATTCAGCCCTGAGGCCTCAGGACCACCCTGCACCAGGGCAGACAGACCTCTTTGATTTAATAATGCCCCCCCAAATCTTCTGGAGGGTTTGTTTTGAATGTGGAGTGTTTGGGGACCATCCTGATCAACTCCCCAGTGCCTGTAACTTGTATTTCTGTCACTGATTTCTCCCCAGCAGGAGCTCAGGCACTCCTCAAGACACTTCCAGCAAACACAAACACACAGAGCAAGGAAGGCTGCAGCACCATTAGGTTGCATTTCCAGCTCTTTCTCATCCAGGGCACCTGCTCCCCTTTCCCTCCCTCCCTCCAGTCTTCCCAGCTGTCTGTCTGTCTCATTTATGTCAATTAGAGATTCAATGCTGCCTGATTTAATTGGCCTGACTTTCCTCTCTAATAGAAGCCCAAGTGAAGGCAAGGCAGGCAAGGAAGCAGGCAGGCAGGCAGGCAAGCAAGCAAGGAAGCAGGCAGGCAGGCAAGGAAGCAAGCAGGCAGGCAAGGAAGCAGGCAGGCAGGCAAGGAAGCAAGCAGGCAGGCAGGCAAGGAAGCAGGCAGGCAGGCAAGGAAGCAAGCAGGCAGGCAAGGAAGCAAGCAGGCAGGCAGGCAAGGAAGCAGGCAGGCAAGGAAGCAAGCAGGCAGGCAGGCAAGGAAGCAGGCAGGCAGGCAAGGAAGCAGGCAGGCAGGCAAGGAAGCAAGCAGGCAGGCAGGCAAGGAAGCAGGCAGGCAAGGAAGCAAGCAGGCAGGCAGGCAAGGAAGCAGGCAGGCAAGGAAGCAAGCAGGCAGGCAGGCAGGCAAGGAAGCAAGCAGGCAGGCAGGCAGGCAAGGAAGCAGGCAGGCAGGCAAGGAAGCAAGCAGGCAGGCAGGCAAGGAAGCAGGCAGGCAAGGAAGCAAGCAGGCAGGCAGGCAAGGAAGCAGGCAGGCAAGGAAGCAAGCAGGCAGGCAGGCAGGCAAGGAAGCAGGCAGGCAGGCAGGCAAGAAGGAAGGAGTCCCCCTGGCAGTTGGGAGGGCTGGGGCTTGTCTGTGGAGCTGAGCACAATAACCTATTTGTTAGCAGCCGCCCTGGAGAGGTTGGTGACCTCCCACCAGGGCTGGGGTGTGGGCAGTGATATCACTGCAGAGCTTCTGGGGGCATCTCTTGAGGGGCTGAGGAATTTGTGCAACCAGTCAGCCACCTCCAGCTGGCTTTCCATGTGCTGTGAAGGTTGGGATTTGCTGCCTGGGCTAATGTTTGCTCCTGTCAGGAGGCTGAGCCCACGAGCACCGAGGTCAGTAAGCAGCACAACATCCATCAGCTGCAGCCACAGAGGCCTCCTCCCTCATCCTGAGCCCAAGTCACCCCCAGCAGCCTTTAACCCCAAGCCAGGCTGACCAAGACCTGAGCTCCGTGAGGTTTTCAGGAGAGCTTGACCCTGTCTCTGCTTCAGGCAGCAGACCTGGAAGCAAACCAGCTCAGATGAGATCTGGCATCCTCCTGCTCCCCCTCCAGCAGCTGAATCCTAGGAACCAGCTCTGACCTACTTCTCCCTGGCTCCTGGCTGGTGTCTTCCTGACAAATTGCAAGGCCCTTCTCAGCAGCAGCCTGAGCTTCCCAGAGAGCTGGAACAGCAACAGTACCATCTAGTGACTTGGGCTTCCAGGGAGCATCCCTCCGAGGGGAGGAGGAGAGCTGTGAGCTGGGGAGGCCGAGGGGGGTCCCCGGGTTGCAAATGAAACCCTTCCCTCTCAGCTCCTTGGGATCTAGGAAAGCAATGGTGCTAATGCAGCAAAAGTCCTGCAGCTGGAGAGCTGTGCTGGGAGCTCCCTGGGCAGCCAGGCCCTTGGCTGAGTGACTCCTGGCTGAACCCAGCCCCGACCTTGCTGCCTCTGCTGGTGATGCTCCTTGATGGAGTTCACAGCTTCCCACACTCCCCCAGCACAGGGCTGGACTCTCGGGCCCAGGACAGCTGCAGCTTTTGGCTGCCATGAGCCACTGGTGAAACCCTGAAATGGGGCTACAGAGAGGCCCTCTGTGAGGGCAAAGGCTGAGAGCCCTGGGGCTGAGAGCCTGGAGAAGAGCAGCCCCAGAGGGGAGCTGAGCAATGCTCAGTGAGAGCTCAAGGCTGGGGGGCAAGAGGCTGGGGCCAGGCTCTGCTCAGTGGTGCCCAGGGACAGGCCAAGGGCCACAAACTGGAACCCAGCAGGTTCCATCTGAACAGGAGGAGAAAGTTGTTTGGTGTGAGGGTGCTGGAGGCCTGGAGCAGGCTGCCCAGAGAGGTGGTGGAGTCTTCTCTGGAGGGTTTCCAACCCCAGCTGGGCAACTGCTGTGGGTGCCCTGCTGGAGCAGGGGGGTGAGCTGGATGAGGTCCCCTCCAACCCCTACCGTGCTGGGACCCTGTGAAATAAACATCATTCCGTTCACTGAACTGAAACCAGGCCCAAAACTGAGTGTGAAGAGTCCACTCCACATGGATCCAAACTCACATCCCCTCCCTCACTGCTGGAGGGAGGAATCAAATCAGAGCCTTTCTTTCCCCATCACAGGACGTTAGTCCCACCCTGGGTCTGTCCTGCGTGCAGGAAGGATTCCAGCTGACCCAGGGCTGCCTGCAGCTGCCAGGCTGCTGCTGGGCCGTGGCACACTCTGCATTTAAGGCAGTAGCTTTAGGCAGCTGCTTTGCAGCACGCAGGGCAGCCCAGGGCACTGCTGCCCAGGGCACAAAGGTGCAGCAGGCTGAGGAGAGGAGGCTCCAGCCCCGGCGCTGCCGTGCCAGGGCTCTTCTGTCAAGCCTATTAACTGCCATTGGGCCTGGCAGAGGAAATTGCTTCGCTGGCTAATCAAATCTGTCCCCTCTCTGCTGTCAGGAGCACAGCACTGCCCTAGGTCCACTCAGCCCTGCTCGTGGGCTGATGAGTGCCTGACAATTTTCTGCTTTCAAATTAAACAGAAAACTGAATTAGCAGATTAATTGTTTGCCAGCTTTTCGCCGGGTGCCCAGCAGCTGCCTCAGGACCCGCAGCCAATCCAGAGCCCCTCTCTGCCGTGCTGGGGAGGAGGTGGAGCTCGGGGCTGGGCCCTGCTATCTACCCAGTGTCACTCATGTTAATTTTAAATTACTTTTGTACAGCCTGGTGTCAAAACGATTAAAGCATGGAAGGGGAAAATGGACTAGGGGGAGGGAAGGGGGAGGGCAAGGGAGAGAGAACGAATCCTTTACCTTGCACACACAGCAAGGACGCTGCCACCGCTTCACCTCCTCACCTCAAGCCTCAAACTTTGCTTCCCAACTTCCAGCTCGGTGCATTGAGCTCCTCACACAGCCCCAGCACGGTGCCTGCTGGAGGGGACCTCTGGAGCTCACTCAGCCCAAGCCCCCTGCTCCAGCAGGGCTCCCACAGCAGCCTGCCCAGGGGCCAGGGGGCGTTGGATGTCTCCAGAGAAGGAGACTGCACAGCCTCTGGAGTGGCTGCCATGAGGAGGACAAAGCAGAAGCTGCTGGGGCTCTGCTAAAAGGACATTGAGGAATGAATCCTTTCTCCTCCATGAAGGGATCAGGGAGCTGTAGGCTTTCTTCCTCTCCAGCCCTTGAACTTCCTGCAGCTGGGCAGGAAGAATTTGAGTTCCTCACCTTTCGGGGCCCTTTTTCAGGGCCCTTTTTCAGGCTTTTGATAACCCTCCCATGGCAATTTCAACTCTGCAAAGCTTTTCAGTCCAGACCATGGAATCAGCTCTTGGCTGGCAGGAACTTTATCGCCCTTGAAGTATCCAGGATGATTTATTCTTACAGGACAGGGAGACAAAGTGACACTTCCCCATCCCCTGCTATGCAAACACACCATTGTCTCACTCCGAGACACCCAGCAGGAGTGTGCTGGGAGCAGCTCTGCAAGAGCAGCTGCTGCTGGGCTGTCCCCAGGAGCTGCCTCCGTGCACGAGGGGGAAGCAGCCCTAGAGCCATGGAATTGTTTGGGTTGGAAGAGCCCTGCAGGCTCATCCACCCCGAGCAGCAACCCACCCCCACCGCGGCCACGCAACCACGGCCCCGAGAGCCGCGGCCACAGGGTCCTTAGCCAAAGTTCTTGGAAGGAGTCGTGTTTGACTTGCTGGCTCGCTCCTGAGGAAGCTGGGTGTAAATTCAGGGAGCTGCTGCTGAGTAATCAGAGAGCTTTCGTGGTTTAATGTTTTGCTGGTAGAAGGGAAGCAGCGCGGGGCTGGAGGAATAAATGAATGTCTTTCCAAGGCGTCCTGAACTGATTGGAGCACAAAGACCAACATCATGGAAGCACAACAAAGACGGCAGCCAGAAGGGAGCTGAGGTCTGAGGCAGAGCCCAGAGCATCTTGGGTGCTGGAGGCTGCCTCAGACCTCAAAAGCCAGAGGCTGCTCCTGCCAGCAGAGCCTGGGCCTCGTAAACTTAGAGCAAAACCTGACCAAGGAGACAGCCCCAAAGAGCTCAGGAGGCCGAGGAGAAGCTTCACCTGCAATTCCCACCTGGAGTCCAGGTTTGAGGAGGAAGGCACCTACAGCCTGGGGCACCTACAGCCTGGGGCACCTGCAGCCTGGGGCACCTACAGCCTGGGGCACCTACAGCCTGGGGCACCTGCAGCCTGGGGCACCTACAGCCTGGGGCACCTACAGCCTGGGGCACCTACAGCCTGAGGCACCTACAGCCTGGGGCACCTGCAGCCTGGGGCACCTGCAGCCTGGGGCACGGTGGCAAGGAAATGGAAGCCTGGGAAAGGAAAAGAGAACCTTTTGTATTCCAAACACAGAATGGACGCAGCTCTGCAAGCCAGGCTGGAGCCCTCCTCACCTGGGCAAGCCGGGAGCTCTGCTGCAGCTGCTGGAGCAGGAGCCGCGTGGCACAGGGAGCAGGGAGCAGGGAGCTGAGCGGCACAGGGAGCAGGGAGCTGAGCGGCACAGGGAGCAGGGAGCTGAGCAGCACCCGGGGCATAGTTTCATAGTTTCATTCAGGGATGGATGGAAGGGACCACAAGGATCATCCAGTTCCAACCCCCCTGCCATGGGCAGGGACACCCCACACTAGATCAGGCTGGCCAGAGCCTCATCCAGCCTGGCCTTAAACACCTCCAGGGACGGGGCCTCAACCACCTCCCTGGATAACCCATTCCAGGGCTTCACCACTCTCATGGTGCAGGGAGCAGGGAGCTGAGCGGCACCGGGAGCAGGGAGCAGGAGCCGTGCGGCACAGGGAGCAGGGAGCAGGAGCCGTGTGGCACAGGGAGCAGGAGCCGAGCCCCGTGCCCCGTGTCCGAGCCGTGCCCGAGCCGCCCGCGCGGTCCCTGCCCCCCCCCCCCCCCCCCCGCTCCGCTCCGCTGGGCTCCGCTGGGCGCCGCTGGGCTCCGCTGGGCGCCGCGGCAGGCAGAGGGCAGCAGAGGAGCAGGGGAGGCCTCTCCACTTTTTTTCTTGCCTCTTTTTGTGCCGTCCCCAGCCCCTCGCAGCCGGCGCTTCCCAGCGCGGGGGTGCTGAAGGCTGCAGCGCTGCCGTGGCCGAGCCGGGCCTGGGCTCCCCTCCCCTCCCCTCCCCCCGGGCCCTCTCTCCGCCGCCAGCAGCAGCACGGCGCCGGCCCCGGCCCGGGCGGCGAGGGCAGGGGCACCGCCAGAGGCTCTCTGCCCCCTCCCCCAGGCCGCCTCTCCCCCTGCCGCGGCCGGCCGGAAGGGCTCTGCCCCCGCCCGCTGCCGGGCTCCGAGGGGCAGCTGCCAGCCCCCAGCCCTGCCGAGGGAGCTCTTCCCTCGCTTCTCTGCGCTCATCTGCGCGGGAAGAGGGAGGGCGAGGGGGTGGGTTTGAGGGGTGTCAGGGGCCTGGGGGACTGCCGGGTCGCGTGTGCCCGGCCCCGGTGCGGCGCAGGGAGGGAGCGGTGCGGTCCCGGCCCCCCCCCCCCCCGCCGCCGGCCTGGGACTCGCTCCCTCCCCCCCGCTCCTGAGCGGGAGTTTCCAGGAAGCGCTGAGAAGAGCCGCAGCACCGCGCAGCTCTCGCACACCGAGTTCCTTCCGCTGAGACCGTGGCAGGAACACCAAGTAGTCCCAACCGCCTCTCCTTCCTCGTCCAGCGAGAGGCTCCGTCCCGCTATCCCTCAGCGGGACGCGGCTTACAGAAACAGGGGGAGAAGAGGTTTTTTCCCCCCACCCTCACCCCGCGCCCTTGGCCCGGATAAGATGCGAGGAAGGGAGGGGGGAGGGGAGGTGAAAAAAACCGAGCTCCGGCTCCGGCGGAGGGATCCGGAGGCGCGGAGGAGTGAGGAGGCCCGGGGAGCTGTGCGCGAGGGAGGGGGTGAGCGGGAAAACGCGGAGCGGAGCCGGGAACCGCGGCCCCTCCCCCGCCCCCGGGGGTCTCTGCGGGGGCTGCCGGCAGCCTGCCCGCCGCCTCCCCCCGCCCCGGGCCGCCTCGCAAACTCCGGGGAAACTTTGCCCGGGGGTGAGGGTCCGGGGTCGTGCCGCAGCCCCCGCCCCCTCCCCGCCGCGGTGTCCTGGCAGGTGAGCGCCCTCGGCGCAGTTCCGCCCGGGGCTGCGGCTCTCTCGTCCCCGGCTGAGCTTTCCTGCCCCTGCCCGAGGGCTCCCGTGCCGGCCGCACACCTGGGCCTGGGCCCTGCCGCTCAGGCGCTGTGCTGAGCCCTGGCTCCGGCCCCGCAGGGCAGCGCCCGGGTGCACGGCCAGGCTCGGGCAGCTCTGCGCCGCTTCCTCCCCCGGAGCCTGACCCCGCACAGGACCCCCCGGCTCCTGCGCGGCTCCTGCGCGGCTCCTGCGCGGCTCCTGCGCGGCTCCGAGGGGGGCCCTGGGGGGCAGCTGAGCCTGCGCCCCCTCCCCTCCCCGGCTGGCAGGCTGCTGTCCTCCTCTTAACCCTGCGGAGAGAGGACAAAAGCTGAGCTCTGATCCTGCTGCCCCGTCCCAGCTCCCTGAGCTCCACAGCCTCCTGCCGGCGCCGACAGCAGCGCAAGAGCTGCTGGCGAGGCCTTGCTCTGCCTCTCCCCACCCCCAGCCCCATCCCCCACTGCAGCTCCCACAGCCTTCCAGCCCTCCCACCACGGCTGCAAGGGGAGGACAGCTCTGGAGGGCTGTTCCCAGGCTCGCTGCGGGCTCCCCTCCGCCAGCCCGGCCCGCTCCGCAGCTGCCCAGGTGCGAGCCGTGCCCCGGGCCGTGCCCCCGGCCGTGCCCCGGGCCGTGCCCCCGGCTGTGCCCCCGGCCGTGCCCCCGGCCGTGCCCCCGGCCGTGCCCCCGGCCGTGCCCCGGGCCGTGCCCCCGGCCGTGCCCCCGGCCGTGCCGGGCACGCCGCCTGAGAGCCCTGCGGCTGCCAGCCGCGCAGCCCTGCCGGGAGGAGCCCGCGCCCCCTCCCTGCCCACCACCAAGGGCTGCTCCTGTGCTGTCGACAGACGTCTGATCTCCTGTTGCAGAAGCAGCTGCGCTGCAATAAGGTTTTGTCTCCTCTCATGGTGAAGGCAGCTCTTCAGGATCATCTCTTGAAGTGCTCCGTTTCTGCCCGTAAAGTTCTGTCGCATTCCCTCTCCTGGATCGGCGCAGCTCGGTTTGACCCTTCCGGTGTGAAGTGCAGCGCTGGCTGTAGCAGAGAGGTTGCCCTTTGCTGTGCTGCCCGGGGCTGTGAGGCTGTTCCCGGGTGAGGCGGGGGCTCTTCCTCGCCCGGCCCTGATGCTGGCCGAAAGAAGCCTGTGTGCCGCAGCACTGCCTGAAGTCATGTAGGAGTTAATGAGAAGCTCGCAGAGCGTGTGAAGCAAGAGAAAATCTTCAACCAGCTCTGCTCTTCCTTCTGCATACCACAAACTTGTAAGCTGCAAGCAGGAGGTGTGAAGGGCTGCAGCAGGAGCCTCTGGCTGCATCGCAGGTGGATGCTCCCCCAGTCCTCTGGTATTTGCCAGATACTTCAAGTTCGGCAGGGCTGGGCTTCCTTTTGGGGGTTTGAAACGTGTGTTGAGGCTTCATGTTTCCAAGCAGGTTGAAATCCTGGGAGGAGAGCTGCTGCCAGCCTGCAGAGCCTTGTGTTTTGGGTTGGCTTTTGTATTTTACCCTCTCATTTATGGGTTTTTCCCCCTGTGCTGGCTGCTTCCCAGGTTAAGGGATTGGTCACACAGAGGAGGCTCTCAGGTGCTGGAGGGATGGTGGTGGTGGTGTCAACAGCCTGGCTGTGGGACTGCTAATTTGGGAAACATTGTTGTAAGGAATCAGATCGAGGCTGAATCCTGCCTGCATTTAGGTCCAAATATAAAGCACACTCTGGAAGGAGTCCCCAGTGAGCACTGGGAGTAATTAAGTAAAAATAAAACCTTTCATTTCACCAGCACCCCTCCCTTTCCCCTTCTCAGACAGGCAAGCAACTGCAACATTCTTTTCACTCCCCCATTTTCATTATGTGTCCTGCTACTTCCTAATTGTGTCTTGCATCTCAGACCCTCCTGTGGCTTCTTCCTGGGATTTGGGGCTGCTTCCAGGCCCTGCTTCTAGGGAAGTCATCTTGCTGTGTCCCAGAAGGAGTTCTGGAGCAGTCCTTCCCCTAAAGCAGGCTCAGCTGCTGACAGCTTGGCCTCTCCAAACACCTTTTTTCCCCTGTAACCTTCATGCTCAATTCCTTTTTCCCTTACATTAAGCAAATATTTGTTACTACCAGTTGGATTCCCCCCTTTAAGAGCGCAGAGCCCTGTCAGTGGGACCATCCCTCCACACCCCCTCGAGGAGATGACAGGCAAAAAGGGATGGAGGAGCCTTCCCTTGTGCTGGGAACCTAAATGCCATCTCCAGAAAACAATGCTGTAGGAAATGGGAATGAAAAATGCATTTGATGCTGGTGGGAACTTGTAATGAGGCTAGGAGAGGATTTGATGCCTCAGAAAGCAATCATCAGGAGGGGGAAAGTGGGGACTTTATCATCCCTTTGTAAAAGTTCTCTGCCTGAATGGCCTTTTGGGGAGGAGAAATTTGGCTCCAGCCTGGTTATGAACATCTGTTGAATGGAATTTTAAGAAGGCAGAGATTATAATCTCAGTTTCTGTTGGCTGCTTGAGAAAATAAAACAAAATGGGTTTTTGCTTACCAGCAAACTGTGGACACCGAACCCACACTGCTGCTGGCCTGCGCAGGGCGACGTCTGCCCTGCCTTTGCCTCTGTCAAACACAGCCCCTGCCCCTTTCCCAGCTCTTTGCTTCCACGTGAATGGAGCCTGAGGCTCGCAGTGCCTCGGCTGTGTATCTGAGGGGGGCTGGAGAGCTGCTGGGGGCTTTCCCGAGCTGTGGCCCTTGCCTCAGGTTCGGCCCTGCCCACCTCTGCTGCCAGGTGTCTGCAAAGGCAATCGCTTTGTGTCCACCGCCCCTGGGCAGCACCGCCTCGGCAGCTGCTTCCGAGCTCTCGGTGACCTCCTGTTACTCGGGGAGGTCTTCACTGCAATTTCCCCTCCTGTTACTGTGGCTCTTTTGCAGCCTGATGTTTCTGCTCTTGTTGTAGATTCCCAGGCAGGAGCCTGCGAAGGCTTCAGCGCCGAATTTAGGTCATCTCCGAGGGAAGACCTACAAAGTAAAAATAAGACTTCAGTGTGCTGTGCAAGTGACAGCTCTTGGCAGGAATGGACAAATGCATCTCTGTGTCCTGGCCCTCTGGGCTGGGGGCAGTGGAGAAGACCTCTTTCGATTCCAGCACAAAAGCCAAGTCTCCAGGTATGGTTTCTTCCCTGGGTGATTTCTGTGGCCTTTCTTTTCCACTTCCTCACCTGCTTGGAGTTTTAATCGCTCTAGTGATTCACAGGCCTGCCCTGGCAAAAGAAGAGGGTGACCTCTTTCCATCTGGAGGAGATGGATTTGCCATCAATAATTGTAAATGGACTTGGATGAGTTCATAATGGGGTTTAGGCTGTGGAATTCTGAGTTCCCTGGGCTGTGAGAATTCTGCTCCTGGTCTTTTCCAAACTGATTAAGCTGAGCTTCCACCACAGAGATTTATTCCTTGCAAATTATCTCTTAGCATTGGGCTCCCATCCACAAAGTGCTGATGGTCCCTCATGAGCTGCTGAGTCATCAAAGGCCACACGGCTTTCCCAGGAGCAGGCCTGGAAGTGGCAGTCCTCTTTCTGTGCTGTAATTGCAGACAATGTCTCTCGTGGCAAAGGACCTCAGGATGATTTGTGGTACCAGGAGCCCCTCTGTAGCGCTGCCTGCTGGGCTTCTGTCTTCACACTGCTTACAATTCCGCAGTCCCTCAGCCTGAAGGTGTCTGAGGGGACTTGGAGCCAACTGCTTCTCAAGTGGTGGCTGGTGCTACAAGCAGCAAGCTGGGATTGATAGATGTCTGTTGCTGCTGCTTTTCTTGTTACTTTAGTGGCTTAATTTCAATTAGTGAGAATCTTGTGAATCAGTTCTGTTTGTTTTCTGCTCCTGCTAGCAGCTATCTGCAGGTTTGCACTGAATGTGCTGAGCTTCCCCTGCCCTAGGTGTATAACAAATACCTTAGTCAATGCAGGGATGTCCAGCTTCCTCTATTAACTCAGAGGAGATTTGTTCCTTATCTGAATTGTTCCTCCATGCAGAAGGAGAAAAGCCTTGCATAGCCAGAGTCCTCCTCATAAATCACCCAGACAAACTGACCTTGGGGCAGGAGAAGATGCAAAATGAGAGCTGTTGTGATTTAGACTCGGTGACCTTTGTGGTGCTCTGCTCTGGAGATGTGCTTAGCATGAGGCAGAGTCACCTGTCGCCAAGCACACCTTCAGGGGACCACAGGATGCTTTGGGAAGGGACCTTAAAGATCATCTAGTTCCAAGTCCCTTACCACAGGCAGGGTCACCTCCACCAGCCCAGCTTGCTCAAGGCCCCATCCAGCCTGCCTTTGAACACTTCTAGGCTTGGAGTGTCCACAGCTTCTCTGGGCAGCCTGTCCCAGAGCCTCACCACCCTCCTGGGGAAGAATTCCTTCCCAATGTCTCATCTCAATCCAGCTTCTCCAGCTCTGAAGCCATCACCTCTCCTTCTGTCACTACACAAAGGTGGAAGGAGTGGAGGAAACTGACAGGGTTTGCAGGTGCCAGCAAATGTGTTCACCAAACACTCCTGGCACCAAAAAGCAGCCCCTCAAGCCCCAAGCATTCCAGAGCTGGAATCACTAAGTAATGAAGGCATTCATAGCAGAAAACAGCCTGGTGTTGGATGAAGACAGGATGAGCTGTTGAAAGTAGGCAGAAGAGCAAACAAGGAGCAGGTTGGTAACCGATCAGAAGAGTTGTAAGCAGCAGCTTTGGAGGCTCCAAGCCTGGAAGTGCTCCAAGCCAGGTTGGATGAGGCCTTGAGCAGCCTGGGCTGGTGGAGGTGTCCCTGCCCATGGAACTGGAGGATGTTAAAGGTCCCTTCCAACTGTAACTCTAGGAGTTACTTTAAGGACCCTTCACAGCACTCTCCACTCCCTGGGTCTTTCCTTTTAGATGAGAGCTTCCTGTTGGTGTTTGCCATCTCTGGGCAGGGAAAGCCTGAACCCTTTCAGCTCAGTCATTGCTTTGTCTCCTGGGCTCTCCCAGGGGTCCTGCAGAGGCTTTCAGTTCTGCCTCACCCTTTGGTTTTGTGTGGTTCCCCATTATTTACATTTCTTCACATACTTCCTCCTCCTGCCATCTGCTACCTTACACTTTGCTCCTCTCAGAAATGCAGAGCCTGTGTTTCATCTGATCTTGTTCTACTTTAGTTTCTTAAAATCTAATTAAAAGGCTCTGGAAGAACAAAGCAGATTAGAATTCCCCCTTTCCATGCAGACAGCCTTAAGTGGCTCAAATGCCTTGATACAGATGAATCTGTAACCAAAGATCTGCACCTTTCATCCAGAGGCTCTCTTGCCAGGTACCACTGTGGGCTGGGGAGCAGCTCCATGGAGAAAGACCTTGGAGTCCTGGCAAGTTCTCCACGGGACAGCAGTGTGCCCTGTGGCCATCCTTGAACCCCCACAACCCTGAGCTGATTCATGGACTGCACCAGGGCAAATCTCTAGGTCATTGTTTCAGGCATTGCCAAGCTTTATGGCATGGCAGAGCAGCAGCTGCTCCAGCTGGATGCATCAGCAGAAGCCCCCTGACAGTGTCCTTGAGAGGAAACCTGCCAGTGTCCAGGGGGAAGGAATCAGCCCTGCAGAGCTGCTGCTCTTCCACAGGTGGTGGCCACGGCCTTCTGCCTGTGAGACTCTTTGGTTTGCATCCTGCCAGGAAGCAGCTGAGATCTGCATGGGTTTCTAGGAATGCAGGTTTGTCTTCCTGCTGTTTGGCTGCTGCTCCTGGTCAGCCCAGCTCTGCACCAGCACCCTCTGCTATCAGTCACTGCCAGCTGCCTACACCCAGAAACAGCACACTGCTGAGTAAACTGCTCCAGCTCAATCCCACACAGGAGCAGCAGGTTGAGCTCATCTGGCTGCTTCTCTTTGTGCATTCTGCCCATTAGCAAAGCACCAAAAGCCTGATGGAGCTGCAGAACTAAATCTTTCCACCTCTGCAGCCCAATGGGAGATGCTTTGTAGTGGACTTCCCAGTTCCTTCCTTGTGCAGCCTTGGAGCACTTGGCAGAAGAAACTGCAGAGTCAAACATCAGTGAATGGCAGGAAAGGAACCCCCAGACTGCTGAGAATTCACAGAATGGGCTGGAAGGGACCTTAAAGGCATCCAGTCCCAAGCCCCTGCCACGGGCAGGGACACCTCCCACCAGCCCAGGCTGCTCAGGGCCTCATCCAACCTGCCCTGGAACACCTCCGGGGAGGGGACATCCACAACCTCCCCGGGCAACCTGTTCCAGTGTCTCCCCACCCTCCCTGCCAAGCATTTCCCTGTCCTGCCTGTGGAGTCCCTCCCCGTGCAGCTGAGCAGCAGAACATGCTCCACGGGAGAACTGCTGGGAATGTTTTGAGAGGTAAATGAATCCAGGAAAGAAGCAGGCACCGATTAGCAGTGAAAATGCCTTAAATCAGCATCACAAAGTGGGGTGAGTGTTCTGTGCTCCGTGGAGTTAAATAGCTGTAATTAGATCAAACAAACGAGATTGATGTAGCATCCCTTTGTAGACAGGGCCTCCAAGGTAGGTCAGGAGCTAAGTTCAGTGGAACAGTTTTAGCACTGTGGCTTTTATCTACCAAGGCACAGCCACACACTCACTGGAAAGTAAATACTGCTTGGTAGAACTGATGAATTCCCCCAGAAAAGAGTTCCTAGAGGAGACAGAATCCTTCCATCACAGCCTGAGCTTCTGGCAGCAGTCAGACTCTCCTGGTTGATTTGTTTATGGAGTCATGGAGTGCTAGGGGTAGGAAGGGACCTCTGGCGATCATCCAGGCCAACCCTCCTGCCAGAGCAGGGTCACCCAGGGCAGCTCACACAGGAACACATCCAGGTGAGTGGAGAGTCTCCAGAGGAGACTCCACAGCCTCTCTGGGCAGCCTGCTCCAGGCCTCCAGCATCCTCACACCAGAGAAGCTTCTCCTCACGTTGAGGTGGAACCTCCTGGGTTCCAGTTTGTGCCCATTGCTCCCTGTCCTGTCCCTGGGCACCACTGAGCAGAGGCTGGTCCCATCTTCTTGCCTCCACAGGTCCTTCATCTCTTGCTGAGCACAGGTCAGCTCCCCTCTGGGGCTGTTCTTTGCCAGGCTCTCAGCCTTTGCTCCTCACAGAGCTGCTCCAGGCCCCTCGGCGTCTTCGCAGCCTCTGCTGGACTCTCCCCAGTGGTTCCCTGTCTGACTAGCAGCCACAAACAAGCCATAAACAGCAACCAGTCCTGAGAGTGGTGCTGGAGGAGCTTGTAAAGCACCTGCTCCTGAGCCCCAAACTTCCCACTTCAGCACAGCCCAGGGTGGGGATTTGTGGCCCACAAGATTTTCCTCGCACTGACCTCTCCCAGTTTTCCTGCTGCCGTCACACGTGGCACCAGCTCAGAGCTGCCCCTGGTGTGGGGTGGGGGAGCTCAGCCCCCCTCCCTCTACTAAGTCAAATCTGTTTCCTTATCAAAGCAAGCCACAGATTTGTCTGCTGTGGTTGCCCTTCCTAACCCCATCCTGCACTTTATCTCTTTATTTCCCTCAACATCTTTTCCCCCCTCCAGGGGATAAATAACTCCAGTTCTAGATCTGACTGGGGTCAGGCTAATTAGCCTCCTCTTGTCCAGACATCACTTTCCAAGCCTTTGGGTTGATCCTGATGATTCTGTTTGCTTTGGTGGTTTTGTTCCTCCTTCCTCCCCATAGCAAGATGTCAATTTTAGATTATTTTTGAACCCTTAAAGGTGGCAGAGGAGAAAATTCCCTCACTTGCATCACAGCTCAACAACTGTGGTTGGTTTGGTGGTGAGGTTTCTTTTGGGGGGCTTATAGAAATATTCCATGTTCCAGCCCTTGGATCACATTTGTGGCCTTCCCTTGGACCTGCTCCACCAGCTCTGTGTCCTTCTTATGCTGGGGACACCAGAACTGGACACAGTTGTTGGTGTGCTTTGCTTTGCTTTGCTTTGGTGTGCTTTGGTGTGCTTTGGTTTGCTCTGCCAGATATCCTCAATATTTTTATCTGCAAACTGTCTGTTGGGATTCTGCAGCGAGCCTGGGGCTCAAGAGTCTGTCTCCCCTAGCAAGTGAGGAGTTCTGAGCCCTGCTGTGCTTTTGGGGAGAGGCCACGTGGTGGTTCCAGCCTTTATAAAGAGGTAACACCGCTGAGGTTGGACTCTGGGCCTCTTCAGAGTCCTGGGTAGCTGTTAGATAGAAGTGGCCTGGGTTCACAGCTCCAGTGCTGAGTGGAGCTGCTCTGAACACGCTTCAGTGTTTGTTTCAGTGAGGTGCACACTTGTGAAGTTCAGACCCTTACTTCTAGGCCACGTCTGTTGGAGCCAGCTGAGAGGATGGAGGCCTTCACCCCCTGCCCCGAGTCCCCCGTGGTGCTCCTGGGAAGCCCTAAGGCTCCCATGTGGCTTGGATTACAGAACTCAGCTGCTGAAATGCAGTTGGGGGAAGCTGCTGGAAGGTAAATAAGCAGAATTTTTGCCTGGCCGTTGGATGAAGGTCTCCAGGTGGAGCCCACCTGGTTTCCAGGGGACACCAGCAGGGTGGTGTTCAGTTGCCTGCCGGTGCTCCGTGTCTGCCTTTGTACAGCTGGGACGCAGAGACCTTCCTGAGGGCTCTCCCCTCAGCATGCATATTTAATAGTTTGTGTGGTCTTGCTCTGCATTGTGTCTGTGCCTAGAGAACAGCCAGCAAAAAGCTCTGCAAATCCACTTTTGCCGGAGATTTTCATCACCTGAGTGAGTGGCAGGGCTGGGGAGAGGAAGCTGTGGCAGAGCTGCACCTGGGGCGCTGGGATGAGTTTGCCCAGCGGTGGGCTCCGAGCTCAGCCTGCACTCAGCGAACCTCCCCCCCAGAGCCCATGGCCGTTTGATCAGGGATTGCTTTTCGGTCTGATCTGACTTCCCAGGGCTGAGGCACCGCTGGTGGCTCTCCCAGACCAAAACATCTTCAGCCGCTTCCAAGGGAAGGTTCTCTTTGTTTTCTCAGCCGGCTCCTCATGTTCCTCAGCTGCCCTGAGCGTTCTGGGCGGGCCCTGCAAAGTGCTGAGCACATGGTTAACTTTAAGGGAGTCTGTGCCTGAAATCAGCGGGGCTGCTGCCGGCTGAAGCCACACAGGCACCCAAGTGCTCTGCCGGCCTGAGGCCAGCGGCTTTTGCATCGTCCAGGACTGAACCCTAAGCACACCACAGCCAGCAGCCAGGGCTGAATTTCCCTTTTCTCTTCCCCCCCTCCCCCCCCTTTTAAAGATCACGTTTAAAGCCCAAATCCTGGCACCTGGCTAATTAAAAAGCCTTCCTCTGAGCTGCGAGGGATGCCCTAATGCAGCCTGGTTTCCCTCCCTCTCTCTCCCTGCTAGCACCCGGCTCACTCGACAGCCTTTAGTGCAGGGCTTGCAGTTTTCAGCCGCGCTCCGTTCCTGCCTCATCCTCTTCCAGCTTTTCCATCTGCTTCATTCTGTTTGGAAAATGGCAATGTAGAATGTGTTTGGTGTAACCTTAATCCTGACCAGCATCTGGGCTCCCTTGAAAAAAAAGAAAGAAAAAGCATCCACTGCAGGCAAGGTTTCTGCCTGTGCCTCCCTGCTCCAGCACAACGAATGGGGGGGAGGCCCCCCCAGAACAAGGGCAGCAAAAGGAGGTTGATGTTGAGGGCCATGGGCAGGAGTGTGTGGGCAGTGTGTAGGGGTTCAGATGTTCCCCTGCTCCATGGACAAGCCTCGGTGCTTGTGCCTCCCACCTCACCTCGGTCCTGGGGGGTGTGGTGGCAGAGGTGAAGCTGCTCTGCACCATTCTGGAGGGGGGGAGAGAGAGAGGAACTCTTCTCTTCTTTCCCCCCTGTTAATTAGTCCCAGCTATGTACAAGTCAATGGCCCCCAACCAAACCCCAAGGTGCTGGCCCGGGCCTGCTGCGTGATGCCTTCTGACACTGCCCTCTTCAACTTTTGCAGGCCTGTCAGAGGTGCCTGGTGCTGAGCTGCTTTGATTGAAACACCTCGAAATAACGTCCTGAAGATGCAATTCGGTGTTCCAGCCGTGACCCTCTCCCAGCACCCCGTGTCGCAGCCGGGCAGACCCAGCTTGCCCATCAGGTCGGTGGAACCCGGTGCCCACCCGGCTGGCACCCGCGGGCCGGGCCGAGGGCTGCTCCCTGGGGGCTTCTCCTGGGATCTGGGGGGAGCTCAGCGTGTCGGGAGCCTTTGGAAACCTGGCTCTGGATGCCCCCAGCAGCCGGGGAGCGCGCAGAGGCGCGGTAATTGCGCACCCCGCGGAGCAGCTTTGTGTTCAGCCACACGTTGGAACAGCCTCTCCTGAGCCAGTTCCGATGGCTGGGGTGTGACTCCTCATTACCCAGCGCAGGATAGCGCCTGGCAGCCAATTGCGCTTCCCAGCTCAGGTCCCGGCCCCCTCTCCCCCCCGCTTCCCCCCCCCTCCCCTTTTTCCCCGTTTGATTTTCCCGAGCCGGTGCCGCAGCTGCCCGGCGCTGCCGGCCCGAGGCTGCTCAACTGCCTCCCCGAGCAGCCGCAGAGGTCGCTTCTCAGCACCATTAACATGGGGGGGGGGGTGTTAATTTATTTCTTCCCTTCCCCTCCTCAACTAAGGCTCTCAGTTCGTCGTGGCCAGAGTGGCAAAGACGTTTAAAGCCCAAACTGGGCTTCTCCAGGTGGTGTCTTGGGCTGAGCTGCTGCCACAGCCACTGCCCTGCCATAGGGCCAAGGCTCCCCCTGCCCCTGCCCAGGAGGTGATGAGCGCTTTAGATCAAGCCTAGGACGCTGCACTAAGCCCCAAACTTGGGCAAAGAGCTCACTCCCTGCTCAGCAAGCTCTGGCTTCTCGAACTCAGCACCGTGGGGACTGACAGTGAGGGGAATAAAAGTTCTCCCCCTCTGCTGGGTGAGGGGCTTGGGGGACGGCTGCTTGGCAGCCATTGGAGGGTTAATTCAGCCACGTTTGCAGCGCTGGGGTCTAGCCACGGGCGGGGAGGGAGCCTGTGTGGCTCTGGGGGGGAGAATTAGCAGTGTGCTGGGAGGGCAAACAATTGTTTATGGGCATAGGGGCTGTGTCAGATGTGTGGATGCATGGCATGGGCTCTATGATGGGGGGAGTGGGAGGGGGTTGTTGTTATCTACTTGGAGGGGCTTTTATTTATTTTCCACTTGAAAGGGCTTTTTCCTCTGGCTGACTTTTCACCCCCCTCAGGGATCATGGCCACAACTTGCTGTGTTTCAACACTCACTGGGGAGAAAGGGAAGCAGAGAGGAGGCAGGGGAGCAACCAAAGCTCGCTGTGTCCCTCCCAGGTCGTAGCCATGTCCAAGGGAGGCTGCCCCCCACCCCGAAGGCTGCAGCCGCTCCCCGGCCTTTCCCCTGCTGTCTCTAGGAGGCAGCCTTCCTCGTGCGAGCAGAGCAAACCTTGCCCAGAAAAAAAAAGGCATGGAAGGATGTGAACCCCTTGGAAAATTCCACTTCCTGCACAGCCAGGCTTGTCCTTGGGTCTCTCCCTCATTCCCATGCTCTTACCAAGGGACTTCAGCCTGAGGCTACCACACCAACTCTCTAAATAACCCCGGGCTCGGAGCTCGCTGCTGAGGCGGCTCGGCTCGGCTCGGCTCCATCTCCTCTCTCCTCTCCTCTTACTTCCCTCCATTTTATTTCTCCGCTGGTTTCTTTCTCTTCAGCAGACTCCTAACTCTCTCTCCTGCTGAACTTGTCGGGAACAAAAGGCTCCGTTCCAGATCCAGCCCGCAGTTGCCGTGAGAAACTTCCTTGCAGAGAGCGCTGTCTGTCGCTCCGCTCTGCGCTGCTCTGCCCTGCCTCCCTCCCTGCCTCCCTCCCTGCCTGGGTAAAATGGCAGTGCAGGAGCTTCATGAAAAGCCTGCACGAACCTCGCTGCCACGGCGCTGCCTCTCCCGCAGCAGCCCCCCCTGCCCCAGTCGTGACGCCTCGACTCCAACTTCTCTAAAAATACCCTTCGGGAGGGCAGGCTTGCGTGTTTGCAACAGAGCTGGAATTTAATTCTCAAGTATTGTCTCTTTCTTTCTTTCTCTTTTTTTTTTACCCTCCACTGGAAAGAGAGCTGAGGGGGGCGGAACGCAGCGGGCCAGCCCCGGGAGCTGCTGTGGGGTTTTTGCCTCTCCTCTTTGCAGGCAAGGCTGCTGCCGTTTTCCCCTCCCTTGCACAAGCATCACCGCTTCCCAAGTCCTTGAAACAGAAAGAATAGTTTTGCTTCAGTGGGAAAATCCAGGCCCAGAGTTGAGGGTTTTCTCTTTGCGCAGCTTTCAAAGGCTCTGCTTTAACTCTTCCGAGTGGGGCTGGCAGCGGAAGGCGGCTGCTGTGCGAGCCCACCCGACAGCTCCCAGATCTGGTGGGATGCAGGGGATGAGACGGCTGGCTCCGGATCCAGTGCGGGGCTTTTACAAACTCCGGGCCGCGTTTTCTGTCATTTTTTTTTCCCTTTCCTTTTTTCCCCCTCCTGTTCTAAGTAGATTTACTCTTCCTCCTCCAAGCGCTCAGCACCACGGAGCTGGTGACCGAGGGCTGCCGTGGAGCTCGGCGTGCATCAAATCAACGTGGTTTGCTCCTTGCCTGCACTTTATCCTTGGCAGTTGTCCCCTTTGCCAACGTCACTCAGTTTTCTCTGGAATGATTCCATCCCAGCTCCACTTTTCCTGGCACTGAGAGCAGCTCTCCTCCACGAGTCCCCAGTCCTCACATGCGTCCCCCCCAAACCTGCTCCTGTTCCACTTTTACCACGCTGGGTGATGGGGGGCTGGGGGAGGTAGAGAAGGGGGCCGTGGGGCAGTAGAACCCCCGTGGGGTAGCGAATCTCCGTGGAGCAGTGAACCCCGGTGGGACTGTGAGCCCCAGCAGCCCCGACCCCGTTCCCCACTCCGGGGGATGGCGCCGGGGGCGGGGGGGCCGCGCAGGGCGCTGCGCTCTGCGTCCCTTCCCCTCCGCAAAGTCCACTTCGCTTTTTCCTCCTCCCGGCCCGGGCTGCTGAAATAATTCATTTCCGTGAGTCAGGCCGAGTCCCTTTTCCTCTCCCAATGTGCATCCAAAGTTTTGCAGCTCCCTGTCAGATGTTAGCAGGAGGCTGGGGCAGGACATGGGCTGTGGCCCTTCCCTGCTCCCTTTGGTGCGAGGCAGCAAAATCCCCAGCACAATCCCCTCCTGCCTCGGCGCTGTGCTGCTCCCTGCCTCCGCCAGTGAGCTGACACAGCGCTTGGGCCGAGCCGCCCTGGCAGCACACAGCTCTCCTTCCCTGCCTGCCATTGTGAGGGAGCCGGGAGAGCATCTCGGTGTTTGTTAGGAGGATAAATAAGCTTTGTCTCACACGACGCCCAGCGCACGAATCGTTCCGCTGCTGTTGATCTGAGAGGTTGTGAAGCTGCGAGGAGAGTGCTTAACCCAGATGTGACGGTGGCCAAAACTCTGCGAGGCAAGGGCTGGGCAAACAGAGAGGGGTTTACAGGAAATGTAATGTTCTGTAGCAAAACTCCTCTCAGATAAACAGAGGGGCAGCAGATAAGCTCTCCTCACTCCACGCCGCGTTTTGCAGCCTGCTCCATGAATTATAATCGATGGGTCTCTTGTTCTTGGGTCCAGTCTGCATCTCCCAGCACGCTGTGCCTCCCAGGAGAATGGGAGAGCATCCTGCTGCACCCCACCGCCCGCAGCCCTCCCCAGCGCCTATCCTCCCCTGGCTCCGCTGCTCCAGGCAGCACTTGGTGCCAGCTCCCGCAGCCCGGATCCAGTCCGCGTTTGTAGCGCGTTGGGAGGCTGTGGATAATGATAACTTGTGTGTGTGTGAGCGTGAGGAGCGCGGCTGACTTTAGTCCGGTTTCCATGTCAACGATTCAGTCCATATTTGCCAGCACACAGTTGGCAGAACCTTTTTTTCCCCCTTTTTATTCTCCCCTTTTCCAGAGGAGGAAGGGGGGAGAGCCTGCTCCTGTTTCGAGTACTCTAATCTAGACCAGGTTTCCTCGGCTGCCTCGGTGTTGGGTTAAATGGCACGGCCACCTTCATGAAGGAGACTTCCACTCCGGAGGAGCCAGCCCGCTGGTGGCGGTGGCCTGCAGAGCCATGTGAGAGCCTGGAGCTGCTTCCCAGCCTATCTGAGCAGGCAGGGGCTGAGCCTGCCGGGGAGGCAAAGCCTGCTCGGGGAGGTGGCGAGCGGAGGGCTCCGCGCCTGGCAGGGATGCAGGCGCTGCTGGTGCCTCGCTGTGAAGTCTCCTCCGGCTCTGTCGAGCTGCAAGGTGGCAGTTCCCACACGGGGTGACACGGGTGGTGGGAGGATTTTCAGCTATTAGGTGGAAAAGCTGTTAAGAGCTGTGCTGTCAGCTGCTTCCCGAGGCCCGTCGCTGGAATCTCACCCAGTGCCTCAGGACTGAGTGAAGTGCCAGGGCCTTGCTGCTGAGGCATTTTCCTGGATCTGCTTCAGCTTTCACAAGCACTTGGTGAAGCCTGGGGAAGCCAGGCTGCCTTGCACGGGGCCATGGCACTCCTGGGAGAGGATCCCACAAGACTGACACATGTCAGGAGGTTGGGAGCCTGTGGCCTTCACCTGCTGCAAGCCAAGCTCCTCGAGTGCGTGATTGAACTTCTGGTGGTGTTTCCCATCCTGAAGCAGATTGGAGCTTTGGAGCTGGGGAGCTGCTCAAGGCAGTCCTAGGGGGAAGTGGCAGAATTCTCACCACTCTGGGGGTTCCTTGAAGTTTAGCATGAACTAAGCACCTGAAGAGGAGCAGTGTGGTGCTGTGGTGAGCCATAGCCCACCATCACCATCACAATGCCACTGGGCCTCCGTGTGAGGATCCTCCCTGAGGTGCTGAGGGAGCTTTTCCTGCTGCTGCTTTGCCTTTCTGGAAGCCAGGCTTTGATCACAGGAGAGAGGCTCCACTGAAGGGAGCACCTAGGTCAATTTTTTGTTCTAGCACATTCCACAGCTCCCAAACTTCTCTGGAGATGATGTTAGTGGTTCTAGTGCTCTGTGGTCCACGCAGATAGCAGCAGAGCCACAGAACCTCCTGTGTGAGACTCTGGAACCGCGCTGGGATTCCAACCTGCCCAAAGGCCTTTGAAGAGCATCCCCATGCCAGCAGCATCGTGCACTGCCCTTTCCTAGCAGCCTGTTTGAGCTGTGGGGAAAGGCCAACCGAGCAGTTTGCTGAGGTGGAGTCTGCTCCTCGTTGCCCAGTCCAGACTGGGAAGTGGGGAGGCTGCTGTGCTCGGGAGCCTGCAGGGCACTACTGCTCTAGAAGACAGTTCAAATGTTGCTCTTTATTACCTGCCCTGTCCCACCCTCCTCTCCCACTTTCCAGCTTTGGAACCAACCCCTTTGTTCTGCCACTTGCTTTCCAAGTGATAAATGCTCTTATTGGGAGGTTTACAATGAGCACGAGGCTTGGGCTGACAGCAGCCAGCACCAAAACCTTCAGTTCACCCACGACAGGCAGAGAGCAGTGGCCATGACTCAGTCCTTCTGCACCTTGCCTTGCCTCTTGCTCCAGCCTCTGCTTTCCCCAGCCACCAGAGCTGTTCAGATGAGGCTCCTTGTGGTGTGCCCCACGGGCAGAGCGGGGCTGAGCCCTCTGCTTTTGGCCCTGCATGGCAGGAGGCTGGGGCTACTTCTGCCTGCTTTTCTGTTTGGAGAGGATGCTCTAAAATGGCAGCTTCAGCCCTCAGAAGTCTCTCTGGGCTCTCCACCCATTGTTTTCTGCCATTTTCTTTCCCCTTCAAGCTGCATGTACTTAAATTTCACGTCTCCAAATATCTGCATGTTCCCAAGGAGGCACCCAGCCAGCTTCAGTACAGGGGACCCAGATCCAAACCTTCCCGTGCCCACCATCCCTGCTAGGCAGCTGTGGCCTCATTTCTGAGAGCCCTCTTTCATTCCCCAAATAACAATTCCCTTTCGCACCTCCCGTGCCCTTCTGCAGCCCAGCACCATATGGGGCCAGGTGGGCAGCAACAGAACCTGCTGGCACAGGCCAGGCTGTGTCCAGCACAGACTTCCAGGCGTTCCTCTCCTCCTTCTTGCTGCTCTGGGCAAGGCCATCAGGACAGAGGTGGGAACCTGGGTTTGAAAGGACCCAAAGAAGGGTTGCAGAAGAGCTTGGGCTCATTGCGAGCACACCCCCTGGCAGCTGGGGAGCTTCAACACCTTGTTGCCCTTTGTGATCGCTGGAGCATCCCGGCCCATTGCTCAACGTGTTGTGTCTAGACACGTTCAGGTGGTTTTGGTGCTCCCCATCCAGCTGCCCCGAGGGAGTTCCTGGGTCTGTGCCCACTGCCCTGGCGTTGGCAGGAGAGGGAACCAGGCTTTCTTGGCCGGCCGTGTGTGCAGTTATAGTTCTGGCACACGGCCAACGCCATTTCCAGAGGGACACAACCAGCCGAGAGGAAATGACAACTGCGAGGAGTTTGCAGAGCCTAATTCTAAATGGAATTTCTAGGGACAAAGCAGAGGCGCTTCGTTAAGCCGCGGGCCGTCGCCGGTCTCCCCGCCGACACCCCACGATCGGCGGCCGCCAACGTGGCCCTGCGCCCTCATCGCTGCGCCGCGGGACTCCCGCTGGAGGCCGTCGCCTCGCAGTCCCGGGAAGTGCCCCGGCGAGGTAAGCGGGGCCGGGCCGCTGCCCCTCCGCCGCCGGCCCGCTCCTGGCCCCGGCCCGCTGCCGCCCCCTCGCCTCGCCGCCCGCCCGGCCCGGAGCTCGTCGGCCGGGCTCGGCTCCGCGGATCCGCCGCGGGTTTTGCGTGCGGCAGCCTCCGCCGCGCCGAGCCGGCAGCGGCCGGGGCCGGTCCGCTCCTCCTTTGTGACTGGGGGGGAGGCTCCCGTCCGGGCCGCGCTCGGCTCCGCTCCGGGTTTGGCAGGCGGCCGCGGCGCTGGGTAAAATGGCAGTGCTGAGCCTCGTGTCGGAGTGAGCCCCGCTCGGCGGAGCAGAGTCGGGAGCTGCCGCGCGGCTCGCCCAGCCCGGCCCCGCCGCCGCTCGGCCCGGCTCCGGGGACGGCGCCCGCCCGCCCGCCGTGTCCCCCCTCCCTCCCTCCCGCCTCTCCCACACCGGGAGCCCCGTCCCGGGTCCCCCCCCCCCCTGCCCCCCCCCCCTCCTCCTCCTTCCCCCCACTCCCTCCTCCTCCCCTTTCTCCGCCGGCTGCAACCGAGGAGGTACAGCGGGGCCAGGCCCCGGGAAGCCCAGCCCAGCGGAGCCCTCCCCGCCTCGCCAACCAGGCCGGGGGGGAATGAGCCCCCGCTGCCCTGAAGAGCCCGCCGCCGCCTGAGCGGGGAGCAGCAGAGCAGCGAGGCCTCACGCCGGCCGGCCAGG